>NC_134405.1:104957539-105577539 GCF_038048845.1 Mixophyes fleayi | reverse complement strand
GCAGTGTTAGGGATGCCGGCTGACCAGCTTGTTTTTAAATAATTCATAAGAGAACCTACAATATTTGTATCATATTTTCTGTTCTTGCCCTATCTTTTTGTCTTCGTACTCAATCAAAAATGTGAATAGTTGTACACATATACTAATGTATGCACTAGGACTTGAAACTGTGTGCAGAAGTTGTAACACAATTCCCACATCCTGGTTACTGGTACTACTCCTTTATTCCTGTTCTAAGTGACAGAAGCACGTACAATGTCTTGCAGAGTACAAAAAACGTGGATGTAGGAATAGATTGAAATTTTCATGGCGTGTGTTCTTCTTACCTAATATGAGATTACATCTCTCTGAAAAACTTCAGATTTACAAAGTGCTAAATAACTCAGATCATTTCATTTCTCACAAGTGTTATCCAAATCTCAATGATTTACGACTTTGTGATGTGTGTTTGTTTTGTTATTAATAATCTTAGTAGATTCAAGGCTTAGTAAATATTTGCTGCTTGTTCATGTTCAAATTTTGTGTTAGTTTTTTTTTATGTTGCAGTGCACAGTGCAGGGATGTCACGCGGCATACCCGGAGGAGGATTGAGTGCACTGTGCTCTCCCTCCTTCCTCTGTATGTCCCCTACCGCTATTTCACGTTGCCCCTCACTGGACTACAGTAACCAGCCAGGATAAAATCACCGTTATCTACACTGGGCAATACCCGGTCCCAAGTGTAACATGCTCATTTATATCTGTCATTACTATGGCAATCCATTGCAAGTGGTTTTTAAAAATAACAAATAAGTGCCAATAATAATATTCTGAACCATACCTGGTGCCAACTTCAGAAAATGGAGACATACTATTTACCTACTAAACAAAAATGAGCCCTTCCGAAAATAATCTGTTGAGCCATAGGTGATGTTAACTATGGAAAATTGAGCCCTATCTAGAGGTAAATTTATCAAGCTACGGGTTGAGAAAAGTGGAGATGTTGGCTATAGCAAAACAAAAAAGACAGTTGTCAGCGCTTATTCTTAACATTGCATATCTGTGTGCATCTAGCAAAATTAAAACAAAAGGTATTAGTTCATATTTTCATCAAAACATTTAAGCCTACATCCCAGTGTCAAGGGTCCCTCATTATATGCAGGTCCTAAACTGACCTGTATGCTTTAAACACCATTTAAATACAGTTAAAATGTACTCATCTCCCAGGTATAGGGGTTTATATCTAGCAAGGGCTGGCTTGTGAGCCACACACAAATGTGCCTTAAATAGGCTTGATGGACAGCTGCTATGACAATAAGGCATTATTTTTAAAAACAAAACCAGAGAAAAAGTGGAGATGTTGTCTATAGCTACCAATCAGATTCTAGCTGTCATTTTGTAGAATGTACTAAATAACTTTAAACTGATTGGTTGCTGTAGGCAACACCTCTACTTTTTCAGACCCGCAGCTTAATAAATATACCACCTAGAGTCAAATTGAGAACATGAATATGCACTTCTCAGCCCTGACATGGGAGAACTCCTCTTGTGCGAGCTCACACTGCAGCAGTAAGTGTGAGCTAATTGTGTTGTTAAGTTCCTGGTTAGCACCAATCATTGTACAGAACAGGTACTTTACTGAACACTTTCACATAATAAAAGGGTGATGGTGTTTAATTTCCAGTCCTATTTTGTACACCAATTGTTACAGGACTAAAATTTAGCACTGTGCTAATAGGCTGATAACTGTTGTGAGTCCAGGTGGGAAAGAGAATGGGAGAAAGCTTATTGTCTGGGTAATCTAGGCTACCTGCATCTAAATCTTGCATAAATATTTTTTTTTTTGTCTGAGAAAGTCAGGAGTCAGGACATATTGTTTTCTGTGTGAGACAAAATTTATTTGTCTTCAAACTGGGACATCCTGGCTAGTACAGTACTGTACGCAACCCTACATTTATCTAAACATTACATGAAACGTTAGAACTTCCTTAGCAGCTATCCTCCAGGGAAAAGTTTTATCAGTTATTTACAGGTCTATGAGAGTCTCCATTAATTCCCTGATGTAGTCTACTTTGCTTTCCACAGACTAGTGTAGACAGGACCAATTTAAATACACTACTGAAACACAGTAAAATATTCTGTTGATCTGGAATACAGGAGCCAAAGTGGATTGACAAAAAAAAAAAACACAAGGGGTAAATGTATCAACCTGCGAGTTTCCAGCGAGTTTGAAAAGAGATGTTGCCTATAGCAACCAATCAAAATCTAGTTATCATTTATTTAGTGCTTTCTACAAAATGACAGGTAGAATCTGATTGGTTGCTATAGACAACATCTCTACCTTTGAAACCTGCTGGAACTTGCAGCTTGATACATTTACACAGTTTGCTTATTCACAGTTCATAAGCAAAGGGTATTAGATAAATAAGGGAGGGGCAGCCTAATGGCCTCGCTTCTAATGACAGTGTTCCTTTGTAACCACTGCACCGTCTGAACTTGGACCCAATTACTGTTCTGGTGCCAGTCTGGTGCCAGTCACATTAACGGTCTACCCAGTAAATGATGGAATCCTCTGTAACATCATTAGATTGAGTGAAAAAAAAATGTTGGTCTTTGGGCATGAACACAAATGTGGGCTTGCACTCCTTGAATGCCAGGGCTGCTTTTTAGTCCCTTTCCAGTTCTGATCATTACTCAATGTCTCTTTTACACTAGACTGCAGTTGATGAATATTTTCTTGGGGGAGTGTTAAGGTTGCATTGGTTATGAAGATGAAAACTGAACTGCTGATAGGATATGAGTTGCGCTTTTAATCAAAGGTCTTCCAGCTGTACTGTTCAGTTTCTTCTTAATATCAGTTAATATAAGTGAGTAACTAATAACATGGTTTATTTACTAGATAGTGCTTACTAAACACTGACACACTTGTTCGGGATGTGCAACCTTTGTAATGGCACAGGGCCTGTCACACTGTCCTTTGAGAGAGGCAGGTGCTGTTTGGGTTCAGGGGCATGGGGCATCTGTCCCCCTGGGCAGTCACATAGTGGGCTACCTTCTACCGAGTCACTGGGCTACCTGCATTTTTTCCCCTTTAAAATGTTCCTAAAAGGCTGCTGAGCCAAGTCTCGCCCCTGGAGAGGGGTGCAAAGACAGTACTTATATTTTTTTTTATGTGCTGGACCCCAGGGGACCTGCTAAGGCCCTCTCCTCCTTAACCCCACCACTACCTGTGGAGACTTCAGCTCCACATCAGGGTAAGCAGACTCCACAGCATTCTACAGAACCGTACACTTACACCCAGATATGTCAAGGAAAGAATAAACTATGCACATATCATCATTTACCAACAGTTTCTTACCTACAAAAGTAGTAAAGATTATATTTGAAACCACAAAATTACTGGCCTACGGTGCAAATCACGTTTTGTGTTTTCATGTGCCCTTTTAAAAGGCATGCACTTGATTTTTTGTGTCATGCATGAAGTTTGCATAGGAAAATTACAGCATCTTCTGATGGGGAGAGCTGTGCGGATCGAGTCGTTGAAAACTAAATGTGCCTCATATTACATATGAACATAAAAGATTTTGAACTGCTAAATGAAGGAAAAAACCTGCAAATTTATAAGCGCACAGCAAAAAGGGATGATACTGGTATCAAAATAGGAAAGATAGGGATAAATAACATTAGCCATTGAATTCCTTGGGTAGATCTGAAAATGAACAAGTAGGTTGAACAAAAGGTATAAGTGCATTAACATAACACATTTATTGATGCAAAAACATAACACAACATGCAATCAATTAATTGCACAGGTGATAATAGTAGTGCTACGGCAAAAGATTCACAGTATTGTTATGAGCCGTGGCGGTCCCCCAAGCTGCGATCGGCTCGTTGTTTGCTTCTGAGATGCATCCCGGGCGTCATTATGGCGACTGGTACGTCACTTCCTCCATGTCCTGGCCGTCTCCAAGGCAACAGCCAGGATGCTCTAAGTAGAAGCACCACGTCCCGGCATTAGGGGCAGTCGGGCACGTGCGCAAGATTATTATTAGGTTTATTAGGGAGGGCTTAGCCTCCCTGCCGGTTATAGCGCTCTGAGTGTACACAAATTGCTGACTTGCTTCCATGTATCTGTGACATTTGTCTATTCTGAGATCTGATTTTCCTGTTGTCGTTGACCTTGGCTTGTATGCTGGACCTCGCTTGAACTCCTGTGCCTTCTTGACCTTTGCCTGTTTTCTGGATACCCATGTTTGCTACCTGCCCTGACCTTTGGCTTGTATTCTGACCTTCTTGCTTGCTACGTACCCATGACCTAGGCCTGTCCCTGACTTCTGACTCCAGTATTCCGGTTTTCTACCCAGCGCTGCGGTTAGACTGATAAGTTTCTAATATCATAGAGTCAAGTCCGGAAGGCATCTGAGTACCTACGAACGCATCTTATTCTATGGGAAAGGTTACTGCTAAAAGTGAAGACCTCTACTATTCTGGTTCTAAAAACGTATCAGTTAGTCGCGGTCCTAACTTTATAACCGGACCTAAAAAGGAATTACTGGAAGACTGCGGCTACATGGATTCTGATCAGCCGAATCAGCCACCTGCCAGTCCGGCCCAGATTCTGGCAGGCCAGATCCAGACCTTGTCTTAAGTGGTTCAGGAACTGTCCCACTGGCTGTCTCTCCAAGAAGAAATGTCTTCACATGCCTCTCTGGTGCCGTCAGTGAAGCCCAAATTAAACCTTCTAGACCGCTTTTCTGGAAATCAAAAATTATTCTAAAGTTTTAAGGATGGCTGTAAACTGCATTTTCACCTAGGACCTTACTCCTCTGGGTTTGAACAACAGAGAGTGAGAATTGTAATTTCCCTACTCCAGGGAGACCCTCAGACTGGGGCCTTTGGCTTCCTCCTGACAGTCCCACATTACGGATGGTGGATGCATTCTTTGCTGCATTGGGCTTCCAGTATGACAACCAGGATCGGGTATTTCTGCTGAGTTACAAATGACATCTCTGATGCAAAGCCGGCCCTCTGCCGAAGAATACTCTGCTGAGTTCCAGCGGTGGTCCACTGACAGTGAGTGAAACCCAGCATTACGCAGTCAGTTCCGTCTAATGTTAGCAGACCAAATAATGGATGCTCTGATTCAATACCCTCCCCCCTCTTCTCTGGAAGGGTTCATGTAACTTGTTATCAAAATTGATAGACTGATTAAAGAAAGGAAAGCTCACAAGGAATCACCTTCTTTTTGTAACCCTTCTTGTCTTAAGGAGACAGTGACCAAATCCAAGCAGTAAATATTGTGTTGTTTTGGATTATCTCATACCTATAGAAGCATCTTATGAGCACAAATTAAATTTTACTTTTTCTGAAGATCATTTGTTAAGTTATTCTGATAGCTAATAGAAAGCCCATAATGTTTTGCACCTTTGCTATACCAGAAAGGATTATATTTTCTGCCTTTCCTATTTCTTTGTGATTTTTTCAATTCCCCCCAAAGTACCGCCGCGTTATAGATATTACCATTATTACGGTAATATTAACCCGGCTTTCTGCTGGCATTAGAACTACCGTAATAACGGTAATTACGCGCACTGTTATCGTAATAACAGTAATAGTTTTAGCGCGGCGGTACTTCGGGGGGAATTCCCCCCTTAAAGGGGCATATTCAATTGTTTAGTTATTCCTCCACGGAAAAAGTAAACAGGTTATTACGGTAATTCTACTCAGATTTCAGCTCGCAGTTCCCTGAGCCGCGACCTGAAATCCAGCGACAAAACTACCGTAATAACGGTATTTACGCGCACTATTACTGTAATGACAGTAATTGTTCGAGCGCTGCAAGATTTTTGCCGTTTACGCCAACAATTGAATATGCCCCAAAGTGTTATATTTTCGACATCAGCATAGTGTAATACCTCTTACTTATTGATATCAGAATATTTTTTTAAAAATGTATTGTAATTGTTTTCTAGTGCAGACTTTCCAAATGGTCTTGATTTGGCTCTTTGGACCATGAAGAAAAGAATGTGTTGACATACTTTGAAAATCTGTATTTTATTTTTGCTGTATAATATGAAGTTCATATGTTTGTACTGGCATAGTAAAATCTACAAGTTCAAATGTATTCAAAATACATAAAATGCATGTTTTTTTTCATGGAAAATACAGTTTTAGATCTCTAGAATAAAAATATATTGACAAGTGTTTTAAAGATGGAAACTGCTGTATGGTACCAATTTACATTTTTTTGTTAAATAATGGCAAATATGTCGCTGTCTGGATATAACGTAGCATTTAACATTTCTTGTTTGCATCTTTACTTTAGTGTCTCCAAATGAGCTATATCAAATAACCACACATACATACATAAGTAATGCCCAACACTCCCTTTGCATGTCAGGACACTGGAAAGTCAAACAGCCAAGTTTTGCAATTCTGACCTGATCACTTGGGCTGGAAATGATAATGTCAGAGGATTAGTGTGCAGTAATTATTACATGATGTGTTGAGATACCTCCTTGTAGTTTGGGATAGTTTCAGGCTCATCAGACTTTTGGCTTTCAGCCTTTGTCCAATTTGTGTGTTTCTGCAGGCTTTTTTTGACCATTGCATGTCCAATTCTTGGAACATCTGAAGACAGTATTAAAGCATTTGACACAAGACCAATTTCTGTAACGACCAGCAGACAGCCACAACACCATGAAATTACTGCATTCAGCTTGTATAAAATATTCTCCCTTGTTTCATCTCCAGCTTCTTGTTGCAGTGTCTGGGCCAAGTTTAATTTGATATTTTACAGCTTTTGCAGTTCTACTAAATACAATTGTTGATGCCCAGCCCCAAGTTTTAAAGGTGCATTGTACCGAAATATTATACATTCTTAAAATAATGTTCTGGTTATTTTAATATGGCAGGTATAATAATTTCATAATTCTTCAGAAAGTTTGGTTTCTCTCACTGTGTAGTTATCATATGACTAACATGAAAGACAATGGGATGGTTATGTGTACATTTCAAGAAAGTAAGGCACTGTAGGTGTGCAAGACCAATCCTCTGGTTTGTGTGGGTTTTCATTAAAAACTAAATAAATAATGAAAAGCATCAATTTGGGGCCATTGATACTAGGCATCTATTTCCTTAGCGCTTAAACTTCTAGCACTCTGCAGGGTATACTATTTTCTTTATGTGCATGTAAATATAGGGATATATTTAGAAAATAATTAATAATTAGAAGCATAAACATATTGCGAATGACAAATCCCTCCTGCTGCTTCCCTACATCGGCCAATAGTAACTTAGCTTGAGCCATATACTGATGAAGAAAAAATAAAGGTGATAAGGGAAGAGAGACTGTGGAGAATGCAGTGAAGCCTATTTAGCAGACTGGGAAATATGGACAATAGGGGAATAAAACAGTGAGGCAGGGATACTATAGTGTTAATTAGAGTAAAGAGAGATTAGGATAGAATAGGGAAATAAGGGAGAGAGTAAGAGTTTACTGCAGAAATAAAGAGAGAAAGAAGCGACCAGAGAAGAAGGACCAAGATTCAAACGGACTTTCCCAGGTACAAAGAGGAGATGATCAGTAGTAGAGCCTAAGAAATACGGATAGCAGAAAAGAGAGATTAAATAAGAGATTAGCAGGAAGAGTTTTAGGGAATTAGGATAGTAACGAGAATAGAATAGTGTAGAAAAAGAGAACAGAGACTACAGAAGCAGCCATCTACCAAGGAGAGACTTACTGTGACAACAACAGGATCCCAGAGAGAAGTTTTGGGGCCTCATTTAAATTTGGGCATACTGTGAGGCTACCAGGGTAATGTTTAGTCTTGTTTGCCCTGGGAACAGACTGGTCTGCACGTCGGTCAGCCCTCTATGCGTCACCTCTGTCCTTCCCGATACCTAGACAAATAATGGGTGAAAGACGGACCCCTTTATTATACATATAAAACACAAAACATACAAAATAATAGCAAGTATGCGACAATACTAGAGGGATCACCACACTGCAAACCACACATTTCTGTACCTCACCAGTGTCTTTGTCTCAGTCACTTTGATGCGCAGTTCTGGCTGTTGAGCCACACTCTTTATCCCTCTACCCACATGGTAGGGACTGAACTGCTTTTGACAGGTTCACAAAGAAATTGGGCAGTCCCGGACCAGTCAGACAGAAGTAGCGACTCCTAGTAAGCACTGTCCTAAAGAAAGAAACCCATCCCTCTTCATAGATCTGAAGCTTTCAAAACGTTCCACTTTCTGAGGGTGGCGTGTCTACAGATGGGATTGGGGGATTGGGATTCAATTTAACAGAGGCTGCTCATGGACCTCCCCCCAGTCCTCACCTCACTTACATGCACTCTGTGGTGTGTGGATCAAGCATGTCTGCTGCGGGTGTATGGATGCAACCGCATGATTACATTACAGTAGCAATATATGCATTTACAATCCAAACAATGTAAAACACAGTTTGAACGAGATGGCTAAGGTCTATTTTCAGTGTCCTGACACCCACTTCTCATCACATATGCATTCATTTTATCTCACTTTTCTGCTATCCCTATTTCTATTATAGAAAGGTGTCGGAACACACAGTGCATCACAGCTTGCTGCGTGACTGCAGACCGATCACAGTGCACATACTGAACCCTTTCCACTGCCGAAAGCACCTACAATGGGCATGTGAGCACCAGAACTGTACCATGGAGCAATGGAAGAAGGTGGTCTGGTCTGATGAATCACGTTTTCTTTAACATCATGTGGACGGCCGGGTGCGTGTGTGTCGTTTACCTGGGGAAGAGATGGCACCAGTATGCACTATGTGAAGAAGGCAAGCCGACTGATGCAGTGTGCTGCTCTGGCAATGTTCTGCTGGGAAACCTTGGGTCCTAGCATTCATGTGGATGATATTTTGACACGTACAATCTACCTAAAATTTGTTGCAGACTAAGTACACCCCTTTCTGGGAAAGTTATTCTCTGATGGCAGTGGCCTCTTTGAGCAAGATAATGCGCCCTGCCACAATACAAACATTGTTCAGGAATGGTTTGAGGAACATGACAAAGAGTTCAAGCTGTTGACTTGGCCTCTAAAATTCCCAGATCTTAATCCGATTGAGCATCTGTGGGATGTGCTGGAAAAACAAGTACGAGCCATGGAGGCTCCATCTTACAATTTACAGGACTTAAAGGATCTGTTGCTAACGTCTTGGTACCAGATACCACAGGATGCCTTGACTTGTGAGAGCTGTTTTGCGGGCACAAGGGGGACGTATACAATATTAGGCAGGTGGTTTTAAAGTTGTGACTGATCAGTTGTATATATAATAAAAGAAGCCTAATAGCACAGTATTTATAAAAAAAAAAAACGACATCCCAAAATGTGATCAAAAAGCAAAATGTGAATTAGTTTCATACAAATGTGCACAACAAAATCAGGCTTATCTGATTATCTCTGGAGGATTTCCAAATGTTTCTTCCTGGTGAAAACTCAAGATCCAAATATATATTTCTGAATAGTAAAAGAGGACACAAATAGTGTAATATGTTCCAAACACTTTTAATAACAAGATACAAGTAATACACGTACAATAATTAAAAACATGTCTCGCTTATCTGATTGTATATTGGTTCCAATACTCAGTCCTCGCCACAGGAAGCACTCCAATCAAAGGGACGGTCTGTCTCAATATAATTTTTGCTCCAATCACATACTAGGCATAATTATATTGTGTCTTGAAATGCAAGGTTATGAAAAAATGTTTTTATAAACTGTTCTATGGAACTTTCCAAGACTGACAATGTTACAGGAGAAAAAAAATATATATATTGTAGCAAAGAGGCCTATTTACCACAGCTTTCCTGCATATATACAGGTGAGGTCCCGGGAAGTCTGCAGGCGAAAGCTGCATACAGAGTTAATTGCCACACAGTCTCTCTCATAGCACATAACACACAGGTGTACCATATGGGTGTTATTGATTTGTAGGTCTGTGATTGGTTTGCAATGTTTAGGTGGGGGTTAAAAGACTGTGTTGTTCATTTTATGTTTGTGACTGATGCTGTACTAGTTGGCCAGTTATGAGAAAACTGGAGTATGTTTAGGTAGCATTAGGGTCACCAGGAGGTGTAAGCAAAAGGTACTGCTTGATGGTGTCATCCTGTATCACAGTGTGATGGAGGAGCGGACACAGTGTGATGAACGAGGGGCACAGTGTGATGATGATGGAGGCACAGTGTGATGAAGGAAGAAATTGAGTAATCCCTGTATCCTGAAAACTGGCTTAAAGATATTTTGTAGGTAGTCATGTTTCCTGTAGGGGGGGCGGGTGAAACTTCCCTGGCCTAGAATAAGTACGAGTGCAATTAAAAGCATGTTAACATCCTTATGTGAGTGGACGGGAGGACACTGCAATACTCTGTGATTGTGGGGTAAATAAGAGTGATTGAAACAATTGTCTATACAGGCCTAACATCAGGCAGTACCAAAGACCTAGCAAGAGGGACAGGGCCTGTGGTGCACATTACCACTGTAGCTCTATTGGTCACAGCTTCAATGTGAAGTACTTGTGAAGGGTGATGGATTCAGTAGGGCTGTACATCCTTCTGATTCATGAGACTAAGGCAGTTAGGATGGTAAGAGGTCATGGCTTACATTTACTAGTACTGACTTTGTGGCTGGACTCTATGGGGATGTCCATATGGAAATAAAGGCAATATAAAGAGCAAGGAGAGTTATCCATTCACCTTACTCTGAATCCTCTATGGTATTTGGGCAATCAGTTGCTCTTGTTCTGCCATTACACAGATAAGAAATCAGCTCTAGAGAAAACTACATGATGTTATACTAGCTACTTAAAATGGCTGACACCACACAGGCTCTCACCCTTTAAAAAGGCTAAACCCAAGCCTATTTATAGACTTTCACAAGAAAGACTTTCAAAATCGACAAACTTCGATGTAACCATGAAACAATGGGACTTTTATTCTTTTCTGTTTTTAAATGGCTGACTACTATACATTGGGTTTTAGTAGAGATGGAATCAAGCAGAAAAGTAGTAAATGTTATAATTAGCTGGAATGCTCAAGTATGACGACTGGCCCATCTATATGAGGCATGAAACAGAAAAACATATTAGAAATGTAAGTAGAACAGAAATAGCCTGTATCTCTTTTTATGACATCATCTGGAGTGTACACAGCTGGTATGATTTAGTATCATCAAAGTGGGTTATATAAGCCATAAATTTCACTTCTAAGGATTTCCCTATTTTTTATTGCTGTTAGCATTTATCCTAGATTTCAACATCGTTGCTAAGCAAGCAGCAAAGAAAATGGTAAACTCACAACTATTAGGTATAATAGTAAGGGAGGCTAAATTGACATTACTCTTTGTTTGTTAAAGCAGTTTTGTAGATTTGATATGTATTGAATTGTAAGTTCACAATGGCATTTGCGAATATGATGTGCTGTGGGTTGAATAATAGGGTGTTAGTCACTGAGGGGGAAATATATCAAGCTGGGGTTTCTTTTGGTGGTTTTAAAACCCCCTCACATCACTATTGATTTTCACCTCCAGACTGCAACATGTAATATCCAGTGCTTTGGAGAGTCAAAACTCAAATCACTGACAACGTGCACCAGATAAACCGCATGAATGGTGCTTTTCCAGTAGTTTTTATCAGTTCGCCTGTTCATAAATCTACAGTTTTCAATCCACCTAAAAGATAGCTGCAAACCAACGGTTTTCAAAACACTCTGTTTGGCCATCTTGTTAGTTTGTCTTTTCTTGTTTTACCCCGTTGCTCTGTCCCTCTCTGTCGACCTCTTCCATGTTTCCACCCTACCATATTGTCATCCACTTGTCTTGTTTACCCATTTCACATTTCATCCTACATAATGTACGGCAAAATGATTTAACACCAACATTTTCTGACACAAAAGAAGGTGTGGTGATAACATTTGTAATGTTGAGGAGTCTCACTTCTGTCTCTAGTCGCAGTGCCTCCACTCGAGTCTTTACTTCAGCTTGAGGGATGCAAAATTTTTACCAGGAGACCTCTTGTATGCGACCACAAGCTTACCCAAAATAATTCTATAAAGACATAGGAGGGACTAAAATAACTACTGGGACTCTTTATTAACAGGGTAGATGGTGTCTTGATTGATATGGGTAAAAAGGGATCAATTTGGGGTGGACAAATTGGATAGGGTTTGGCATAAATCAATTAATACAATACAGTAAAATTGATTTGCAATATCTGGTACACATTGTTGGCACCTTACAACTCACAGTCACTCCAAATGACAATAACTAAATTATCAATATATAACATTATCACTTTGATCCATGCATTTTGGCAGAAATCTTGGCGCATAAGCACCGATCTTGTGACGTTGGTCATTTTGAGTTTCGTAGATTATCTCCACTGTATGTGAAGCATGACTGTGGCTGACGGTGAAAGTAAAAGTATTGGGGAGATATATATATATATAGTACAAATAGAATAGTACATATATCATAATTAACTGCTACAACAATAAAAATAATTGAATTTTTAGTGTAAAACAGACAATTTTAGAAAAAAATGAAACTAAAAAACTATAATACCCTGGTTGCATTAGAGATTTTCACTGACCTTTGTTTTGGTTTTGGATCTGGATTAATTTCATGTTTTGGTTTTGGTCTTGGCAAAACCGCCCTAGCGTGTTTTGGTTTTGGATCCCTATTTTTTTTTATAAAATCCCTGGGGTTTTATTTTTGTAAAATCACATAATTTGACTCTTTTTTGTTCCTACCTTGTTATTAACCTCAATAACATTAATTTCTAGTCATTTCCAGTCATTTTTTGTCAAGGGGCAAGAACACTGGCACTGAGCAATGGCACTGGAGAGTGACAAGAACACTGCTACCCCTGTTTCTGTGTGAGCAATGGCACTGAGCAATGTCACTGGAGAATGGAGAGTGACAAGAACACTGCTAGCCCTGTTTCTGTGTGAGCAATGGTGCTGGATCTCTTGGGTAGGGAGGTATTTATGGAATCCAAAACCCGCGAGATCCGACAATGCAGCGATGATATTTTGCCTCGAATCAGATCCGAGAACGCGCGAAAGTACCGAGCCGGCTCGTGAGCCTAATTGTATCCCCTAATTTCGGGTGGGTTCGGTTTTCAGAAAACTGAGCATGAGCATCTCTAGGTTACATAAGTGTGCAAACCCTTTGATAATGGGGCTGTAACTGTGTTCAGAGTTAACCAATCATATTGAAAATCATGTTCAAAGGTAATTAGCATATTCACATACACCTCCCAGCAATGAAGGTGATTGTGATTAACTCCAAATAAAGATCAGCAGTTCCTATAGGATTTCCTTGCAGTTTTCTTGCATCTTACTGGGATAGTCATGGTCCGCAAGGAGCTTTAAAAACATGTATAGGATCTTGTTGTTGAAAAGTATGAATCAAGAGAGGGGTATAAAATAATTACATGTACCAATGATGACTATAATAAATAAGTGGAGGCATATTTGTTCCCCACATTGACTCTATATCTAAATCATATTACATACATCTCAAAAACATTTCCAGAATCTGCACATATCTCACACAAGACACTGCTAAAACCTTAATTCATGCACTAATCATCTCCCGCATTGACTATTGCAATTCCCTCCTTACTGGTCTTCCCAAAAACAGACTCAAACCCCTAAAATCTATTTTGCATGCTGCGGCAAGACTGATTTTCCTTGCAAATAGCTATTCCTCTGTTGAATCACTCTGTATGTCTCTACACTGGCTGCCTGTCTTCTACCGAATCCAATATAAAATACTTTTACTAACCTACAAGGCCATCAACAAAGCTGCACCAACATACATCTCCTCTCTTGTCTCAAAATATATCCCAACTCGGCAACTCCGTTCTGCAAATGATCTGCGTCTCTCATCCACCCTCATTACATCCTCCCATTCCCGGTTACAGGACTTTTTTCAGGCTGCACCCACTCTATGTAACTCTCTCCCTCGCACAATAAGACTCTCCTCTGGTCTACAAAATTTCAAGCGTTCTCTGAAAACCTACCTATTCAGACAAGCTTATAATGTTCCTCAACCACCCTCTTAACCTCACTACCTTTAGCCTGTTACACAATTTCACACAAGACAACTACCCCTGGACCAACATTGTTGTGTGACAGGATCATTTAGCTTATGAGTCACCTTACCTTTGCAGTCTGGCTGGGCCAAGATGCAAAATGTATACTTAACCTCATGTGTCAATCTCCCATTGTCCCATAGATTGTAAGCTTGCGAGCAGGGCCTTCTCACCTCTTTGTCTGTTTTACCCAGTTTGTTTATTACGTTTGTCCCCAATTGTAAAGCGCTACAGAATATGTTGGCGCTATATAAATAAATGATGATGATGATGATGATGATATGGCAACAATATAGGAACTGTAGGGATTTCTGTCAGGAACAGGTCACTCCCTGCATCTGATAACAGTCTCCCTTATTCTGAAGATGTCTGGGCTTTGGGTTGAGTGGCAAGACAAAAGTCAGTTTGCACAAACAAGAACACCCCAAATCTTGTGGCAAAATGTCTAATGAGACCAAGGTTTCTCATTTTGGCCTTAATTCTAAAAGATATGTTTGGTGCAAAGACAACACAGCTCCTCACCCAAAGAATACCAGAAAAGAAAGTCTTGAAATTATCCAGTCAGAGCATTAATCTCATTGCAAACCTGTGGAATGACCTAAAGAGGGCTATGTACAGATGATCCCCTTGCAATTTTGAGGAGATATGTTTACCCATAAATAATGCAATAATGTATAGACATATACTTAATATCACAAACCAAAAGCATGATGAAAATGTGCCAATATGTGTCAACATTAAAGCTACTAGCAAATGAATGGGATTTTGGCTCCATTACCAAAGAAATAATCAGATTTGTTTGTAGGGTTCATAATACTGTACAGTACACACACAGTTGTTAGGAGAAAGGTATTTGTTTCACTCCTGAAAGTTGTCACTCCAGGCTTTGTACACCCACATCTACACCTGTAATTTTAATACAGATGTATGAAGTTTTTATGTCCACTGTATGTGTGAGTGTGTTTTTTTGTGCCACAATATGGCTGTTCTTTGTCACTTCTACTGTTGTAGGTCACATGGCCACATTGGAATGCATGACTTTACATGTGATAGTATTATGGTAAGAGAAGTTGAAGTTCAACTGACGCTTTTGGTTTTATGTTTATTATTAATTTTTCATTATACTGGTTTTTACTGATTACAGTACAACTGCTCAGTGGTAATGTTTTCACTGGTGTTAGAGATGTGCTTTTCAGTCACATGTTCAAGCCAAAATGGCCACGCACATCAGATGCGCAGATGAATCACAAGCATGCTCATTACGGGCATGAATGTGTATGTTGAATCATAAAAATAGACATAATTACACATAAATAGTTGTGTTGCACATTGTAATTTTTGTTCTTCAATAACTTACATGAAATATACCATGCATCAACTGTTACTAAAGTAAAACCATGGGTTTTTTTGCTAGAAAAGTTGTCAATAAATGTTTGGTGTTATGATTATAGGTGGTACAATAGCAAACTAATATTTACAATTTTATTCAGAAGTTTGGGCACCCCTGGACAGATTGCATTTTTAGTAAACCTCTAAGTCAGGGGTCAGGGAACTTTTTTATCTTTTACTCCCAAATATATTTAGATACGCTGACGTTACCCCCTTGATTTGAAAGGAAGGAAATCATATATTGTTAATTATTGGAATTCAAAATTTTATTGAATCTATTCAAAAAATTTTTGAAAGCTTCAACTTCAAAACTTCAGAATTTGGAGAAATGATGTTGCTTAATTTTTGATACGAGAGCATCAATATTAAGGCATTTTGATGTCAGAGCAATTTGGATACAGTCTTCAGCGTCCAATCGATTTCTCTGCTTTGTTTTTATGTTCGTTAGAGTGGAAAATCCTTGTTCGCAAAGGTAGGTTGTTGCAAAAGGCAGCAACTTTTTGACTGCCTCCTTATGTGCAATTTTGAATGCCTTTGCAGCTGTTGACATCCAAACATATGACAGATCTTTGTTTTCAAATGCAATATGTGCTTCATTATTGCATCAAAGCTCAAGAAGTGCCTCTGCCAACCCTTGAGGCTCTTCTGGTACAACAGCAATTTCACATTTAAAGGGGTCTACAATCCAACTGACAGCATGTGAATCGGCAGCATTACCCCAGGAAGTTCATTTTTACCCCATTTGGGGTAATTTACCCCTGTTCCCTGACCACTGATCTAAGTGAAACTCCATTAATACAACATCTGCTCGGTAGGAATTTAAACATAATGGGCCTGATTCATGCCCTGACATAAGTCCCTTTGTGTGCCATATCTTGCGAGAATTTGCTTTGTGCATATGCCAGAACTGGACTTACGCAAATGAACCAATGACATGCAATTAATGTCTGAACGAATGACACTTAAGACTGCCTACGACTTGAGAGGTGGAACAGGGTGAGAAGGGGCGGATGGACAAAGGCAGTGTACATTAAGGGTGTTCTGACACAGATGTGGCCGATTCAAGTTCGGGTGTAGTCAGACGTAAGGTTTGCACCCAATCTAGGGCAGATGTATCTGATGGATGATAATGAAGACCAAACACAGCATTGCCTCTCAAAATCTAATGGGAGGATTGGAGGGAGACTACTAATTTTCCATTTCTTTAATAGAAAGGACTGCTTTCCGAGTTAAAGAGGTAGGTGAAACTTTCACATATGGATCTTAGTAGCAACAAAACAAATAGATTTTAATTTATTTCAAAGCATTACACATTTTATTATACTGAATTGAAAATATTTTTTTTATTTTTTTTTAAACACAGAACCTAAAAAAAATATTATTACAATGCAGAAGCTTTGGTAGCTATACATTTTTTTTGTCTATAATGTGTAATTGCAAAGTGGACCCAAAAATTTACAATGCAAAAGTAATTTGTGTATTTTATTTTTTCCCTCCATCTTTCTCATATATAACCAATCATTGCAGAAGCAAAGAATCTGAAGAATGACAGACATTGTCCCCTCCGAAAACAGCAACTTGTTCAATGCCGCTGGCCTAGGGAGTGTGTCTTCAAGCCACGTGTCAGCCTCTTTGGAATGTCAGATGTTGAGGTGATCCATCGCAAACAGTTTCCACTTCTGCGCCAGGTCCCTACAGCAATACCACCACTGACTAAACTTTGGTGGTGTTACACTTCTGTGCATCTGGTTATTTCAGACCACAGTGGGTTTTGCACTAGTATTGTGGATGAAGAGCCCCCTACGCTCATAAAGTGATTGTTTGCCACCATAGCTGGCTTTCTGCATAGGGGCAGGAGACAGTGGCGGATCCAGGGGGGCGATCACCCCCCCTACCAGGGGCTTGCTGCCGACAGCTGCACACTGTGCAGGTCCGTTCAGCAGTGACAGTATGCTGCCCGGCTGCTCTGATTGTGTTTTAAACACAATCAGAGCAGCGGGACAGCACACTTTCACTGCTGAACGGACCTGCACATACTGTGCAGCCGCCGGCAGCCTTAGAACACAGAAAGGGGGCGGGCCCTAAATCGCCCCCCCTAAAATCGCCCGGGGTAGGACAAATGTCTGGGTCCGCCCCTGGCAGGAGATAGTCCACTCATAGCCCGAACCCAGCAAGTGGAAATGATTCTATATTTTGTAATAGCAAACATTTCCATTCGAAAAATGTTCAGGCTACATGTGATGCATCTCTCCAGATTTGGTGCCTGGTTACCAAATGGCCGGGGGTACCCACAATTCTTTTGTCTTCAGGCAATCAGACATGTGATATGATTAGCCCAGAGGCAAGAAGGTGCATGGCCACATGGAGATCCGTGGCTCTCAGGTAATTTTTTTCCATTCTCCTAATTGCTTATTGTTAGACCTTTTTTCCTAAATAGATTTGTAGACATTGGACTAAGAAAAAGTTTGTTTAGAACCTTTGCTACATGTTAACGCTCTTTACATTTTGGTGTACTTAGATAAAAAATAAAAAGCACCAGATCATGTCAAAATCTCTCCCTCATTGTGTTCAACATTTTTTGAACAATATTGCGCATACCTATTAAAGTAATTCTATCGTTTTCAAATAAGCATTGCCCAAGCGATTGTATTGTGTTTCCAACGCACAAAGTGATTTATTTTAGCAGATGTAAAAAGTTAACAGTTCAATACATTATTATATTATGATACAGTATAGCCAATACCAAAAGATACATACATACCGCTGCGCTCCCACGGGCACCAGTGAACAGTAATTCACCCTTGAATACTGTGGTCAGAGAATGACTGAAGCTACTGGGAGCGCAGCTATGATTATATATACATTCAGTGTTACAGAGAGAACAATGCAGATGAAGTGGCTTGCTTCTATAGGTCCAGACTTCGGGTGGGTCCAGGGTAAACAGGTCATAGGCTAGTTCGAACTAAAGAATCCAAAGGTGGGGGTCATCTCTCCAGGGGATGTGCTCCTTTCTTTCCGCCTGACTCTCCAGTTACAACTAGTCTAATAGTATTTTATAGTCAGCATCAAATTAAAGGTTTATTCCCTAACATCAATAACTAGAGTATGCAATGTGCGATCTCTTCGCCGAATGCACCGGACAGCTGCTGATGTAAAGGGTGTTAATATGATATCAGACATGACACATTTCCTGTAACCTGAACCTTAAATAACACTGA
The DNA here is from genome assembly GCF_038048845.1 of Mixophyes fleayi. NCBI lineage: Eukaryota > Metazoa > Chordata > Amphibia > Anura > Limnodynastidae > Mixophyes > Mixophyes fleayi. The sequence continues at coordinate 105,558,808 of NC_134405.1, read as the reverse complement.
AGTGTACATATAATCATAATATATAAACTAATAATAAACTAAATACTATCTGTTCATAAATTACTGTGTAACGGAACCAATATGAATTATATAAATAACTAAATGTTGTAATGCGAGTGTGTACGTGCGTATTTTACTGTGCAATCGCCGTATGCTACGTGTAGGCATCCAATTATACGACTTCGACATACCTTAACCAGATTGGTTATTGAACAGACTTTTGGGCTTATAAAAACCTGATTCTATTGCCTTGAACGGTATTTTGGTACCTTTATGTATGCGACGGATATTGTGTGCAATGTCAGGTGTGTGATATTTCACAATATTGCCATCCAGAGTGGGGTTCCACGGGAGCCCGATGTTTCTGTCCAGATTATGTGGATTCTGGTCCTCCAGAATCACAAGATTATTTGGCCTTCAAGGCATATGTGATTTTATCTTACTTTTCATGTAATTACCATTTTGGTTTACTTAAATGTAATACTTACAATAAATACTCAAAGAAACAAGGAAACTATTTTTTGACCAAAAAGTGAATTTGGTGGAAAAAAAACAGGCAAATTAGTGACACATACAAACACAAGGGAAACAAAATATTATTTGGACTTGCGCTTTCCCCCAGGCTCTATATTTCCCCAGTGCTGCTGAGCCTTAGCTGTCTTCAGGGCACCCGACCAGGGGATGGATGGCTTTGCCTCCTCAGGCTCCCCGGAAGCAGCAGGTGCCACAGGGGTATGGCACACTGTCAATCCAAATAATTTATAATTGCATCTGTTAAATGTTTCAAATGTTGTGACATGAAGATATTTGTCAGCTCCAGATGCATGGCTTTCATTATCCACTTGTTGTTCCGCACCGTCACGGGTGTCATCAGAAGCGGGTTCGCATTTTCCCTCACTGGGAAACTTGGCATGTACAGTTCACACAATGGAAAAGAAACAAACATTAAAATCATGTTTGTGTTAGTCCATAACATCCAACTTTTTACAATATAAATTAGATTAGTTTACAAGATTAGATTCTTACTATGGTTAACACATATGAGTAAATTCACATGTGAAATGTATACACTTTTTTATGCGTGTATATGTGGGGTCATTTAGAGCAAAACAAAAGCAACAAATGGTTTGACAATATGTATTTTTTGCCTTGATGGCAATCTTACTTATGCATTTATTTAATTTAGTTATTGCCCAAGAGATCCTCACACAAAAATACATAGATAATATGGCCCTGTGGTCAAGTATACTAATAGGCTAATTAGACTGCAGTCTAGGGCACTAGGTTTTAGGGGGCATTGTTTAAAAATAGCAAATATATATATATAGAAGTGGAGATGATATTTTGAAACACAGGAACATATACATTGTTGGTGGGGGTGTTAATATTTATTTAGTCACAACATAAAAGTCATTTGAAAAGTTAATGCATGTATTATCATATGATATTTATCTGGAGGGGATTGTTGTGTGGCTGAGGGAGGACTCTCACCAGTATCTATCCGTGTCACACTCTGCACCAGTAGGTCGTCGATGCAGGCCAATGCTGTGTGCTTGAGAGGGCTGAAGGCCAAGGACTCAATGGGACCACTATCTGACCCCTTGCATGTTTGCATTGGTCTCACAGTTTATATTTAAGCCTGAGCTTAAAGTCCTGCCACCAGTGTGAAATGTCCAAAGTCAAGAATGTTGCCATGTGTACTGTAAAATATTTACAAAATACTGGAGCACAGATACATATAGATATAAATGTTAACTTTTTGTGTCCTACAATACAATACACAATAACTCCACACCCTTAAACAAATTTGAATTTTGTTATATTTTGTTAAGGTTTTGAATTTGTTACTCATAATGCCTTGCACAACATCTATGTGTTTGACAATATTGAATTAAGGGGCATGGTCTGGAGTCCATGCTAGCTGGCCGCATCGTGTGTGAGCTCCCGATTATAAGTTGGCTTTTGGACGGTTCTTTAGGGATTATCACTCCCTTCCCACAAAATAGCCATTTCTTACCCTCTACAGAAGATCGCGGATATCTGACTACCACTCCAGAGGCCCTTAACAACCAGAGAAACGAGGGAGGGAAGTCATGGTCTACACGGAGCAGCACAGCTCTTACACACCCGCCTGGATCACCTTCCAGCGTGTCTCCTCGGGAGTGTGTGCCCACTACAAGCGTGACCCGCTGTTTGCCGGCCAGGACCCGAGTGTCAGTGACTTTTGGCCTATTGCCGGCCTGGGAGCCCCGGGAGTGAGTTTAGCCGGCGCCGAGGCTCCCTCACGTCCAGTCCGAGTGGGGCTGAAAAGGGAGGGCGAAGAGTGCTCAGGCAGACAGAGCAAGTGCAACACATCCTGTCTTACCTGGTACCGGGCGAACCTTGGTCCATCTCCCGCCTGGCTGGAAGAGTAGTGGTGGGTTCTCCCCACTGCCGCTGGAGCATGCAGGAAATCCCGGTAAGTGGCACTTCCTGCCCGCCTGTCAGGGCCATCTTAACAACATTGTGGGCCCCCGGGAAAAGCAGTGCATCGGGGCCCCTACGTGTGTGTGTGTGTGATGTATGTATGTATGTATGTATGTATGTATGTATGTATGTATGTATGTATGTATGTATGTATGTATGTATGTATGTATGTATGTATGTATGTATGTATGTATGTATGTATATATATATATATATATATATATATATATATATATATATATATATATATATATATATATATATATATATATATTAAAATCACTTTTTAAATGTACTCGCTCAGTGACCCTTGGTTTTTTTTGCAGGATTATTTATTCTAATTAAGAGCCCTGCCTATGGGGCCCCCTTGCCCGTGGGGCCCCCGGGCACCTGCCGATCGTGCCCAATGGAAAAGATGGCCCTGCCGCCTGTGACCCATCCTCACTTCTGAGACCCGCGATAATTAAGTCCCAGACACCCTTCCCTACAGAACCTAACACCCACAGAGCCTAAAGGCAGTGTGCTGTAATCAAGTAACTCCGCTGCCACAACAAAGTCTGGCAACTTGATTGGCCGACCGGATTGTCTGTATCGCACAGAGCTCGTCCGCCACCTAGCGGCCGCATATTATTGCAGGAGGGGAAAGTGATCTGTAGAATTATAACTTTCTATCAACGCTGTCATAAATTGTTTTCTGGCAAGTGTCATTGGGCACCTGATTACTCGTGAACCTCCCGGAAAGGAAGGATTTTCCGTTAGTTCCAGCTGAGTTACGAGGAACCGCAGCCCGCATAAACCAGAACAGCTGACGTCTCGGTAGAGGCCAAACTCCAGAGGAGCTGTGCCCCTGGGAGCAGTCCCCTGTTGCCTGCTGGGATCGCTGCTGGTCGGGACCCGCAAAGCAGGAGTTAAATCTGATCATAAACATCAGTCAGGTTCCTAGCAACAACACTAAGAAAACACGTTCTCCTACCAACCCCTGTTACTAAAAAGGCGCTAAAGTGTCCTAAATGTGGGTCCATCTACATTTGTTCTCTGTTTGTACTATTCAGAGGATGTAAATCGGGAGGTTGCATCCATCCAGAGCATTAACAGAAGGGCAAATAAATCAATCCTAAACGCAAGCAGCAAGTTATATCTTGCCCCACCTTAATCATGAGTAAAGTTACCTCTAAGATTAAAAGAGGACAGAACGCTGAAATCACCCAACACTTTTCTAGACAGGATAAACCAAGTACGGCAGGTCCTTCATCTCCAAGAAACCGGTCATCTCGGGAAGAGGAAATGGAAGTTGAAGATGTCCAGGCAACCAAAAAAAAAAAAAAGATCTCAGACATCCGCTCTCTCCTCGTCGATCTTAAACACTCCCTCACTGCAGAACTTCAAAAAACCGTGGGGGAATTTAAAAAGGACATTTCTGACTTGAGTCAACGAACCAGCACCTTGGAGCAGTCTAAGACACAGTGTCAGTCCTTTTAAAGTGAAACTAATCGGATTTGGAGTATCTTAGCAGGGAACTTGACTTACTACGAGACAAGAATGAGGACTTTGAAAATCGAGAGAGAAGAAATAACCTCCGTATTCGACACATCCCGGAGTCGATTGATGCAGCATCATTAGAACCTTATCTCCTTCGTCTATTCATCCACTTGGTTCCATCTCTATCCGACTCTCAGATCCAAATAGAGAGCCCACAGAGCCCTTAGACCTAAACCTAAAGACTCGGCCCCTCCCAGAGATTTCATCCTGAAATTTATTTCTTTTAAAATTAAGGAAAGGATAACAACGAGTGCCAGGAATTCTAACTTTATGTTTTTTTGAAGGCTCCAAGCTGCAAATATTCCAGGACTTAGCTCCTTTTACTGTAGCGAATAGGAGGGACCTTAAGGAAATTACAAGTGCTCTGAGGGATCAAGGGTATAAGTACCGATGGGGCTTTCCCTTTCGTTTGGTGGTGATGCTGGAGGATCGTCAAGTGTCTATCAGATCCCTAGAAGAAGGCAGTCATCTCTTGCGTCAACTTCAGTCCCGTCCAGCTTCCGGCATATCCCCCGAGGATGAGGCCTCAAATTCGAAACCTGCTTGACTGTCAATAGTTATGCTTTAACTAACCATTCTTGTTTCAGGTTATTTGTTTTCAGGGTATGGTTCAACAGACCCATGTCTTTTGCTCTATTCTTAGTTTTACTGCTTAACTGTAAGTTTTTATTTTGTGGATAGGGGGATTACTAATTTACTAATTTTCGTAATCTTGGGTGCTCTATGTCGACTCGCTCTGGTGTGGATTTGTCTGTAGGCAATGATGCATCTGGGATGCAAGGCTGCGGTAAAGCGTCGCCCACCTATTGCATCACCCAATAAGACATCTCAATTTACTGGTTAGATCGAAAGACAATATTGAATTAAGGTGGTCATTTTTCTAATGTATTCTGAGCAATATATAAAAAATAATCATTTATGTTCACTTACCTCTTTTTGACCTCAGTGACAGATCTTCGAACAGTATTGATAGCTGGTGGTTAGTATAGTGCAGCCTAACAAAATTAAAAATATGTGATCCCTACTAAGCAATCCCTAGAGATAGCTGCCCTTATACACAATAATGGTGCCAATACACTCTATACAATAGTAATATTAATGCATAGGTATCTCAGGCACATACTCTATGCATAACAGAGTCTCTGGATATAATCAAATACAGTAAGATGTCATATAGACTATCTCATAAAAAAAGCATTTAAAAATAAACATTAAATAAAGTCCTTCTTTTCCACATACAGTTGGATTAGTGACAATCGTACAATATAATTTCCACAAAACGTCTCTTTTCTTAAATGTTCAATTTTTTTTTAATATTCAACCAATTAGTTGAATAGGGACTAAATTAATGTATGGCTAATCCAAAAAACAAAACATGATGATGATTTAGAAGGGGCAATAGATCAATTAGAGAAATTGTTGATAAAAGAATATTGTCACACGGCGCTTATTCGGCTTCCATAAACAAAGACTAAGACACTCACCTGTGCCTCATTAGCAGCCCTCAAACCCTTAGTCTGATCTGCACATGTGCAGACTGAGCACCTGTCTATTTCTGGCAAGATTCCTATTGGTCTCAGGTTCTGGCTCTAAACTTGAAAAGGCACCTCCTCCCATTCCTCTGGGCCTGTTCATCAAGTTACCTGGCTGTTTAGGTTCCTACCTATTCTGTGTGCTCTCATCTGGATCGTCAGTGCCTCTGCTGTGTTGCTGTTCAAAGGCTATACTGCTCACCTGGATCGTCAGTACCTCTGCTGTGTTGCTGTTCAAAGGCTATACTGCTCACCTGGATCGTCAGTTGTGTTGCTGTTCAAAGGCTATACTGCTCAAACTGCACTTACCTCTGCTGTGTGCTGTTCAAAGGCTATACTGCTCAAACTACATCTCCATGGACTGCACCACTCAAGATCATCTACTCCACATTTGTCTCGGTGGCTCAGTGGTTATTACAGGTCGTATCATCTGAGCTGCTTGCTCTTACCCACTCCACTTTGTTGCTGGACTGTTACTTGTACCTCCTGTATCGTGCTGCCTCATTGTGGTCTCATATACCTGCTGCATTACCATCTCCACTTTGTTGCTGGACTGTTCCTGCTATCACTATATTTGAATACACTGATTATACTGCTATATTGTATGCACTCATACTGCATTGCTGGTGGTACTGCTCACCCTGTTCCTATGTTCCTTGTGCTTATTTACCAAGACTTTCTGTGATCATTCAAGCATCATTAAATCACTAATTGTACCTTATCCTGCATCTGTTGTCTATTCGCTGTCAGGGTATAGCACTGACATTACCAGTGTGCCTACTTCACACCAGTTACTATCACTCCCCCAAGAGTCCAGAATACCAAACTGTGACAAATATAAGATATGGTGGGAAAATGTGACATTTAAATTATAGCAGAGCAAATTATTCAATGGCGTCTGAAAATAATAAATTTCCCTCCTTTGGTAACAACACAATAGATTTTGAACAGGAATGGTTGAAGAATCTTGAAAGTTGTTCCTTCTTTTTGATGAAGTTAATAGAAGAGGAAAGAAGGTGGAAATTAAGGCAACCACACTCATATAAATCAGACCTTTTGGAGATCTGGATGATTACCAAAGATTTGAAAATAGGATTATTTTGAAATTGTAGAAGGAGGATAGAATGATTAGGATGAAACATCAAAGGACATTTTTGAGGGATAGGAATATGACTAGTCAATCAACCATGAGAGCATATAAAAAGGTCTCCTCATGTGGAGGAAAATATTTTGAAGAATCTATGTTCAATCACACTTACATGAGAAAAGGTCAGATAGAAACATTTGTGAAATTGATATTAGATGAAGTTGAATCTTGGGGAACTATGAGGAATAAAACCAATAACCTTACGAAAAAGGAAATATGGGGGATATTGTAATTAAGCCTGCTGACAAGGGCGGAGAAATTGTGATTATGAACAAGTCTGATTACATTGCAGAAATTGACCGACAATTAAAGGATGGGCAGACCTATCAGAAATTAAAAGGGGACCCAGGCAATAAAATAACTAAGAAGTTGACCGTTTTGCTTGAAAAACATAGAAGAAAAGGAGTCATTGGGGATTATATGGTAGAATTTTAAACAGCTAACAATCCCTCTATTCCATCTATATACATTCTCCCCAAAATTTACAAGAGTTGCACCACCCAGTATACCTATTGTAGCGGGTGTGAATTCAGTGACATCCAATTTGGATATGTATATTGATCATTTATTACAGCCATATGTGATAGGCATTAGATCCTATCTTAAAGATACTCAGGATATTTTGGATAAACTTAGGGGTATCGGATGGCAGGAGAACTGGTTCTTTGTTACAGCTGATGTATCTTCATTATACACCACCATAGAACATAAACAAAGATTGGATACTGTAGAAAAAAAGTTAGAAGAGAAGAATGTTAATATTCACCTTCAGGACTTCATTACTGAGGGGATTAATTTTATATTAAACAACAATTACTTTTATTTTGAAGACTATTTTTACTTGCAGAGAGCAGGAACGGCTATGGGCACCAGGTTTGCCTCATTTCGCTAACATCTTCATGGATGTATGGGAAGACCTCTACATTTGGGGAGGTAGGAGATGGGGTGCAAGCCTGGTTTCCTGGTATAGATATATTGATGACATCATCTTTGTATGGAGTGGTGATAGATCCACACTTGATTCTTTTTGTGCTTATTTAAATTCAAATTCATTTAATATCAAACTTACCTATGACATTAATCAAGACGTTGTCAATTTTTTGGATTTGACCATCTACATAAAATATAACAAGATACATACATAGACCTTTACTAAGCAAAAATATAGTAATTCATATATTGATAAGACCAGTCACCATCATAAGACCTGGATGAATAATTAGTAGTATTGGTTTTCACAAAGTTTGCTGCTTCAGTGGTTTTAGACCTTTTTGTCAGATGTTGCTATGGTATACTGAAGTAAAATTACAAGCATTTCATAAGTGTCAAAGACTTTTATTGACAATTACATTAAGTTTATGCAAAGAGTCAATATTTGCATTGTTGACCCTTCTTTTTGAAGACCTCTGCAATTCACCATGGCATGCTGTCAATCTACTTCTGGGCCACATACTGACTGATGGTCGCCCATTCTTGCCTAATCAATGCTTGGAGTTTGTCCACATGCCTCTTGACCTCAAGTTCTCAATGGGATTAAGGTCTGGGGAGTTTCCTGGCCATGGACTCAAAATTTCAATGTTTTGATCCCTGAGCCACTTAGTTATTACTGTTGCCTTATGGCAAGGTGCTCCATCATGCTGGAAAAGGCACTGTTCGTCACCAAACTGTTGTTGGATGGTTCGAATAAGTTGCTCTTGGAGGATGTTTTGGTACCATTCTTTATTCATGGCTGTGGTCTTAGGTAAAATTGTGAGTGAGCCCACTCCCTTGTCTGAGAAGCAACCCCACACATGAATGGTCTCAGGATACTTTACTGTGGGCATGACACAGTACTGATGGTAGCACTCACCTTTCCTTCTCCGGACAGGCATTTTTCCAGATGCCCCAAACAATCTGAAAATGGATTCAGCAGAGAAAATGACTTTATCCCAGTCCTCAGTAGTCCAATCCCTGTACCCAGGCGCGGGCTGGCATCGGGGCGCACGCCGCACAGGCGGCCGCATCACATGACACCTGTGCGGCTGCATCACACCTCTAGTCTCTGATCCATCGCTCGGCGCTCGACTGTCTCCTGGTTCCCGGCAACATGGCAGCGCTGTCAGAAGTCACTTCAGTTGCGCACTTTGAGGAGCTGCTTCAGAAGAGCGTAAAATCTCTTCTTGTTGTACATTTTTGGGCATTATATTGCTTCCGGGGGGGCGGCCGGCCGGCCTACCCCCCGGCCCTAAAAGCTGTAATTCTGAGTGGCCCAGGGGGCCGATGCCCCCGGCCCAGCCCGTCCCTGCCTGTACCTTTTGTAGAATATCAGTCTGTCTCTGATGTTTATCCTGGAGAGAAGTGTCTTCTTGCTGGCCTTCTTGACACCAAGCCGTCCTTCAAAAGTTTTCGCCTCACTGTGCATGCAGATGCCCTCACACTTGCCTGCTGCCATTCCTAAGCAAGCTCTGCACTGGTGGAGCCAACTTTAGGAGACAATCTTGGTGCTTGCTGTACTCTTTGGAGCCATGAAGCCTTCTTCACAATTATTGATACTCTCTTCTTGAAGCTCTGATGATCCGATAATTGGTTGATTTAGGTGCAATGTTACTAGCAGCAATATTCTTGCCTGTGAAGCCCTTTTTGTGCAAAGCAATGATGACTGCACATGTTTCCTTGCAGCTAAACATGGTTAACAGAGGAAGAACAATGATTTCATGCACCACCCTCCTTTTAAAGCTTCCAGTCTGTTATTCTATCTTTATTCTCAATCAACATGACAGAGTGATCTCCAGCCTTGTCCTCGGCAACACTCTCACCTGTGTTATTGAGAAAATCACTGACCTGATGACAGCTGGTCCTTTTGTGGCAGGGCTGAAATGCAGTGGAAATGTTGTTTTTGGGATAAAGTTCATTATCATGGCAAAGAGGGACTTTAATTAATTGCAATACATCTGATCAATCTTCATGGCATTCTGGAGTATATGCAAATTGTCATCATAAAAACTGAGGCAGCAGAGTTTGTGAAAAATAATATTTGTGTAATTCTCAAAACTTTTGGCCAGGACTGTACAGAAGACACTATATGTAAAGAACAAATTTATGAAGACCCAATTTTTGCAAAAGGGGTATTCAGATGAACTGATAAAAGGTGCGCATTTGAGAGTAAAAAATATTGACAAAACATGTTTATTGGAATCAAAAGATAAAGTAGATCGAAGAAAAAGTGATTTTGCTTTTATCACTCAATATAATAGGCATTATAGAAGCTATGAGAATGTGATGCTTACAGGGCCTGATCAACCATTAGGATGATCAGGCTGCAGCCTGGGTCGCTGGGTCCCTAGGGGGTGCAGCACCGACACAATTAACATGGATTTAAAGAAAAAAAAAATGTTCTACCTAAACTGTCGGCGCTGCTTTCTCAGTGATCGGCCACCCCTGTTCTCAAGGGGGCGGTCTTGGCTGTCAGTGTAGCTAACCACACTGATGCAGACAGCTAACAAGAAATCCGATGCTGTTAGCTGCCCTGCCAGTGCAGCTGCAGTGCCAAGCTTAGTGTGGTAATGTGAGATGATCACATGACTACACTTGCTGCACTGATAGGGCAGCTAACAGCATGGGATGGGCTGTGAGCTGCCTGTCAAGAAGACAGAAGTCCCAGAGAGAAGAGGAGATGAAGACTTCAAGGTAAGTTCTATTTGTTAAATATCAGGGGGGGGAGGGGGTACTGGAAACTGCTTGATGGTTGGGGGAGAGGGGTTAAGGAGGTAGCTAGGGGTGATTAATAAAGTAACTGAGGGGGGGTTAATGAAGTGACTGGGAGGGGGGATTAATGATTTGATTTGGGGGTTAATGAAGTGACTGAGAGGGGGTTAATGAAGTGACTGAGAGGGGGTTAATGAAGTGACCTAGAAGGGGTTAATGATTTGCCTGGGGGGGTTAATGAAGTGACTGAGGGGGGTTAATGAAGTGACTGAGGGGGGTTAATGATTTGACTGAGGGGGGGGTTAATAAGTGACTGAGGGGGGGGTTAATAAGTGACTGAGGGGGGGGTTAATAAGTGACTGAGGGGGGGGTTAATAAGTGACTGAGGGGGGGGTTAATAAGTGACTGAGGGGGGGGTTAATAAGTGACTGAGGGGGGGGTTAATAAGTGACTGAGGGGGGGGTTAATAAGTGACTGAGGGGGGGGTTAATGAAGTGACTGAGGGGGGTTAATGAAGTGACTGAGGGGGGTTAATGAAGTGACAGGGGGGGTGAGCAAATGAGTGTTGTGGGTAGGTGATGAAATGGATGGTGGGGGTCATAACCTTCTGGTAGGGGTTGATAAAAATGGCTGGGAGGGGGATGTAGTGGCTGGCGAGGAGAGCTGATGAAATAGCTTGTGGGGGGCATGATCTCTGTATTGTGTGGTGCTCACTAGAATGCTAAATACTAGACAGTTAGGGCTGGTAGATATTAGTATATGATTGTAAATCATTTTCATATATTTTATTATCTATCTCTGTACTAGGGGGTTGTTTTATATGGTCATAATGGAATGTTGTGTTTGAATCATTCATGTTTTTTTAAAATTTTTGCACTATAATACAATTACTGCACATTTTAAATACAGGACTCCAAGTTTCCAGAAGCCAGCCAACTGACAACGCTCCAAGAACAAGCAAAAGAGAACATCGGGTAGACTACGCTGTAAGATCAGGTAAGAGATTAAGTTAATTAATATTTTACAATTTTGTTTATATATATATATATATATATATATGAAGATACTTATGAGTGATCCGATCTTGAAGACTTTATTACCGACAAGACCAAAATGTATATATAGAAGGGCTCTTAGTTTAAAATGTCATAAATTCGATGTGTATTACCTAGAATGGAGAATTTCCAGCGCATCAGCATCATAGGTTTTCATATGTGTGGTATGAGTTTGCCATGTACGACTAGTAAAAGTAGTAGGTCCAAAATCACAGAGTATACGTTCATTTAGGTGGGATTTAAAAACCCACCTTCTAATCACATTTTAGCCTCCTAAGTAGTGAGGTGATTGTAAATGATTTTAACTGTTTTGTGATGTAACTCGGTGATGTGTGAAGCGTTCTTGTGAGTGTAGGGACTCTCAAAATGAGGGTGATATTGCAACGTTAATTTTTTTTAATGAAAATATGGACCAATACTTCATATTACTGTTATGCTAGATCTATCCAGATTTGTACTGGAAAAGGACAAGTGCTGACAACAGTTCTTTTTGTGCGCCACATTCCGTGAATCCAGCATGTCCTAATTGTGAATTAAAATGTGCAGAAATATATGATGTTTAAGTTTGTGCCCTGCAGTGGTTCCGTTTTCTTCTTTTTAATCAGAAATGCAGTGAACCGTGCACTTTCAAATGTGCCCAAACATTTGCATATGCTATACATATATAGGGCCCCTGAGGAAAGTGTGGAACACTGAAACGATGAGCATTACTCTGTAACGTGTTTTATATTTCATTAAAACTGTAACCAGACAGCATTCTGGATAAGTAACAAAAGTCCCAGTCAGTATTCAGGAATCCACTAATGCATAGGTAAATGGCTGACAGACACAAAGTAAGAGTAAATCTAGTATAGTATAGGACTTCCCACTCACTGGACTTCCAGGATTATATTGCGCATCTGGAGGTAAGTCAACCCAGCTGTTCAGCCCAATATCTGACATCACTGATAATGCTGCTAAGTAAATACAGATCATCTTAGGACAATGCAACTAACAATCTCTTGCAGCATGAAAAATAAGTGAATCTGAGCAGAAAATCAAAGGTGCTAAGAACTGAATATTTTGTACTCACACTAGTATAAAAAGTGTGTACAAATAAATGTCCCTTCACTGAATATCATCATTGCTTTACCTGGTCAGATTTTTTTTAAACTTTATTTTGTAATGACAATTAGAAAAAAAAAAATTGAATAAGCAATACCAAATGTTCAACACTACCAAAACAGTAAAAAGACAAATACAAGCAAAAAGAGAAGAACGCCAATAGACTGTCACTTTTAACAATTTTCAAACATAGATTAAAGGGGTTGAGTGAAGGAAAAAGGAAAGATGGTACAGCAAAGTATGCATAAAAAGCCAATGGGACTGTCGAAGTCGTATAATTGGATGAACGAAAGTATATTGGTTAATATTGTTTTGCCGTGCGATCCGTACGCCACGTAACAAAGATCCGTACGCCACGTAACACGTGGCATGGTGTGATCGCACAGTAAAATACGCACGCACACACTCGCATTACAACATTTAGTTATTTATATAATTCATATTGGTTCCGTTACACTGTAATTTATGAGCAGATAGTATTTGGTTTATTATTAGTATATATATATATATATATATTATATGTACACTTCAGTGATATTCAAGGTTCAGGTTATAGGAAAGGTATCATGCCTAGTATCATATTAAAACCCTATTCATCAGCAGCTGTCCGGTTCCATCGCCGAAGAGATCGCATATTGCATACTCTAGTTATTGATGTTAGGGAATAAACCTTTGTATGATGCTGGCTATGAAATGCTAATTGTAACTGGAGCATTGGCGGGAAGAAAGGAGCTCATCCCCTGGAGAGATGACCCCCACCTTTGGATTCTTTAGATTGAATCAGCCTATGACCTGTTTAGCCTGGACCCATCCAATGTCTGGACCTATAGAAGCAAGCCATGTCATTTGCATTGTTCTCTGTAACACTGACTGTATATATGATCATAGCTGTGCACCCAGCTCTCAGTCTTCACTGATCACAGTATTCTAACAGATATACTGTCCACCGGGTCCCGTGGGTACGCAGCGAGCGCATGCGATAAGAGCGCGGTATGTATATCTTTTAGTATTGGCTGTACTGTACTGTATCATAATATAATAATGTATTGAATTGTTGACTATTTACATCTGCTTAAATAAATCACTTTGTGCGTTAGAAACACAATACAATCGCCTATACAATGCTTATTTGAAAACTATAGAATTACTTTAATGGGACCATGCTACACCCGATCAGATTTTGCATTGCCAGCTTCTTCATGAGCTTGTTATTTTGCTTACAGAGTATTTACATTCTGGTAACATAATTGCAATTCAAAGTGTAATAATAATAATAATAAAACCAATATGTGATTCTATTAAATAAAAACCATTATGGTATAAAATTATATGTTACTTATTGGTTCCAAAACTTATTGTAAATTAAATGATGATTCTACATATGTACCAAATGTTGAAAACGTTATTGCTTTACGGAAAACATTTAGGAATACTTAATGAAATTAATATAATCTATTTTTGAAATATTACCAGAATGTCAGTAATATGTTATTAACCAAAATCCACAAGCCTGTAAACCCGATGGCCTATTGTATCAGGGATTGATTCTCTAAGCAATTGACAATTTGGGACCTTGTTTATTATGCTTTGTGCTACAGGAATATGAATCTGACAGACATCTGTAAAACAAAATCTATTATTCACAATCTGTCTTTGCAATATAATCTATGACAAACAGGGCTATGTACACTTTGATGTCTGTAAATCATTTTGTTGCATGTAAAGTAAAATGCCTATAAAACAGCATTGCCTTTATGTGCTGTATATATTTAATATGCATTTAGAGTTGTTTTTAAAATTGCGTTCAATCTGCGTTTTTAAACAGGCTTCTATGACAAAACAAGATATTGTTATCTTGTGCATGCCAAATGCATGTGGAAACATGTACGAAAATGATTCTTAAATGCAGTTTAAGTTTAACTCCGTTGTGTATGTAGCCTAAACCCGGCATTATTATTTCTAAGCTAACTAGAAGTCCTGACATATTCTTTCAATTAATTACACAATGATCTGTCAAGGAGCAGTAAAAATGGTAATTGTTTTGGTTTGACCACAGTGATCGCATTACACCAGTGGGCAATAAAAGGTTTGCACATTTTGACTATTTTTAGATTTACAGTAAAACACAATGTGAATGTTCTCCGCTTTGTTTTCTAGTATGACTTTCACTGCCTGTAATGTGTTACTGGCATCTTTGACAGTTGCAATTCAAATGTAGTATTTATAAGGTTAATTTACTCTAAGCACATGGTGCTAAAAAAAACACAATTTATGCTGCATGCCCTCACTTCTGTAGTTTCGTAAATTTCCATTTCAATCTTATCAGCAAATAAATCAGTAAAATTGATAAAAATCAGTAGAATTAAAACAGTATAACCTGCAAATAAAAATATTTCTGCGTTATATCCATTTTTAAGTTTAGAATATGAAACATAAAACAATTAAGAATTACACTGGTAAATGAAATATACTGTATAGGCTATATAAAACTAGTCCTAAACTAGAACTATCAACACTTCCCCAAAGGGCAGATTCTGGCGCTCACTAGGGAAAGTATAATGAGTAATACCGAATATAAACAAAAACATAAAACAAAATATCTAGATAAAAAAGCTAGATGATAAACCAACCTCCCCTGCAGCTCATTGAGGGCCTATAGCACCCTAAAGAGGCAAAACAGAGTAAAGTATATAATGGCGCAGGGGAGGAAATAGTCAATCAGCTAGAAAATTAGCACGAGATTGGCTGATACTTGCATAAAAATATTAATCAATTTATTGTAACATGTAACATAATTGATACACAAAACAAACATCCCAAGAGGAAAACATTTAAAACAACAAAACTGGTATAAATGAGAGACTCCTTGGAGACTGAATAGAGGAATATGAGTATAAACTATATTTGCACCGTGCTAGATCTAACACATGATCACAAATAAATGTCCATGTGGGGCTTAAAAAATCATTGTGCCCAATCGGAAAATCCAAATAGTTAGTAGGATAGATATCCAGATTGTTCCAAATACTGAATTACATGAAAGAGTATCTGTATGTATTGATATATACCTCCGTCCAGACAGCGCAAGATCTGTAGACACCGTGTCTACCACATGCATTTCCACTGATGATTTATTTGAGCGTGGATGTGGGTGGATATGCTATTTTACGAGGGGCTTTTTTTAGCGTAAATTGCATCCAACACTAGCGCAGCTCAGTATTAGGCCCAAAATGTTTAGGAACAAATATGTAAAACCTGGGACTGTCCCTGCCAGTTGTTTTAGTGTTCTATGGTATTAAAATTTGAGTTCCGAATATCAGCTGTGCTGTACGTGAAAGTGCATTTCTTTAGTCAAAGGATAATTCCATCTTTAAACAACATGTGTCTTAATGCAAATGTTTGTCTGAGTAAAGTGTTTTATTTTTGTGACCCCAGAAAAAACTTTTGTAGGGCCTATGTGATTTCCAGGATCAGTTTTCGGACTTTGTATCTTTTCAGTTGCGCTATTCTCACAGAGAAAATGCAGCATGAAGTTACATCTGAACTGCGGAGCCTGTTTATGAAGTGCGCTGGATATGCATCTGAAAATGCCTTGGTTTTCCAGCAATGTGCAGCACACATCAAGTACACACATAGTAAAAGTTGAGGAGGTTGAAAAAAAAAGACACCAGTCCATCAAGTTTAATCGGTTTGCTCTTGCAATATATTTAAAATTGATCTAGATGAAGCAACCACCAATGAGTTTCAATCGGAAAAAATCTCTCCTGACCCAATATTGCAGTCCTATGGCTACCTGGATCCACTACTATCCCTAATTTTAATTAACGGATGTAATCCTGCATATCCTTTTCCACTAAAAATTTGTTTAACCCTTACTTGAACATATCAATTGAATCTGCCATCACAAACTAGCCATGCAGTGAATTCCATATCTTGACTGCACTTACTGTAAAGAACCCATTCATTTGTTGGTTGTGAAACTTACTCTCCTCTAACTTTAGGAGGTTACCGTGTGTTCTGTGTACAGTCCTTGGGTTAAAAAGTTCCAATGAAAGATCTCTGTATTGACCATTAATGTATTTGTACATCGTAACCATATCCCCTCTTAGATGCCTCTTTTCTATGGTAAACATGCCTAAGCTGGCTAACCTTTTCTCATAACTTAATGACTCCATAAACGTTATCAATTTTGATGCCCTTCTCTGAACCCTTTCTAGTTCCAAAATGTCTTTTTTATAGAGTGGTGCCCAGAACTGTGCTCCATATTCAAGATGAGGTCTTACAAACGATTTATATAGTGGAGAAATTACACCTTCTTCCCTTGCATCTATGCCACTGTTTATGCATGCCAATACTTTATTGGCTTGTGCAGCTGCTGCTTGACATTGAGCACTATTGCTAAGTCTACTGTCTACGAGCACGCCCAAATCTTTTTCCATTACAGATTCACCTAAAGTTATCTCATTTAATTTATAGACTGCTTGCTTGTTTTCGATCCCTCAATGCATCACCTTACATTTATCTTACATTTATGTTAAACTTCATCTTCCATTTGGCTGCCCAATACTCAAGTTTATTCAAGTCCCTCTCTAGAGACATTACATCTTGTTCTGATTTTATTATCTTACAAAGTTTAGTGTCATCTGCAAAAATAGAAACTTTGCTCTCCAAATCATCACCAAGGTCATTAATAAATATATTATAAAGGAGTGGCCCCAGCATGGAACCTTGAGGTACACCACTTAAAACCTTTGACCAATTAGAATATGTTATTTCATTTATCACAACTCTTTGTTCCCTATTCTCCAACCAGTTTTCGACCCAAGTTTAAATGTTGTTTTCTAGACCTAGTTCCCATTTATTGTAAACCAACCTCTTCTGTAGTATTGTATCAAAGGCATTTGCAAAATCTAACTAGAGCACATCTACTTACTACCATGGTCTAAGTTCCCACTAACTTCCTTGTAGAAACTAATTGGATTAGTTTAACATGATTTATCCTTCACAAATCCATGCTGATTTCCACTAATAATCTTATTGCTCACTAAGTAATCCTGAATACTATCCCTTAATATACCTTCTAGTAGATTCCCCACTATTTATGTCAGGCTTACTGGTCTATAATTCCCTGGTTGTGATCTCATTTCCTTTTCAAACAACGGCATCACATCTTCTATTCGTCAATCCCTTGGACTGATTAAATTGAATCTATCAAAATTAAAAATAGTGGTCTAGCTATTTCTGAGTTCAGCTCCCTAAGAAACCTTGGGTGTATGCCATCTGGACCTGGAGCTTTATCTTTATTTTATTCAGTCACCTTTGGACTTTGTCCTTTGTCAGCCAATTATTGATTAATGGTGCAGTTGCAATTCCATTTTTATGTATTATTCCTACCATTTGTTCTAGTAAATACTAAAGAAAAGAAAGTGTTTAATACTTCCGCTTTTTCCTTATTACCATTAATCAATCCACCCATCTCACTTCTTTGGAGGTCCTATACAGGGCCGTCTCTTCCATTGGGCACGATGGGCAGGTGCCCTGGGGCCCTGCAGGCAAGGGGGGCCCGTCCGAATCCTAAAATTTTTTTAAATACTTACCTTGCGGTCACATCAGCAGTGATCCGGCTCCCTCCCTGGTCCCCTCTTCCGTGCTGTGCACGGAAGAGGGCAGAAGAGACTCAGCGGCGCGGAAAAAAGAAGAGGATCGGACTTAAGGTAAGTTAAGGGGGCCCCTATATATATATATATATATATATATATATATATATATATATATATATATATATATATATATAAGAAAAATGGAGGAGGAGGCGCACAATAGTGTAGTATATTGGTATATTATTGGGATCACACAAGAACCCACAATAGGACCGGAAACACCAGTGGAGAGGAAACCAGGAAACAAAAACTGTAATATAACATCCAATGTGTAGATGTAGAATACAAGTTACAGCTTATTCTCAAACAGAGTCGCAGTGGGTGAACTCGCAGTATTTCCATATATTAAACACCCAGGACACACTTATGCAGATGTATGCGTACCAAATAGCAAAACTTTTAAGCTTTGTGTACGTAGATATCCTTCATCTGGTCACAAACGGGTCACACGACTGGATACATAACTGTCAGCCTCAGAAAATAGGGCACACAAAGACCAAGGATGTAATATCGATAATACACTTTAATAATAAAAAATGTAGTGACTTACAAATCAAGTAGCAATCACAAGGATCAGCTCCCAGTGCAATAGGGATAATAATAGCAGCTTCTCAACACGTTTCGTCTGTCTCCACAGACTTCATTAGGAGAAAAAAGTGATATATATATATATATATATACATACATACATACATATACATATATATACATATACATATACATATACATATACATACACATACACACACACACCGGTATATATATTTTTTTTTAGGGGCCCGGTACACTGCATTGCCCGGGGACCCATAAAGTTGTTAAGGTGGCCCTGGTCCTATATTGTCTTTTTAATCCATTTGCCATTTATATACTTAAACTTTTTAGGGTTTGTCTTACATTCTTTTGCAATTGTTTTTCATTTCTAATTTACCCACTTTAATTTCCTTTTTGCATGTTTTATTACATTCCTTGTAGATATGGAAGGATTCCTCAGTTCCTTCAGGGAAGGGCTGGCAAATTTTAGCTCAGGGGGCAAGACTCGACTCAGCATTTTTCATTTCTTCTCTTACCTTTTGGTTTAGACATTATTCTTTTACATTTGTTTCCATAGGAATGAACTTATACTTGCCTGTTTCCAACAACATTTTAAAGACAGCCCACCTACTCTCTGCTCTCAGGAAATGTATTTGTAAACTAGAAAAACGTCTCCACCAGCACAGAGCTGATGCAAACATCAAGTCGTTTTGCCAAATTGAAATCACTGTTGTCTCCCTCAATACAGTAAGAAATTGTATATTTTCCACCATATGTCTCATTTAAATAATCTTGAATTAAATCTTGTTTTTTGCACTGCTCCGCAAAGCTTAGTGTATCGGTGCCTTTACTCCATATTGAGGTGAATGATTTTATGCTGTGGTTTGATGCTTTGCACTTCGCAAGCATGTCCTTCCTTCTGCAGTGATTGTGGCAATAACACAGTAAAAGAAGATAACACAATCTACACTCTGGAGTGGGAAACAATGGAAGATAGTCCTAAAGCTGTATGTTACCCAGATCAACAAAACAAATCAATTATATTCCACAGAGTATTAGACATTGCAATATCTTACAATGTAAAATTTACAGGTACCATTTTGTATTGGCAAATATGTATGTTTAGGTTAATAGAATTAATTGAAGTTACATGTTTGAAAGTCCTTTAAAGGGGATTTTACAGGGAAAGGAACAATTCTTACAACCTTTGTTTCAATGTGATCCTAAAAAAACATTTCCGAATTTATTTCTAATTTTCTACATGAATGTAAATGTCCTTTTAGGATTCTTTTTTATATTATAGTTCTTGTATATAGCTGCACCTTGAATTTGCAAGTATGTGGGAGGATAAGTTAGTTTTCATAAAACACTACTTTGAGCCACCCTGCAAGAAATTATATGTAGTGGACAAAAAAAGGAAACACATAACAGACAAATGAGGGACAACAAGCATACTGAAAGCAAGTTCTTCCACACAGATGTAGCTCATGCATTTATTAAGCAAATAGTATATTAAGCTGCCAGACTGCTCTAGTTGTCTAAAATTAGAACTAGCATTTATGTAAGAAGAGAACTCTGAGCTTACAGAGGCCTAATGTCTACCTTATACTCATTTTTTTTTTTAAACACAGCCAACCGACCAAAGAGCTACATGAGCTTCACTGGAAGGATGACATGAATGAGCCTCTAAGCCCTGAAGACTGGTCCCAAATTTGAGAGGGAGTAGTTAAGAGTTCAAGTTGTACGCATATAAAAGAAAATTCATATAAAATGACTGTTCCATTGGTACCTAATGCCGTCTCAACTCGACCTGCTTTCTCCCATTCGGTCTATAATTCTAGTTGGTGAGGCTGTGAAGCGAAGAACACCCTGTCCCATAGTTGGTGGAGTTACCCCAAACTTGAAAACTTCTGGATAAAAGTCAGTGGGTTAATTACAACTATTGCACATACATGCCTCTCCCACAACCTTTCATATCACCTGCTCTTACACCCAATCCCTAAAGCATCCTCATGGCAGTTAGATATTTTATTGCTCTCTACTGGAAAAAGGTTATCCTCCCACCACACCCAGCACTGATTAGTAAAGTCTGGCAAATTCACAAGCTGGAGTATATTACTAGTGTAATACATGACCACCCCAATCAGATCTTTAATACTTGGCTCACCTGGACAGATCACTACACTGACATCCCAACCTCCTGCACGTAAGAAAGACTAGCTTTTGTATTTCTGTCCTCCATTTATCTCTGCTCCAGTTTTTTCCCTCTTGTATTCCTCACACTCAGGGGAGGGCTGGCAAAGATTAGCCGAGGGGGCAAGACTCGACTTAGCAGCCTATTTTAAAAGACAAAAAAACCAAAAAAAAATCAGGTGGTCCAGTGTCCAAGGTAGGTCCCTATGGGACTGGCCTGGGCAGCAGATGCCCCCCTGCCCCCCACCCCAGTCAGCCCCTGCTAATACTCTTCCAAAGCTGAAAGAAAATCATCATAAGCAAAGAGCAACAGTAGATGGAAGCTCATACTCCAGGATCATGATACCTGTGCATTAATTTGAAGTGCAAGGTAAACAGGCACGCAGCTGCAGGTCAATTGCCTGCAAACTTCAACGGGTGGTGTGAGTACACATTTTAATCGAAAATGGCTCTCCTAGAGATTCACAGAGCAGGATATCATAGTTGCGTTGTAGTTGTAATCTGCTCATCAAACCTATAAATGCATGTCTGCAAGTTCAGTGGAGCAAAGAGCATGTACAATGGACTACCGAGCAGTGGACAAAGGTGATTTGGTCAGATGAATCATCATTCACCAGGCTCTTGACAAACAGGTAACAGCAGGTGTGATACCTGAATGCGTGTTTCCAACAGTGAAGGTTCTAGCTGTTACATTATGTTGTGGGACCATTTTCCTGGCATGGTTTTGGTGCTGTCATTTGCTTAGAAGATAAGGTAAATGGGGATTGCTGCTTAATAGGATTGATTGATTATCTCTATCCTATGTTACAGCATTTCTATCTGATGGGAGGGGCATATCCCAGGATAACAATGCCCCATCCACAGAACAAATGTTGTTATCCAATGGTTTGATGAGCATAACACTAATATCCATAGGTCATGGCTTTCTTAGTCACCAGATCCGAACCCAAGCGGGCATTTATGGAATATTCTGGGTTAATATCTAACATACTGTTTTCCACCACCATCAACCAGAGGTCAGTTAAATGATTTTTTCAAGGAACATGGTGGATCTATGTTCTATCAGTGACCTGTAGGTTTTACATCATACATTGTGACTTGTAGTTAAACACTATGCCCAGTTTAGTGTGCAAAATAGATAGAAAACTAATATGGACTCAAACCACACCACCACTGTGACTGGTTATTGTATTTATCCATTCTGTAATGTAAATATGAAAAAAATAATAGTGATTTGGAAACAAGTAAACAAAAAAATATAAGTTAACATCCTCATAACTGCTTTATTTTGTGATTTGAACTACTGGGAACATATTTAATGATCAATTACTTACAAAGTTTAGTTTTGGCTTGAAATACTAACCGGAGAATAGAATACACTGAATGAAGTAATGATTTAGGATGCACTTGCTGTAATGGGAATACTGTACATACCATCATTAATCATAATTGTGGATTAGTCAATGTATTATTTACAGTCTAGTAGGCTGTATTTCCCAACTCTCCTCTATGTATAATCTCTACAACATTGGTGCCTCTAGTATGAAAAGTCTATGACAGCGTCTTGGAAATAGTTCACTCCTGTGTATATGGCGTAAAAACTTCTAGAACAAAACCCTTTGAAAGCAAATATACTAAAAAGCCAAATTTATTTCTAGAGCCAAGTCAACTATTAACTTGTCTTCTGATCCAAGAAACAATAAAACAGGAATAAACATATGTATAATAACTAAAGGCAATACAAATAATTTTTCTCCTTTCTTTTCTGTTGTAACTCTAACACATATAAATAACCAATATCATTGTTTTGCTATTCCTTCATTTTATGCAGCAAATATAACTGGAGATGCTTTATGGCCTGAGTGGCAAACCACATTAGTAGATAAAATTCATGTCTGCATTTACCCTGGCTGCTGAACATACGACCTGTCACCTTTGAAATCCAAATGATTAAAAAGTAAATTTTTTAACAGAATTATTGAGATTGTTGTGTGATTCATATTCCTGGAAAAGTGCTAGAGTGGAACTGACTTATTTCTGGCAAGCTGGGCGTATAATGAAATGCAGAAATGTTGTACTGGACCTGGAGAATTCATTTTTGCAGCAGTGTTTAGAATAGTGTTGCTCTTCCCAGCTCGAAGGAAAGTTTTGAGTTGTTTGTGACAAGTAGCTATTTAGATAGCCCCAATAGAGTAAAACACACTGCATAAATTAAATGAATATATATATATATATATTTTGACTATGAAAGCCAGGTTTGATGGAAAAGGAAATACCAAGCAATGTATTGTAGTTAAAGTACTTTTCAACTATAGTCAATCCGTTTTAACAAATAGTACTTCAGCCTCACAGCACTGGGGTCATGAGTTCAATTCCTGACCAGGGCCTTATTTGTGTGGAGTTTGTATGTACTCCCTGTGTTTGTGTGGGGTGGGTTCCCTCCAGCTCCAATGGGGCAGGGACTAATGTGAATGACTGGAATTGGTGGCGCTATATAAATAAATGGTGATGGTGGAATTTTCTCCACTGGTCCCATTACAGCTTATTCAGTTGAGCAGGACTCATTCGGACTAGGTACTGGTTCACCTCTATCCTCAGCTACAGCAGGACACTATTGGGTGTAGACTCTGGGTGTCTCAGAGCAAACACCCACGTTCACACTACTCAATTGAAAGTCAGGCAGGATAGGTTAATGGCCCTCTGCTCTGGCAGTATTCTTGCACTCACATTGATATTACTGGCTTTAAGGGATGCTCAATCTGGCTGCTATCGTTTCTCAAGCTAGTCAAAACTCGTTTATCCAATCTTTACGAAACTTTGGCAACATTTTTTCATTTTTGATTGATTAAAATATTTTTTTTAAATCGAGCTAAATTTGAGAAAGTCAAACAGGTTCAACCATGTTAGAGATGGTTTGACTCTGGTCAAGTCTGTTCATCCATGTTTGAGTTGGTTCACACACACGTTACAGTTTTAAATGGTTTTTAATTGTGAACAAGTATAGACTAACTCCAGACACACAATTTGAATTAAAAAAAGAAAAATATTTTTTTATTATTTACAAATATTTTTTGAATAGAGCATACAATAATGTAAACCCTGGCATTTCACAAAGGCATAGCAACACAACATAATTAATAATAAAGTCCAAACATTAAAGTAAACAAGTTCAATCTCCATGAGGTATAATGCACAAAAAAAAAATTATGTAGTGGTTATCAATAAATGTGTGAATATATTCATCCTCCTCTTCATTGAATGTATTTAATCCACTCATGTAACAATTAAACGGAAATACTAATATAGTGTAGTGAATCACAATATAAAAAGTGAAATTAAAACAGCATGCATCCCAAAAATAGTGTCAAAAATGTGTATTTGTGTAACACATAAACACCACAATGCATACCAGTGGTGTAAATCTAAAACATCCAATCTGGTTTCCACTTACAGAATTCTCTAAAGCTCAAAAAGAAACTATAAAACTATAATAGTAAAGCTTTTCTAAAAGTTTTCCATAAAATTCCAATCACTTCATATCTTGCAGTAGCCTTAATTGCATTCTCCACTGTAGTAGAATTATCCTCAGATGACACCTTGATTTCTTGAACACGGAGTAGGGATTCCTCATCTATGGTTAATAGATGTGTACTTAAGTTAACGTTTTTGTATATTTATCCATCTCACTATTCATAAAAGAGGTGGTTTTCTTTCCTTTTGATAACTTACTTTCTTTTTACCAACCCCTTTTCCTCTTTTCTTTGTCACTTTGTTTATATAATTACCTTTATTTGTGACCACACAGAATTTCCACAACCCCCTGCAGGGGCGCACGGAGGATTGTCGGGGGAGGAGGGTTTCGCCCGGACCCAAAAAAAAACCAACAACCCGAGAGAGAGCTGCTGTGCATAGGACAGTGGCCACTTAGTTAGCGCAGGGGGGGGGGGGTTTCTAGAGACTCAGAAACCCCCCCTGCGTGCGCCACTGCCCTGAGGAAACCTGCTAGTCAGATGAAACGCGTTGGTAACTTTTGATGACATACAGGAGGTAACAGGTCTTGCATTTCATTGGGGAACGCATGCCGCACGCTCCATCTCCCATCCGCCCGCTTGTCCGACTACACGTCTCCAGTGATCCGCATGACAAGCTTACCTGGATTTACAGCAAGGAATCATCAACAGTCTCATTGTATACCACATCGGGACACAGTACACCCAAGGGAACAGCGAGTCTATTTGGGCCAGATACCTGCTATCCGCTCAGACTTTTCACCTATACAGACACTCCTTTCTCATTAACATTGTTTTGAAGAATTTGGATCATTGGATACCTTTATAGGTTGTTCATGTGTTAGAATAGGCTGATGTGTTTTGCTCATTCTGTTATGGGACCCAATTATTCATTATATTTGATTCAACATATTGTTTTTTTATTTTGGTTTTAATATGTCCTACGTTGAAAGTGAATTTTATCACTTATTTCATTTATTCTACCTGTTGAGCTTTGGTTATGTAATAAATATCTTTTAGTTATTCACCTTGACAATGATCAATCATAGGTTAAAACTAGGGATCCATTACCTGCAATAGGAGTATTCCTCCCCACATATTCTCCCCTTGTCATCTCGACATATCCCCAGGGCCGCCGAGAGGGGGGGGGAGCGGGTACAGTTTACCCGGGCCCGGCCATGCCAGGGGGCCCGGGCCGGGCCCTCGCTGCTAATTAAATTTATTTTTATTTTTTTATTATTTTTCTCTGTTGCGCTATTTTTTTTAAAACTTTTTTTATTTTTTTTCCCCGCGGGGGGGTGGGGTGGGGTGGGGGTTCATGGGAGCTGGAAGAAAAAAAAATAAAAATAAAAAATACTCACGTGATCGCGCGGCGCCGTGTCCCTCCTCTCCTCCATTCACACTGACTGCTGGGCGTGACGTCATCAAGTCACGCCTGTCAGTCAGTGAGGAGCGCCGCAGCCAGCAGGAAGAAAGAAGACAGAAGAGGAGACAGAAGAGCAGAAAAGAAAGAAGTTGACAAAAGGTAAGTAAAGAAACGGAGTGGCAAGGGGAGGAAAACAGGGAGGGACAGTACTATAAAGAAAGGGGACAGAGAAACAGAGGAGGAAAAAAAGGAGAGAGCCATAGGGGAATAAAAAAAAATTGGGGAGAGAGGAACAGAGGAGGGAAAAAAAGTGGGAGAGAGGAACAGAGGAGGAAAAAAAAGTGGGAGAGAGGAACAGAGGAGGAAAAAAAGTGGGAGAGAGGAACAGAGGAGGAAAAAAAGGAGAGAGCCACAGGGGAATAAAAAAAAATTGGGGAGAGAGGAACAGAGGAGGGAAAAAAAGTGGGAGAGAGGAACAGAGGAGGAAAAAAGGGAGAGAGGAACAGAGGAGGAAAAAAAGGAGAGAGCCACAGAGGAATAAAAAAAATTGGGGAGAGAGGAACAGAGGAGGGAAAAAAAGTGGGAGAGAGGAACAGAGGAGGGAAAAAAAGTGGGAGAGGGGAACAGAGGAGGAAAAAAAAGTGGGAGAGAGGAACAGAGGAGGAAAAAAAAGTGGGAGAGAGGAACAGAGGAGGAAAAAAAAGTGGGAGAGAGGAACAGAGGAGGAAAAAAAAGTGGGAGAGAGGAACAGAGGAGGAAAAAAGTGGGAGAGAGGAACAGAGGAATAAAAAAAGTGGGAGAGAGGCACAAAGTAAAAAAGAAGGGGGAAAAGCAGCATGGAGGTCGCAGTGTGAGCATAAGGGGGTACAGTGTAGTTGTGATGAAGGGGCACAGTATTGTGTGTGTGATGGCACAGGGGGCTTGTTGCAATGTAGTGTGTGTGAGGTAGGTGGCGGCTAATTAATGGGCGCTATTTTGTTTGTAGGGTGATGGTGAGGCAATTTAATAGTAGGGACTATTAATTTAAGATGGGGTGGTTTGGGGGCTATTGAATCTTGGGGTGAGTTTAGGGAGAATGAGGTCTATTTATTAAATGTGACTATGAATTATTTAATGGCAGTGATGGTTGCGGGAAATAGGTATTGCTGGGGCTGTTTGCAGGAAGTGAAATAGGTTTATTTATTAAATGTAAATAGTATTATTTTAATGTTGGGGCTGGAGGAAGGCCTAATTATTAATCGTGGGTGCTATTGATTTAACGCCGGGGCTGGCTGTAATTTTCTAAATGTAGCCATTTTTTTTTCAAAATAGGTCCTTCAACATTTCTGGATCCGGACAAGCCACAACTAAAGAAACCAGCAGCCACAGGTGGAGAAAGTGAGAAGAACAGGTAGGAGAGAGCAGCACAGTGTGTGAAATGTTGTGATTCTAGTAGGGACAATACCAATTTTTGGTGAATGTTGTGCCCAATGTAAGGTGTAGGCCAAGACTGAACTGTTTGTGTACACACTGCATTGTTTGTATACTACACTGTGGTGGTAGATGTCCTGAAAGTCAGGAGTGCTTGAACATATGTGACGCTCCGGCGAATTGAGAGCCTAGTGGTTTTTATGTTAGCCACGCCCCAATGGCACGTTTGCCACGCCCCAAAATGCATGACCACACCTCCCAAAATTTTTGCACCGGCGTTTGGCTAGCTACGCCCCTGAATGCATGACCACACTTCTAAATTTTTTTGCGCCGCCGTAAGGCGGCGCAAAAAAATTTTGGGGCTTATTTGACTATGAGGGGGGCCCCATGAATTTGTTGTACCCGGGCCCTGAATTCTTCTTGGCAGCCCTGCATATCCCCTGAAGTACACAGCATCCATCCCCTATTTCATTCATACCATATGTATAGGATTCATCAGAGGCAATTGAGCGCATCATTTTCTAATTACATGTATGTGTGTCCAGGGAGAGATACCCTGTGTTATAGCAGCTCTTGCATTCTGAGAGTAGAACGCTGTCCAATAGTTTATCTTTATATTTTTGACTTCACTCAGCTGACAGAAGTTTTTGTTTGCTATTTTTATGAACAAATACTGTGGCTTAAATCAAGCATACAAATATGACTGGGCAAAACTCAGTGATGGTTATATCTTTAAAATCTTTCAAATTTAAAGGTTAGTAGTTAAAGTAATTTTAACTACTTGATGTCCTGTATCAGGTCTCTCCTCAAGTTAAAAGTAGGAATAATAAAATTAAGTAAAACAAAATAAAAATACATATTTTCAGCCCTATCACTTCTGTACTTTGTATTTAACATAAACTACATATATTTAGTATCATTATACTCAGGAGACCTAATGGATTACTTTTTTTGTGTAATTTAATGAGCTTAAAATATTTGCAAAAAACAGAATTATGAAAAGTGTATTTTCCCTAATTTTCCCAATATAATGAACTGAAATATACATTTTTATTCCAATATGCTCCAAATATGTGAAAAAAATAGATAAAATATACACACTTTGTACCTGTAATGATATCTCTGCTGTGTACCAAGTATTTGACTTATGTTAACAGTTAAGCTTTCATTCAAGTTTTTGTAAAAAACAAAAATGCTTTTCAGAGTGCTAAATGACTGTTACCAGACATATCACAGACTAAGGCCGTTGATCATACATGATATAAATCCTATGTGCTTAAAACATCAGCTCTAACACCAGAATATTTTAGACTTGTGTTTTATATTCACTGGCTAATCAGTAAGCTGCACAATGCTTCACATATGTAATACATCAAAATATGTTGCTGTTTAATGAAATGAAATACAGTAGCAACATAGGGAGTATATGTAGTGTAGACCTGTATAATCACAAATACTCATATTTTAATGTTTCTTTTAATGAGTATCTTATCTTAATTGTATCACATAATTAAAAAACATGAAATCTGATAAAAAAAAAAAAGAGGAATGTCATGTGGAAACTTTAACTGTATTTTTTAACTACATTTCACACTCACATTTTTACTCTAATATTACTATCAGCATTCATAACTTCCTTCGGACCTTCCAGCTCAATACTGTTTGATTGATGTAATGATGCCAATTTTGGTCCTAAATGAACACATTGGGATAATTTACAGGTATTTCCGGTTGTGACACCTTATCACTGCCTTGACACCTGGTTTTTCTGGCTTTATTTTTTGAGGGGAGAAGCGAGACAAATAACATTTTTTTTTCTTATGTATAGACATTAAGTTGCAATTATTCTTTTCCAGCTCCACATTTTTAGTATGTCTAAGAAATGGGCAAGATGAAGCTCAATAGGCAATTCTAATCCCCTATTAGATCTAGTGTTTGGCATGGGCAAAGTAAGGGCAGAATAGGTAGCTGCAGCATTAGTTCCTGTTGCAGATGTTGCCTCTTCTTCTGAAACATGAAAACAATAAGCACATACGCCACTTTGGAAGTTGCCATGCAGCCTGAACCATCTACTTTCAATTAGTGCCCTGGAGACCATAATCTTTTAACTAGTGTTAATGAGAATAGGTTCTTAAAGTTATTATACTTGACAGGACAAGTGGATTCTATCTAGGATGAATTAAAATGCTGTTCTGTAACATAACTTTATATTAAACATGTATCTTGTTTAACATAAGCAATACTGTAACACAAATATAATTTAAAGATTTGACCTGTCAAAGTCAGTAAATTGGATAAAGTCATTTCAATTAAAGTCTAGCAAACCTGGTTGTCTTTGTCTGAAAAGATGCGTACGGTACGCTATGACGTACAAGGGCACGCTACGGCCTGAAAGGGCGTGCGCATCCACTACACGTGGCAGCAACAGTAATCGGTCTTTTACCATACATTCGCACAGACACACATACTTATAAAATAGTACACATTAATGGTAGTTGCAACACATAGTCAGTTATGTCGAAATATAGTAGTATTTATATGTTATATCAGAGTTACATGCATATTAGTGAAATACACGGAATGGGTTGAAGGAATAACATCATGAGTGGTATCATAATGAACCTCGTTACATATCCTACTGTTTGGTTCACTCTGCGAGGGAATCGCAGAGTGCATACACAAGTTATGAATGATAGAGAATTATTTAAGACTAAGGAATCTTGGCGGGAAGAGCAGAGCATACCCCCTGCAGAGATGACCCCCTCCTTTGGATTCCTTTGTATGGACTGGCCAATGATGACGACCCCTTGGACCTTCCTGAGACCTGGACCAATTGATGCAAGCTATTCCATCTTCATTGTATTACTGTATTTGATTGTGTATATAAGCAGCAGCTTGTGATCCAGAGTGCAGACTTCTTGTCCCCAGACTTCAGGATTGAATGACTGCACTGGATCCAGAGCGCCTGCGATAAGTAACGGCTGTATTTTGCTATTACTTCGCTTGAGCATATTATTCTACTTATTTGCGAATAAATCTTTGTGCTATGGAAACACAAATCGAGGTTCGACAATCGTTATTGGTTAGCGACAATACGCACATAACAATTTGGGGGCTCGTGAGCTTTGGAGGTTTCGTTGCCGATGATACGCAAGACCAACGGATTTCGGTTCCTCAACAAAGGGTGGAGATGCGTCATAAACGGGTAAAAACGCATGGTGTTCAAAACCTGAATTTTACTCTGTGTTGCGAAACCGAATGTCCGTTTTGCATTATCTAGGGCACGCTAACTAGAACCTAGGGACAAAAGAGAAAACTGGTTCTCTTTACTGTCATTGTGCGTTTTAACTGTATTGCATTGCATAGCGTATGTGTACTTCCTGCTGTGCGTACGCGAACTTCCGGTAAACTTGCCACGTGGTTAAACAATCGTTTTGATAGTTATTGTACATGCATAGTATAATCACTTGTGAAAGCCTCTGAGACATTACTATTGTTGGGAACTTTTGATTTTCTGCGCAGAAAAGGTGTATAGTGTGTGATGTTGTAACGTAGATACACTGTTTTATTGTGGATTGTGCTCAGTTGCTGTCTGACGAGGCGGATTTCCCAACTGAAGGACGGTATACAGGGCAGGTATACCGAATGCGAAAACGTGTTTTTCGCAAAGCGCTACCAATAGATCGCAAGGTTTGCTAATAATTAGTATTGGTAGGCAGTGCGATCCGATCGCACCGTTAGTGCGAATTGGTGAAGCAGCTAGGAGGAATTATACTGGAAAGGCAGGTTGATTGTATCGACTTTGCGCTCCCAGCGATAATAAACTCAGCAGATTTTTGTGGTTAAGCCAGGGTATCGAGGAGCTGATAGCCCTTGGGGCCCACAGTGATATTTCTGTATTAGGGATCCTCGCCTGGTGTGAGAAAAGCGAGTGAACGCGGCTAAAGGAAATACGTTCACCGAGCATTATAGATCTCTAGCGGTGAGTATAGCAACAGAGTTGAAATCATTAGGTGGAAGGAACAGAGCACTGCGGTGTGTCTGTGTTCCGGGTAGAAGGTATATTGTTCAACATGGGTGCTAAGCATACGCTAGAGATGGTCAGTGTACTGCCTAAGGAAGGCCCTATTGGTTCAGCTAGGTTTCTCATGTGTAAGAATTATGGTGCATATGCAACTGTGTATTGTGACACGTGGGTCGGGATGACCAAAGCTTGTGATAGGCCTTTCCCAACAATAGGGAGTTTTAATGCAGAGGTACTAAATACTGTAAAAGAAAGTATGGTTGATCAAGTCAACGAAAAAGAGAAATAGACATAATGATTGTTTAAAATTGTGGCAAATGGAAGGTAACACGTGGCAGAGCAGCGAATGCAAACCGGAAGTAGGTGTGGCGAAAAGCACGCGCGAGGCGGATGTAACCATTGAGAAGCGTAGCGAACTCAGCGCAAGCGCGCCCCCGCCACCTTATGTGGCGGGAGGGGTAAGTACAGCCGTTTTTAAAACTAAAAATAGAAAAATTACTAAGTTGTACCCTGTTTTAAGCCAGTTTCAATCAAGTGTATCTGAAAATGAAGATGAACCCACCGTGATTTCGGCCATTGCCCATGCGGTTAGTGTACTAGAGGCTCAGCGCAAGTATGAGAAAATGGCTGAGATAGGTGAGAGTAGCGTGATCACTAGGAGTGAAAGTGTTCTAAATCTAGGGCCTGTAAATCCTGTAGTGTCCCCTGAAGTTAGTGTACCAGAGGGTGTGTTCCCGGTCCGCACAATATCGGTTCCCAATGGGAAACCGGATAAGGATGGTGTAGTTCCTTTAAGAAATGTTACAATGCATTGTCCCTGGACTAGATCAGAATTACGTTCCATTATGACTGAATTCCCAGACCCTAGAAAGGAGTTAGCTAAATGTCAGAAATTTGTTAAAGACTTAGGGAACGCTCACGAACCAACCAGTAAGGATTGGCGGGTAGTGTTGAGGGCGTGTCTTCCTCCCAATACTAACATACAAAAATTTATTGAAGATTGTTTGTTGGAGGAAGATGACACCTTGACTGATGAGATTAACCAACGGAATATAGAACAAATTGTCAAACACTTAGCCATCTGTTTTCCAGTAGTAGTAAATTGGAGTAAGATTTTCACCATTAAACAAAAGGATAGTGAAACTGCCTCAGATTACTTTTCTAGAGCTATAACAGCGATCGCACGATTTACTGGGATATCCAACATAAGTGAGGATCCACATCACAGAGAGGTAGCTGTAGGAGTACTGATGGACGGCCTTAGAGAAAATTTAAAGACGAGAGTACAAACCACATTACCTAATTGGAGAGGCGTCACGGTAGACTCTCTTAGGGAGTCTGCTGTGGAGCATGACAAGAACCTTTTTAGAAAAAGGGAAGAGAAAAATGATAAGTTAATGACGGTAAGTATACAGGCTCTAGAAGGGGTGCACACACGACCACCAGCATACAACCCATATAACAGGAAACCTAAAGTGATCAGGTGTTTCAACTGTAACGAGGAAGGACATTACAGGAGAGATTGTAATAAAGAAAGACTCAATACACAGAGGGGTGGGTCACATAGATATCCTCCAAGGAGGGACTCACATAGACTAGAAGACTCACATCTACCCGCGCATATTACGGCAGTAAATGCTGCGCGGGAAATCAATAGTCAGCGCTAGGGGTCAGGTCATACCTGTAGTCTACAGCCAGTGAGGTTAACTGAGAGTCAGCGTGAAGAACCAACAATGATAGTTGACATAGCTGGTAGGAAACAAACTTTTCTTGTAGATACATGGGCGGCCCGATCTGTGATAACCTCTCCTTTCAATCTACAGGTGACCAGTAAAACCATTCCAGCTATGGGGGTGACGGGAAAAGTGTTACATTATCCTCTAACTAAACCCGCTGAACTTACTATCGGCCCTCTGCATACTAAGCATTCGTTCCTCTTAGCTGCAGCGGCTCCTACTAACTTGCTAGGGAGAGACTTGTTATGTAAAATGGGATGTGTCATATACTGTACTTCAGATGGTGTGTTCCTAGATATACACGAGAAGGTTGCACATGAGGTACAGGACATATTGGACACCCCTCAAAGGTTAATGTTACACTCTCCTGTTATAGAACAAAGTCCATCTCAAGTAAAGGGGATGTTGCTGGAAATACCAGGTTCCCTATGGACCAGAGATGGACAGGACACTGGACTGATGGCAAATGTAGCCCCTGTCATGGCTAATCTAAAAAGTGGTAGGATAGCTCCAAAAATCCCACAGTATCCATTAAAACCGGAGGTGGAACTAGGGGTATATCCTTTTATTGAGAGGCTAATACAACAAGGGATTTTAATCCGTACAGCCAGTACAGCAAATAGTCCCATTTTCCCGGTGAAGAAGAATGGAGGGAGGGGCTATAGATTAGTCCAGGACTTAAGGGGAATTAACAAAGTTGTTGAGAGCCAATTCCCCGTAGTGCCGAATCCAGCTGTCATCCTCATGCAGATTCCACCGTCTGCCAGCCATTTTACTGTCATTGATCTATGTTCTGCTTTCTTTTCAGTCCCTCTTCACCCTGACTGCCACTACCTTTTTGCATTCTCCTACAGGGGAGTGCAATACACATGGACCAGACTACCCCAGGGGTTCATTGACAGCCCCAGTATTTTCTCCCAAGCCTTACATGACTGTTTGCAATCCTTTCAACCCCACAATGGGTCTGTTCTAATTCAATATGTGGACGATTTGTTGTTGTGCTCTGATTCTTTTAGGTCATGTTTACATGATACTAAATTGTTGTTGCTTCATCTTTCACAAACAGGGCACAAGGTGGCAAAGGATAAATTGCAGCCATGTCAGACTAAGGTCAAATACTTAGGACACTGCCTCACCAAGGGGCTAAGACACCTGACAACTGACAGAATTGAGGCCATACAACACATGACTCTGCCGCAGAGCCAGAAGCAGATTCGTACTTTCTTGGGGATGTGTGGATACTGTAGATCCTGGATCCCAGGTTTTTCTATTCTGGCATTACCATTGCAGGAGCTAGTCTCTTCCTCAAAACCAGAACGTGTTGTACACACAGAAGAGTCAGAGCAAGCGTTCTTTAATCTTAAAGATAGTCTGACTAAAGCACCTGCATTGGGAATACCCGATTATGAAAAGCCTTTTGAACTATTTTGTACAGAAGCTGATGGTTGTGCAGCAGGTGTCCTCGCACAGAAAAAGGGTGACGCTAGCAGACCGGTAGCATACTACAGTGCACAATTAGACAATGTGGCAAGATCACTCCCAACATGTCTCAGAAGTGTAGCAGCAACGGCCCTTCTAGTAAGTAAGAGCGAGGATGTAGTATTAGGACATAATTCAACCATCTATACACCCCATGCTGTATCAGCTCTGTTAAATTCAGCCCAAACCAGACATGTTTCTTCAGCTAGATTCACAAAGTGGGAACTAGCCCTGATGGCACCCTCAAACATCACCATCAAACGATGTAGCACCTTAAATCCAGCTACATACCTTCCGTATGTGACACAAAGGGTGGGAGGTGAGGAGACCCTGGTTGATGATGAGTTAGGCAAGAATACTGACACGCATGACTGTATGGAACACCTGAATCAGACCTTTACTGCAAGGCCCGACATACGTGACACCCCCTTAGAAAATGTAGATTTTACGTTTTATACAGACGGAAGTTGCCATAGACAGACAGAGACAGGAGAGCTATGTACTGGTTATGCTGTTGTAGACGATCAGGATGTGGTAGAAGCTGAACCCCTTGGCCCACCTCACTCAGCCCAGGTGGCGGAACTAGTAGCACTAAGGAGAGCGTGTGAATTGGCAGAGGGTAAATCAGCCAATATATATACTGACTCTAGGTACGCCTTCGGAGTAGTGCACGATTTTGGGGCCCTTTGGCGTCTTAGAAACTTTACGACAGCAGCAGGTACACCAGTAGCACATTCACAACACATAAAAGGACTTCTGACAGCGATACAGTTACCCAGAACAGTAGCCGTCATAAAGTGCAAAGCCCATACCTTTGAAGAAGACCCAGTGTCACTGGGCAACAACAGGGCAGACGAAGCTGCTAAATGGGCAGCAGGGCAACCTAGGACTGTATCGACCGAGACTATGATGGTTTTTCAGACACTAGACATGCAGAAACTAATTGAAATGCAAGATTTGTGTTCCCTGCAGGAAAAGGCGGTCTGGAAGGCGAAGGGATGTGGTCAAGAGTCCTCAGGACTCTTGAGGGATAGACAAGGTAAGCCTGTAGCTCCCCGAACATACTATCCAAGCCTGGCTAAAGCAGCACACGGCCTGACTCACCTGGGTAAAGAAGGTATGCGCAAACTGGTGAGAGCATACTGGTGTGCTCCCGGATTTTCCTCTCAAGCTGGTAAGAAAGCAATGTCATGTCTTACTTGTTTGAGGAAAAATGTTGGGAAAACTATTCCAACTGAGCCATCCCACATCCCTCCTACAGACGGACCTTTTCAGGTAATACAAATTGACTATATCCAATTACCACCGTGCAGGAATCTAAAGTATGTGTTAGTGTGTATTGATGTGTTTTCCGGTTGGGTAGAAGCATATCCGGCAGCCACTAATACTGCTGTGTTCACTGCAAAGAAAATTGTACAAGACTTTGTGTGTAGATTCGGTATCCCTAGAATCATTGAAAGTGATAGGGGTACCCATTTTACTGGTGATATCTTCCAAAATATGTGTAAACTCATGGGAATCAGTAGCAGACTTCACACCCCTTACCGACCACAAGCCAGTGGTAAGGTGGAGAGAGTAAACGGTACTATCAAGAACAAACTGGGTAAGATAATGGCTGAAACTGGGTTGGCATGGCCTGAGGCTTTGCCGTTGGTCCTCCATAGCATTCGAACCACTCCTAGACCTCCTCTTAATCTGTTCTCCTTTGAGATACTGTTCGGACGACAACCTCATTTGATCGTGAGTCCACAAGACGACTTAAAGTGTAATAATGAAGTGACTGAACAATATCTTATAAGAATGAGTAGACAGCTGAAACAACAACAACAACTAAAAATGCTGTCACCTGGTATGCCAGAGACGAACTGTCATGATGTTGAACCTGGAGACTATGTTATGATCCGCAATTTTACGTTCAGGTTGTTTAACAGACCGTTGGGAAGGCCCGTACCAAGTGCTGCTGACCAGTACTACATCACTGAAGGTTGCAGAGAGAGACACTTGGGTCCATTCCACCCACTGCAGGAGAGTCCATAATCCGGAGAAAGTGCAAGACAAAACTCAGACCGACGACATAAAACTGTCACTTGTGAGCCTGTTCCGGGAGACCTAAAGCCTGCAGTTGAGACACCTGAACCAGAGACGTTGCCTCAGAACTATCTTTCCAGCGATGGAGTGGCGGTTTTTGTTTTTCTTTTGTTCCAGGATTTTCCTTGTTTTTACTTTTTCTAGGACATTCTATTTTTGTGAAGGAGGATGGAGGACGGAGGAGAGTTCTGGGAGTGATACGGATGAAATGGAGGCCGAAGAAAAGTTAATAGGATACTCTGAGCAGCCCATTATCAAACTTGGTCCAGGGGTTATGAAAAGGTCTGCTAGCTCAGGAACTCGGAGGCAGTGTGAGGGGCTATTGTCTGATGAATATTGTATCTGCAAGTTCTGCGACTCCCTAGTTATAGAGAGATGCATCCAACGATGCCAGTCCCCCAGTACTCTGAATATAGGCGGGCATCCTTTGGAGGATTATCACTCCCTGGTGGGTAAGGTGCTAAACCAAACCGAGTGTTGGGTGTGCTCTCACGTGCCTCAAGGGCAGCATAACATAGGACTAGTGCCATTCCCCCTAAACATATCAGAAGTACTCGAATTGAGGGGTGGGAGGCCCATAGAAGGAAGGTTCAATAACACTAGGTCCCCTAGTCTGACGCTTCGACAATACTCCATAGGCAGATCTTTGCTGTGCCTAAACATATCTCATGCAAAGCGCCTGGAGAATTGGGAGGCTGACCTATCAGATCAGACAATGGCTCGCCACACTCATTTTAGAGGGAGACTCACAAGGTCACTACTAGGCAGGAATGTTGATGGAAGTCACAAGTTAGGGCGTATAACCAAACATAAAAAGGTATCCATTGGAAAAGTCTCTACAGATAAATGTGAAAATGTCATTAATGCCGACACGTGTCTAGAGCAGATGGAGACACTAGGCATGGGTAATTTTATCAAAACTCTGTGATATAATTCATGGGCATACTGTTCCTTATGTTCTCCCTGAGGATGTGTATTTTGTTTGTGGGAGAAAAGCTTATTCCTGGGTAACTCCGAGTTCCAAGGGCTTCTGTTTCCTAGCTAAACTGGTTCCTGAAATCATGACTATTACTCATGAAGAAATGGTTGGTAATCACAAGACTACATCACCACCATACATACACACACAGTATGAACACCGTGGCAAGAGAAATATGATTCCTGGTGAGGAACCCATAGCTACAAAATTGATTAGTGAAACTGCTGGTTTCCAAGTTATGGTTGCTCTAGATCTCACCAGGACTGCTCAGGGAACATTAAACTTTGAATATATCCAAGACCCTGCTAAATTAATAGATAATATCACCGAGATGTATGATGACACTTTCAGGTATACTGGAAGGGAGCTACAAGCGTACAAGAAAGAGTTGGTGCAACATAGACTGGTACTAAATTATCTCACCTCTATT
Organism: Mixophyes fleayi; assembly: GCF_038048845.1. Classification (NCBI taxonomy): domain Eukaryota; kingdom Metazoa; phylum Chordata; class Amphibia; order Anura; family Limnodynastidae; genus Mixophyes; species Mixophyes fleayi. Next base: position 105,520,876 of record NC_134405.1, on the reverse strand, counting down.
ACTGGTGGGTACTGTGTGACACTGGCCACCCAGTTCGGTGTCAAATGTTGCACGTACATTACTAATAATACGGATGACCCTAAAGAGGTTATAGACCGGAAGATGGATGAAATTTTGCAGCTGAAATTGGAATTTCGAAAGAGCCATAATTCTTCGTTATATGAGGTCGGGGAAAAGGTGGCGGGTTGGTTCTCATGGTTGAACCCAGCAAAATGGTTCTCCGGTCTGGGGGAGTGGGTACAGGAAATGATTGCGAGTGTAGGTAAGCTCCTTCTCCTTATACTGGGTGTCATCTTAGCAATTGGTTTAGTTGTCAAATTTGTTCCTACTGTGTTGAAGTGTGGAAAATGGTCTCATAGGAGTAACACTGAGAAAGAGACTGAAAGGGTGGTACCAGATACCGAGATCATGGTCTGTGGAGAAGTATTGTATAATCCTGAACTTGAAACGGTGATTGGGTGATAGTTTATTACACTATCAAAGGGTGGAACGGTCGAAGTCAGTAAATTGGATAAAGTCATATCAATTAAAGTCTAGCAAACTTGGTTGTCTTTGTCTGAAAAGATGCGTACGGTACGCTACGGCGTACAAGGGCACGCTACGGCGTGAAAGAGCGTGCGCATCCACTACACGTGGCAGCAACAGTAATCGGTCTTTTACCATACATTCGCACAGACACACATACTTATAAAATAGTACACATTAATGGTAGTTGCAACACACAGTCAGTTATGTCGAAATATAGTAGTATTTATATGTTATATCAGAGTTACATGCATATTAGTGAAATACACGGAATGGGTTGAAGGAATAACATCATGAGTGGTATCATAATGAACCTCGTTACATATCCTACTGTTTGGTTCACTCTGCGAGGGAATCGCAGAGTGCATACACAAGTTATGAATGATAGAGAATTATGATCTACTTAAGACTAAGGAATCTTGGCGGGAAGAGCAGAGCATACCCCTCCTTTGGATTCCTTTGTATGAACTGGCCAATGATGACAACCTCTTGGACCTTCCTGAGACCTGGACCAATAGATGCAAGCTATTCCATCTTCATTGTATTACTGTATTTGATTGTGTATATAAGCAGCAGCTTGTGATCCAGAGTGCAGACTTCTTGTCCCCAGACTTCAGGATTGAATGACTGCACTGGATCCAGAGCGCCTGCGATAAGTAACGGCTGTATTTACTATTACTTCGCTTGAGCATATTATTCTACTTATTTGCGAATAAATCTTTGTGCTTTGGAAACAAATCGAGGTTCGACAATCGTTATTGGTTAGCGACAATACGCACATAACAGAACACTCCATTTTTATATTACTTTGTGGTAAAAACCACAATCAACATAAATGTTCTGTTAATTAATTTTATGTTACACATTGTAAACTTTTTCGTAAATGTGTTATGTAGTACGCAATAAATTAAATTTGTTTTGTTTTGATGCATATTGAGCTGTCAAAGTGCAAAACTAGTTCTAGAAAACACTGACAATCTGAGAATTGCAACTCGCATGCATTTTTTAAAAATTATTTTCTTACTATTATACATATAATATATATAAAATGATAATGAAATCACTTTGAATACTGTATTGCGTAGTTTTTTTATTTAACTTATGTGAATATTCTGGGGCATATTCAATTAGGATTCGCGCCCGCGATTACATGCAGCTGCACGGGTCCCAGTAACGCAACATCGCACCCTATGGGATGCACAGGAAAATACACAATGTTGCGGTACCATAATGACACTTTAAACATGCAGCCGCGCGTAATCGAATATGCCCCTAGGTGTTTTATATGTTTTTGGTAACTATACCACTTATTAGATGGCTAGTTTATTACTAAAAATATGGGACTTTAGGACCAAGGTGACATTCCTTGAAGAAACCTTTGCAGGTGAAACTGTTGGAATTCTGTCCTGTTCTATTTCTTCTACACCTGTTGCTTGGATTAACGTTGAAGACTGTGATATCTTCAGAACTTACCATGTACAATGCTGAAATGAAGCTTGCAAACTATCAATATTTTATTACTATGTGCATTTAAGAACCTTAGATAAATGTTATTACACTATATATATTTTTTTCCTCCCTTTCTCGAGAGTGTTCTGCGTTTAAATGACTACTATAAACATTCTTTATGTTATGTACAGATAACAATCGCTTAAAAACTTTATTTTATTTAGAAACGAAATGCTCAGTTTTTAAATAATTTTGTGTCTAGTCTCAGGGTATCATTTGGAATGGGCAAAAATGCAGGATATATTGCAAAATCTGCTAAGTCATGTTTGACATCATCGTGCCTACTTTCCACTCTGTATCTACTCTTACACGTGAAGATGGCAGCTCTGTCTAGAAACATAGTCACGTTGTCAGTGCTAAATACAGCTGTGGATGAAACACACATGAATTCGCCAGCACCACGATCACATGGAATACTGTAACAAACAAATAAAATACATAGAGTAGTATTGCCCCAACATGTGAGTTATGTAAATTCAGTATTCCATGTAATCGTGGTGCTGGCGAATTCATGTGTGTTTCATCCACTTAGCGCTGGGAGGTATATTATTGATTTTATTTTGATGTACAGTAGTTGAAAGCAGGTGGGCTTTCTTATATATTTCAGGCAGCTTTAGAGAAGTCATCAGCGCCCATTCCTGACGTTATTTCTGCTTCTAGATATTGTCTTTACAACCCTAAAATAAACTGGTCCAATAAAGAGTTCAGAAATTCTCACTGCCTGGTCACTCAAGCCTGTACCTCAGTTTAAGTTGTTCTGCAGTCAAAAATTCCATGTTTATACGTAGAATTTTCTGATGTCTTTGATAAAAAGCAAGCAGAGATTTTACCTCCTCATCGTCTGACTGCCCGATAGATCAGATTTCAGGAGCTCAACTTCCATTTGCACTCTCTGGGGCTGAGTCAATAAGACATTCAAATCCCATCTGTGCATGCTCACAATGGAGACACTCGACCGTCAACAAACGCAAGCCCACTACGTATTCTCACGCAATGGACACTTACTACAGTCTACGATTTCGGGGTGTGAACAGAGAGGTGAAGGGACATGGTGCAGTAGTCAATGGGTAATGAGAGCATTCCCGTGCAGCAACGTACAAGTCAGGTTCATGCTAATGCAGGTAGCAGTATGTTTCCCAGTGTACAGTATGCACCTGCCAGGGGTCTAGTTTAAATCCCTGCAGCCAACCACCAACATACACAGCTGCACACCATCTCATGTTATGCAATCGTGACCTTTGCTCCTTACACCTGCATACACTCCGCTACATGAAGACCTATTGGAGCATGCTCTGTATGCTGCCATTTTGTACGCATCTGCTATTTCATGCAATCTGCTGTTTACAAATCTCGGATCACTGCATTCAGTTAACAAGGTATTTATTTTCTTTACCTTGATTGCCTTTGTTTGTTTGTTTGATGTTATGGCACATTGATGTGCCTGTTTAATGCTACTTTGTTTTATTTTTATTTACTTTTACCTGAAGTACGAACACAATTATTTATTTTTTTCTGTTTTAAAAAAAAAAATAAAATATGTTATTCTTTTCTTTTACAGTCCCATTATGAGTCTTGGTAACCCAGATGTAAGTATATTACAAATCTTTAATGTCTAATCACACATGAAAGTTTCAAAGCCATGAGTATTTTTTTGAACCCCTTCATCCTTCTCTCTCAAATATAGTGTTTTTTTTAATTGGCCGAGGCACAGGTGGCAGTGCAGGAGGGCAACAGCCAACAACCCATCCACGTGTCAGCCTCTCTGGGATGTCTGATGATGAAATGGTCTGGGGTTATTGGCTTCCACCTCATGTCATCCTGGACACCCAGTGCATTGTGCAGAGTGACCTGGAGCCAATGTGCAAAATCCCAGACAGCAATACCCCCATTGACCAAACTGTTGGTGGTTTTGCACTTTTGTTCCACAGGGTCATTTCAGACCACTGTGGGAGTTGCGGCAGGGATGTCCCAGAAGTCCTTCAGTCATGTGCTGAAAGTTGTTCTGCGGGCTATCCTGTCACGGCTCAGGCAATTCATCCATCTGCCACTTAAAGAGGAGTCCCTTGTGCCTATAAAGCGGCAGTTTGCGACAATAGTCGGCTTTCCGCATGTCATAGGGGCAGTAGATGGGACACATGTAGGCCTGGTCCCGTCGGGTGGGAATGCTTCGATTTATTTGAAATTATTTCCACTTGATAAATGTCCAAGCTATGTGTGACCCATCTCTCCATTTTCTTGACCTGGCAGCTGTGTGGCCAGGGAGTACAAAACTCCTTTGCCTTCCGGCAATCAGGAACAAGGCAAAGATTGCAATAAAGGCAAGGTGGTGCAAGGCCACATGGTGACGTGTGGCTATTAGGTACTATTTACATCTATTAAAAAATGTTAAAATTGTTTTGGCAAATTAGCATGGAGCTTTTCAATATATTTCCCCATAAAATTTTAACATTAGGTTTACCTAAATATACCACATGACTTAGCTTCCCTAAAAATCTGTCTCCACATTTCCAAAGGTCCTATCCTCGTTTTATTAAAAATATGGACATATTTGCTTCTCTGAAGGAATCCGTCCGCTATCTTAGCATTGCAAATATGGCACTGTGTCATGTTGATTGTCTTTTTTATAAATCTAGAAGTTTGTCATTCATATTTTGCCTTTTATCTTTCTTGTCACCCCTTATAGGAGATAACAGATACCCTTTTCACTCTTGGGTTTGAACCCATGCACAGAGCATGAGGTTGCATACAACTCGGCCCATATAGCCACTAGATTGGTTCTGGAATTGGCATTTGGCCTTTTAATGGCTAGATTTTGTTGCCTGTCTGGTTGTGCTCTAATGTATGCGCCGAGGACTGTGTGTGATATCATTGCTCTGTGTGTAAAGTACAGAAAAAAATCCTGTTTAGGTAACCCCGCCCTTTCAAGCACCTGTTATGAACCTATAAATTGATTGAGCAACTTCCACATCTATTTAGAAATGTACAGTATATCAAATACATTTTATTTACAAGGTTTTTAAAAAAAAATAAACACTTGTTGTAAATGGAGTGAGAAATTAAATTATTTTGGCCTCCTTGCCCTTGTTGGCATAGTTTGAGGTTTTGGCTTCTGGTAACCCGTGATGTGGAAGGCAACAGTGGGAAGAAGCAGATGCCAGTAGACCAGCAGAGCTCAATTGAGTGGCACAGGGGCAGAGATGTCAGTAGGGGCAGTGATGGCAGGAGGGGCAGATTGAGATTGGAAATAAAGATTCACTTTGCTCTTACAGACAATACGCTGCAGGATACGTCCAATACATATGTGGAATATAAAGTCCCAAAAGAATACACAGAAAAAACAGAAATCAATTGATGTTACCTGTTAATAATATGGGATGTAGTAGAAATGTTGACATTCAGAATGGCGACATTCATTATGTTGCTACAGTCACAATGTTGACAAAGCATTAAATTGAAAGTGGCAATGCCGACACTACCGCCAGCAGTACTTAATAGAAGCAATCACCCCCATCGCCATTACCGCCAACAATACATAAAAAAATAAAACTCTCACTAAATAAATGCAGTGTGCCCACGCCCCCCCCTCCCCCCACAAAAAAAAATACAGCTTATACCTAGTGCTGCCAGCCTACTACTAGCTAAATCAGGGGGACCAAAACGCATGGGGTCCACCTGATTTTACTAGTACCACCACTAGCCTTTGCCACTATACCAGGGGAACCCACCGCGTCAGGTCCCCTTGTCATAATGACAAACCAGCCCCAGGCTGGTCAGCACAGGGCTAGATTACATAGGGAAAAGGGATCTTCAAAAAAATGCACACCCCTTTGTGTACCCAGCTATGTGCTGAGAGCACTAGGGCTCTTCCCATGTCCTCAGCGCTGAGGTCATGGGAAATCCCCATATCATAAATAGTCCTAGTGGTGTAATTATGCCATTAAATGCTAGGAGTTCTTCCTGTGAAGAGCTCGTTTACGTCATTCTAAATAGGATTTTATTTTGCAAAGCAAGAACCTGTGGATTATGTTTGTTTTGTTTTGTTTTTTTGAAAGTTTGAAGACCTTGGATCTTGTGGACATAGTGGTGTTTTTTTTTTTACAGATTGGAATACATTGGATATATTTTCTTTTATTGTTTTGTCAAGCATGGATAATTGAAATTCTTACAGATTGTCGCAAAATTGGGTTCACTTCACACACATCAGCCAAACATATGACACCAGTCTAGTGCTTTGATTCAAATAGCCTCAGCTAGTTTTATTCACTAGCATCAAAATAAACAAAACTTAAGCAAAATCCTTGCCTGTTCAGCTTTTAACTATTACACAGGAACACTCTCGCTAAAGTGAAGGACCTTGTGTCCCACACATACAAAATAACACAACTTACTGGTCATAAATTGCAGTATGTCTCAGGAGCCATTCAACCTCCCAGGTAATGAGAGAGTGAGGAAACAAATGAGATGTTGGTGTAAAGGGCCCAGCAATCATAGTTCATAAAAAGATATATAAAATGGAATTCAAACTATTTAACCAAATGTATAAATTGTGTTGTATTACATATATGATCTCAGGGAAGTAGCTTGAGGTTACAGAAAGTGATCTATGTAATGAAAAAGGTTAGACGTATTAAAACAAATACCAGATATAATAGGACATCCTGGTGGATTATGAATTATTTATGAATCTTAGGAAGGTGAAAATAGGTGTGGTAGGGTGTTGAGGAAACAAAAGTATTTCTCTTCCCTAGATATCATCCTCTAATGTTCTTAAATTCCATTTGAAATTTTGTGATTGCGTCAGAGTGCAAAACTTGATAGGATTTCTGGTCGAGGAGTTGGCAGTAAGCTTCTTTCAAATAGTCTGCAGTGTTTTGCAAAACAAGTCCACGGTCCTTATATGCAGGTTCTATGACAAAATTTGTGTTATTGGCACCTACAGTGTTTTATCTAAGGTTATTATGTGAAGTTTTCTTTATGTTTTCACTTTCACATAATTTTCTCAAGTTCTCTAATAAGCTATGAATGTGATTTGCATTTAAATTTGGACACCTTTTAATGTTATGGTAAGTTGTTAATATCATAGATAAGGGATGGCTGAATGCGCTCTATTTGTTCTCTTTGACTCTCTTGTAACATTCTCTCTATCAATGTATTTTTGGTCATTCTGATCAAGAGCAAAAGATGATCCTGAACAAAAAGTTCAAGGATATTTGGTTTTGAAGAAGGTGCACATTTAAGACCCCTTGTTAGTAGTTTAATTTCATACTTTGAGAAGTTGATGACAAATATTCCCCATGGTTTTGTTCATCTATATTTTTTCTTTTTTATATTTTTGGTCCTCCTCTAGTGCCTCTTTATCTGGGTACTGATGTTTGTCAATTTCAGGCACTGGGAGTAATCTTATTCAGCACCATCCACACCTCAAAGAGCCAAATCATCCTGAGTTACCCTTGGTTATACATGAATAACAGATCGATTGGAGGGTTAAAATGACACAGGAGTGAGAGAAGTCATGGTATGTAATACCACCCAAAGAGAGGAGGCTAAGTCCAGACCAGAATGAGTACCAAGGATTTCCCAAAATCTTTGCCAAAAAATAGGCAGGGACACTACCAACACACATAGAATGCCCAATCACTTGCTACCTGGGACCATGACACCAAGGTGTAGGGAATACCTGCGGTCTGCGTTTGAGACAATACACACAGGAGAACTTGGAGAAAGGGTTAATGGGGGAGTCCAGGTCCCTGGTGGTGCAGAGTTGTTTTTTGAAGTGAAGAAAAAACCCTGCATTGACTATAAGGAGCTCAATTATATCACTATGAATCACAAGAATGGGTACACCCTCCCATTGATTTTTGACCTCTGAGCAGTTTTATCGGAACCTGGACCAATAAGAAGTCTATAACCTGATCTGTGTCCAGGACAGGGATGAATGGAAGAACTCCTTTAACACAAAAGATGGTCAGTACGAATACCGGGTCACACTGTTTGGCCTGTGCAATGCCCCAGCCATCAACAATGCAAATGAAAATTCTCTCTTTAAGGACCCAGTGGAAGCATCCATTCTTATCTAGCACACTTGAGTATACAGCCCCTTCAAAAATCACAATTAGCCCTCTTCCAGCTCGAGAGCACCATTCAGTGGAAACTTGAGTCTTTGTTTCATTGAAAGGTGGGTTCTATTCCTAAATTATAGCTGTGAAAATTGTTCTAAAGGCTTGGATGTTTCATACGTGAATATTACATCATTTAATTGTTTCCCCACTGTCAATCAAAGCTCTGGCCCAGGGTACCTTTTTCTCTTTTTTCATGGGGCAAATTCTGTGTGAAATACATATGCACAGCATTGGTCTTTTGTTACTGTATTGTTAAAAATTGTCAATGTTGTACACATATGCATTGTCCTTACAGGGTCAGATTCATTAAAGGAACGGAAGTCACGATGTGTGACATATTTTGCGTGAAATTGCTCTGCGCATGCTCAGAAACAAGCTTTACGCTAGTGAATGCAAGTGCATACAATTAAAGTTCCAATGCAAATAACATTTCTAAAAGCCTACGATTTTAAGGGCGGATTGGGGGAGGGAAGGGGTGTATATACTCGGGCAATGTACAGTACTGGTGTGTCAAGGTTGAGTGTATGCACATTAATCCAATTCAAGCTCTGGGCATCTCATGTATGTATTTTTAGCCATATCACTTGCACCAGCTACAGGGCAGGTGTATGTGCCTAGCTATAGTGCTGGCAGACATGTTAATAGCGTCCTGATATATGTATTTCATGTTAAATGTATTTTTAGAAACTATTATAGTATTAACAGGTGTTAATGGTTTTTTTTTTTGTTTTTATGCACATTTTATGCATTGTGTGTATCCTGCAGTGTGCTGTATCTGTCTACATACAGCATGAACCGAAACACCTGAGCATACTTATACTCAAATTCATATAGAAACGTTTCTTCAGATCTGATTGCACTTGAATATGGGCACATACATGCATGCAATTTCCGTCTGTTTCTAAAAAACCCAAATTGTGTTCACTTTTCATTCCTTGATGAATCAGGCCCACAGTGTAGTTCCAAGGTATTGTGTAAAAGTTATATACACATTACTTAAGTTTGGCCCAGCAAACCTTGTAAGCAATTTAAGTTGCTTGGTAACCATAGCCTGCTGGAACATAAAGTTCCACAATTTTAAATAGTGTGTGGGGGGGGGGGGGGGGGGGGGGGACACACACACTGGCTTTCAAGGCAGTTTAATAAAAATAAAAGCTATGTTTTTGCTTTAACAGCTAAATCCAAAATTAATGTTCATCTTGAAATCCAATGGGAATATTCATCCATGACATAATCCAAAGGGAAATAAAATAACAAGCTCTTCTGTTTATCAAGGAGGCCCAGCGCTAAATGACAGATGACATAAAAGTGAATGGACCTACATGTTGTAGTCACAGCAATGGGTAAAGGGGCCTACTGGATACAATTGTTGTCACATATCAGTGCTGTATGAGAAAATTACAAGTGATCAGCACATGACTAATTTCAAGCAAAGGACACTTTTTTAGTTGATCATGGACAATTGGTGGCTATATATCTTAGTCAACTGCATCAACTAATCATATATAGAGATTCACTTTCTTTTATATTGATTTATTTTAGTGTGATGAGTCATATGTATGTAACCATTGATTTTATGTTTTTCAATGTATATATGTAGAATAAGTTTTGCTGGTATCAATATTGACTTCAAGCTCAATAGCCGGAAAGTAATAGTGATTTTATGTCACAGTAAACCATTGTGTTTACTTTATCCACAAATTCACTTGATTGTTTTTATGTTATTATTTTTCACATTGTTTTATTCAGTTAAGTTCTCGAGTGCCGTTGTATTTTCATCTTCTTGCTCCTTCATTTCATTTGGGGTTTGCAGGGCCTCTACAACGAGCAGCTGAGAATTATTCACATATCTATTGCTAAATACCATTTATAGCTTGTTAAGGAGCCCCGCCTCTAAATGACAAATGACAGAAGTGAATGGTTCTACCTATTACAGTCACAGCAATGAGTAAAGTGGCCTACTGTAAAGTATATTGAAAGAAAGATGCTAGTTTATTAAACAGCAACCACTGGGAAACCACTTGTATTTGATGACAGTTCATTTATACAGTATGTCGGGCTAAACTAGAAATCATTGCAGCCCTGCACAATGTAATACATGAAGCAATCACAGCACACACTATGTAAAGGAAAGACAATCCATTGAGACGGTTGTAATCTATTTAAATTTATTTAAAATCCCCACAATATTTGAATTTGTTTCATGCTTTTTTATATGTTAGCAGTAAAATGGGGGTTGTATTATTGAAGGGGGGTAAGAGTGGCGTGACAAAGAGGGGTATTGGCATCTCAAGGGTGACAGAGTTTGCAACCAGGGTCGGATTGGGCCACCGGGGAGCCAGTGTAGGCCCTGATGCCTGAAAACTGTGCCCCCTTTGTTGGTGGGGGGGAGCTGGTACTTAAAAAAAAAAAAAAACACTTACCTCATTGCGGCACCAGCGCCCCTCCTTCCTCCTCTGTTCCGTTTGCATTGAATGTCAGGCGTGATGTCACACCTGACATTCAGTGAGAAACGGTGCAGAGAGGAGCCAGCACCCAAGAAAGAAGTCAGAAGACAAGAAGAGAAGAAAATAGATGAAAGTCGTCAATAGGTAAGTAACGGAATGGAGGCAAGGGGAGGAAAGGAGAAAGGGACAGAGTGATGAGAAAGGGGAAGCAGCATGGCACATAGTGATGATGAGGAAGGGGGGGCAGCATGGCACAGAGTGATGAAGGGGGGGGGGGGCAGCATGGCACAGAGTAATGGAGGAGGGGGGCAGCATGGCACAGTGTGATGGAGGAGGGGGGCAGCATGGCACAGTGTGATGGAGGAGGGGGGCAGCATGGCACAGTGTGATGGAGGAGGGGCAGGATGGCACAGTGTGATGGAGGAGGGGCAGGATGGCACAGTGTGATGGAGGAGGGGCAGGATGGCACAGTGTGATGGAGGAGGGGCAGGATGGCACAGTGTGATGGAGGAGGGGCAGGATGGCACAGTGTGATGGAGGGGCAGGATGGCACAGTGTGATGGAGGAGGGGCAGGATGGCACAGTGTGATGGAGGAGGGGCAGGATGGCACAGTGTGATGGAGGAGGGGCAGGATGGCACAGTGTGATGGAGGAGGTGTCACAAACTCAGGATATTCTGCTTACTGGTTTTAACACTACTCACCAAAGAGGCGCAAAGTCTAACGTGTCTCGCCAGGAACCCCCGCAAGGAACTGTGGTCTTTGCTGCAGGAGACACGCAGGTCGCGGTCCTCAGAGGGAGCAACCAGTGAAGCTGAAGGATGGAAATGGTGTCAGGCAGTCTGGATCAGTACCGAAGTAGTCAGGATAAGCCACAGGGAGAATCCAATCTCGTAGTCAGGGATAGCCGGGTCAGGTGTCAGAAGCGCAGGGGAGAATTGTCAACAAGCCGGGTTCAATACACAGGAGTCACAAGGAAAATACACAGGAACGCTGGAGCTAGGGTAGACCTAATACTCTGGCACTCTCCTAGTGCCAGAGTGAACTTTTAGTGCCTTCAATTAGTGGCAGTGGTGACGCTGAACACCACCGCCGGAATTACTAGAGAGCGTTCCGTTGCCTAGCAACGGAACGCGACCGCTGACCCGGAAGTGCGCTCGGTTGCCCAGCAACCGGGCGCTCAGCAGTAGCAGGCGTCCGTCCCTGTGCGACGGACACAGCACGGGGACGGCGCCTGACAGGAGGGGCAGGTCGGCACAGTGTGATGGAGGAGGGGGCAAAAGCAGCATGGCACAGGGTGAAGGGGGGCAAAAAGGTGCATAGTGATGAAGGGGGGGAGGGAGGCACAGAGTGATGAAGGAAGGGGAGAGCAGCAATGCACAGTGTAATGAAGGAGGGAGCAAAAGCAGCATGGCACAGGGTGATGAACGGGGGGGGGGGGAGCAAAAGCAGCATGGCACAGGGTGATGTAATGTGTGTGTAATGGCACAGGGGGCTTGTGGCAATGTAGTGTGTGAGGTAGGTAGTGGTTAATTAATGGGTGTCATTTTGTTTGTGGGGTGATGGTGGGGCAATTTAATTTTATAGTGGGGACTATTAATTTAAGATGGGGTAGTTTGGGGGCTATTAATTGAATGTGGGGCTGAGTTTGAAGAGCATGATGTCCATTTATTAAATGTGAATATAAATTATTTAATGGTAGTGACGGTTGCGGGAAATAGGTATATTTATTATATGTAAATGCTATTAATTTATTGCTGAGGTTGTCTGGAGGGAGGGAAATAGGTTTATTAAATGGGAATACTATTATTTTAATGTTGGGGCTGGATGAAGGCCTTAGTATTAATCGTGGGTCCTATTGATTTAACGCCGAGGCTGGTCTAAATGTGGCCATTTGTTTTTCCAAATAGGGCCCCCAACATTCCAGGATCCAGATGAGCCACAACTAAAGAAACCAGCAGCCACAGGTGGTGAAAGTGACCAGAACAGGTAGGAGAGCGCAGGATAGTCTGTCATATGTTCTGATTCTAGTGGGACAATCCCGATTTTTGGTGACTGTTCTGCCCAATCTGAGGGGCAGGTCAAGACTGTATTCTTTATATACTACACTATGGTGCAAGCTGTCCTTCGTGGGCTCACCACACCTCAGTTTCGTTACGCCTCTCTAGTGACTAGCCACACCCCCTCTGGTGGGCCCCTCATGCCCCAGTCAGACACTGCACGCACGAGGAACGTAATGTACGTTTTTTTTTTAAAATGTACATAATATGGGCATAGGCACATCTGTATTCAACTACAAGCGGATCTGAAGAAATGTCTCTTGTTGAATATGGGTCTAGGTAGGTTCTGTTTATATGGCACTTACAGTATTGAGACAAAATACACTACAGGATATGACAGTACACATGTGCAATATAAAGTCTCAGTGGAACACAGAAAAAAGATTTACATGTTAATAATCTAGTCAATAATGTAAAAACATGAACTGCATTTTTACGGTTGCTCTTGATTGCAAACACATGTTCTAGCACACATAAGCTTGTAGCTCTTGCAAATCATACAACTGAAAAACACGTACTTTAGAGATGCTCAATATTTGAATTGTGCGCTCAACCTCAGTACGCCCTTATTGTACATTGCCTACATGCATACACCCATTCCCCTCTCCAAATCATAGACAGTCATGTAATTTATGTGCGAATATCAATTGCGTTCTTTGTCGTATAGTTTCAAGCATGCACAGAGTGATGCATGGGCAGCACGGTGGCTAAGTGGTTAGCACTTCTGCCTTACAGCACTGGGGTCATGAGTTCAATTCCCGACCATGGCCTCATCTGTCAGGAGTTTGTATGTTCTCCCCGTGTTTGCGTGGGTTTACTCTGGGTGCTCCGGTTTCCTCCCACACTCCAAAAACATACTGGTAGGTTAATTGGCCGCTACCAAAAATTGACCCTAGTCTGCATATGTGTGTGTGTGTGTGTGTGTGTGTGTATTTAGACTGTAAGCCCCAATGGGGCAGAGACTGATGTGAGTGAGTACAAGCACCTGTGAGTTCCTTGCATTCTACTGCGTTATCATATTTAATAAACAGCAACCTGTTTAGGTTACAAAAGCGTTGTGATTTAACATTAACACCGCTGAACACCTTTATCAACATCAAAAGGTATAACTAACACCGAGTTGGTACAAAAGTCAAATAATTTTGCTTAGCGGAAATGGCTGTGCACCGCTCCGCACAGCAAAGAATTCACCTTCAATTGTGCCTTCTCCTTTGCTTTATCTTGTTTCAATACCCTGCAAGTCAACACTCACTCTGCCCAGTTCCTTCCATCTACTTGTGCACACTTTTGCTCCCACACCAGTGCCACTGTCTGTTTTCCATAAGTCAATGCGCTTTGAAATGTACACACACTTGTGCAAATTGAATTGCACAACATCAACAATGAGGATTTTGCACTGCATCTGGTGCTTCATAAATAGGGTCATGTACCTGAAAATAGCGAAGTTTAATTATGTTTTTTCCATATTTAAGATAGAATCAAAGTGTCATAAACGGAGTTTATTAGCAATTTTTTTGCTGCAATTAGACACAGTTAGAGTAATGTCATGCTGTTAATTTCTACACAGCGATTAGTTTAGTTAAACCTCAGCAGCAAATATGGTCCCATCATGGTCACTAAGAGGAATTTCAGGCCCTGGTAGAGCAACTTCTTTGCGTCACTTCCATAGCCTCCAAAGGGGTCGTGACCACACCAGTCTGGTGACTCCTCCCACTATACAGACAGACCAGGGAGCCCAGGCGGAACCAAACCCCGGTATTTTGTACCTGCTCTACCCCGTATTGGCTCTCCTGGTTCCCATAGCTATATATTAAATACTACTGGAGGATGTCACTCCAGCAATTCAACTCTGGTGAGCTGCTGGCAGTTTCTGCTGACAGCAACTTTGTCCAGCACATAAAACGCTACTGAAAAATGCGCTTCTAGTGAAATGAATGATATCTGACTGCTTACTGGCACCCAGAGCATATTCACTGCCATTGAGCAGCTGTTTTGATTTTTTTTGTCAAACCTCAAAATTGTTAAAAAAAAAAAAAATACATTGAATACTAAGATGTAATTTTCAGCAGCAGAAAGTCGCTGTTGAAATATCACACATATGAAAAAAGTTCTGTGATTTTCTGATGTGGGAAACATCAGATAAACATTTGCCAGTGTGACATCATCCTTAGAATTCAAATGGTGTTCCAAATTATTTTTTTAGGTTATTACATGTAAGAACTTCACAGCGAGATATCATTCTACTTGTCAGTTCTCTGTAGCCAATGTATACAACTCCCTTTGGAGTAGAATAAAAACACACACTGATGTGGTAGATCAGCCGGATTTGACTCAAGTAACATCACAGGCAGACTGTCATACAAGTTAATGTGTTTTTGGTGCAAGACTAGAAGTTTCTGGTAGAAACAGCCTCTGATATGTCAGAAAAACAGTTTATACATGTGCAATCCATAGTTATCTGGATTCTGCAACTGCCAACTCAGATTTATATGTAGCCAACATTTCTTGGCTGCAGGTTCAGGGCAAATGAGAAGCAATTCACTATTCAAATTCCTCTACAATGATAATTCTGTTGGGGAAATGGAAATGTCTGATGGAGTCATAAAAGTCATTGCTGTAGCAAACTTTATGTTCAGCAAAAGAAACAAATACTGTATCCAGATGTGCTTCCTGTGGTTAAGGATTACCTATAGTTCATAACAGGAACATTCAGCGATGGTAAAGTTTCTATCAGTGATTTATACAGTAGAGAGAACATATAAAAAAAAACAGATTTGAATAGCCAACTTAAGAATGGGGATTGTGGATAGGAAATTGGTTGGATTTCAGCGGAACACCAGACACACCTTACTGCAGTATCCAGTCCTATAGGAATATACTAAACGCTGTACAGAAATATAATACATGCTGGAAAAAGTATATATGTGTTCAGCATTTTTATTGTGACAAGCTTTTAATAGAATATTCACACGGAGAACATAGGTGTGTGCAGTAAATGCAGGTTTAGGTATCACATAACAAAGAAAAAAACAACATAAATACAGCAAAGTAGCTGTATACCGGAACAAAAGACAAAAAGCAAACAAATTATTTTCAGGGTACACATAAATTATGAAGTGAGATCAAACAAAATTTGAAATGGGTGTGAAAAGCTAATCAAGAAGAATAATCTACTGTTATTTAGATTATCTTTTTCTAGAAACGTTAATTAACTTTCTCTTTGGTGTGCACACCTGAAAATTCAATACATTATACAAGTATGATAAGCAGTTCTATATTCTATAAGATGCATACTGAGTAACTGACATTTCCTAGGCTTATATTATGAGTATGTACTACTATTATGCAATTAACTCATTGGGACATATTCAATTAGGATTCGCTTACGCGCGGCTGCACGGGTCCCAATGCCGCAACATCGCTGAAATCCGCACCATAACGACACTTTACACGTGCAGCCGCACATAATCGGGGATGCGAAGCCTAATTGAATATGCCCCATTATGTGTTGTGCATCAGACACTCCCAAGACTTATTTTAGGTCTGTGTACTACTGTTAATGTGTCAGTTCATTATTAGCATTTGAACATTTACATTTATTTGCATAGCAATAGCGTACTTTGGAGAGCGCTACAATTGCAGACATCAAAGTAATAAAACAAGACTCGGTATTAACAGACCGACAAAGCAGTAATTCAAAAAAATGTATTTGTGTAAAATAATGCAATCAGATTTTGGAACAAATCTACACATTTCTTTATAAATAAATGACAATCAACAAAGAAGAGACCAGCACTTAAATCTATTCTTCTATACTACCATCTCAATATTGAAAATATGCAGCCTCTTGCATTGCTATTTCCCCAACACCACATAAGACTGGTTCTCCAGCTTTTTCCACTCTGACTCCTACTCCATGCATGAAGCACCCCCACTGTCACCTCACCTCCACTATGTTCTCTTGCTCTGCAACCTATTGTCACGCTATCTGTTTATTGTAACTACTCCTTTTACCAGATGGTGCAAAACGGCCAAGGACTTCTCCACTAAGAGGTCTGCAATACAGACACAGGCAGGATACACACATTATTATGCTGAGGAATCACAATTGAGCTGCTTTATTGTCCTCCAAGGTGAGACAGTACATAGCATGTCGTTTCAGGGACCACACACAGCCCACTTTATAAGACTGTCCATGCTTAATACAAATTCAGAATAAATAGTGTCTAAACTGCTAAAATACACCAGCTGTGCTTAAAGTGAAATGCAGACAACTGTATATGTACACAGACATGTATGTCTGATGAATGGAACATTGTGGTCCCTGAAATGTTACGCTATGTACTTTTCTCACCTTGGAGCACAATAAAGCAGTTCAGATGCACGATATCGATTTTTGCATCCTGCCTGTGTTTGCTCTTATCGTTCATAAAATTATATTACATCTTTTATGTGTGTTGTGCAATAGCAATCTGAAAGGATGTCTACATTTTTTAAAAACATTTTCATACATACAAAATTAATGGATTATGTATATAAATAAGTGAACATTAATATAGGATTTAAAAATATTGTCATATATGATATATGTCATACCTGAGGATCTGTCTGTACCCTGATTGGGTTGTGTCTCTGGAGCTGGACTGGTGACTATGTGGACAAAGCTGGATGGTTTGATAATGTTCCTCTGCATATAGAGAAAGGACTGGAGCCAATGGTGATTACACTATCAGAGGAGAGCAAACAGGAACCAGAATGCTGGAAGTGGATCATATCCAGATTGGAACCGGAATGCAGACTGCACTGTCAGAGCTGGATTAATAGCAAGACTGCAAACTGCTGAAAACCACTTTGGCATCTGAAATACAACATTGCACTGGCAACAGGAAAGAGTCCTTTTATAGTTGTTGATTCCTGATTGGAGACGGCAGTAAGCTGGGCAGAAGCAGCACTCTGAGTTGCTGAGATGGATCAGGTGACTATATCCAAGATGGCAGCTCCCATTAACTGGTTTTGGAGGGAATCTGAAATGGAGGCTGTTATCACCTGATTGCCTGAGAGGAATCATGGGACTGAATCCAAGATGGCCACACCCATGCTGTGATTCTGGTGGGATCTTTGGAGTGGAGACAGACTGGACAGCATCTTACAGAAAGGTCTGAAACCAGGGACAACTTGGAAAGACAGCAAAGAGGTAAGTGACAGAATCTGAGAGCCTGGTATGTGACATTACATCCATTCACATACGGAACTAAATATCTTACTGCACAGTTGTATGTTTTTTTTTAATTTAAAAAAAAAAAAAAAATGTATTACATGAACTAATGTAAATTTTACAGTCCTAATTGTATATTCCAGATGACATTGATTTTCAATGGCCAACTGTTATGCAATATTATATTATTTTGACATTCATTTTCTAATACACTAAGTGGTTTATGTAGAGTTGGACACATTTGTGTCTGAATGCATGCAGAAAATGATGCACACATGAAATAGCTCATTTATGTGCATATGCTCAGTTGGATACATCTCAAGATGTGTCCAACTATATAATACTAGTGAATGTGACAGGGCAACATCAGGAGTAATAATTGTGTAGAGATGAGGCTTTACAGTGTTAGTAGTAAATGCAAAAGTCACATTACCTTATTTTTACAAAATATAATAATGTAATGATGTATCATATACACTTGAGAGAGTAGGGTTTGGACCATTTTATTAAAAAATGTGAGTCATATTTATGATATAAAAGATAATTACATTCAAACACAAATCAAATGAAATACAAATATCTGTTGTTTTCCCACTTTGGTGATATCTACTTAAATGACATTTACATTACTCTGCAAAGAGTCATTCAGTGAAAAGTCAATCAGAGCAATTAATCTCACCTGTTTGTAGCCTTTATAAGACCCTCAGTTCTACCAAACCTTTGCAGGAGCAAAGTTTTGTTTTGAATGTATCTGCTTGAGCTTTGAAGAAGACTTGTCTTGTTGAATTGTACATCACGGTTCTACCTTCTCCAATCCTTCGACATCAGCATCGTCCCGTACTACTCTACTTTCTCCAATCCCTTGACTTTGGCTTCGTCCATCACTATTCTACATTCTCAAATCCTTTCACCTCAATTTCGTCCCGTACTATTGTACCTATTGCAATCCCTTGATTTTGGCTTCGTCCATCAGTATTCTACCTACTACTTCCTTTGACTTCAGCTTGCAACTCACTATAACTACTCACAGGAATAAGCAGCTTGGCTGTATGTGGTGGGTAACTGATAGCCACCCTAGCCAAGTGGTTATTTTCTGGGTGCTGCCAGCACCCTGACAATCTAAATATTTCCTATGGTATTGATCTTCGGCTTCACATCGCAGCCTGATTTCTTATTTCCCTTTGATACCAAGCTTATGGTAGCTATTATGCCTAGCATGGTACCAGTTCTCAGCCAGATACCATTAAGGCTCATGCTGCTTTTGTATGTACTATGTGCTATTTCCCTACTATATTAGACTATAGAATCTTGTCGCTCCATATAAATAAACTAAGCTAGTAATAAAAAAATAAAAAAAACATTTTTAAACAGACAATTTAACCTCTATATGCTGCAGCCCCCGTCACAAGTAGGGTAACCTGCACCCAGGTGCGTACTCAAAAGCAAGTTTAAATAAAACACTTCAGACATTAAACATGTATTTTTATCAATGTTACATTATGCTGCTGGAGTGCAAATGTAAAATGTGTGCTCTCTGCTTGACTTATGCAAACTGTAAATTTAAGTACCAAATCGCAGAGGACCAGTATTTAAAACAATGACCACTGGAGTCCTGTATGCACTAAGTTGTCCAGAGTGAGGGAACAGAATGAATACAGTACGTGGGAAGCCACCCTACATTTTTCTTTTAAAAACTTTATCAGAGGTATGTCTATTCATATAAAAAAATCCTTCACATAGCAGCAATTTGATAATTAGATGAACTCTTCCTATGCCATGTTTGCATAGCATTCTGATTCAGATAATCACATCTGCAAGTCCAATTTACAAAAATATTCTAATAATAAACATGTGAGTTTTTAGTTTGTCTTTGTGTAAATCACAGCTGTTATATAATAATCAGCATGTTCACAGAGATCAAATTGCGCCATTAATTCTCACAAGGCAATGAGAGTGTTTTACAGCAAAAACATGTTTTTTTTACAAAGTATATAGTAACATAGTTGATGAGGTTGAAAAAAGACACCAGCCCATCAAGTTCAACCTATTTTGGATATCCTGCGATCCCTCACCCTTCATTTTTCCCTCATCAGGAAAAATCACTCCAGACTCAATATTGCAGTCCTATTTTTACCCAATATCCATCATCATCATCATCATCATCAACATTTATTTATATAGCACCAGCAAATTCCGTAGCGCTTTACAATTGGGAACAAACACTGATAAGACAGCTCTCAATTTAAAAACACATATGTATGGCCCAAATATATGGGACTCTCATTGTTTAGAGTAGGACCATCCTATTAGCAAAAGCGCCTTGGCGTGGCAGGATGGCTTAAACATACATTTGCAAATGTGTGCAACAAAGACTTTTGCATTTTTATCTACAGTAGAAATGACAGATCTGTTGCTGGCTATAGCAGTGTGCTGGGGGAAAAAATGTTGTGTGTATGTTCCTTGCAGGATAACCCCACCCTTTCAAGCACCTGTTATGGCCTCTAAATTGATTTGAGCAGCTTCCACTTTTGTATAATACTGGGTAATACATACAGACAGAGAGGTAAGAGAACCCTACTACTAAAACTACTAAAACTACTTTTTACCTGTTATTATTCTACTATTTATATGCCTTTTATCTTGTTTTTCCTGATTTTATATTTACCAGCAACTACTTTTACCTGTTATTATTCTTGCCTATTTCCATTGTCCTTATTACCTCTCCTTCTATTATTCCTTGCCTTCCACGCCCTAATTGGTTATTGTCCTCCATCTTGCTATTGTCTCCCTGCTTATTCTTACCTGTTATCTGCTGTCCTTATTATATTACTGTTCTGCTATCATTCTTACCTGTTTTCATTGTCCTTATTATCTCACTGTACTGTTGTTCCATGCCCTCCACGCCCTAATTCGTTATTATCTTCCACCTTTTCATTGTCTTCCTGCCATTGTTCTTACCTGTTTTTCACTGTCCCCACTATCTCACTGTTCTGTTACTCTCTCTCCCTACTATGCCTCCCCGCTCTCACTCCATACCCATACTCTCCCCCCGCCCTACCTCTCCTGTTCCTCCCCGCCATCCCCCGCGTGCTGCTCATCTTGCTAACCTCATCCCCATTTCCCCCCTCTCCTCTCCCCCTTTCTTCTGTGCCCTCTGGAATGCCAGATCCGTCCGCAACAAGCTGACTGCTATCCACGACCTCTTTCTATCCAACTCCTTTAACCTTCTTGCCGTTACTGAAACCTGGCTCTCCAATTCTGATACTACTTCCCCCGCTGCCCTCTCCTATGGTTGCCTCTCCTTCACCCACTCCGCCAGGCCTGGTGCCCGCCCAGGCGGTGGAGTTGGCCTCCTCCTCTCCTCCACCTGTACTTTTCGTATCATTCCGCCTGAACCCTCCCTCTCCTTCTCCTCTTTTGAAGCTCACTCCATCCGCCTCTTCTACCCCATCCACCTCTGCGTCACTGTCATCTACCGCCCCTCTGGCCCCACCTCCCTCTTCCTTGACAACTTTGCTAGCTGGCTTCCTCACTACCTCTCCTCCGATCTCCCCTCGATCATTCTCGGTGACTTTAACATCCCCATCGACAACCCCACCTACCCTGCTTCCAGCAAACTGCTCACCCTCTCCTCCTCCCTTGGTCTCACCCAATGGACCTCCTCCTCTACCCACTGCCTTGGTCACTCCCTTGATCTTGTCTTCTCCTACCTATGTAATCTCTCCGACTTCTCCATCTCTCCCTTTCCTCTATCCGACCACCATCTCCTCTCCTTCTCTCTCTCCTCTTCTCCTGCTCCCCTCCCCCTGCCCAAACCTACTCTGTCCATACGCAACCTCGACGCTCTTGACCCTGCCTCTATGTCCTCCTCTCTCGATACCCTCCTTTCTCCCCTTTCCTCCCAGGCCTGCCCCAACCAGGCGGTCTCCCTCTACAATCACACCCTCACCTCCGCTCTGGACGCGGTCGCCCATGCCCACTCCGTCCACCCCCGCTGCTCCAAACCCCAACCCTGGCACTCCAAATTTACCCGCTTCCTCCAAAAATGCTCCCGTTCCGCCGAACGTCACTGGAGAAAATCCCGCTCCCTGGCTGACTTCCTCCACTTTAAATTCATCCTTTCATCCTACAGCTCTGCCCTCTCACTCGCTAAACAATCTTTCTTTAAATCCCTCATCTCTTCCCAGTCCTCTAACCCCGCCGCCTCTTTGCCACCTTCAGCACTCTCCTAGCCCCCTCCCCTCCCCCCCCCTCCCTCCTCCCTGACTGCCTCCGATTTCGCCTCTTTCTTCTCCTCTAAAATCGAGGCCATCCGACTTGGAATCTCCTCCTCCACTCTCTCTTCCACCCCTCCCACTCTTCTGTCCTCCCCCCCCCAACCACCTTCCCCTCCACTCCTTCCGTCCCACCACTGGCAAGGAAGTCCACTCTCTCATTTCATCCTCCCCCCCCACTACCTGTCCCCTGGATCCCATCCCCTCCCACCTTCTTCGCTCCCTTTCCCCCACCACCTGCTCCCACCTCGCTCACCTCTTTAATCTCTCCCTCTCCACTGGCATCTTCCCCTCCTCCTTCAAACATGCTCTCGTATCCCCCATTCTTAAGAAACCTAATCTCGACCCCACTTCTCTCTCGAACTATCGCCCCATATCTCTTCTCCCTTTTGCCTCCAAAATTCTCGAGAGGCTCGTCTGCAGCCGTCTCACCTCCTACCTTTCTGAATACTCCCTCCTTGATCCTCTCCAGTCTGGTTTCCGCCCCCTCCACTCCACTGAAACTGCCCTGGCTAAAGTCACCAATGACCTCCTCTCTGCTAAAGCCAGGAGCCACTTCTCCCTTCTCATCCTCCTTGACCTCTCTGCAGCCTTTGACACCGATGACCACCCCCTCCTCCTTCACACCCTCCAGTCTTTCGGCCTCTCCGGCCCAGTCCTGTCCTGGTTCACCTCTTGCCTTACTCACCGATCCTTCTCTGTCACCACCTCTGGGTCTCTCTCCCCCCCCATCCACCCTTCCAGTCGGGGTCCCTCAGGGCTCTGTTCTGGGACCCTTACTCTTCTCTCCATACACCTCCTCCCTGGGTGAACTCATCAGCTCCTTCGGCTTCAGCTACCACCTTTACGCTGACGACACTCAACTATACCTCTCCTCTCCTGATCTTTCTCCCTCCCTCCTCTCTAGGGTGTCCGCCTGCCTCTCTGCCATCTCCTCCTGGATGTCCTCTCGATTCCTCAAACTTAACCTTGCCAAAACTGAGCTCATAGTTTTTCCTCCCTCTCATACCCCATCCCCTTCTGACCTCTCCATCACTGTCGACAACACCTCTATCTCCCCTGTCCCCCAACTTCGCTGCCTTGGTGTCATCCTCGACTCCTCTCTCTCCTTTGGCCCCCACATCCTCTCCCTTGCTAAATCCTGCCACTTCCAGCTGCGCAACATTGCTCGCATCCGGCCCTTCCTCTCCCAAGATGCCACCAAATGCCTTATCCACTCTCTGATCATCTCCCGCCTGGACTACTGCAACCTCCTCCCCCACTCTCATCTCGATCCCCTTCGATCCGTCCTTAACGCTGCAGCTAGGCTTATTTTCCTCTCTCGCCGCTCCTCTTTTGTCTCCCCCCTCTACCTAGCCCTTCACTGGCTCCCATTCCCCTTCAGAGAATCCTCTTTAAGCTCCTCACACTCACCTACAAGGCCCTCGCCAACTCCACTGCGCCCTACATCTCCACCCTCCTCTCTATTCATGCTCCATCCCGCCCTCTCCGTTCTGCCTCTGACCGTCGCCTCTCTTCCCCCCTTATAACCTCCTCCCACGCGCGTATCCAAGACTTCGCCCGCGCTGCCCCCCTCCACTGGAACAAGCTCCCTCCCTCCATCAGAACTTCCTCTAATCTGTCCAGTTTCAAACGGGCCCTAAAAACCCACCTTTTTCTTAAAGCCTTTCTGTCTCCCACTTAACTTCCTACCTTATCTTCTGCCTCTGTCCCCCTACTCTCCCTCTCTCCCCTGCGTCTCTCTGTCTGTCCACCCCTCCCCTTAGATTGTACGCTCCTCTGAGCAGAGCCATCTCTCCTCCTGTTTCCACCACTTCTAACTCTGCTCTCCAGCTACTTAGCCCTCCTCCTTGAGGGTCCTCCACCCCACGTCCACTCTCGCTCCCTCCTCCCCCCTGGGGGTCTCCCTGTCTTCCGCACCCTCCTTCTTGGGCCCCGTCATTTGCGGATCCTCCCTCCTCCTTCCCCGCCCTCTCTAGCTGTGCATTGAGCTAACTGAGTTGCTGTGTTTACTGTACTGTGCTGTCTCCCATTGTATTGTAATCTTGTTTGTCTCTGTACGGCGCTGCGGACGCCTTGTGGCGCCTTATAAATAAATATTAATAATAATAATATTAATAATAATAACCCTGCTCACAAGCTTACAATCTATAGGACAATGGGAGTTAGAAACACAAGGGCATGTGCTACATCATATTGCACAATGGACCAGCTAGAACGCAAAGGTAAAAGCAGTGCTTTTTTTGTAAAAAAAAAAAAGGTGCCGGAACTCACGTCTTATTAATCTTTTATGAAAAAAAATTATATATATATATATATATATATATATATATATATATATATATATATATATATATACACATAAATTTACTCCCTTCCTTGCCCCTCACACACTTGACAATTGTAAAATAAAAATAATAACTCCTACCTCCTCCTGGTTGGCTGGCAAGGCTGCAGTCCAGATGACTGATGGAGTAAACGCAGGATATCTAGAGGGGAGGCCCCATATGTTAATTTAATAAAACAAACATAACAACTGGACATCACTCACCTGTTACACACTGACATGTCCCCTGCTGCGGCTGCCTACCAACTTTTCTCACATATGGCCGCTAGCTATTCTCACCCCTATTCTGCACCCTGGTTTTTTTGTGGCCCTCTCTTTCCACCTCCCTCCTTTTTCTGTAGCCCTCTTTCTGCTCCCCTTCTTTATTCTGTAGCCCTCTTTCTGCTCCCCTTCTTTATTCTGTAGCCTTCTTTCTGCTCCCCCTCTATTCTGTAGCCTTCTTTCTGCTCACCTCTATTCTGTAGCTCTCTTTCTGCTCCCCCTCTATTCTGTAGCCTTCTTTCTGCTCCCCCTCTATTCTGTAGCCCTCTTTCTGCTCCCCCTCTATTCTGTAGCCCTCTTTCTGTTCCCCCTCTATTCTGTAGCCCTCTTTCTGCTCCCCCTCTATTCTGTAGCCCTCTTTCTGCTCCCCCTCTATTCTGTAGCCTTCTTTCTGCTCCCCCTCTATTCTGTAGCCTTCTTTCTGCTCGCCCTTTGTTTTTCTGTAGCCCTCTTTTACTTTCGCCGCTTCCCACTTTCTGTAGTCAGTATTACTTACCTTCTTTACATACTTCTTTTCACTCTTCTTCTTAGTTCGATCGCTGCTCCTCCCGCTGCCCTGCTTCCGGACGATGGAAGCAGGACACACACACACACACACGCGGTGCTGCACTGTAGCAGCACCGCAGAGAAAAAAAAAAAGTAAAAAAAAAGGTGCCGGAACGCTGTTCCCAGCGTTCAATGGGAAAAAAAGCACTGGGTAAAAGTATTGAGTGGGCTGTGTGTGTGGCAATGTTGGTCAGAGGGTTGTTGTCTTGCGTTAGCAGTGTAGAGGATGGTAATAGGGTAATCTAGGGAAATTAAGATGGTGGTTGAGGAATGTCATAACCTTGTCTGAAGAGGTGGGTTTTCAGTGAACGCTTGAAGGTTTGAAGACTAGAGGAAAGTCTTATTGTGCGTGGGAGGGAATTCCACAAATTGGGTGCAGCCTGGAAAAAATCCTGTAACCGAGAATGGGAGGATGTGATGAGAGTGGAGGAGAGACGTAGATCTTGTGCAGAACGGAGGTGTCGAGTAGGGAGATATTTTGAGATAAGTGAGGAGATGTATGTCAGTGCAATTTTGTTGATGGCCTTGTATGTTAGTAGAAGAATTTTATATTGTATTCGTTGATATACAGGCAGCCAATGTAGAGACTGACAGAGTGGCTCAGCAGAGGAATAACGGTTAGTAAGGAAAATCAATCTAGCTGCTGCGTGCAAAATAGATTGTAGGGGTTCAAGTCTGACTTTGGGAAGACCAGTAAGGAGGGACTTGCAATAGTCGATGCGGGAGATGATGAGTGCATGAATTAATGTTTTTGCGGTGTCTTGTGTCAGATATGTGCGTATTCTGGAAAGGTTCTTTAGGTGTATGTAACATGATTTAGATATAGAGTTGATGTGGGGAATAAACGACAGTTGTGAATCAAGGATTACACCTAGGCAACGAGCTTGCGGGGTGGGATTTATGGTCATGTTATCAACAGAAATAGAAATGTCAGGCAGGAAGCTTCTGTTTTTGGGTGGGAATATTATTAATTCAGTTTTTGAAAGATTGAGTTTGAGTTGGCGAGAAGACATCCAAGATGAAATGGCAGAAAGACAGTCAGTAACGCGAGACAACACAGATGGTGAAAGATCAGGAGAGGATAGATAAATTTGTGTATCATCCGCATAGAGATGATACTGAAATCCAAAGGAGCGTATTAGTTTTCCAAGAGAAGTGGTGTAGATAGAGAATAGCAGAGGACCTAGGACTGAGCCTTGTGGTACTACAACTGATAAAGGAAGCGGAGCAGAGGTGGATCCAGAGAAATTAACACTGAAAGAGCGATTAGATAGGTAGGATGAGAACCAGGATATTAACAATTTTGTCGCCCCGTCTCTGAACCCGTTTGTCAGGCGCCGTCTCCGTCGCTCTTCCTCTCAGTGGAGATGGACGCCTGCTTCAGCCGCTCTGCCCGGACGGTTGCCGGGCAACCAGATAACCGCGCCCCCTAACTCTGTCGGGCGCTTGCCCATTGGCTCGTCCCGTTGCTAGGGACGCTTTCCCCAGCATTTCCTGTGCCGATTCATCTGAGCCTATCAGTTGTTCCCTGCTTCTATTTAAACCTGGCTCTGGCACCATTAGGGTGCCAGAGTAACAAGTTCCTGTCTCTAGCTACCACATCTGTATTCCTGTTGTGACCCGGCTTCTACGACCACTCATCTGTATCTGCATTCCTGTTGTGACCCGGCTAGCTGACCATTCTCTATTCTGTGTTCCCATCCTGTTTCTGCGACCTTGGCCTGTTTGACTTTGCTCCTGGATTTCCCCTTGCACTTCGTATACCGATTGGCTTGACCTGGACCGTCTGACTCCTCTTCACTACACCAGTAACTGTCTGATAGGACCGCGACCTGCGTACCCTCTGCAGCAAAGTCCATAGCTCCTTGCGGGGGTCCCTTGTGAAAACCAGGGGTACGTTAGACTCCGCACCTCTCAGTTCAGTAGTGCCAATACTGGTTAGTGTTCCTCTCATATCCGTGCCTGACACCGTTCTAGTTCCAAAATATATTTTTTTATAGAGTGGTGCCCAGAACTGTACTGCATATTCAAGATGAGGTCTTGCCAACGATTTATACAGTGGCAAAATTACCCAAACTTTCCTTGCATCTATGCCCCTTTCTATGCATGCCAATACTTTATTTGCCCTTGCAGCTGCTGATTGACATCGAGCACTATTGCTAAGTCTACTGTCTACGAGCACGAACAAATCCTTTACCATTATAGATTCTCTTAAATTAATCCCATTTAATTTATAGACTGCGTGCTTGTTTTTGATCCCTAAATGCATTATTTTACATTTATCTATGTTAAACCTCAATTGAAGACATCTAGAAATAATCTACATCTGCTGCAGCTTTTACTTTGCTACTTCTGATTGCACAGGATATTACAACTAGGTAAATCTTTTTAATTCCTGTATTTGCTGCTATTTTCCTTCCAAATACCAATGTTTGACAAATTATTTTTCTTGCTTTCCCTTCATGGCATTATCTTTAGAACCATATCCTCCTTCACCCTTCCTGCAACACATACCTCTGTCCTGATCATTACTTCACTCATCTCTACTTAACACTCATTAACTGTGTCGAAGTCAGCAAATTGGATATAGTCATTTCAAATAAAGTCTAGCAACTTGGTTGTCTTTGTCTGAAAAGATGCGTACGGTACGCATCGACGTACAAGGGCACGCTACGGCGTGAAAGGGCGTACGCATCCACTACACGTGGCAGCAACAGTAATTGGTCTTTTAGCATACATTCGCACAAACACGCATACTTATAAAATAGTACACATTAATGGTAGTTGCAACACATAGTCAGTTATGTCGAAATATAGTAGTATTTATATGTTATATCAGAGTTACATGCATATTAGTGAAATACACGGAACGGGTTGAAGGAATAACATCATGAGTGGTATCATAATGAACCTTGCTATATCCTACTGTTTGGTTCACTCTGCGAGGGAATCGCAGAGTGCATACGCAAGTTATGAATGATAGGGAATTATGAACTACTTAAGACTAAGGAATCCTGGCGGGAAGAGCAGAGCATACCCCCTGCAGAGATGACCCCCTCCTTTGGATTCCTTAGGATGAACCAGCCAATGATTGACAACCCCTTGGACATTCCTTAGACCCGGACCAATAGATGCAAGCTATACCATCTTCATTGTATTACTGTATTTGATTGTGTATATAAGCAGCAGCTTGTGATCCAGAGTGCAGACATCTTGTCCCCAGACTTCAGGATTGAATGACTGCACTGGATCCAGAGCGCCTGCGATAAGTAACGGCTGTATTTACTATTACTTCGCTTGAGCATTTTATTCTACTTATTGCGAATAAATCTTTGTGCTTTGGAAACACAAATCGAGGTTCGAAAATCGTTATTGGTTAGCGACAATACGCACATAACAACTGTTTTCCTTCTTAAATTTAATAGTTCTAACAGCCTCACCCTGTCACCAGAAACTGAAAGGACGCACATCTTGCAATCATCGATCTTATCTTTCTTCCTCATTGCTTCTATTAGCTGGTGATATATCACCTAATCCAGGTCCCCCACACTTCTCCCACACACATATATCTGAATGCTAACGAAATCATCTCTTCCATCTCTTCCACAGTCCTTTAAATGTGCCCTTTGGAATGCATGCTCTGTTTGTAACAAACTTACCTCCATACATGAGCTCTTCCTCTCAAACAACCTCAACCTTATGGCAATAACAGAAACATGGCTCACGCAATCACACTCCTCACCTGCAGCCCTTTCACATGGTGGTCTCCATTTCACCCACAGCCCCAGACCAGGAGGCAGACAAGGAGGGGGGGTTGGACTACTTCTCTCCCCACAGTACACATTCACAGTTCTACCAAATGTCCCAGCACTCACATTCCCATCTTTTGAAGTACATGCTGTTAGGATTTTTAACCCATTCTCTATGCGTGTTGCTGTCATCTATTGCCCCCTGGACCACACCAACAATTTGTTGAGCACTTCTCTGCATGGCTCCCTCATTTCTTATCTTCTGACATCCCCAATATCATCATGTGTGATTTCAACATCCCTATTGCTAATCCACGTTCCAATGTTGCTTGAAAACTGCTCTCTCTAACCTCCTCACTTGACCTCTCCCAGTGGATTGAATCCGCTACTCATCAGGATGGCCACTGTCTTGATCTTCTTTTCTCTAGACCATGCTCAGTTTCTAATTTCCTTAACACTCCTTTCCCCCTCTCGGATCATCACCTTATTAGTTACTCGCTCACTCCCAGTTCTTTAACCTGCCTGCTGTCAAACTCTTCCACACCTCCTTGTTCCCGTAGGGATAGTAACTCTATTCATTTTCAACAGTTTTCCACTTTTCTCCAACACCTTCTCGCTCCAATTTCTACATTCTCCTCCCCTGATATGGCAGTTTCTCATTTTCACCAAACCCTAGCAACTGCCCTTGATCAAGTGGCTCAAGCGACTCTTTATACTCCGTGTAGACTTCGTTGTCAACCATGGCACAATAAAGTAACATGGAATCCAGAAAAACTTTCTCGTAAAGCTGATTGTCACTGGCGTAAATCGTCTAATGATTTCAGCGCAAATACTGCTATCTACCACTCCTATTGAAGTGCTCTGGACACTGCTAAACAAGTTTACTTCCAATCTCTCATCTATGCTCAGGCTTGTAACCCCCAAATGCCTTTTTAACACATTTAAATCTCTTTTTAATCCTCCCACCCCAAACCCTCCGACTACCATCAGTGCCTAGGATCTTGCTCCCTATTTCAAGGACAAGATTGATAAAATCAGACTTGAAATGGTATCATCTCCCTCAACTAGCAATCAGCTCAATTCCTTCCCAGCATCCTCTGACACCCTTTCTTCATTTGATCCCACAAATGAAGAGGGAGTTTCTACTCTCTTCTTATCTTCCTACTCTACCTCGTGTCCTCTTGATCCCATACCCTCACAAATTGGTAGGTCCCTGTCTCATGTGCTCATTCCACATCTAGCTAAAATCTGTAATCTATCTGTCTCTACTGGTATCTTTCCATCACTATTCAAGCACACAGTGATTATTCCTATTCTAAATCTAGAATCTTTCCACCCGATCCGCAATATGCCGAGCCCAAGCACCCGGGAGACCACACAATGTTCTGCATGGTCCCGGTAACAGATTGCCCTGTCTACCTTCCTAATAATTGAATCCCCTACAACCACAATCTGCCTAGGTCCCTGAGTAACTTTGGCCCCCTGTATGCTGGGGAGACCATTCCCCTGGTTGCTAGAGGAAGCATCTCACCCAACTCTACTAATTCTGAACTGCCTCCCACAGTATATTCATCCAATCTGACAAATCTGTTGGGATTGCTTAGCTTAGAACTGGCCTGCCTCTTCCTCTCTCTGCTACCCCTGGTAACTGTTACCCAGCTGTCTTCCTGTGCATCCTCTGCTCCACCCTGCTCAGTTAACGCATCAACGGTGAGCTATAGTTTGGCAATCTCTCTTAATGTTGCAATGGTCTGCTTTAGATCAGTTACCTGGGCTTCAAAAGAGACTAATTGCTCACATTTCTCATAGAGGTATAAACCTTGGAACAATTGATCCAAGTGGGCATACATTTGACAAGATATTCATCATCAAGCTTGCTACCACTTGCCTTATTATGAGTGAACTCGAAAGTACTAACCTTTGCTAGCCACTTACCAGATTAAACACCCTCCTGGATTCAATTCCTTACTGGATCTAACTCCACACTTTAAACAAAAAGCACTTGTGATTTCCACTGCATTGTGATTTCAAGCTCAATGAAATTGCTTACCACCACCTGATAAATGGAGCTTGCACTAACCAGCTCTATCAACTAATGCAATTAAACCACACCCACTAACTCTAACAGAAAAAGAGACACTTCATAAGCACACAGATAAACAAATCCCCTTCAATAAACATTAAGAATAATTCCCCAAGGTATATCACTCTCTCAGCACAGCACTCCTTACTGGATCTAACTCCACACTTTAAACAAAAAGCACTTGAAATAAAAATGCAGTGGAAATCACAAGTTCGATGTCAAAAATTATATATGACACCTTTTCAATCTTTGATTAAACAGCTTTTATAAAGGTTGCATTTTGAAAAATGTTATATATACACACACACACAAACACATTTTTATTATGTCTTATTTTGTGATGCTAATATCATATTAATGTTAATGGGACCAGCAAATACACATTTAAGTTAAGCCACACAGTAGTGCTTCAGTTCAAATTATGGCACACATTAGTGCCCCCACTTTATTTTATGCCACACAGTTGAGCCCCAAATTCATGTCATGCCTCATAATTGTGCCCCCAATTCATATCATGTCACATAGTTGTCCCCCCAATACATAGTATGCCACATAGTTGTCCCCCCAATTCATAGTATGCCATATAATCATGTATGCCATATAGTTGCCCCCCCCAATTCATATCATGTAGCGATTTGTATGCAATCAATTTTTTTTTGTAGGTATCAAGCTTGTCTGATTTCTCATCAGTGGGAATCCGTACCCAACCCTTCTGGAGAAGAAGCGCTCTTACCCTGTTAAAGATTCAAGGTAGCCCCCCCTAGCTGTGACTACCTCTGATGATAGCACAGCTAATGGGGGCGTGACCTTTTACTAGATTGGGAGAAGCCCACCTTTTCGCCTGTGTAGAAGAGGTGTATATTAGTGGTTTGAGCTGTGTATAGTGAACACATGAAATATAGTTATTATAGTGTAATTTATTTTTCAATGTGTTTTATAATAATATAATATTGAAATGAACATGTATAATACAAACAAATACATGGTGTATGTTTATTTATACATAATTGCCTTCATTTACATTTATGCTGTTTTATTGTGTATTGTTTAAATAAAAACAAGTAACTATGTGTTATAATATTGAACACGAGCAGGAAAGAGAGGTGGTCATTTTGGGAGCATGTATGGGGTAAGTAAATAGTGGTATGTGTCGATCAGAGGAGCGGGGCCCCAAGCTGGTATCTTGCCTAGAACACTCCTCTCTGTCTGTCTGTATTACCCAGTATTGTTTTATTACTGTGTTTGTTCCCAATTGTAAAGCTCAATGGAATTTCAGGGAGCTATATAAATAAATGATGATAGGGCCCCATGGGCACTTAATCCAGCTCTGGCAGCGTGTGACACTGGGCTGATGCTGTTAGTTCAGATATTTAATTGTCACTATTTATACTTGAAAATTTGATATTTATAGTGTACATTGTTTTAAACTATTATGTTCAACACAATCTGACCAATTTTTGTTTAATTAAAAGTGTGATTTCAGTCTACACATTTTTGTTGAGCGGTGATTTAATAGACAGCTGTTCTGTATGGAAAGCAATTTCACTTTATATTTGCAACAGAATAAGCATATCTCTGAAATGTCCCAATATAGGCAGAACAGTCCTGATTTGAGAGGACTGAGCTGGCATCCTGGCTGTCAGTCAGTTGGGAGGTATGTGCACATGGGGAGCAGGTTCCATGCGCATCTGCTAGTGCTCTGTACGGCCTTTTTAGGGGACGGGTGATGTGGATGGCTTAGCGATTCAGAAGGGCTAGGCACCGTTTCACTTGTCATGAGCATATCCCAGACCACACAGAAAGGGCATATTAAAGGATAGCATGGGCATCAGAATGCAGAGAGCAATCATGGGTAGAGATATAGTGGAAGTTGAAGAGAAGCAAAATGTAGTGAAAGTTGGTGACAAGAAAAAGCAGGGTAGAAAATAAAGTGGGGACAGTGGAAACAGAAGAGTTTAGAGGAAATGCTTGAAGCATTGGAGGCTAGGGGAGGGTGTGAGCGTGAGGGAGAACATTTCAAAGGTGGGGCGTAGCATGAGAAAATTAAATTAATTTTATTGGTTAAATGCCAGCCAGAAGCCCCGCCGCTCAATAAAGTTTAACAGGTTCCACCCTCACAGCTAGGAAGTGTTTTTCTAGCTTCTTTTTCACACTGACAGCTCTGAGCAATTACCTTATAACTCACCTGTGGATCCAGTGGACCTGAGGTAATAGCATTAGGGCTGTTATACCATTAGAAATGCCATAGGGTGCAAAAAAGATAAGTTGGTGTGCGCAGAAATAGTCTATTTTATCTCAGCAATATTCCTTCCAGAGGATCTGACAATAGAATCCTGGCAGTCAGATTTTCAGGGACCACTGAGTGGTGTAGTTTGCACATGTGATGCACAGCTTTGCAAACAAAACTTTTCCAACTACTGTTATCTGGGCAGTAAAAAAGTCTAACAATGTGATTAGCAGAATGATGGTTCCTTGTTCCTGGGAACTAAGTATATAAAAGAAGAAAAGCACCGGTTGCTTCACTATGATTTAAGTGCATGCATTCGGTTATACACCACCAGTGGTTGTATTAATCTTGGCTGTCTGTTACAATACTCTATTTTCAGACCTCCACACATGCACAGACTTCAGATATTGGAAAGGAGCTGAATAGATGAGCAGAGATCTGGATTCGGTAATTGTTCTGTGTGCCATTGGTGATAAAGTCTAAATTGTTGAGCAGTCTGAGTCGTTGGGAGAAGTGTGTCTGGAAAATGTTTAATTAGTCTTTAGGGCTCTTTAAATGTAGTTATGACTGCAATGCAGACATGTTGGATCTATGTGACTGGGAAGAAAGCAGTTTATGAAGAAAGTTGTATTTCTGTTGTTCAGTTTTACAGCTCCAGTCTGCCAGCTTTTGCTTATTGAAGTATCTTATGTAAAACAAACAGCTTTTACTAAGCTTTACTTTAGCTAAGCCCTATTTATTCCACTCTGCATTTGTACACTGTTCATGGGAAGTTTCCAGCATCTACCATGACTACTTTTTCAATCAAAACTTTCACACAATCACTGTATTTCTGTTGAGGCTTCCAAGCTATATCTTTATTTTGGATAGCAACCCTGATCCTGGTTCCATGAATGGGAAGATTACAGGCAAAAGTGCATTAGAACCCCTTGGCCTGTTTCAAAGAGGGAAAGTGACAAAAGGAGAGAGGAAAGCTCTGTGAGACAGTTACAGTCATCATCGACCATGGCAGATCTGACAAACGCCATGTATTTAGTAAGTATAGCTTTGAGGTGAGCAAAAACACTACAAATGTGCAACAAATCTAGTTTTGTAGCAGAACAGGTCACTTTGTAGAGGTGCAATGTTCAAGCAATACAGTCTTCAAGCTTTTGCTGTGTCATTTGCAGAATGCTATTTCATTTTGTATTTGTAAATTCACAGTTCACAAGATTTACAGTCTGTATATAGAGCTGGAACTGTGCTCAATTTACTCTGCTTTGTGGCATGGTTGTTGTAGGACTGAGCACTGTTGAGGCCAACCGTGGGACAGTTCACTAGGGGGGTGAATAATTTGTGGAATAGATTTGAAAATGTTGGTGATCTTTAGTAAAATATCATATATATATATATATATATATATAGGCTTCCTGCATTGTGTACATTAAAAGCATACTTGCCAACTCTCCTGGAATGCCTGGGAGACTCACGAATTCCGTGTAGGACTCCCGTGAGAGCTGACGATTCTTCTGCATCACAGATTTGAATCCTCCATGATGCGATTCTCCAGGAGGCGCATTATTTTGGCGCCCCACGTGTTAATATGTTTGCGTCATTACGTCACAAGGGATGTGGCCAAAATGATGTGATTCGCAGAGCCTGGCCCCCTCATGCCAACCTCTACACCGAAACTCCCGGAGGCCAACCATTAAAGGTTAGCAGCTATGGTTAAAACATCAGGGAGAATGTGTAGGTGTGTGGGAAAAGCTTCCCAAAGTGTATCCATGTGGTAACAAAACATGGTAAGGGTCGCTGGTATGGAGAAAGAGAAGGGTGGGCTCAATACATAAGGCCCAGTCCGGGTCTTCTGATCTGCCAGTCTCTAAACAGAATGATCAGGAGTTGCACCTGTGAGGTGCCTGTTAAAATGCAGCTAGAATATGCAAACAGTCTCTCAACCTGAGGCCAGATAGCTCCTGAGAGACTCTGCTGTGGTGAGCAATGATATGTTTAATCTGTGTTCGGACACAAGGTCCAACACCTGAGAGAGGGTGTCGCTAAAATGTATTAGCTAGTAGCCAGACGGCCAGGATTTTGTTCATGTTTTGTTTTGTTTTCAAGCTGGTGAGTAAACTAGCTGTGGCTCTTAACCTCAGACCTCTGGACTTGTGTAGTTTACTGCTGCTTCCCCAGGAGATGGTACCTATTGCCCTGATGGTGTCACAATATATATATATATATTGTATATATTAAGTCATCGAACTCTATCAAAAATTAAATATTTTGTTTTATTTTAGATAAATTAGTATAATGAGCTATCGTTTAATTTCATTGACAAATATTACAACATTTAATTATTTTTATAACACTAACTAGTTTCAGCTGGTCATTCTCTAAGTACCTGGAGTTAAAGTAGAAGGAGACAAAAATGCCTACCAAAAAGGTCCCCATCACTCCAAGGCATTGAGTAACTGGAAGCCAAGCATCATGGTTAAAAGTTTGCCGTACATAGCTAGTTCCCCACTCTTGTTTCTCAGTTTCCTTATATTTATTTTTTTACATTTATTTTCACTATTTTGTTTTATACACACTGAAGACTAGTGTGGTGGCTGCTTTTTGTTTGTCCTTGGAGGTGGCAGAGATTGGCGGTTTACCTCTATTTTTAATAGGGCACCAGTTCCAGCACTATCATGTGTGGTGCTATTACAAACACAAACCAGCCAGAGCACAATTGGCAGAGCCAATATTTTTGAAAATGGCTGCAGCCATAAGAGAATTCGTCTATTCAGATTATTGAAGTTTCGGCGATATATCAGTGTATAAGGGGGCTGGATCGTGGTCTACAAAGATGGGTGCTGCAATCGGACCAACAGACTTATAAGGAGCTTACCACAGTGAATGTTTCCCGCCTGTTGGTGAGGATATGGACTGGTCCGCAATAACAGTTTTGTTTCCTTTGCATAACTTAACGACCAGCTTAATGATGCAACTTTAGAACATGCATTTAAAAGTGTGACTGAGGTGAACGGTGTAGCGAAAGATGCCAAGCCTGCAGAAGGTATACCATATTTTGTTGTTAAAATTACATTTCTGTATAGAGTTGCTATTGTGCAAAGGGAAAAGGTGGAACAGTTAATGGTTCCTCAGATCCATGTACCACTAGTCTTAAAAGCGGCACATACACATGTCTGTGGGCAATATCTAGGGGAAGATTAAACATGGAAATGAGCTCTGTTCTGGTTTTAATGGCTCGGTGTGCATATGGCAGTGAAAAGATATTTAACTAGATCGATTTAACTGCACACTAAAGCTGAGGAAGGTTTGGGCACAGGAAAAAAATATACCAAATATACCATGTCAGTCTCATAAAACCTTGGTATGATGAGGACACCTCTCCTCGGGTAGTAAGTACTGTCATTGAAACGTCTGAAGTTGTCATAGAGCCAGCTTTATCTGCTATGCAGAAACAACAGACTGAGGAAATGATACCCTGGAACAGGGATATCTTCTTTCCCATTCCTGGGCGCACTACTTTAATTGAACACGACATTGTCACTCTGCCAGGAATTGTCGTAAAGCAGAGTCTGTACCGTATTCCCGAAGTCATGTGGACTGACGTTTGAAAGGAGATTGAGAAGACTGTCCAGCTGGAAGTGACTAAAGAATCCACTAGTGAGTGGAACTGCCCTATTGTTCTTGTCCCAAAACCCAATGGGAGTATAAGGTTCTGCAACGACTTTAGGCGGCTGACCAGCGTTTCCCAGTTCGATGCCCACCCAATGCCACTTGGACGAACCGGTAGAAAATCTAGCTGGTAGTAACTACTGACTACTCTTGAGAAAGGGGTGTTGACAAATTCCCCTTACTTCCTTAGCCAAAACAAAGACTGCATTTTCCACCCAAATGATCTCTTCCATTATAAAGTCCTACCCTTTGGGTTCCATCGGACACCTGCCACCTTTGAAAGGGCCATTAATAAATTGTTGTGACCCAATACATTTTATGCAGCTGTTTATTTACATGACAAAGTGATTTATACCCCGGATTGGAAGTCACATCTGGCCAAAGTCCAGGGTGTCTTATCTTCATTGAGGTCTGCAGGATTAACAGCTAATCCAGAAAAGTGTGCCATAGCTATGAGAGAAGCCAAATATTTGGGGTACACTGCTGGGTGAGGGCAAGTAGAACCCCAACTAGATAAGGTGAAAGTAGTTAAAAACTGGCCAAGACTGGAAAAATTACAGTTAAGAACCTTCTTAGACTTAGTAGGTTACTACAGGCGATTATTAAGCAATTTTGCCACTAGAGCTGCTCCAATTACGGACATGTTAAGAAAAGTTGTGCAGACAGGTTAGCCTGGTCGGATTCTGCAGATCATGATCAGATCTTCACTTAGCCCTCTGTTCCTCTCCAGTTCTACAAGCACCTGACCCGGAGGTTCTTCCTCCAATCCGTTGTTGGCTTAAGTGCAGTCTTATCACAGGAGTAGAATGGAATATAAAAGCCTGTCCTTTTCCTGATTTGAAAGTTACTTCTGAGGGAATAACACTATGCAATCGTGGAGAAAGAATGTCTCGCCATAAAATGGGCTACAGAAGCTCTACGCTATTATCTCCTAGGCAGAAAATTCTCATTCATAAAAGATCATGAACTATTACGATGGATGCAGAACAACTGGGAGGTAAATGCGAAGGTAACCCAATGGTTCTTGGCACTGCAACCTTTCAGGTTCACGATAGAACATAGACCCAGGATTCTGCATAACAATGCATTGTCACAAAAATTTGTGGTCCTTGCAAAATCCTTGCCCCCCTACTAGGAAGGGGAGGGATATGTGACAAAGGGAGTGGTTTGTCTTAGGCTTCTAAGAGAGGAGTTAGTTATTTAGCTGGTAATCTACAGAGCAAGGTTGCAGAGTTACACATTTTTACAGTAGTGCACCTAGGTTACAGAGACACAGGTGGAGGAAATTTTGTGTGACAAAATAATAGTAAAGAGTCTGATTTAATTTACATATTTTGAAGTTGTTTAAAACCATCAGTTTTCCACAACTAGCAGCAAGTTGACAGGGTGTATCTGCAAGCAAACAGAACACCTGCAGATAACTTTTTTTTTTTTTTACTTTTTATTTTGAAAAATAGCCAACATATACAGGTAAGAATCAACAATTAATACATTAATTGGTAAAAGACAAAGACAGAGAGCAGAACCTGTCATAGGCATATGTCAAAGAAGCTAAAAAATATTTGAGACGGGAATATATAACATAGCCAGATGTAGTCACTAAACAGACAGGTGAGTATACAATTATTATCCAGAACACTCAAGAAGCTATAACATTTTATAACAATATAATGTGGGGGTTGGGAGGGGGGGGGGCACTGGTCGCCACCGAGACTGAAAGAAAAAGAGGACACACTTCCCAATTATACGCACAGTTCCTTGTCCCTATCTTTCTCTTTTAAGAGGAGAAACAAATAATTAGAAAAGGGGACCTAAGCGTTTCAATAGAGATTGCTACTTAGATTCTCTGGGAAGGGAAGCAGCATCAAAAGCCAAGAGTCAGGCCACTTATGAATGTAGGGAATCTTTTTAGGAGGAAGGAGTTGGTACAAGATAACTCTTTTTTTTTTAAAGGCAAGGTGGGAGTGTCATCTGTCCATCAAGTTAGGGAGGCATGCAATCTATTTAAATTTGTCTTATTTTTTTTGTACAAGATGACCGATGCCAGACGGTGGGCGGTGTCTATGAAGCTAGTCTCTGTTACTTTAGCATTAGAGTCACAAGAAAGTGTGTGCAACTTTATGTTATGAATTACTTTACCATCTTGACAATAAAAGCAATTTAAAAGGTGTTTGTGTGTGCATCAGTAGAAGTGTGCCCGTGTTACAATATATATATAGTGTGTTTGTACAGGTCTTTGGCATTGCTTAAAACTTAAGAGTCCTAAGAGTATGCAAATAATATACAATTATAAGTGCTAACACATTAATAGTTATTCTGTTAACCCCAAAAGGTCAAAGATTTTAGAAACACTTAAACTTGCCATTACAGCTCACACGTGGCTCACTTGACTCCACACTGCTTTATTCCTCACATCCAGAATTTCTTCCAGTTATGTTGATTCCTCTTTATAAACATTGCCAGAATATGTCCTTTTCTTACTCAGCATGCTACCAAAATTCATATCCATTCTCTCATCAGCTCCCATCTTGACTACTGCAACCTCCTGCTATCTGACATTCCCAACACCCATATATCCACACTTCAATCCATCCAAAATGCTGCTGCAAGACTGATCTTCCTCTCTTACCACGCTACATCTGCTACACCACTTTGCAAATCCCTACACTGGCTCCATGTGTCCTCCTGAATCCAATTCAAATTACTCACCCTTACCTACAAACCCTCAACAACACCACCCCTTATAAATCTCAAATACTCTCCCTCCCACCCTCTTAGATCTACCTCTGACCTGCGCCTTGTCTCATATCTGGTAACCACATCTCATTTGCACCTACAAGACTTCTCCTGTGCTGCTCCCCACTTATGGAATTCCCTACCATGCACAATCAGGCTTTCTTACAGCTTTCAAATCTTTAAACTCTTTTCTAAAGCTTACCTTATCCGTGATGATACTATTTACACTAATACACCCTCACAACCATCCCAATCTCCACTCTGAGGCACACTCGCTCCTTTTGTTTCAGCTGTGCCATCTTCCACTTAGAATGTAAGCTCTCCAATGAGCCGGGTCCTCCATACCCTTTGTTTTCATGTCTGCATTTATTTTGTATGGCTTGTATGGTGTGTGTCCTGTTTTCCCTACTGTATGGCACTGCAGAGCACTGTGGCGCCTTACAAATCTGCGATAATAATAATTATAATTTTCTGGGTGAACATTTTCAATATGACAAATTTCTAATCAAGAATGGGGCAAGGAAAGGAACATTTCCTGGTATTGACTATTAATAATACATAATAAATATGTCTATATAAGTCTCCCGGCAAGACATACCCTAAATATCTTAAA
Source organism: Mixophyes fleayi (assembly GCF_038048845.1). Taxonomy (NCBI): domain Eukaryota; kingdom Metazoa; phylum Chordata; class Amphibia; order Anura; family Limnodynastidae; genus Mixophyes; species Mixophyes fleayi. The sequence goes on along the minus strand of NC_134405.1, from coordinate 105,480,503 downwards.
TATTTACCATATAACCTCTTTATTCCTATCCCATTGTTACAAAATAGGGCTGAAGAATGATCACTCATGTTTGAAATGTGGCTCACTGCCCACTGCCTATGGGATGCCCACTAATTAAAAGACTCTGAACCCATGTCTGGAGATTCACTAATGACTGCTTGGTTAACTGCCTTTCTCTAACTATGGAATGAGACATTTCTGGAATTTCGCCCACTGGGTTTAAAGCATCAAGAGGACATAGTAAACTCTTATTGGTGGCTTCAGCAGCAGCGAGGAGATGTATGGTCCTGATGCGGGTACAGTGCCCCCTCTTCCAAACTACTCCAATATTTTGGGAAAAACTTTTTAACATATTTCATGTGGACAGGGTGGAGCCTTCTTTACAAAAAGAGTCACACACAAGTATTTCCACACCTGAGAAAGCGTCACTGAAATCCTTTCGAACTCAAATAAGGAAAACATTTGGAATGTTTTCAACAAACTACATAGTATGAAACACAAATGTGTGTAGGAGAGACTCATCCATCAATTTTTGACTAAAATCAATTTTTGAATTGAAAATCCAAATGCTCGGGGGTTACTCTTGCTTGCCTCTTAAGGGAGAAGGGAGAATGAACAAGAGACTTGTCATTCATTTTGAGACATAATGCTAAAATATTTTAAATATTCCAAATGATTTTCCTTCTGAGTTTTAAGTGATAAAGAATTATCTCAATCAATGATTGTTTAACAGTTTGAATTGCTTGAACTGTTTTCTTGTATATTGAAAAATACTTTTCTTATGTATTGTGCTTAATCAATACATGCTACAATAAGTAAAAAAAAAAAGAAAAGAAAAAAGAAAGAATCATAGTGCATCTAAAAAAAAAAACCCCTAGAAGATGGCAATCCCAGTATGTATGTCATCATACATATAATGGACTCACTGACTGAAAACATATCCTGGAACTTGAGGAAGACCCTGCAAACTGAGTAAAAAAAGACTTGTCATAAAAACACCTAAACAAGATTATGCCGGTATCCTTCAGAACACATAGATAACCGCTTCCCATGTCTAAGGGATATCTTAATTCCTAGTTCCCATAGTATATGTAGTATGTGTCTCCAATAGTATAATATACTTTGATTTGTGAAGTGGTTGGCAGGTAAAGAAGATAGGGTCTCATCTAAGTATCCTGCAAACTCCCTCATAAACCCCTATACAATATAGCAGTCTCTGGTCTTCTTAATCAGTTATCATTTTAGCCATTTTATAAACACATTATAAAATAAAACAATTGCTGCAAAGAAAGTAAAATCAATTATAAATTGCAATGTATATGGAATAACTATTGTTATGTGCGTATTGTCGCTAACCAATAACGATTGTCGAACCTCGATTTGTGTTTCCAACGCACAAAGATTTATTCGCAAAAAGTAGAATAATATGTTCAAGCGAAGTGATAATAAATACAGCCGTTACTTATCGCAGGCGTTCTGGATCCAGTGTGCAGTCATTCAATCCTGAAGTCTGGGGACAAGATGTCTGAACACTAGATGTGAAGCTGCTGCTTATATACACACAAAAATACAGTAATACAATGAAGGTGGTATAGCTTGCATCTATTGGTCCAGGTCTCAGGAAGGTCCAAGGGGTTGTCAATCATTGGCTAGTTCATCCTAAGGAATCCAAAGGAGGGGGTCACCTCTCCAGGGGGTATGCTCGGCTCTTCCCGCCAAGATTCCTTAGTCTTAAGTAGTTCATAATTCCCTATCATTCATAACTTGTGTATGCACTCTGCGATTCCTTCGCAGAGTGAACCAAACAGTAGGAAATGTAAAGAGGTTTATTATGATACCACTCATGATATGATTCCTTCAACCTGTTCCGTGTATTTCACTAATATGCATGTAACTCTGATATAACATATAAATACTACTATATTTCGACATAACTGACTATGTGTTGCAACTACCATTAATGTGTACTATTTTATAAGTATGCGTGTTTGTGCGAATGTATGGTAAAAGACCAATTACTGTTGCTGCCACGTGTAGTGGATGCGTACGCCCTTTCACGCCGTAGCGTGCCCTTGTACGCCCTAGCGTACCGTACGCATCTTTTCAGACAAAGACAACCAAGTTTGCTCGACTTTAATTGAAATGACTTTATCCAATTTGCTGACTTCGACACTATCAACTGAAAATTTATGTTTTCTTGATACCTCTGTTAATCTGTGTAAAAATCCTGTCAGCCAAGAGAACTCATTATGTGATAACTTCTTATATTACTTTCTCCTGTATCACAGTTTTTCATATGTCACTGTACATTATTGCACTGGAAGATATGTTGTCCAGACCCCCTGACATAGGTTAGTTTAATTCCCAGGGAGCAGAGCCTATGGAAGTGGAGATTGTTAAACCTGAAGAAGGCATTGGGGATTGTGTAAAATGTCCACACATGTTATTAAAACAACAGTATAATGTATTTGACATTGTCATTAGCACAGTAGTCATTACAGGTACAGTGAAGAAGTGTAGCAATACTAACCAGTGGCAGCATTTGCTAACTAGACTGTGGTGCTAGTTTAATCAATGTGCCATTAAACAATTGACAGCATAACTTAAATTAATAAGCTACTGAGTGGTTAACCTCATAAACTGCATATTGTCACCAAAGCAGGACTTTGAAACAATTTGCACATCTGCCAACATTACTCAACGGAACACATATTGTCACAGTTGTGGAAAAATTAGGATAGGAACAGGATTTCGCTTTATTCAGAGATTATTACAGCAAAGACATTGCTTGTGGTTTGTAGTGCATCTTGCATACTGCTAACCACCTAGAAGATCTACACAGGCCACAAAAGCATATAACACCGTTATGTCCAACTGACAGCCTTTGGGCCGTATGCAGCTCTCCGAGCCTCCACCTGCGGGCCCCAGCTCTTCTGTCTTTTATGCCTTGTCAATTCTTTTCTCTGCTTTATACCCCATTGGCTCCAGCTTTTATTCTTTGCCTTATGGCTCGAAGAGCTTCATCTACAGTCCCAGCTCTTATCCAGAAATTAAGGGTAATGTACACTGATTTTGAAAGTTAGAGGGCCGCACTTGTAGCCCTTGAAGGATTTCAGGTTTCCCATCACTGATATATCCCCACCACAAACCTTATGAAAGCTATTGTAGTTTAATTTAAATTAAAATTACTCTTTCTAATATTCACTGCATACATTGGTCTCATTTCACAATATGTAGAATATTGATGCATAGGTAAAATCGTGCAGATTCTTATAGCTAGTCTAATGATATGGTCAGATATATGAGGGTTGGGATTGGATAAATTTATACTCATAAGTTGAGTTATGCTTTTCTCTGTCAAATAAGGAATAAAACCGGGACATATTACACATTACAATCTTCAACAGACAAGCGTATAATATCCTGCTAATAGCCACAGGAGTTAGAGTGCCTACATTCCTTATATATAAACATTATTTTGTTGTAGTAGCTGCATCAAAACAATCCCCATCTCGGATTGAGAGAAAAAAAACCCTCAAATAGCCAAAATATGGCTAAATGTCTTTATTGGACAGAAAACCTGTTTGGGCTGGTTCAGAAGATCAGATGGTAGCATAGTATTATCCAAATGCCACCTCATCTGGGGATCGTTTAGGAAGATTACAAAAGAATAGGTAAGTATCAATGGCGTTATAAAAGATCCTGATCTGCGCTCCCTAGTGAACAAAAATACAACAAGCTGCCAACCAGGAAAGCAGAGGAAACCCCAAATCCTCACAATGGAAACAATAAGAAAAAAAACTCCTGGGCGCTGGAACAAACAAAGCAGACCGAAAAAACAAAAAACACGAAAAATATGTAAAAGAGGATATGTATTGCAACAAATAAAAATAACCAAACACAATATTCAAAATTGCTTCTGGCCAGATAGCAGAAAAACACAATATAAATGTCAATAAAAACATATGAAAATATGAATCCGGAAAAGATGACAGAACAACTCCTTTGTTACAAAGTCAATACCTAAAAAGTCTCCAATTAGAATCCACAAGTGACTTTCTCGTCTTTATCCAAAACAAAGAAGGGATCCGTTACCCCAGCCTTGATTATATGAAAAAACAGTCAGTATTTAACTTATGTGCAAAACAGAAAACTAATTTGCACCCCTTGCATTGTAACATGGTTTTGTCCAGGAGACTGAAATAAGATACCTCTTCATTTAAGATCCTTAATGAATCAGGCCCTATATTGTGAAAATAAGCTAACATTAGGTTCCCAAGCTACACAGCTAATTTTCATTCAGAACTCAAGTCCAACCACATATTCACTTTATTCTAAAGCCTTTTCCTTTTAGTGCAGACAGAAACCTACTTTCCAGATGCGATGCAGACATACATATATAGATATGCTGTGTTCTATATCTACTTTGTATTTCAACATGCAATTTAGTGAAATAGAGTATACACTCCGTTATTTATTTGTATTTCTTTTAGCTTCCCACACATTGTAGATGTATCAAGATTTTATAGTCCCTGATACTAATCCTTCCTCCACCTTGCCACACAGGTCTGAAATTATTGTTGAGCTTCACAGATCGTGAATAAGTTCCTATTTATGAGATATTCTAAGTTTGCATCTGGAAAAAATATTCACCAAGATGCTGAATTGCTTTAAGGAATTTATGTTCTCAGGACACAAATAACATTAGAGGTTCCATATACAGCTTTACAAAAGGTAAAATGCAACAATATATATACAAGGTCCAAACATTTGTACCATGATATAAATGAAGGGAAGGATGGTCAGATATCTGTTGGGGGTAGTTTTGCCTGAGCTAAGTTTGTAGTTAGTATTAAGGTTTGGATCAGTGGTAATGATAAATATGGGTTAAATCTTTGGGTAGGTTCAAATGTAGGTCTTGGATGTAGGGATTAAGATTAATGATGAGTCTGAATAAAACCTTTACCAGAATATAGAAAGTGTTCTCCTGGCCAGGTTCAGACATTAATAAAGCCATCTGCCTTAAAGAATAAGACCTTGGTAATGTCAGGAACCCCTCCAACCAGTACAACACCACCCGGAGTCTACTATGACAGTCAGGTGTTCACTGGAGCCCCTAGTGGTGGGGACAGACTTGGCTGCAGACTACAGAGGGTCGTGTGGCGTGTATCAGCTGCGGGGAACCCAGGAGCAGAGAGTAATGGCAGACAGCAATTCCAAAGAACAGGCCGAGGTCAGAGGTCACTTGCTAGGAAGAATCGTCAGGAAACACGCCAAGGGTCGAGGTCACGGGCAAATCAGCAGAAATGGAGGTACAGGCCAAAAGGTCAAGGGCACAGGCAAAAGACAAATCTAGGAAACAGGCAGGGGTCATACACGGCAGGCAACAATCCAAAGGCTAAACACCAAGAATACAGAAGTACAGCAGCAGGCAGCAACACAGGAACCAGGAAGCTATAACCGGCAGGGAGGCTAAGCCCTCCCTGCCTTAAATACAGGCATAGACCAATGAGAGCCTGGCTCTCTAATTGCACAAGCTGTCCCATAGTAAATTAGCCCACAGGCTTGCACTATACTTGCGCCTGCGCCCGGCTGCCCATAGTGCCGGGACGCGGCACTAGATCAGCAAAAGCGTCCGGCCGTTGCTACGGCAACAGTCGACTGGCCCCCGGAAGTGATGTCCCGGTCGTCATAGCGACGGTCGGGTCGCAGGTAGGAGAGTCGCAGCGGCTGGACACCGCCGCGGCTCGTAACAGTACCCCCCCCCATCAAGGAGGGGTCAAGGCACCCCGACACCCAGGTTTTTCAGGGAATTGTTTGAAAAATTCCTCAATGAGTTTGCGGGCGTGTACGCGTCTCCACGGAATCCAAGATCTTTCCTCTGGGCCACGATCTTTCCACTGAACTAAAAAATGGATTTGCCCCTGGACCTTTTTGGAGTCCAGAATCTTCTCCACCAAAAATTTCTTGCAAGCCTCCGGAATAACAGGCTGAAATTTTGGTAAGTAACGGAGCCTAGACTTGCGTGCAGCAATAGCAGATTTCAGAAGAGAACAATGGAAGGTATTCGGCATCCTAAGTGACTGAGAAAGCTCTACGGAGGTGCACCGGCACAAAAAGACGCCCGGCAGGTGTTTCAGCAGGGGCAATCTTCTGGAATTGACAAATGGTGTTCCCTAAATCCTTGGTCAACCCAGCGTGAATGATAGAAGCCAAAATTATAGGTGGTGGTTCACTCATGGGTAATTGATGAGGTAGGAAGCTCCTGGACAAAGCATTCACCTTTGTATTCTTAGAACCAGGTCTGTAGGTTGGGCCCTATTATTTACCCGTTTCAATTTTGTCCTATCGGGCTTGTCTGGAGTTTAATCGTTTGGCAGACTCAATGTACAACAGGTTTTTATGATCAGTGAAGACTGAAATTGTATGAACTGCTCCCTCAAGCCAATGACGCCACTCTTTGAATGTCCACTTGATTGCCAGGAGTTCCCGATTGCCCACATCATAGTTGACTTCAGCAGCCGAAAACTTTCGTGAAAAGAAGGCACATGGATGCACTTTATGATCACTGGGGTCCCTCTGAGATAGGAGAGCACCAACGCCTACTTCCGAGGCATCCACCTCCAGGATAAATGGCAACTGCGGATTAGGATGCATGAGGACCAGAGCAGTAGTGAAGGCATCCTTTAGAGCTTTGAATGATGTAATGGCCTCTGGAGACCAATTACTAGGATCCGCTCCTTTGCAGGTAAGAGCAGTGATGGGAACCACCAGATCAGAGAAATCTCGGATGAATCTCCGATAATAATTAGCGAAGCCTAGGAATCTTTGGATCGCTTTCAGATTCGTGGGACGTATCCACTCCAGGATGGCTTGGAGTTTATTAGGATCCATAGAAAATCAATCAGGAGAGATTATGTATCCTAGGAATGACACTTTCTTAACATCGAATTCACATTTTTCAAGCTTGGCGAAGAGATGATGTTCTCTGAGTTTAAGCAGAACTTGTTTGACATGATCATGGTGTTGAGAGAGAGACTGAGAATAAATCAGGATGTCGTCCAGATACACCACTACGAACTGACCCAGGAAATCACGGAGTACCTCGTTAATGAGGTCCTGGAAGACTGCAGGCGCATTACACAGGCCGAAGGGCATGACCAAATACTCGTAATGGCCAGATTGACTGTTGAAGGCCGTCTTCCACTCATCGCCTTCTCTGATGCGTATGAGATTATAGGCGCCCCGGAGATCAATTTTGGTGTATATGGTAGCATCTCTCAATTGGTCAAACAGGACAGTGATGAGCGGAAGCGGATATGTGTTTTTGATGGTGATCTTGTTCAGGCCACGATAGTCGATGCATGGGCGTAGGCTACCATCCTTTTTGGAGATGAAAAAACACCCCACTCCTGCAGGAGACTTTGAAGGTCTGATGAACCCTTTCTGCAAGTTTTCCTCCACATAATCTTGCATGGCCTTAGTCTCAGGGCCAGAAACGGAGTATAACCTTCCCTTGTGCAACTTGGATCCTGGAAGTAGATCAATGGCACAATCGAAGTCCCTATGTGGAGGTAGAGAATCAGCCGCCTTCTTGGAAAACACATCCTGGAATTCACGATACGCAGAAGGCAGTTGATCCGGAAGCGGCTGCAGGAGCCGAAGAGACATGGCCAAACAGTTTTGAGAACAGTGAGTACCCCAACAAGTAATTTCTCCAAGATTCCAGTCGATCACAGGATTATGGAGGTGAAGCCAGGGATGACCCAGAATTAGCGGAACGGAAGGGCAATCAATGAGGAGAAGAGACAAGGTTTCGGAATGAAGAGACCCAACTGTAAGATGTAGGGGCGGAGTCGTGAAGGATATCCTGCCTCCAGGTAAGGGACCCCCATCCAAACCGCAGACACTAATAGCGGAATTCATTTTAATGAACGGAATTCCAATAGATTTAGCAAAACTGGTATCCAGAAAGTTGCCTGCGGCACCGCTATCAATAAATGCTGAAGTAACAGAGGAGTGTGATCCACAGGAAAGATGAGCGGGAACTATTAATGCATTTTTGGAAGAAATGAACTGCAGACCTAGATGAATCTCTTCCACCTTCTCTAGGCCTGATCTTTTCCCGACTTGTTGGGACAGGAGCGCAGAAGATGGCCTTTGGTTCCACAATATAGGCAGAGGCCTAAGGTGCATCTCCTAGTTCTCTCTTCCTGAGAGAGACGATAGGCGCCTAGCTGCATCGGTTCCGCAGCTTCCATATTAGGACGAGGCACAGACAGGAACGTACTGGAAATTAATGCTTCCTTCTCAGTTCTTCTTTCCTTGACGCGTCTATCAATTTTGATGGTAAGCTGCATGAGTCCCTCCAGGGAAGTAGGTGAAGGATACTGTACCAGAGAATCCTTTATTTGCTCCGATAACCCCAAACGGAATTGGCTGCGTAAAGCTGGGTCATTCCACTCGCTGTCAGTGGACCAGCGCCGGAATTCGGCAGCGTATTCCTCTGCAGAACGTCGGCCTTGTTTTAGGGATCTGAGGTGGCCCTCAGCGGAAGCTACCCGATCCGGGTCATCATACAGAAGGCCTAGGGCTTCGAAAAAGGATTCCACGGACCTTAGGGAAGGACTGTCGGAAGGCAAGCTGAAGGCCCAGGACTGTCGGTCCCCCTGAAGCAAGGAAATCACAATACCCACTCTTTGCTATTCAGAGCCGGAGGAACGGGGTCGGAGACGGAAGTAAAGTTTACAGCTCTCATAGTTACGGAAGAGATTCCTGTCCCCAGAAAATCGATCCGGCAAGTTCAGCTTGGGTTCTATAGCGGGAGCTGGTGGGTCTTGCTGGGCTTGGGCTTGTGCGGCTCTGGTGGCCTCTTCCTGAGCAGACAGGCGTTGAACCAGGTTCTGGACCACTTGTGAGACGGACTGGATCTGTCCTGCCAGAATTTGGGCTGGAGAAAGGTTCGCACCGTTATCTTCCATTGAAGCGAACTCTCCAAAGATTTTGGCCAGTTATAATGTCAGGAACCCCTCCAACCAGTACAACACCACCCGGAGTCTACTCTGCCAGCCAGGTGTTCACTGGAGCCCCTAGTGGTGGGGACAGACTTGGCTGCAGACTACAGAGGGTTGTGTGGCGTGTACCAGCTGCGGGGAACCCAGGAGCAGAGAGTAATGGCAGACAGCAATTCCAAAGAACAGGCAGAGGTCACTTGCTAGGAAGAATCGTCAGGAAACACGCCAAGGGTCGAGGTCACAGGCAAATCAGCAGAAACGGAGGTACAGGCCAAAAGGTCAAGGTCAAGGGCACAGGCAAAAGACAAATCCAGGAAACAAGCAGGGGTCATACACGGCAGGCAACAATCCAAAGGCTAAACACCAAGAGTACAGGAGTACAGCAGCAGGCAGCAACACAGGAACCAGGAAGCTATAACCAGCAGGGAGGCTAAGCCCTCCCTGCCTTAAATACAGGCATAGACCAATGAGAGCCTGGCTCTCTAATTGCACAAGCTGTTCCATAGTAAATTAGCCCGCAGGCTTGCCCTATACTTGCGCATGCGCCCGGCTGCCCCTAGTGCCGGGACGCGGCGCTAGATCAGCAAAAGTGTCCGGCCGTTGCTACGGAAGTGACGTCCCGGTCGTCATAGCGACGGCCGGGATGCAGGTAGAAGAGTCGCGGCGGCTGGGCACCACCGCGGCTCGTAACAGGTAAACTATGTTTTATCTTATTTTTCTAAAGACCTCTAACTTCTATTTAGTACTTTTTGTAGATCAGTTATTATATCACTGCGTTCCAAATCCATGGGTAAAAGCAGGTAACATATTAATTAATCTCTAAGCCATGCTGCATGTGCTGTTTACACCGATATGTATAGACAGGAATCAAAATAGTGAGAGGCGCATATTTTCCATGTATTCTCCTTTGTGTTGTGTCACCAATGCAACCATCCACCGTATCACATCCACATCCACATCAAAATCGCAAATAATAAAAAAAAAAAAAATCTGAATGGTTGCCTAATATTGAAAACTTGTCAACGCTATAAAAGCCTGTCCTTAGATTAGTTGATAGGGGTTTGAGGATTTGGAGTGAGAGTAGTGGAGAGAGCAGGAGAGTATGGTTTAAAAATAATTGTGTTGTACTTTGTGTACCTGTTGTGTAGCTTGATTGTCTGTCCTTATCTCTGTTGTAGGCGATCTATTTAGACTGTGTAATTTGTGTGTTAGCATGATGGATGTCATTTTTTTTTTTTCCTTTTAAACCTGTGTTTGTCTGTTCTGTGTTACAGATGGTGTGAGGAAGTAGAGGGGAGCAGTGTAGGATCAGCAGGGGGGAGGAGGAGAGAAATATAGAGGAGCAAGTAGGAGATGTGGGTCATGGGCTTCAGGAAGAGGTAGGGTCTTCTGCTGTGTGAAGACTAAATCTGGGCGCAATGTGCGCTTCAGCTTTGGGGAAAATTGTGTGCTTTTGACGAACATAGTACCAGTGTATAACAAGTTTTTGGGCAGTCAAGCTGCAAAAAAACAGCTTTAGTTTTCCGTATGTGCTGCCGTGAATGTGGTTGGCTCTATTAAATGTTCCTTCGAGTATTGCCGCAAGCACATATCAGATATAAAGAGAAGAGTAAAAGAAAAATTGTCATATGAGAGGAGAGCAGCAGCAGGGACTGGCGGTGGCCTCTCCTGGTCATTGATTAAACCTCCTAGGAGGAAGAACTCAGGAAGCTGATACCACAAGAGATCATAGAAGGGATAAATATCCAGGGCACAGACAGGCTTCTGTCCCATCCTAAGGCTGGTGAGTAATGTCTATATTTATTGAATAAAACTCTTTATGCAAACTTAATAATCCAGCATCATGTAAAAGTTATACATTTTTGCACATTAAATGCAGAAGTCTGACACGTATAAGATAATGTGATAATGCCATGTGGATGCTTTTTATTTCACAGCTACAAAATAATATGTGAATGAAATATAGTGATATCAACCATCTCCCAATTTTAAATACATAGGTTCATCTCAAACACAGCCAACAGCACCCAATCGCTCAGCATGATGCAGAGTCATTAGAAGGTGAATCCACCTAGAATAAAAAACAAAGTTACACATCTACTAACACAATCATTATATATTTACTTGAAACCATAAAACCCTGCAAGTGTTTTTGAACAGGTAATGTTGAATATTTTTAGTTTTTTTTGTTTGTTTTTACAGGAACATCTCTACAGTATGTGATGGGTTCTGCAGAAATAGCACAAGCACCAGACAGATGCTCCAGAAATGATTCTGGAATGTGTAGATGATTTATCAGAAGAAGTACAGTCTGGTGGATCCACATCACAGACCCTTCTTGAACCTGCTCCACCCAAACCAGCGGAAACAGCAAATGTTCTAAATTTGGCAACTTCTATTAAGCACTTTAGGGAAGTAGAAAACAATTTGCTTATATCCCATTAGGATTCAATGAGGGGAATCCAAAGACATCTCAGTAAAGGAATTTAATATTTGCATTACATCAAACAGTGCCAACCTCGGATGTGTACTACTTTCGAATGTAATACTACTAGCCTTGTGCACATGAATACTACAATTGCTAATCTTACTGGGGCAGTAAGAGAACTCTCTGGCAATCTAGTTTTGGCCTGTGCCCAAATACAACATCTACTCATGGCCCGATTACCTGTGGAATCATCCTTAGACAAGAGCAGACTGAATACAGCGACAACATCAATGCCACCTACGCCACAATGTTCTAGTGTGCATATCAGGGAGGAAGACTGCCAACAAGAAGACATTTCAAAGATACAGAAGCCATAGCTAAAAGAAAGAAATAATTACTATCAGATTATGCTGCTGTTGTAAACTTTTGTGCATTTTTTTCAATATACTTTCATTATATAAGTGCTAACTTGCACATTCAAACATTTTATTCTTACAGTTCTTGTTACAGTTAATATTTATATAGTCAATTTAATTAAATCCAGTATAAGCAGTTGTGCTTAACGTTCAGAGGATTATTAGCGTGATTATGTTATAAATATTATAAACCTCTGTGTATTTTCTTTATATATTTAGCTTTTATTTATAACACATACACATACACATACCATTTAAATGTGGTGGAGGATGAAGTCATAATGTAGTGGGCTTATAATAAAGATTCCATAAGAATAGATCCAAAGTAGTAAATACAGTAGAATGCCAAGTAATAAACTATGCTAAACCATACACACCAGAAAAATAATTCTGTATTATCCTTTCACTGTACTGCCTCTACTCCTCTGTATTCTCTACATCAGCTAATGTTCTGATTCGTCAGGGGCTACTGCAGGTAGGTTGGGTATATTTTGGTTAACTACCAAATCATGCAGCAGACAGCAGAGCAACACACTAACAGTCACCTTAGGTGAGGCACAGGGAAGCACTTCACCAGATTTATCAACGCACCTGAATCTGGTCTTCAGCAGGCCATAGGTTCTATCACACCTTTAGTCAATGTGTGCGCCTCTTTATATCCCGGTTGTGCAGATTCAACAGAGGTGTCATTAACCAGGATTGACACCCATATCCTGAGTTACCTAGAATGGCAAATAAATAAATACAAATGTTATATTCGTTCACATACCCAGTAGCCAGACTTCTGGCATTTCACCACTCTGAAATTTAGCATAGAGGGCACAGGATATAGGCATTATGGCTAGTCTGCAACAACATTCATGATTCTAATGTTTGCATCACCGACCACCTGAACATTCATAGAGTAAGAATGGTGTTTGTTGTTATAAACTTCTGCCCTCTGATGAGGTGGTCTCAGGCCAATGTGTGTGTAATCAGCATCCTGCGGGGGAAGCGGATATATGTATTCAACAATTTGGTAAGAGCACTTAACACTACAGAAAAGTGTGTGGAGAATGTTGATTGTGTGAGCTCTACAACCTGTGTGCACACAGACTGAAAGACGCCTGCAACAAAAATAGTAGCGCACACATTAAGTTTTGCATCTCAGTTAATGCAATGTAGCGAGATGTGAATGACTCCAAATCATCTCTCACCTGCTCATACAGCTGCAGAAGGTTTGCTCTGTTAAGCCTAAATATTTAAACAACCTCCTGCTCTGAGAGGGAGTCAAACCTGTTCTAAAATCACGTGGTCTGCGCAGCCTGAGAGGACCTTGGTGCTGGTGCTTCCGCTCTCATTTTCTCTGTTCAGTCTCAAACATTTCATTTTCAGCCAACAAAATCTCTAACAAATTGCCTAATATCTCCATTTTCATACATACTCAGAATAATTAAGTTTTGTGGCCCTTTTTATAGACATCAGCCTGCATACTCCAATGGCTGATGTTTTTGCTAATCTCGCCTATCAAAAGCTGTGTTTTTATTCTGCATTTTTCACAGCGATATAGCAGCGATTTGCAAAACCGCAGCTTCCTACATATAGCAACTTAGAATGGTAAAGTTTCGGGACGCTAATTTGTAATGTGGCAATTTTGGTAACAACGGCTTACTTACAATTTTTATCAGTTCGCACTTTCATACATCTGTGGTTGGTAAATCAGCGAAAAAGTCGTGATTTGAGCAAATCGCAGCTTTATACATTTTGCCCTCAGTGCATTACACTTACTGAATGAAGGCAGATCATCATCATCATCATCATCAACAGGGCCAGTGGAATGCTCTTGCCACGTTTATCAGACCTAACGTGTTCTGACAGCTAGTTGGCTGCGCCGTAAAACATATTTTTTTCAGAGCTGGCGATGTGCTGCTTTGCATTCCGAGTCCAAATTCTGAACATTGCAAGAATTAAAATAAGCACAGCGGTTTGGGGAAGTGGTGAAGTCCCAAAAGGCACTGCGCAATTGCAAACTCCTGCAGGGGCACTGATCATAAACCTAACTAGCAACAACTAGTGGGTGGCAAAGGTTATCATGACAGGTGATTGAACAGCTCCGTACCGGTCACAATAAGTTCCCCTACACTGGGTGATGCTACTTATACCAGGGCCGTCTCTTCAATTGGGCACAATGGACAGATACCCGGGGGCCCTGCGGGCAAGGGAGCCCGTCCGAGGCAGCGCTGGAAAAAAAAATCCTGCAAAAGAAAAAAGGAAAATACTTACCTTGCGGTCACGCGGTCACGTCAGCTGGTGATCCGGCTCCCTCCCTGGTCCCCTCTCCTGTGCTATGATTGCAGTGAATGTTGGGCGTGACGTCACACCCAACATTCACTGCCAGCACAGCACGGAGGAGTGCAGAACAGAGAGACTCAGCACGGAAAAAAGAAGAGAAGGGGATACAGCTTAAGGTAAGTTAAGGGGGCCCATATATATATATATATATATATATATATATATATATATATATATATATATATATATATATATAATTATGTTCACTTTTTTTACATACATATATATTTTTTTTGTACACACACTATATATATATATATATATATATATATTTTATTTTATTTATATATATATATAGGGGCCCTGGTGCACTGCATTGCCCCGGGCCCATAATGTAGTTAAGGTGGCCCTGACTTATACATGTACCTTTTCTCTGTTTGGGTAATACACTGCCAAAATCTTGGGTCAGAAGTTTCCAGCTCTGCAGATCTAGGTGTTATCTCGGATTATCCATGGGAGAAGGCACTTAATAAGCCATAATAAAGTCTCTTTTCATGGACAAAACTAGTAGATACAGACTTTAACACTACACAGAGTGTACTTGTATCCAGTTAAAATGCATACAGGGTTTCCACTTTCAGATTCCAGATTTCCTGGTCTTGATCTGCTTTTTATTGGCAAACTGTGAAAAACCAGGAAGAAAAAAGTGTAAGTGGAAACACTGCTCCAAATGTAAGAGTCAGTAAGACACGTTTGTACATCTAATATGAAGCTACAATATTTTAAATAATTTCTGAAGTAAGGAATAGATTATATATATTTATTGACGGTAATTCTCATTGCAAAGTACCACCAGATTTGTCTGTTAGGCACAGTGGGAATCAGTATCGTTCATTTTCTGAATGAAGCATTACTCCTTTCGGTTTTGTCTTATCCATCTAAATAGATGTCATCAGGACTGCGCCCTCAACTCAAATGTGGGGAAATATGGCAAAATTTCATACAATAATAGACAAGTGGATTAGCTTTTAGCGATACTTAAATCTGTAAATGTTTGGATATTAACTTAGACTCACATGTTATTATTAAGATTAAGGAGATATAAACCTCATACCCCCAGCAATGAGTATTGTCTTGTAAATCCCTGCAAAGAAAACTAATCACACCACAAATGGCTTTGAAGTTGTATTGATGTATTTTATTATGTTCAAAGCTTTTGTATAAAAGTATATTAATATATACTACTTAAACACCTTAATACAATAACTGCTTGTACAATTACCTGAAGAACAGTTTGATGGTATACATCTTGTTTTCCCCACCCCTCCTTTCCCTTGTTGTCTGCACTTGTTTTATAATCAAGTATTATCTGTGATCTATTGCTAACTCAAAAAAAGCACTTTTTTATTTTTTTTAACAGACACATTTGACATGCTAGTGGAGAAGATCAAGTTATGGTACAGCCAATTTGTCTACTATTCTAGATTAATTTGAAACACCAACATTTATAACTGCATTTTTTCACAATTTCAAAAGGACTATATCTGGTCCTCAGATCGATTCATCTCCGTCTAATCAGCAAACATTTAATTATCTAAAATTGTTTAAATAAGTTGATTGGTAACGTCTGCTTAAGTAAGTCATATTTTCACCATAAATCATTCACCTTGTTACATAGTAGTAAGGGTAAAAACAGACCCAGGTCCATCAAGTTCAACCACAAGAACACAAAAGTAGATCCCCAATGCGATTGGCGCATATGCCAATTTAGCCTTACCAGGAGAAAAAAGTTCTAGCCCAAAATGGCAAATTGAGAAATCCTCAGGATCAATAACCCCACCCCCCATGCTTTCCTCTACCAATTATAGCTACAGATACCAAACATGCCGTTTTCCCCTTTTCTGCATACAAGGATTTTAGAGCAAGGTCATATGTTTTTCTAGATGCATTTTATACATGCATTTGTAATATAACTTAAGCTACCATATAATGTTCATATGCAAAGTAAAATTGAAAAAATATTCAGAAGCATTTTTTTGTTTCCTTAAAGAGCAAATAAAACAGTTTTAAAGCCAATATTAAAGCAGCAATCTCATAGAAAAATGAGGTGATTTTATTACCATAAATTACTGTGGCAGGCTATAAGAAGAAACTTAATAACATTTTCCTTGGTTTGTTTCTTCAGGCTGATATTAATGATTTATATATCTGCACAATTTTCTTTGTGTTATGTGACTACCATGGCAAATAAAGTCACATTGCACATGATGTACCGTAGTGAGCAGAGAGGCTTGAGAATGTGACTCTGAGCTCAGTTAACTTGTGCACTGAAAAATCACACTTAGTTCACCCCCCTGCTCCAATTTCTTTCAAACTGTATTCTGAAGCAGCGAGGATACATTTTCACTTTGCCCTGTATAAGTAAAAACAGAACATAATTATCCACAATTTGAAAAATGATATGAATAGTACTGTGAGAAAGGGTAAAACAGATGTCTAAGAGCTGCACTAAACCACTGCCTTGTAAATAGGAACTGGCAGTACACAGAGAGAGACACGATGTTTCAGAAGTCATATAACCTTATTCACACAAACAAGGTTGATTTACCAACACATATATGTGATTCAGATGAGAGTCTGTAATTGTGACTGGCAGCCATACTGGCAGATTGGGAAATTAAAGTTACCATGAACAAAATGGCCTCATATGGGCCACGAAAAAATCTACTATAGGCAAGGCAAACAACAGTAGTTAGCACAACCTTATCTCTAGCCACATCAGTAGTAGGTGAGACTATTGCGGTACATAATGGTAGGCGGAGTCATAACAATGCAAGGAGTAGCCTATCATAGTAAACAGATCAAATACACACGTAAGCAATGTATTGCACTTATCACTATGCTGAGAGTAGGATAGGGCCACTTTCCAGTATCAACTGAGCGAGGAGGCACAGAGTCTAACACACCTCTGGTATTCAACAGGGACCCCTGTGAGGAGTGGTCCCTGCCTCTTCCCGTCAGGAAGAGGCAGCCGTCTGTCCCTGCACAGTGGAGCTAGTGCGGGAACGGTGCCTGACAGCATTGGTAGGTGGATCAAACACAAGTAGGCAGAGTCAGCATTGTACAACTTCTTGTAGCTTAGACTACATGCCATTTTATCTTTCAGTTCTTGTACTTTGTTGCCATTATTATGGCTCCTGGAAAGTTGGGGTCCTGTTTTGAAAAATTAGCACAATTTTATTATAATAAAAAAATGTAACAAACCTTGAACCATTAGACTATTTGGTTCAAAGACAACACTATATTATGATCAGGCAAAACTACCTCATAGCACAGGCAAGTAATATCCAAGGGTGGCAGGTGCAGGCCCGGCGCTACCATTAGGCAGCTGCCTAGGGCGCCGGGCTCTGGAAGGCGCCACTGGTGTCTGACACCAAAGCTGTGCGGCGGCAGCTGAGCTTAACTGCTACAGCCCCTGGATAGCTTCAGATCTATGGGGGTGGAGCGAGTGATCACACCCCTCCCCCTCCCCGTCGCACACTGCCGATGGGACGCACTGTCCCATCTCTCAGCTCCATTCACCCTCCTCCCCCCTCACTGCCTGTTGGGCGTGATGTCATCACGTCCCGACAGAGAGAAGCGCGGCATAGAGGAGCAGCTGCTGAAGAAGAGATGTCAGGTAAGTAAAGAATGCTAGGGGGAGGGGCAGTGTGAAGTAGAGGGGACAGTATGAAGTGGTTTGGGGCAGTGTGAAGGAGAGGGGACAGTGTGATGCAGGGGGAGTGGGCAGAAGGGGGATTAGTATGAAGCAAGGGGGAGGTAAAATTTGAAATTTTGCCTAGGGCGCCGAGAAACCTTGCACTGGCCCTGGGCAGAAGCGGCAGATTACTTCTGGTCCGCTCTCCAGAAATGTAATCTTCTGGAAAGCCAACCTCTGCCCTCTCCTCCATCACATGACATGATAGGAGGAGCACTCGTTGCAGACAGCGGAGCAGACTCTTGTCATGTTAGAAAAGAGGTGTGAATTTTAACATCGACCTATGATTGCTAACAGTAAGTTAGGGACTAATCAAGCACAGAACCTGACATTGGGCTGCACATGGCTTCTAATAGTAATATTTTTATTGGCAGAATCACAAGTGGTGGTGCCCTCCGGAGGTAGAATTTAATTAAGGTTTGATTTGTTAAAAAACCTGCAACACAGCAAGGCATTCACAGCCATGGGTACCCTTACTCAGTCCTCAGTAATATAGAAGAACGTGTGTGTACGTGTATGTGTGTGTGTGTGTACTGTTTGACCTGAAGTGTATGAATGGGTGAATATAATATTGTTGCTACGGAAAGCATAACTGGATTAGTGCAATGCAATGGCTGTTTATTGGGCAGCATTCTGCAGATAAAAGGATTGTCATAATCATAATTGTTTGCAGTTCTCAACTGAAATAGTGCATGGAGGAAGGGTTTGGAATGACAGTGGAGTTTAGAAGGATAAGTCATTGCTCAAACGAGGCTACTTGCATTCTGGTACTGAGGGTACAGTGTGAGGAGCTCAGAAATTTCATTAGTGGTTATTAAACTAGTTAAGGGGGATGGGTAAAAATGGTATACCTCCCTGTCCCTATAAATATGAATTGTGTATTAGTAACTGTGTCAAGTAATGAAGGAAGAGTACAGTTTTAAATGCATATGATGCTGATTTATAGTTAAAAGCAAATCTAGCTACTGGGTGCAAACTTTGGAATGGACTAAAATATGAATTCTTAAATTTAATACCTTAATCATTTTACCAGTAATATATTATTATAAGCATTCATTTGATGGTATTACATAGTGCTGCATGAGTCCCTGTCATGAATATGGCATAATTGGGAATAAGGAAAGTAGTCTATGATTGTGGCCATGACTACTGAAAAATATATGAATACCAATGAACTGAGTTCTTATAAATGGCCCTCAAATGGCACAATATGGTTGTTCTAAGTCAGGTCTAATCAAGTGTAGAACAAGTGCCAAGTGATACTTGCCTTTTTAGAAACATTAAGTCATACAGGTAATTTTCTGTGTACCCTGCTTTATAGGTAGGATGATTTACTTGTGAATTACTTTTGGGTCCCCCAGCAGGTGGGATCTATGGGTCATATAGAGGTCTAATTGCCCAGGAAGACTCTCCTACAGTATATGAATGTAATATGATGTATTAACATGAGATTAAATGTCAGTGACATTTGAGCTGTGCTTATGTATGTTAGCACATATTACTTTGATCATCCTAATTAAAAATAATAAGCATGTTGCCTAATTGAGGAAAAATAAAATAATAATTAAACAAAAAAAATAAAGTAAATAAAATAAGAAATATGCACACATTAGCATTCGTAAATTGTATCTTTTGTAACACACACAGACACTTTAAACCACTTACAAAGTGCAAATATTTGGTGTCTCCGTCAGTGGTCGAAGTGGAAATTTAGAAGTTGTGCTATGAAAAATGTAAATGGAATGTAAGTGACTGGAATTTGATTGTTTTACAATGAAGGCAGTAGGAGAAGTGGTGGTATGGCGTACCACTGTATACACCCCCACGTCCACCACTGGTCTCCATACATTTTCAAGTTGGTGTAATTCCGTGTATTTGCACAAAGTAAAAAGTATAACCAAATATGGTTAAATGTATTTGTTCCTTATAATCAAAGTAAAATAAAGAAATATATATACATCTACAGTCATGGCCAAATGTTTGGACAAGGACACAAGTATTAGTTTTCACAAAGTTTGCTACTTCAGTGTTTTTAGACCTTTTTGCCAGATGTTACTATGGTATACTGAAGTAAAATTACAAGCATTTCTTAAGTGTCAAAGGCTTTTATTGACAATTACATTAAGTTTATGCAAAGAGTCAATATTTGGAGTGTTGACCCTTCTTTTTGAAGACCTCTGCAATTCGCCCTGACATGCTGTCATTCAACTTCTGGGCCACATACTGGCTGATGGCCGCCCATTCTTGTCTAATCCATGCTTGGAGTTTGTCAGAATTTGTGGGTTTTTGTTTGTCCACCCGCCTTTTGAGGATTGACCACAAGTTCTCAGTGGGATTAAGGTCTGGGGAACCCAAAATTTCAATGTTTTGATCCCCGAGCCACTTAGTTATCACTTTTGCATTATGACAAGGTGCTCCATCATGCTGGAAAAGGCATTGTTCGTCACCAAACTGTTCTTGGATGGTTGGGAAAAGTTGCTCTTAGAGGATGTTTTGGTACCATTCTTTATTGATGGCTGTGTTCTTAGGCAAAATTGTGAGTGAGCCCACTCTCTTGGGTGAGAAGCAACCCCACGCATGAATGGTCTCAGGACGCTTTACTGTTGGCATGACACAGGACCGATGGTAGCGCTCAACTTTCCTTCTCTGGACAAGCATTTTTCCAGATTCCCCAAACAATCTGAAAGGGGATTAATCAGAGAAAATGACTTTACCCCAGTGCTCAACAGTTCAATCCCTGTACCTTTTGCAGAATATCAGTCAGTCTCTGATGTTTTTCCTGGAGAGAAGTGGTTTCCTTGCTAACCTTCTTGACACCAGGCCAGCCTCCAAAAGTCCTTACCTCACTGTGCATGCAGATGCACTCACACCCGCCTGCTGCCATTCCTGAGCAAGCTCTGCACTAGTGGGGCCCTGATTCCACAGCTGAATCAACTCTAGGAAACGGTCCTGATGCTTGCTGGATGTTCTTGGGCGCCCTGAAGCCTTCTTCACAACTATTGAACCTCTCTCCTAGCAGCAATATCCTTGCCTGTGAAGCCCTTTTTGTGCAAAGCAATGATGACTGGATGTGTTTCATTGCGGATAACCATGGTTAACAGAGGAAGAACTATGATTTCAAGCACCACCCTCCTTTTAAAGCTTTCAGTCTGTTATTCTAACTCAATCAGCATGACAGAGTGATCTCCAGCCTTGTCCTCGTCAACACTCTCCCCTGTGTTAACAAGAGAATCACTGACCTGATATCAGCTGGTCCTCTTGTGGCAGGGCTGAAATGCAGTGGAAATGTTGTTTTTGGGATAAAGTTCATTGTAATAGCAAAGAGGGACTTTGAAATTAATTGCAATTCATCTGATCACTCTTCATGACATTCTGGAGTATATGCAAATTGCCATCATAAAAACTGAGGCACCAGACTTTTCAAAAAATAATATTTGTGTCATTCTCAAAACTTTTGGCAATGACTGTATGCTACTGGAAGAAAGCAATATTTCATTTGGTTCACAAAGTAGTTAAAAAGAATATTCTCCATTAAACTGCCATAGACAATTAAAACAACTGTGAAATTTGCTCTCAAATATAAAACCCTTCAAGTCATTAGGAAATGTATAAAACTGCTGTGACCTGGGTGGGGTGGGCCGGACAAAAAAAAGATTATTTTGGGCCAGTCCCAACAGTCAGACTAGTTGGCTGACCCCTCCCCCGGGACCAGCCACCTTCTCCCTTTGGCAACAAATCTTTACGATCCATCCCCCCTCCCTCCCTCCATTTCATTCTCTGTCTCTGTGGTGCTTTATTGGTGTCACATGGGACGCGTACCACGTGACTGGTGCCATCCCATGTGCGAAGAGATGAAGAAACTGCACGGCGCGAGCGGATGGAACCAGGTAAGTTAGGGGGCTGCAGTAGTAGTATGTTAATAGTGAGTGTGTGTCAGCATATGAATGTAGTCTGTGTGAGGGGCAGCATATGAAAGTAGTGAGTGTGAGGGGGCCAGTAAATTAATGCAGTGCGTGTGAGGGGGCCAATAAATGAATGCAGTGTGTGTGAGGGGGCCAGTAAATGAATGCAGTGTGTGTGAGGGGGGGCAGTAAATGAATGCAGTGTTTGTGAGGGGGGGCAGTAAATGAATGCAGTGTGTGTGAGAGGGCCAGTAAATGAATGCAGTGTCTGTGAGGGGGACCGTAAATGAATGTAGTGTGTGTGAGGAGAGCCAGTAAATTAATGTAATGTGGGTGAGGGGGCCCAGTAAATGAATGCAGTGCGTGTAGGGGGTTGTAAATGAATGCAGTGCGCATGCAGGGGGGGGGGATGAATGCAGTGCACGTAAGGGGGCCAGTAAATGAATGCAGTGCGCGTGAGGGGGGCAGTAATTTAAAGTAGTGTGTGTGTGTCTGAGGGAGGGGGGGGGTCTTAATATAATGTGGTATGTAGGCTATTAATTTAATTGTGGAGTGCAGGTGGGGGATAATTATTGTGTGCTATTTTATTTGTGGGGTGATGGTGGGGCAATTTAATTTAATAGTGGGGCCTATGAATTTATGATGGGGTAATTGGACCAACAATTTATTGCTGTGGTTCGAGCATGAGGTCTATTTATTAAATGTGATTAAATGTATGAATTATTTAATGGCTGTGATCGTTGTCGGAAATGGTTATATTTGCTAAGTGTAAATGCTATTTAAATTATTGCTGGGGCTGTTTGAAGGGAGGGAAATAGATTTATTTATTAAATGTGTGTGCTATTAATTTAATGTCGAGTCTATTTGGAGGGAAATAGATCTATTTATAAAATATGAATACAACTATTTTAATGTTGGGGCTGGAGGGAGGCCTAATTATAAAACGTGGGTGCTATTTTGATTTAACATCAGGGCAGGTGGAGTTTTCTAAATCTCATGTACCAGTTGTTTTCCAAATAGGGCCCCCAGTATTCCAGAATCCAGAATCCAGATAAGCAGTAAATGATCTAAAGACACAAGCAGCTACAGGTGGTGAAAGTGACAAGAACAGGTGGGAGAGAGCAAGACATCCACCAACTGTTCTGAATCTGTTTGAGCAGTCCCAAATTTGGGTGACTGTTTTGCTTAGTCAGGATTTGATCTGCCTGGAAGGACAGTTGGGAGGTATGTCTTGCTTCACACTGTACTTACCCATGCAGGGACGAATTTCGTGTACCTAACTGTAATGCACAAAGTATTGCCTGTGTATTCGTCAAAAATGATAACCATGCTACATAGGCCCCCCCCCCCCCCCCTGTTTAAAGTACTCCAGAGCCTTAATCCAGCTCTGAGCCATGGTGTCAGATTGACACCTAGTGCTCTGCTCCTCCTCCCAGTAGCACCACTCATATAATTTGTTTTAGGCTGACCCAAAAACAAATAATAACCTTATTAGTGTATAGTGTGAAGCAAAAAACAAGGCCTTTTGCTGGCAAAAACCTCAGTAGACGTATGTACTAAACTGCGGGTTTGAAAAAGTGGAGTTTTGCCTATAGCAACCAATCAGATTCTAGTTATCATTTATTTAGTACATTCTACAAAATGACAGCTAGAATCTGAAAGGTTACTAAAAGCAACATCTCCACTTTTTCAAACCCGCAGTTTAGTAAATATACCCCCAGGTTTTTAAAGCAAAAGGGCTTTTTTATTTTGATAAATCAACCCCAATGTTCAGTACTGTAATAGAACATTATTACATAATCTATTGATATATTATTTATACCCCATTATATTCAGCCAGGTATGTGTAAAAATAAATAAAAAATAAAGTGCTATAGGGAGAGGAACATATAAAATAAAATGCGATATAAAGTGAGGTTTATTTTTTGTTGCATTCTTTTTTTCATTATTTAAGATGTATCAATTATAATAATAAAGTATCGCTGGCTTAAGCAACACTAAAATAGCATTTTTTATATTGATAAATATATATTGTACCGAAAACAACACTTTAAGGATGGGACGCTACTTATGGGCCATGCAATGTGCTTGCCCCCCAGGCGAAAGTCTGCCAGCCAGCCCCTGGACCTTACTAATCCAGTCATGCAGTCTCCATATTTTATTTGATCGCTGTCATGTTATGATACTGTTATATATATAGTCATGCTATATATTAATGTACTTCCAGAGTCTGTACGATCTGGAGTATTCTGCAATTACAGTCCACTGTAGCTTGCTTTGCATTACTACAGTGCTGGCAAGCTGCTTATATGAAGCAACGCGTCTGCATGTTGAGCACACTGTTCCTCCTTTGTAATCCTGCTTTTGGTCCAGCTGTCCTGAACTTGGAATTCAATATTCAAGCCAAATTAGGTAATGGGTTGTCTCTAAATAGAGTGTTTAGCACACTTCAGATTGATTGTGAACAGCCTTCAGCCTGGGGATCCCTCTAGATGTTATTCAATGATGGAGAAAAATATACAGATTAAAGTAGAAAAGTAACTTTTTTTTTTTTTTTTAGACATTTTTACTTGAAATGAAAATGTTCACACACCTTATATCAAATAACCACCGTATACATAGAAAAATGAGCTCGCCAGATGCAAAGTTATTATGGCTTTTGCTGTATTCCACAGACTAGGAGTTAAAAAAATATTCATATGTGCCTTGGTGAGATTGCATACATTGTAAGCGGATTTGCTTTGGATCATTTGACATTGAGAAAGAGAAGATTTTGAAATTATCCCTACAATTTTGTATAAAGCAGTTATCACAGGACAGGCCCACTAAACAAGAAGTAATGAGCCTGGATCTGTACAAACTCTCCACCAATTATCTGTAAAGGAAATAAATAATTGATGCATTCTAATAGGTTGCATGCAGAAGGCAGTTAGAGATAGTTGCACAGCTACCTCCCACATCTTATTCTCACACAAAGTTTTAACACTTTGTTGGTAAATGACACAATAGCACTGAGTTGTGTCATCACACTAAAAACAAGGCTGTTTCACAGATCTACTGGACTACCATCTCTCTCATCAGTTGCTGGATCCACTAAGCTCAACTAAGTTTGCTGTTGCTATCTGTGGTTGCTGGAACAATGGAGCCCAGCTGTCGGCATCCTTGATCACGTGTCAAAGCAGCAGAGACTGCCTACTCAATTACCCCAGCCAGGAGGTCGGCAAAGGGTCCTCAACCTCCTCTGCTGTCCTGCGCAACTTGGGTAAATTGCTGCTTTACACTTTCTCAATACCTTCCCTAGCTCATTCACTTTCAGCCACGTCTTTCATATGACTGCACCATGCACTTACTCAATTTATTCTCTCTTTCTCCTACTCAAAGTCACCACACTTCTCTCCAAGCTCCTCTACGCTTATACTATTTCTCCCTCACTCACCATTATTCCTCCTTAACACGTCTCTCCTCACTAGTCTGCATACATGAACTATTGTGTTCTCTGTACCTACCTCACTCACCAAATTACACAAGCAGAAACAAACCTCACACCTACAAATCTCCTTTCTAGTAACCTGCTCCTTCTCATGGCTGCTGGCAACTTCGCACCCAACTCTAGGCCCTGTGCAATCCCCACTAATTGCCCATACTTCTCATTTCACCACAAAACTTTCCATCCACCTCAGGCTTCCAATCCCTCCAACCTTTTTTACATCTGTACTCTGGAACACAAGATCTGTTTGTAATAAACTTGCATTTATCCATGATCTATTCATGTAAAAATCCCTCAACCGAGACCTCTGACATTTGCACAAGCCTCAGACAAATACAAATTTATTCGTGATTAGCCACTGGCATTGTTTACAGGCATAACATGATATAAGTGCTTCCATTAGGGTATTTTCCAAACAAGATTGGTGCAGTTCGATTGGCCCAATTTTACATTTCCCCCCAGCTAAGCAGAAAGCAATTACAATTCGCTCCATTCTGCGAGAGGTCTTAAACCATGTGAGGAGTCGCTCAGGATTACAGTAACGGAAGAGACATTTTCTAACATTATGTAGCAAAACTCTGCTCTGGGCCCTTAGAGACTCTTGACGAGTGTTTTCCTCCAGCTAATATCAAGAAATGTTTTTAAATATATTTAATAAAGTGTACTTTTCACTGCACAGAAATTCTTGGCAGTATGTCAGCATCAAATAACAATCTTAAATGCAATATTGAAGAAGCAGACATGTTCCATTGTTTATGGAATTGCCATTTACTTAGGAGATGCTAGCTACAAGTAAAGAAATATGTCGATCACCAATTTTAAACTATGCTCCATTAATCCCAGAATGGGCAATCTTATGCATTATACCCCCTGGTCAGAGAACGTCAAAGGTAAGTAAAAACCTTATATTAATAACTAGTGCAGCAGCAAAACAAAACAATATTATAAATGTGGATCAGTCAAACACCCTCTTCTTTCACTTTATGTAACAAAAAAAATATTTTATTTATTTAAAATTGACTGGTAGGAAATAACCTCAGATGAAGAAAAAAAATGATTTTTTTTTTTGCTGTGTGGAAGAGCTATATTAACGCATTGCCAGGCTCAATTAAATTAAAAATACAAGAAACATTGAAATATACGTAGTACAAGCTTAGAAACATTATGAATGATCCTCTATTATTAATATGGCTTCTAGTGACACAAAAGGCAGATATTGAAGCGGCTCCACTCGGCTCTCCTCCCACGCGCTTTTCCTTGGATTTTACTAGAAAAATGGATATCCATAAGTTCTAATTCCATTATGGTTAAGATGTGTATGGATTAATGAAAGGATCCTTTCCGCCTGATTGTTAGACATTGTGTAGCTAAAATTTGTATTACATTGCAATGCTGTAATAAAAAGAAAAGTAAAAAAAAAAAATAAAAAAAAAAAATCGTTCAACCTCTTCGCTATTACAGAAGCCAGGCTTACTTTCTATGACAGTTTCTTGCTGCTCTCTCATACTGGGTGAATCTCCCTCAGACACACTCCCAGACACAGAGACAAACAAGTTGATGAAGTATGCATCCTACTTTCTCCATACTGCACGTTCCGAGTCATACCCCAGGAACCTTTCCTTTCTTTGTTTTCCTTTGAAGTCCACACTATCTGTCTATTCTCTCCACTCCACTGACATATTGCTATAATTTATCACCCCAGGCTCAAATATTTTCTATCTATTCTCCTACTGGGTGATTTCAACATTCCATTGACACCCCACTCTCTCTGCTGTAACAAAACTTATTTCACGGACTTCCTCATTTGGTCTTTCCTAGTGATCCTTATCTCCCACCTAAAGTGGTGGACACTAATTTGACCTTTTCTTCTCCAGCTATAGAGCCACCTGTAGTATCTCCAACTTAGCCTTTCTGCTCTCTGACCACAACCTCTTTTCCTTCAGCTTCAACTTACCTCCTGCACCCAAATCCCCACACAGGCAAACAAATACTCTTAATCTTATTTATCTTCACTAAAACTACTGCCCTCTCCTATAACTAACCTGTCCTGCCAGATTAGGCCAATTCTTTATCAACACACTCACTTCTCTCCTAAACAATGCAGCTCCAGCCACTACACGCAGTATCTGAAGAGTCAAACATAGCACACCAAACAGATCTATCCCTTGCAAAAATGCTCCCACACTGCTGCCACTGGAGGAAAACTTGCTCAAAAGCCGACTCTTCTTCCACTATAAATTCATCCTTTCATCTTACAACACTACCATTACTTGCCAGGCAAACATACTTTAATTCTCTAATATCCACCTAGTCTTCTAACCCCTGTCATGTCTTTACTACACCATTCAACAAGATATTTTCTCCTGTCTGATACTGCATACCTGAACTAACTTCTCCAACACTCACTGATCCACCCTCAGTTCATTCTCCCTAGTATCCAAAAACACAATCTCTGCCCTCATCTCATGGTACAACCTGCACACTCAACCCAATTCCCTGGCACATTTTCATCTTCCTTTAAGCAAGCACCCATGTCACCAATCCTAAAGAAACCAACGTCCGATTTCTCTTATCCCCTTTGCCTTCAAACTATTTAAGCGACAACCATCTATTTCAATATCTCTGCTTTCAATCCATTTCTCGACTCTTTGCAGTCAAGAATCCCTCTACAAATCTTTAAATTGGCTCACCATGTCCTCCAGAATCCAAATAAAATTACTTACACTCACCGAAAAAGCCCTTAGCAACACCACCCCTTATTACGTCTAAAATCTCTTCACAAAATACTCACTCCCTCATGCCCTTTAACCTGCAACTTGCTACATCACTGGTAACCACTTCTCACTTTTACCTATAAGACATGCCAACACCCACTTCTGTGGCATAATACCTGGGGCCTGTGTGGAGAGGGGCACTGCAACGGCTGTGCCCGAGAAGAGGGCGAAGAAGGAAGAAACTACTCACCGGGCCAGCGTTCCAGTGGTGAGTATTATCTCTCTTTTCCGGCAGGTCCCGGTGGCAGCGAGCAAGTGAGCCAATCAGGGCGAGCCAATCCTGGCTCACCTCTGGCCATTTAAACAGCCAATCAGGGCTCGCGGCGAAGGCCAATAACGTTGGGGCGCCCACAGCTTTATAAGCCGCCGTGGAGACCAAAGAGAACGTCCAGCGCTGCAGACGCTGTCGGAAGTGGCAGGGAGCCCTTGTAAGGGCTGTGAGCTACTCTGCCACGCGAAGACGCCGGAGAGGACACTGGTGTGACGAACATCGGCGGGGAGCCCTTGTAAGGGCAGAGCACCGAACGGGAGAAGAGGCGCTGGCGGCTGGAGGGTCTGGAAGACCCAAAGACGGCGTGGCAAGCAGAGTTTCCTCTGCGGAGCAGGTAAGTATATTCTCCTCACTTAGGTCGGGCACAAGGCCCGGGGGCACCTTCCTGGCACTAGGCCTGTGGCACAGTTAGGGGTGGCCACTGTAGGTGATTATTAGGCACAAGGCCCCATAGTTAGGTCAGAGGGGGTACCAGGCCCCATAGTCATTAGTAGTAGGGCACAAGGCCCTGGAGACTTAGGAGGGCACAAGGCCCTTTGAGCGTAGCAGGGTGCAAGGCCCTTGGAGTGTAAAGAGGCACAGGCTTCTGGGTCAATGTAGCAAGGTGGCTGCCCTGTAGTGTACAAGACATTGGGTCCTTGCGGTTAGCGGGACAGAAGGTCCCTGATGGTTAGCGGGGCAGTAGGCCCTTATAGTAGGTAGTGGACGTTCGGCCCAGGGCTAGTAGGACGCTAGGTCCCGAAGTAGTGTAGGGGACACTTGGTCCCTTGGTAGTTAAGCAGTAGAGTACTGGAGTGGTTTACAGAACCCCTCCATTCGTCCAGAAGGGCACCTAAAGTCCTGAGCCCCAGGACAGGATCAGCTTAACAGCCGGGGCTCAGTGCCTTCCTTGTTCACATCGACAAAGTCATTGAAAGGGCCGCCAGAGCACCTTGGCCTAAACTAAAGGACTCTGACCCGCCTTGTGACGTTATATTGAAACATCTATCCTTTTAAATTAAGTACCATTCCCCTTCTAGTCCTGTGTGCCAACCTGGCTGTGACCTGACTACTCTTTGGCTTAATCCCTGGCACCGCGAATTGGACTGACCATCCCGTGTACTGACGCGGCTGTGTCTCGACTCCTCTGGACCCATCTCCTGCTACGCACTCAACCGACTCTGTTCATCTACCAGTGACTACTCCAGACCTCCAAACCCTGGAATTCACGTAGGCTAACCTGGGGGCCGCGACCTGCGGTTCTTCGGCAGCAAAGTCCACCCTACCTTGCGGTGGTTCTTGGTGAAGACCGGAAGGCCGTTAGACTCCGCGCCCTAGGAATTGGAACTGATGTCATCCATGTTGGAGAGGAGATGAACAGCGAGATATTTGATATACAGGAATTCTAAGTTGGGAGAAGTCCTCTAAATACTTACAAGCCCACATTATTCTACAATCTGGTAGGAGTCCATCTTATATTACTACCACGAAGGTGATGGGGAGGTGCTTATTTCTTTGAAATAAACCACTTATGATGTGAAAAGATCATTAACATCTCTGCAAGATAGAGACGAATATATGAACTATTTTACAATACTTGTTAATGAAGGGCTGAACAAGTTTGCATTGTGATTAGGGTGGAGTTTATCTGCACCTATTTTTGTATTTCGTGAGAACCAGATAGTGCTGAATGTCTTGGCATATTACTGTTATTTGATTGTTTTAGGTTGTATACCCTTTTTCCAAGATTTTGGCTGCAGTCAGGATCATAGAGCGCTGTGTTAGTGGTTACCTAAACCACCAAATTACATCTGCAACTAGGAACATCAACTTTGTATTCTTTGAGGCCTCCAGAGTTCAAATATTTCAGGACCTGGCCCCAAGCACTATAGCGAAACGCTGTGATCTGAAAAAGATCACTCTTACGTTACATGACCATGATTATAAGTATAGATGGGGGTTTTCGTTTGGTCTGATTGTTGATGTCGGGTGTATACAGTTGGTGGTGGTAGGGGGGGGGCTCTAGCGTTTGTGCATTGGAGCCTCCTCCACATTGTGGTTCCTTGTTGTAATGTTGGGAGTTCATTTATCTTCAAACAGGTTTTTCATTTATGTTTCAGGACTACTTAATGTCGACAATAAGGTTATGTCAGGCGCCGTCTCCGCACCTCCGTTGGGTACCGGAGACGAACGCCCTCTGCCCGCAGCTCACGTCCCATTGCTAGGCAACGGGACGAGGTCACATGATCGCGGCGCATGCGCGATGCGCCACTTTTGTTGCCAAGCAACACAGATGCTACCCGTCGATTAGCTGAGACTGATCGCCGGAAATCCTCCTACCAATGATTTCCTCTTGTCCTCTATTTAAACCCCACTCTGGCACCATTAGGGTGCAAGAGTATTGGTTCCACCCTGCTCCAGCGTTGTCATTGTTCCAGATTATCTCCTGTGTGCTGATTCCTTGCTTGTCTGACTACTCTCCCGGATCTCCCTTTCTACTTCGCTGCCCGCACTGGTATTGACCCTTGGACCGTTCCTGATTACTCTTTTGTCTTCTCTCTGTGGTACTGCGCTTCTCTGGTTTTGACTCAGCCTGTCTAACTACTCTCCATTCATTGCACTGGTGACATCTAGGAGAACTGCAACCTGCGCATCACACACAGCAAAGCCCATACCTCCTTGCGGGGGTCCTTGGTGAACACCGGTGGTGTGTTAGACTCCGCGCCTCCCAGTTTAGCAGCGCCAATACCAGTCAGTGATATTTCTAGTGAAAGACGTGACAGGTTATCATATTGACCAATGTACGGTAGTTAACTTTTCTCATTATGCTATAACAATATACTGTATTTCTTAAACAACAGTTTTCGAGGATTTAACAGGGCGGGAAAGCGTTGATAAATAGGTCCCTTAGGGTTTTAATACACCTCAGAAACATTCTATGCTTCGTGCCTATATTAATAAATTACATGCTGATGTGATTTTCCTACAGGAGACTTATCTTAAGGGTGGGGTCCATCCCCCTATCTTTGATGAGGTTCCTGGCGGCCCTTTTCTCTAACTGTAATGCGCAATGGGGTAGTTGTATTCACATTTGGGGGTGGGGGGGGGTCAGTTCCCATTGTGATCTTGAAGACTGTTCGCGATTCATACAGTTGCTTTCTTATACTCGGGGAACAGGAGATTACCTTGGTGAATACTTAATCACCTAACATGGAACAGACCGCCTTTTCTTTTGCAAGCTCTATAAACATCGGTCTAGACATGTATTATTAATAGGGGAGGATTTAAACACTCTTATCGCAATCTCTATAGCTAGATCAGGTTCCGTGCTCAGGGATCCGCGGTTCAGACCCCTTATCAAGCATATGACCAAAGCAGCTTAGTTTACTCTTGGAGAATTCTATACCCTACAGCTAGGAACTTTACCTTTTATTCTCACACCCATGACTCATACATAAATAAATCTATTCTGGAGTAGATCTCTGCTCCCCTCCTTACAATCAGCTTTAATAATTCGGCCATAGAGGTATGTTTGGATCTCTGTGATGTTTCCAGTGGTAGAGCTTCATGGAGAACCTCTTAAAGGTTTCACAAATTAAAGAACAGCTAATTTTGCGACTTATTGAATACTTTGGAAGAGGTTGATTTGTCTACCCCTAATGCCATCATAAGAGTTGAGCTTATTAAAATTATTACTCACCGTAAAAAAAATGGCTAAGATGACTGCCCTTCTC
This sequence comes from Mixophyes fleayi, assembly GCF_038048845.1. Classification (NCBI taxonomy): domain Eukaryota; kingdom Metazoa; phylum Chordata; class Amphibia; order Anura; family Limnodynastidae; genus Mixophyes; species Mixophyes fleayi. The sequence continues at coordinate 105,448,470 of NC_134405.1, read as the reverse complement.
TCCCATATTCAAAATTTAGAATGTACTTAAACAAACCAGTTCTTGAGTAGCTGAGCGGGCTTCTGAGTGAATTACATACTTTATTGGCTGAAAATAAGGAAAAGAGCCTTCATTGGTTGAACAAAGATTTTATGAGAGGTACAACAAGGCTGACACTTTTGGTGAACAAATTGAGAGAAAAGAGCTTCTCAAGTTATTCTGGCGATTAGGGATAACAAAGTATCTGCGACATAGGACCTTATAACATTTTTACATTCTATTATGACAAAGTTTATAATCTTGGTGATGTGTCTGACTCACAATTGCCTAGATGGGACAACTGTAGTTATTTGGATTCCTGTAATCTCCCTCGTGATTAATGGCTTTTAGCAGTTATCGGTGTAAGGGTCTGTTGTGTCAGGTATAGGCATTTGGTGAGCGGTGCCCCATTAAAATCATCTCCTTGAATGCCCTAGCCTTTTTTTTTTATTATGGATTCATTGAATGAAAGACGACAATTGAATGTTGGTTGGAAGAGCCTGTCTATCTATATTTAGGAGCATGTTAAAGATACCCTAGCAGAGAACAGATAAAGGTAAGGAGAAATGGTTGCCTCAGAAAAGCCCTGGATTCTAATATTGTTCCCATTTTCTGCTTCATCCACTTATTGCTAAAGGTGTAACAGTCAAGCAGAGTCTGAGAATAGTTTAGACACTTCAACCATGTTCCAAGTCTACAGGTCTGAGTGTAAAGTAGCTATTTCCGATTTGTAAATAGACTTCATCCTCAAGATCGGGATTTCCAAATTAGCTTTTGTAGGGAATGATTTAAAGGGTTAATGTCCAAATTTAAGCTCAGATCTGAATCTCTGAGACACCTAATTGTGCTGAGGAGTGGAAAGGTGGTGTTAGATCTGCCATTTTCTGCCTCGGAAGTGTGTCATCCCATCTCTACTTTGGATCACTGCCCTGGTGTGTACCTGGGAAGACTGCCAATGAACCAGACAACTCCTTTAATATTTTGTAAACAGTCCACAAAGGTATAAACGACGAGAACAGTAAGTGCTAAGGCTATACCAGTTGAGGCAGAATTCATGCAGAGCCCTCTGTGTTGTCGATCATGAAGCATTTTGCTGTGTGAACCTGCTGTGGGTTCTTTGGGTGTACTGGCCTGAAAAGTGAATTCTATGTCACACCTTCTCCTGGACCATGCATGCGGCTTTCTGTGTTTGCTACTGTGTAGGCTTCGCAGAGATATGACTAGATTATGCCTTCCTTTATTATTATGGTATGTTTCATTTCAGCGATAAACTAGCATGTAGGGTGTCAAAGTCGTATAATTGGATGAACGAAAGTATATTGGTTAATGTTTTACCGTGCGATTGCTATCAGTATGTCACGTAACATGTGGCATGGCGCGATCACACGGTAAAATACACACGCACACACTCGCACTCTCACATTTAGTTATTTATATATTTCATATTATAATGGTTCCATTCCCCAGTGATTTATGAGCAGATGTATTTAATTTTTAGTTATATATATATATATATATATATATTATATATTTTAAGGTTATACTTTAGTGATATTTAAGGATTAGGTTGCAGGAACTATGTCACGTTTAATCCCCTTTTCATCAGTTGTCCGGTTCATTCGCCGAAGAAATCGCACATTGCATACTCTAGTTAGCGATGTTAGGGAATAAATGTTTAAAGTGATACAGACTGTAAAATGCAAATAGACTAGTTGAAATTGGATTTTTGGCGGGAAAGTCGGAGCACATCCCCTGGAGAGATGACCCCCATCTTTGGATATTTTGGTTTGAACTGGCCTATGACCTGCAGTACACTAGATCTTCCTGAAGCCTGGACCAATAGAAGCAAGCCACATCATCTGCATTGTTTTCTCTGTAACACTGAGTGTATATAATACAGCTTTGCTGGCACTGGCTTCAGTCATTCTCTGACCACAGTATTCTGGAATGAAGTACTGTAAGCTGGTACAAGTGGAGCGCAGCGGTATGTATGTATCTTTGGTATCGGCTGTACTGTATTAAATTTATGTATTAATCTGCTAACTTTTGCATATGCTAAAAAAAATCATTTTGTGCTTTGGAAACATAAATCGCTTAGACAATGCTTATTGGAAAACAATAGAATTACTTTAATAAAGGGAGATGCAGCAGCTCAGGAGGATGGAGGCACCGTAACCCAAGTTGAGGGGAGGCCTCCATTCTACATGGCTAGTTTACAAAAGAAATTCTTTCTTCTGTTTTCGAAGTTGTCAAGAGATTTCCTGACATGTCTCTTGCTCATTTGTTTAGACACAAGTCCAATTAACCATGTATTTGTAACTGTAAATAATGTGTGCAGTGAAAATGGCTCATTAACGTATTTATTTTGAGTGGCAGGTATCTTAAGATACAAGGAAATTAAAATCCTGTGTTAAAGCTAACCACATAGAGATGCATTTAGAGCATATCAAGATACACTTCATAGCATATAATGATACAGCCACATACTAGAGACGCCAGTCATTATCCTCAGCTTGATAATAATTACAGGTGTTTTAAATGTATAATAAAAAAAAAAAAGAAAACCTGGGAAAGACACTATTTTTGAAAAGTGTGCAGTTGCACAGTCCAATACTTCTTACTCTGTATATTACGTGCAGTTTCCATGTTTTTATTCTATAGGTTTTATCATGTAATATCTAAGAGTATTTAAAAAAAAAAAAAAAACCCGTTCAGCAGCAGTGCATCCCTGCAAATTACAAAATGTTGACAAACACACACTATGCTACATTTTTATTGCTGTGTTTGTGTATTTTGTGTCAATAAAAAAAAAAAAAAGGCTCACTGCATGTAAAACACATAAAATAGCGGTTACAATTATTATTTTCTTAAATGCACTATTACTTGTGTGAAATGGCCCTTACTGCCAAGATTAAACATATTAGTAATCTGAATATACGTATAAAATAAACCACACAATGCAAATAATTACTTAGAAACAGTATATTTATAGAAAATATTCTGTATATAAAGAACTTAAATAAATTATGGAACTTTATGTACATATGTAAACCTTATGTTACAAAAGAGCACAAACTCTTTGGTATGACGTCATGAGCACAGATAGACTTATAAATTCTCTATTGTACAAAACAAAAGCCAGACATTTTATAAGAATCTAAAATAATCTACACAAGTGTCTAAAATAATAAAGATTGACACACAAATATAATCTCAAACAGCTTCTTTTCCCATCTGTAAATACAAGAGGGATACACCATATCTTAACAAAACCAAACAGTAGCAAGTGATGAACATAAGTATATTTGTTTCCCGCAGTAATGAGGATTTATCAGCTGTTTCCTAACAACTAAACATAACCCAACAAAATAATAATCAGTGACATTATGTCTATGTATCAGACCATTCAGAATGAATTCTTTGCAGATTGTAGAGCAGATCCAGGTGTTTATGCATAGCTGGAGATGGCTGACAAGGTGAAAAAAAAACCACACACCTTCATGCTCCTGTGCAAAAGCAAATATGATGTGTTATGCTGTCACGTCTGCCATGGTTTGTACCCAAAGACCAACAGTGACATTCTTTTAGAAATACACTAAGAAAATGATATAGTTATGAAAACTGTTCCACAGGTAACTGCAGAGCAAGGTGGAGTCGTAAGCAATAAGGCATTCACTGTCCATTCCTGGTTAATATGGATATTACATGTAACTCCTCCTTTTATACAGCATTACCTGTAGAACAATTTCCATAAATTATTGAATGAGATTCACCCATTCTGTGTACGTTTGTATTGAATAAGTCGCATCCACACTGTGTACATGTATTCAGTACTGATAGAGGGGGGGCACAAAACTAAATGTCCCTAAAAAGCACTGCAGGTATGATGAAGTAAATGGCGCGGCAGTAAATGTTTCAAGGCTAAAGAGATGAAAGACATTCCTGGTATGATCAACTTTACTGCCAGATAGTCAGGACTGTTGTTGCATTTTAGGCCTAAACTACACAATAGACTTTCAGGTATATGTATCATTAACAATTACACACAATTATTTCTAAATAGAAGCAGATGTAGGTCTGAAATAGTTGTTAAAGTTGGCTGTTAAGTATGGCTGCCTTCATTGTCAGTAGTTTGACTAGCAATGCACTAAGTGCCTTGGTAATGTCACAAGCTATTAGTGAACTGATAGGCCGCATTCTCATGAATTTTGAATCCGCCACAGAATTTCTGCCTTTACCTTGTGAAGGAGGCTGAACCACTTTATCAAAACAGAGCAAATGAAAACAAATTGTGTTCTAATAGTTTTTCTGCAGACGGGAATCGAAGATGTATTTTTTACAAAAACACAATTTGCAAATACAGAAAATAGGTCTGATTTATGGTAACTGCATTATATTAATAAAAGAGGGAAGGTTTTTTTTATTACATAATTGTGTTCAAATTCAAAATACAAGACACAATTCTCCCTTGTTTTACACTTACTGAATTACTGTCATGGATTAAAACTGCTCTACATAAAATCAGAAGACATGCATAACATTTTGGTCCCCATTTACAGTTAGGAGAAATCCAGCTTAAGGATGGAGAAATGCACCAGGACAAACCCTGTTGTGATGCAGGGGCCGCAAATGAAGTTTTTTTGCATGCAGGGAAAATACTGCTGTTATTGCCTAGAGCACACAAACACTGGGCAGTTCAACTTTATACGGCGATATAGAGTTCAGCAAGCACACACCCTCCCAACTCTAAATCTGTCTGCACATTTTAAATTTGCAGCTCAACACGGTTTTGCCAAGATGCAAAATTGCACCTTCTAGCTAGACTTATTCTGAACTCTAAATAGGACTCTTTTCTGCATATTTCCTCAGTAAAGCACAACGGATTCATATACCGGATTGTTGTAGCTACAAAAATACAGCAGAAAATATACAATTGTGGCGACTGTGAGTTCAGCGTAAATGGCTTTAAAAATATTGCACAATTGGGTCACTGATTCCGATGCCTGCAGGTCTCTGTTGTTCAAAGGTGGCAGTGTAGTCAGTGGGACAGAGTAAAAAACCCAGAGTAATAAACAGATAATGTGCATGTATCCAGCATACCAGCAGTTTTCTTTGAACACCGCCTATCTGAACAGCAGACGTGCGCAGGTATTGAGGTCCCAGTGTCTGCAGTCCCTTTAAAGTGGTTTCCTCACATCTGAATGAGTTCCAGAGTTAGAAGTTAAACAGATTGTCATTGTTTTAAATGGAGTTCCAGGTAGGCCTAATACATACTAATACATGTGTGCATTGTAACTGTTTTTAGTGAATACAATATATATGCAAGAAAACATCTTGTTTAGGCAGGCTCAGTTCTATAAAACTACTGATGGCTAGCCAGCATTAACACAAATGTTGCTTGGTCACTCTTAGATAATCTTAACCACATTGTGTTATCATAACTATAAATACCAATATTGGTCTGGATTTGATTGAGATCTTTCTATCGTACTCAATGTATTGCATCAAGTGTAAAGCTATCTTACGACTTTTAACTTAACCCCTTAACCCACACCATGCTGAAAATAATTTCTTTCTTTTTAATGAATTATGATAATGTCTTCCTGTAGGTATGGTGATCTTCTCTGCGGTACACGAACGTTCACAACTCACACAAATGGGTATGTAATTTAACTTTTAAAACCACTGATGCGAGTGAACAAGGTGTTCACATATAGCCGCAAACATTATACAAATGGATATTCCCCCTGAGTAAAATAGTTGGTGAGTATATACAGATAATTCACCAATAAAGTATTCCATTCTAATAAAAAATAACATCTCTACAACATGAAAGTGAAGTTATCTGGTGATTTCTGAATAGAATGACCACTCCATCTTCTATGTGGCCTTATGTGGTTCAATTCACAGCAGATTATAGAGTGAGATAGTTGTAAAAATGATCATTTTTATCTGAACCACTAAATCACATGTTCTCATATTCATTAAGCTGGAAAGGCAGCAATGTATAACATTCATGTTGTATTGGAAGGAATGTTGTAAGTTCCACCTGGAACAAATCTGAAACATATATTTTGTATTATTACACAAACTATACTGGCTATATCCAAGTCATATATTGCTCTCTAATTGGACATTTACTATACTAATCAATATGATGGGTAGTAAGCTAGGATAAGGATAGGTTGAGAAAACATATCTTCTGTACTTTTAAATCTCAAATCATGAAATGAACACAGGTGACAACTGTAAATGGAGCGATCAACATCCAGGCAAAGAAATTCTTCTCCGGCGACCAATAATAGCAGCATTGTTGTGAACAGATGAATATTACCCTGTTTCAAATGAATTAGAGAGAAGACCTATTTGGAACTGAAAACTGAAAGATAGTAGCTTGGAATATGCTGTATAAATGGAGTAACAATATAACATTGGTTCTAACACTAGAAACGGTCAAGCTAAAATCTTGTGTACCATTACTGTACAATAAGAAACCTAAACATTGTGCTGTATATGGTTATTAACCAAATGCCTGTGATATTCATGAAAACCCTGCTTAAACAGTTGCTGGTCAGGAAAGAACTACAGTGCTGTGTTCTAAATCACAGTATAGACTGGCACCTTTGTTCAGTTACAATGAATCTCCAGCAGTGCATGGAACGGTAGGGACCAAGGGACCTTTTCCTGAACAGAGTTTCCATACTCTGATGGGCAATGTTGCATGTTCAGACATTCCAGAATTATGTCTAGTTTTAGGAGATGTTTGGTTATCTCCCTTTGGTTTTGAAATACACAGTGAAAAAATATGGCCACAGTTCAAGGAAAAAACCCCCCAAAAAAAAACCCAAAAAAAATTGCTCCAATTATGGTTGTATACTTCATAATTTTGAAGTTTTGTCACTGCTGAAGCTATTAAAATTCTCTGCAGTTTTCTTTCGTAAATTTTCTATCCAACTTGTGCTACTCAGCATCGTTTTTGTTAAACCTGAAGACGACTGTGGGTCATTGAAACGCATATTTTTCCCAGATGTAATAAGTTCACCATATCCTTCTTGATGGGCAAAGGCATATCCAGATCTTCTGGAACTAGTTCTATGTACCCTACGCATGTGGTTGGCTAAAGGTTTCCGTCTCTTCTTAGCCTGCTGCAAGTATCGAACCTTCAAAACAACAAAGAAAAACACGTTATGGTGTGGTCACATGTACAAAAAGCTCATTAGAATGGGATTATCCACCTACAGATTACTTTCTTGTAACCTTTACTAAATACATGGATTTATCTTTCTGGCTACAATTTCTGCTTGCAGCCATGTCTCCAGGTCATCAGACAGGGCTGTATATTTTCGCAGTTCTTTTAGACACACAGAAAATAAGCAACTCTTTCTCACGGCATAAATAGACAGCAGACAGACACAAAGCAATGCATTCTTAATAAAAGTTGTATGCGGCATGTTGAAGCTAATAAATTAGTCACTAGAAGGTGGGAAACCTGTTTAAAACATGACAAGAACCTACAACTCCAGGAGTTTAAGACTAATGTTAAAAGAAAATACATGAGATTTGTAAAATATGGTATAGTTCTTATAATCCATTTGGTAACAATGTCTCCCTGAGATATAGCACAGACTGTTATAGTTGCCCTGTATTTACTGTTGCACATGAACTTCAAGCCAAGTCACATGGATGGATTCTGTTCATATTTATATTTACTGTAAATATATAAGAAAGCCTGTTTTCTAGATGTAAAATTTGCCCATGTTTGTTATGCATTGGAAGAAAAGTCAAGGGAAAATAAGTGCTTGGTATCAGTAAGACACTTTTTCCTTTCAATACCTTATCACTTAGTGTTGGACTTAAATCCACCTTCAGGAAACGGAAAGTCAATACGGGCATGACACAAATCACAGTGGTCAGGAATATTACAAGCCAAACGCTTTTCTGACTTAAGGAATTCCTGGCATTCCCTGTTGAATAAAAAAAATATACAGGTAACAATGGATTTACATGATCGATAAAAGGCAGTATTTTTTCTGCACACTTCTACCTAACACACACACTTGGTAAAGCATAGTTTATCAGGTATGTCACAGTCTACACTGTTGTGGTATTCACACATTTAGACAGATACCATGATTGGGAAGATGGCCTTACAAGCATCCATTAGTCAATCTGATTGTTTTTCGTTGAATCATATGATTATTGTGTGCCTAACAAATGGTCAAAGTTCTGAAACATGGATGGTGTGTTTCTAAGTAGACATTGTTTTGTGTTTGTGGTGCAGGCCTAGACCTGCAATTGAGCACATAGGACTGTGCAGTGGTGGGGGAAGGGGCTTTTTCCAATCAGTAAAGCATATATAATACACTATACATACAGTGTAATGTGAAGTATATTAAGAGAACAGCAATGGAAGAAACTACATATTACCTCCATGATAGAGTCCATGTATTTACCTAGGTATCCCCCCCCTCCTCCCTGGCTATTTATAGAGGGCAGAGCCAGGCCATTCTCTTCATTTCCTTGAGTTTCTTTCTGACCAATGCGTGGTGAGATGTTACCCTACACAATCTCTCCCACCCGGCACCTAGATGCTTGCCCCATTCTGCCCCTGACAAAACCAGGTATCAATTCTCTCATTGTGGCATGATTAGGACTTGCTCCCTTTTTACTAGTCCTGTACCCTCCTCCCTCTCAACCCTTCCTTCCCCTTTTTTCTAATACTTAAAAACTGGTCATTTGCATGTCGTTGTTGTTCTCATATTGTTTCAGACATATGTTCTATATTTGTTTGTAATACGCTGGTTAACATACTCAATTTTGGTTTAACTGTCCTTTTACATCAATGTATGTATTCCTATGTTTGACCATTCAAAATAAAGAGTTATAAAAAAAAGAAATCTGTGGCAACACTGACAGACTCTATTCAGTGTAGGAGAGAGGAAAGCCAGGACCACCTCCCCAACAATTCACTATACACTTAGATCTTCTCAGTGACTAAAAGTGGTGCTACTATCACTGTGTGATGCAAAATACCTTTTTATTTTACCACCTGCACGTGTCATTGTATATGGTGAGACCTAGTTATCAGCTAAATGCATTATTTGCATGAAACTGCAACAGACACATCTGCAGGCTAATGAAGCAACTACATTCCACTAAAACCCGTAAATGCTGCATTATGTTTAGTGAAAACCCCAGAGAAACTAAGAAACATATTAATGTATATTTACATGTTAGTATTTCTTGTAAGAACATTAAATATACATAATACAATAGTTGTAAATGTTAATTTAAAGGTTATCTACATTGTAAATCCAGCAGCTCAACTTACCTACAAAAGGGAAATGACTGGGGAAAATATTAAAAATTCCATCTCCATGCATGGCAAATAGAATAGAGAAGTACACAGCCAGGCTGCCCCAGATGAAGAAATGGTTAATTGCTGTCCAGTAACTGGTGTCCAGACCAATCTGCAACACAATGACATGATTTACTTAGAAAACAACACTGCTGTGTATAGCTGTTCTTGTGTAAAATAATAAAAAACACTCATCTTTCATATGCTTGGTTAAAAATGAATACTAGGTAAATCCCTGACGACATGAACAAAATATTAAGCTAATATATCCAAAGGCTGCCACTGTCTGGATGTTTCATTTTATCCTGGCAGAGAAAACCAACGTAACAGTAAAATAGCAAGAAGAGAAGGGAAGACATCAGTCTATTTACAGAGGAGTGAATCTAGACAGAGCTCTCAAGACTGGAAGTAGACAAGTCAAAGGGGCAAGGTAGGATACATCCAAGAATAAGGAAAGAGCTTAAAGAGGTGCTGATAATTCAATTAATTATTCAATCAGTCACTAATAAGAGGAGTAACCTCAGAGGGAAGGAAATGACAAATGTAGTCAAGCTTTACAAAAGTGGAAGAAGAGAAAAGGCTGACAACCTCAGCCTGACATCAGCAGTGGGGAAATTAATTGACACACTTCTGAAACAAAGAATTATACACACAAGATGCCCAAAATACAAAGGCTAAGTATGGTATTAACGGCAAACAAATGGCAACTACTGAGGAGATAAGTGATGTAGGAGTCATTATTTCAGGTCTCTCAAGGGAAGAAAACAGTGTAGCAAAATGGAGATTGTGCAAATAAGGCCTACTAAAATGGTACGCAGTGTGCAAAACAAAACTTACCAGGAGAATAAAGGGCCTTAATATGTATAGCTTGGAATAGAGAAGGTAGAGGATAGATACAAGAGAAGCTTTCAAATATCTCAAGGGTTTTCGCAAAATACAGGTAAGTATTGTACAGAAGAAGAGAATCATTACAACAAAAGGACATGCACTAAGGGTAGGATGTTTAGAGGAAGTTTTAGGAAGAAATAATCATCACCACCACCATTTATGTATATAGCGCCAGTAATTCCGCAGCGCTGTACAAAGAACACACTCACACCAGTCCCTGCCCCATTGGAGCTTACAGTCTAAATTCCCTAACACATACACACACACACTAGGGTCGATTTGTTTGTTAGCAGCCAATTGATCTACTAGTATGTTTTTGGAGTGTGGGAGGAAACCGGAGCACCGGAAGAAGCCCACGCAAACACAGGGAGAACATACAAACTCCTCACAGATAAGGCCATGGTCGGGAATTGAACTCATGACCACAGTGCTGTATATACACACATACATACATACACATTTACACACACTATCCTACATATAGAAAAGTTAAGGATCATATAGGGTCTGAGGTTTTTAATTAACAAAATGCACTGTCTAATTATATGTTTTTATGTTAATCAATAGGACATTTCTCAATCATTTTTGTAAACACAATAATGCAAACATATATTATACTGATTGCGTTACTGAACATTTATAGCAACATAAATCTGGTTTATAAATAGACCATATTTCCCCTTTATATCTTGTTTTATTATTGCAAGGAAACATGTCTATTAGGTGCTTTTTATGATTTGTTTTTAGATATTGTTTTTATTTAAATAAAACACTGATCTGAGCGTCATAGCTGAAAAGCATAAAATGTAGTTACATTTGTGACAATATCCTACATAACAAGGCACAAGTGCAAGATTATCTCAAGGGAATGACACCTTGCTCACCAAGCTTCTGTTATCTGTTTGAAGAGTCTTCCCTGAGCTTTGCTAAACAGTCCCTAACACTTTGATGATCATTGTTGTGAGAGGTGGTGGTACCTTTCATATGATAATCACAGTGCTGCCTAATTATAAATACTCAAACGGTGCAAACTGTAGTTCACATCTAAACACAACATGCCGTGCCCATTGCCGTCAGTATACTGCTTTCAAACAGTTATGATATTTCAGTGGGAATCATCTGGTTCTGACAACTTTACCACATTTCAATACAAAGATAAAAAGATGAAAACTTCAAAATTGGTATAGAAAACTGCAAAAACAAGAAAACATTACCTGGACGCTGACGACTATTACTAGACATGTAGCAACAGTGACAGCAAAAGACTGATAGTCTGCAATATGTTTTCCATCTTCGCCAGCTGTGTTAAAAAATGCACCAAAGGGGATGAAAAACAGGGCAAAAGATGTGTAAATCCCATGTAATATACAAATAAAGAATCTGCGCTTGTTGAACAGTAGATTCAGCTGGCCAGGCTCATACAGTTTAGTGTAGTCCATGCAATTTTGCTCATTCACATCCTACAAAGAAATCACATATATTATTTATTAGTATGGTGTTCACAGATAATATTGAATGTGATTTCTTAGTTTTAAAACTTCAATTTTAGCAGAATTTCTATAATGAAACAACAATAATGACCATCTATGAAGGGTTTGTAGCATTTATATCAAGTGTGTGTGAGTTTCAGGTCTGCCCTTTTGCCCACCATTGTGATAATATCTATCTATCTATCTATATATATATATATATATATATATATATATATATATATATATATATATATATATATATATATATATATATATATATATATATATCTATATATACATATATATCTAAAATATATGTAAAATAGGAGTGTTGTTAATTTCCAAAAGCACAAACATTATCACGCCGAGATCTTAAATAAAAATTGAAATAAGCATGTCCATGACACAAAAAAAAGTAGCACATTAATAGTGTACCTGATCAAACAGCCCCATTGCTAGCACAGGAAGTGATGTATACACAATATTGAAAAGTGTGATAAACCACTGGTCGTAGACCGTCTGAAAGAAATAATGTGTGTCAATAATCAATTGTCTAACCATGAAAAAAGTATACTTTTATATAAACAGAATGTGTCATAATTTTGTTAAAGTAAACCAATGAGCAATGAAATATATTATACAGAAGAGGTTACCTTCGGCGTGTGTCCATTTCCTTATAGCTGAAAGGTGAAACCTGTGTCTTACTGGAACCCCCCTTCCTGTATCACCAAGACAAGTACCTTATTAGCCAACATGTTTGCCTACATCAATCTAAAGCCTGACCAAGGGCAGATTATCTCCTGGAACTCAGATTGGAAAACAACGCATAGGGGCAAATTCAATTCAGCACTAGGTGCCACAATGTGCCCTCTGGCACAGTCTGCCGCAACACATCTGCTCAATATTTTTAGTCAAAACGCAGCTCATGTTCCCTTGCGTCCCGTAGAGATCTGGACGGCAATGTGTGCACCAGACATAGAGGACCTTTGCTCAATTGAAACTGCCCCATATGATCTTTCGCTTTAGCAGAACAAACCAGTACCTTTTCTTCTAGAGAATTAGGTAACAGTATGGTAGCCTTTCACAGGCTACACTTGCTCCTGCCCTCTTTTGAATCTAGCTGACCTATCACACATTGCTGTGGTCTAGACCCGAATTTAACATGTTTGTAGCCCTTGGCCACATATGCTGTGCAGCTATACCCCCTCCTCCATCATCAGAGTGCTACATCCCCTAATCTCCTCAATGTTCCACATACAATGTGTGGACAAAAAGAAGTGCATTTTGTAAAATGATTTTTAATTAAATTGATTTTCTTTTATACTTGCAGGTATACATATGAAAACAGAAAAGTCGTAAGGTAAAGCAAAATGCAACTTCTTTAAACAACTTAAGAGTGAAGACTGGATATCTGTACAACAGAGGTGACACTGTGATTCTCCAGATGGTGTGGAACTACAATTCCCAGCATGTCTGGAGTGTCAGCTTCCCTAACTGTTGTCGTACAGATGCTATACATAAAAAGTCCAGGACTTTTATGAAAAGTAAATGAAGTCAGCATTTCCATTTCCCTACATGTGTTGGAAACATGGAAAAATTACCAGATGTTCCAAATGAAAATGATATGATCAAGAAACAACGATTTTCTTTTTGCAAGGTGACTTTGCTGTCTGGCAGGTTAACAAACATTCAGGTAATTGTAATGTCAAAAATATGACATGCAACCACAGATCAGAAACATAATATGTAATTAAACTGACCAAAATTCTGCACACACAATGAAGAAAAAAAAAAAAAACAGGTTGAATCAATATATTTGATGTATATTTTGGCACTCAGTTTAGGCTGCAACATATTTTTGTACCTTTTCTACATCTGTAAAGATACTGAACATTTGGAAACTGTTCTGTAATACATACACAGCAAAGCCAGACACGCCTAAATATGAGAGAGTGGATTCACCCCACTGTTTCTTATTCAAACCATCTCATTTTATCACTTACTATTGTTAGACCTAAAGTATTGAAGGATGATGCAACCTTTAGCAATTCATCATTTATCCTATTTGCTATTTTGCCTATTTTGGTCTCTTTTTGAACCCATAAAAAGCATCTGTGCCTGCCAAGTATTCTATTTCTGGACTGAGCAACATGGCTACTCTAGCTTTATCTGTGTCTGATAGACTTGGAGGTTAATGCACGCCAACTTAACTTCATTAAAAAGCCACCCATGGAGATATTTCTCCTCAAACCGTTTGCCAAAAAAACAGCTCTTTCCCTAATTGGATAATTAATTGCAGACTACATGGGGATCAGTCTTAATCTATGAGGTGCTATCACTAACAAATGAGGACTAGTCTCTTCTGGGAAAAAAAAACAGCATACAGAAACCTGTGCTGCTTAAGGAAAAGATGAACCTGTTTGCAGAGCTATGTAAAAGGATAATATATATATATATATATATATATATATATATATATATATATATTTATTATATTATATATTTATGGTATATATTTATTTGGGATGGGGGGTTGGGAATAACTGTGCAAAATCTTGTTTATTCCTAAATTCGTTTTCTTTTGTGCTGTGATATATTTATCTGAACAGGGTTTGTATCACGTCTTCCACAACCTCGTGTTACATGCTGTTTGACAGAAAGAGTGGAAGTGTTAGTGGGGGGGGGGGGGGGGGGGGTCTGTTTAGTTAGGGCCTTGAAACTAGCCTATATTGTGTACAGCAGTCAGAGAAGGCAGAGTGGCAGATAAACATAATGTCCTACTCATTGGCAGCCTTGTGCTACAGGAGGACTGATATTTAGGTGTGTGTTGTACATGATTGTCCAGTGTTGGCTGCAGGAAGAACGGTGTCTAAGCCTTTACATAAATATTGCCAGTTCCAATCATGAAGCCAACCGTACAGTTCTCCTTCTGCTGGTTTAGTCGCTTACCTAATAATTTAAAATCTAGATGTACATAAAATGCAATGAAGGTCCACTTTCATTAAGAAAGATGTCAAGCAGACCACGGTTCCAAGAAGGGTGAAAACTTCTGTTCTGGTAGACATTTTCTTTCAACCTGTGCGCTAGGAAGATTTCCATCTGCTGTGCCTTCAGCTACTTCCTAAGAACATTATTCACTGACACTGACTTTGATTCCCGCACACCAGGGACATAAGCGCTCAAGTTTCGTGGAGGTACTTTTCTACTATACTGTCTCTCCAGCTACCTGGTAAGGAAGGGGCTATCTCCCTGAATACTATCTCCTGATATTCCCGGTCTTCTCAAGTTGTCATATATTTCTTCTACTCTGGAACATTACATTATATATACGGCTCTGAATATCACCACGATTTCATATATACCGATGGAACTCATCTCTACATTTTATATTTTTATCTTTTTCCAGCTGTTGTTTTTTTTATATGCGCAATTAGGTTATATGTAGGTGCACCTACTGTACCAATCAATGTGGTTTATATAGTGGCTTATTCCATATTGAGCACATCGATATTTGTGCATGTGATAACTGTGTTGATTATTAATACATATATTCTTTTTAACCCTCTGAAGTGCATTATCTCTTTGAGCGAGTGTGGTGACCATTGCAATTTTTTGGTTTTATTATTGAATTTATTGTTTGGGACAGCAGATTCCCTAGCTTTGGCATCTCACCACTCAACAAATATTTCCGGTACTAATATTGACTGTGTTTATTGATTTTCTTTCTACTGTACTATTCGATGTTCACTCAGTTATGTGTATTGCAATTCAATTGCAGCTGAGTGTGGAATGGAAGGTTTTCCATCTCGTTCTACATAATTATGTCCCATTAATAGATACCTGCACTGGGCCAGGAGAAAAAAGTTAAACCTACAAGAACAGATGTTGTTATACTGCATTTTAGATTGCTTTCTTTTAACCTGTATCATCTTTTACATTATCAGTCTATGTTGCATTATGAGTAATATAACCACTCACCTGTGCAGAGAACCCACAGAAGAATCCAAACCAGAAATGCACCAGCGTGAAGGCAAAGTTTTTATAGAAGAAATAACAAAGGAATTTACACATTCGAAAGTATGACCAGCGCCCATGAACTAGAAGAAGTCTTTGTAGGTACCTAAACTGAGCAAATGAGTAATCACTGGCTAAAACTGCCTGCATGCCCTCCTGTCCACTGATGCCAACACCTATGTGAGCACCTGCAAGCATCGAAGAGATAAGACAATTCAATTAGGAGAGAAAAATGATTCAATCATCACAAATTGCAACATAATTGACATCCTCAATCACTACATTATTAAGCTACAACCCTAACACATATATTAATGTGTGTGTGTATATATATATATATATATATATATATATATATATATATATATATATATATATATATATATACATACATACATATACATACACATATATATATATATACACATATATATATATATATATATAAATATATATATATATATATACACATACACACACACGTTATATTCTAATCCCTTATTCTGGTCTTTTTACACTATTAAATTAAATGGTTTAATATTTTATGTATAATTAAATGTTTATGTTTTATCAGTAGGAACATGATTTGCATATATTGATTTACCAATCCAAAATAAATATTTGGTAGTGAATGGCACTCGATAAACAATAAGAATGTGTGCAGTTGGTCAATATTAAATAAATATGGATATTACAAGAGACAATTTCCAGGGACCAATGTCGAAAGCCTGGGATTGAGTGTGAAATGTTTGATAGCTAGCTGTGACTGTGATAAGATTAGATGGTCCAAGATGGTCCAAGAGTGACTCTACACTCGCTATAACACAGAGATAGTATAAATGATATGCATTGACATCAAGTTTAATAGCATGTAAAAGGAGCCCTAGTTATTTTAAAATAAATATCAAATGGAAATTCCATTTTAAGTTTTTACTATAAAGAATAGTTTCAGTTTTCTCTAAATTAACCCTGAATTCAAATAATACGCACAATTCCTAATAGTGAAAATATGTTGTACAGACATTGGCTGGCTTACTTTTTATCATACTGATGTCATTGGCGCCATCCCCAATGGCCAGTGTAACCGCTCTTTTATACTTTTTCACAAGCTCCACCACTTGGGCTTTCTGAAGAGGAGTAACTCTGCAGCAAATCACAGTCTTGCACATACATGCAATCTCCAGGAATTCCTTCTCCATATCCGCTTCTAAGGCATGAGCCTGGTGTAAAAGACAATTAATCTATGTTACTTGAAGTAACTTACTCAACTTTAAGAACACTTACACTATCCACATGATGTAGTATTGCAGGCATTATCAGGCAATTGGTCCAGTAGATGTGAGGCCACAGCACAACCGCAATGCACATAATGATCCAATAGAAATTGATAGGATCAATATGGGCATACCCAGTATTGCAGTATGATGGCTGCTGCTATCAACCTGGGAGTGTCATCATCTTACCAATGCACTATTAGAACCAAAGACACTGGCAGTGATCCACTTAACCCAAACTGATGAACAGCTAGGTCTTATCAAGTCAAGGCACCCATGGGTATGGTCAAACTGGACAGCAATCCAATCGCTCAGCATTCAGGTCAAGTGTCAGGGATATATGCGTGGGTGGCTGGCTTAACAGTCCGTGAACAATGTGCTTTACTTTGTGACTAAAATCAGGGAAAAAAATACTAAATAATTATGTTTTGTTCATGTGGTATGATATTATACGTGCATATTAATTAAAAAAACAAATCACACTTTTTCATGTAACAAAGCTCCAGTACTAATCAAATACATAGAATTATTTTTAAAAAAAACGAGCAAAGGTCCAACTATAAGGGTCATTATAAGCCCAGTGTACGTGTACATGGATAGATGCTGTGACCCAGCACCTATTCACCTTACTTCTAGAGACCTGAAGAAACCACGCATTAACAGTGGACAAACGCACCAGTTAGGACTCCATTATACTCAGGGATGGACTGAGCCACCGCGCTATCCCCCGGTAGGCCCCAACTTTGATCACCTCTTCATTGGTGGGGGGGGGGGGGGGGGGGAGTGAAAAAAAAAAAGGAACACTCACCGACTCCTCTCTGCTCCGTTCGCACAGAACGTCGGGCGTTATCGCCCGACGTTCAGTGAGGAGCCCCGCAGAGAGTAGTCGGGAAGAAGACAAGAGAGAAGCAATTAGAAAAGGTAAGTGAAGAAACGGAAGCAAGGGGGGAGCGCGGCCGAGGGCGCAAAGGGGGAGCGCGGCAGCGGGCGAAAAGGGGGAGCGCGGCAGAGGGCGCAAAGGGGGAGCACAGACAGCATGGCAGAGTGTGAAAAGGGGAGCACAGACAGCATGGCAGAGAGTGAAAAGGGGAGCACAGACAGCATGGCAGAGAGTGAAAGGGGGGCCAAAGCAGCATGGCATAGGGTGATGAAGGGGGGCCAAAGCAGCATGGCATAGGGTGATGAAGGGGGGCCAAAGCAGCATGGCATAGGGTGATGAAGGGGGGCGCAAAAGCAGCATGGAGGACGCAGTGTGATCATAAGGAGGCACAGCATGGCGATGAAGGGGCAAAATAATGTGTGTGTAATGGCACAGCGGGCTTTTGGCAATGTAATGTGTGTGTGGTAGGTGTTGGCTAACTAATGGGTGCCATTTTGTTTGTGGGGTGATGGTGGGGTAATTTAATTTTGTAGTGGGGACTTAATTTAAGATGGGGTGGTTTGGGGGCTATTAATTGAATGTGGGGCTGAGTTTGAGGAGCATGAGGTCTATTTATTAAATGTGAATATGAACTATTTAATGGCAGTGACGGTTGCAGAAAACTGGTATATTAATTATACGTAAATGCTATTAATTTATTGCTGGGGCTGTCTGGAGGGAAGGAAATAGGTTTGTTTATTAAATGAGAATACTATTACTTTAATGTTGGGGCTGGAGGATGGGCTAAGTATTAATTGTGGGTCCTATTGATTTAACGCTGGGGCTGGTGGGAATTTTCTAAATGTACCTATTTTTGTTTTTTTCAAATAGGGCCCCCAACATTCCAGGATCTAGACAAGCCGCAACTAAATAAACCAGCAGCCACAGGTGGTGACAAGAACAGGTAGGGCAGTCTGTCAAATGTTCTAGTGGAACAATCACGATTTTTGGTGACTGTTCTGCCCAATCTAAAAGGGTAGGTCAAGACTGTGTACTCTTCATATACACACACTGCATTCTTTATATACTACACTATGGTGCTAGCTGTCCTTCGTGGGCTGACCACTCTCCCTCTAGTGTCTGGACTCGCCTATTTGATGGCTGGCCACACCCCCATCTGGTGGGCCCCTAGCGTTGTAGTCTCACGGTGGGCACTTCATGCCCCAGTCCGACACTGATTATACTGTAATCACAGGACTCCATTGTGAACGTACTCTTTTGATCAATTGAATGAACAAGAGAATCCAAGCTGTAGGTGGATCCCGCCAATCCTTTTGCAAAAATCCTTTTCTAAACCCTAGAGTGGGGTAAGACTTTCATAAATTTATTTCCATTTGCAGAAGACGGACTCGATATGTAGGCATAGGCAGAGCTTAGAGCTGCTTACAGGACTGTATGAGTCGGATGTATTATTGATGATCTGCATCTCCCTGTTGCCCCAGGGAAGGCTAAAGTTTGTGAATGATCATGACTTAAGGGATTGCGTATTATATAAAGGTGTGGTGTATATGATATAACAGCTAGGTGGATCCTAAAAGACACAATTGTGCCATGAACTGTGGATTGACTCGGATCTTATGTATAAAGAACTCTTGATTACGATACAAAAGACTGGTTACAAGACTATTTGTTTTCCCCTATAAGTGCACTATAGGTGATTTTCACAGAATTTGTGATTACAACTGATCTGGATCAAGGGTTGTATAGAGTTTGCTTATTTTTAGTTTTTTATATTACATGTACTGATTGTTGCAATTTTAATTTTTTTTAATAGTTACCATTTTATTCTACAGTGATATTTATATGTGAAATAGAATCTTTTTTGCCGTTTTTTTGCTTGGTCTTTTCTATTTTCTCCTTTTTGAAGTTGACACACAACAACTTCTTAAATTAAGCAGCAAAGCTGATCCTTTTCTAAGTATACCCATTGTTAATTGAATTGGTATTTAATTGGTTTATGTTTAGATTATAAGGTATAGGTTGCTAGAGTCAGTGCCAAGTCTGTTTAAGTCTGGATTTGGTTTAAAAATATAAAGTATTTATAAATATATAACTGTAGCCAGAGTTAATCCCCTTTAACTCCTTCTGCCAGCTTCACAATATGCTGACAATAAAGACCCATTTTAAATGTACATACCATAAACAGACCTGTGTGTACAATGTAGGTAAGAAAATCCTAGACTGCAACCAACTAATACCTCTATGTTAATTGTATTTAGAGATTTAGTAGTGATCTAAAGCATCTTTCCTTTAACTGTTAAAATTAAAAAACAAAATACAAAGCAAAAAAGGGACAAGTTAATTGTATATCTCCATGGAGGAGGATCTTTTACAGTTTACACAAGATCTTTTTTCTTGCTCTATAAAAGAGGCTTCCCTGTGGAGCATTTTATCATCATTTGAACCATTAGGTCAAACATAACGATGAGGTGAAATACTTGATTATAGCCATCCTCCTCACCATTCCATGTTCCAATATTAGTACAAGAAACACATTCCCTATTCAAAACAAATTTCTTTGGCAAGACAGCAAGCTTTTGATTTATTGGAATCCCACTAGAGAGATTTTAGCCACGGTACATGGGATATCGGGACTATTTTTAAATACCTTTAAAGGTCAGTTTGTGCTGTTAAACTAAAAAAAAATAATGACAAAAAGGATACATGTGCAGCTGCAAAGCAGCCCCATATAAACTGTACAGTACTGATGTGCAACAGCACTTTAATACAGAGATAAATAAAAGCCAACTAATTCCACAGAACCCAAATTAAGCAATAGCGTACAGTTCGGACAGTCCCAACTAAATGGGTTTTAAACATCCTAACTTCATTTAAACAGCATCAGACAATATACAGAGAGTGTATGAAAAAAGACAATATACAGAGAGTGTATGAAAAACAGCTGCTATAGACATAACTTATAATTAATCACATCACAGGTTCGTACAGCACACAGAAATAAAAGTTTTCCAGGAATGTGGCCAGAAATTTGTGGGCCCCATAGCAACCGTTTGAAGGGTTCCTAAAAGTGTATCAAAAGAGTAATCATATCCCCTATCCATACCTTCCTTTCTCTCCTTTGTCTTACTGGGCCAGCCGGCTGCATCCTCTTACTGTTTGCCACGCTGTGTTGTTCTACACTTCCTGCCATGAGAGGAAGGGAGCACCAGAGTTTCCGTTTCCATTTGAGGAGAATATAATGTTGGAGCCCTAGAATGCTGGCTTATGGCACATGGCACTCTGGGACTTCAAATGCCTTGTGTTATTACCAAGCAGTCCCGTTGTATAAGTAGTTGGGTCAAGTTAGATTGTTTACAAACATAATACACATAAATCCAAGGGAAAACAACAACAATATGTACAAAAATCATTACACTGCACCACTTGATCATCACCCTTCCCCATGTCACCCCATCGCCGTTTCCCCTCCGTTCTTTTCTTATCTTTTACCTGGTCTTCTTTCTTCTTTTTCTCCTTTATGCTTTTCTTCAGGCTGCTCTCTGTGCCACTGCTCTCTGAAATAATACTTACCAAATCTGCCTGGGACCCAGACTGTCGGGTGTGACGACTCCCCAAGGCTCCACGAGGAGCCGTGACGCACACTTTGGGAACAGCTGGTCTATGATATTTTTACCAAGCAGTAGTAATGATTTGTTTGTTTTATATTTCTTTTTTCTCCTTAATACTTTTTTTAAAAAAAATTCTGTGTTATTGTTGTACAGACGTATAGAAACAGAGTCAGAACAATCGAATCAACATGTTGTACATAGAAGCTTATAATGAAAGGCAACCATTTTTACAATTTTATATGCAGTATCAAATTGTATATAACTGTAGTGAACGTGTGAAATATGGGAATGGGGTGGGCGGAAGGGAGTCGGATGGGGGTGGAGGACCACAAAGCAGGGATATGAAAGAGCTCAGGAGGTGGAGAGTGTGTAGATGACTCAAGATGGTAAGGGAGCAAAGCGTATGAGGGAGCCGTGTTTACCACACATGGGTCTTCATCACGGGGCTAATTGTTAGGGGGGCGCGAGCTTTCTACAAATTGCCATAGAGCCCAAACCACGTTAAAAACATGGCCTCTATCATGGAGGTAATAGGTAATCTGTTCCATGGCTGCGACATGCCATATTTGTTTTTTAAGGGCTGTTAGAGAAGGAGGGGAAGTTTTTTCCAGTTTCTCCTTAATACTTTTAAGTACTTTCAAGATACTGGGACCCCACATAAAATGTCCTATACCATTATATGCAACATCATGATACAGAAGATAAATTACTGCAGACTGTCCTACAGTAAGAAGAAAGTGAAATAAAAGTGCTTGTGTTACAGTAGCTCTTTTATTGTATTTCTGGAACTTAAGAGGATTCCATTTACAATATACCTAACTTTAGTTTTGTTTACAGCTGCTTTTTATATTAGCAACTTCTGCCTAAAAAGATTTTTGAATTTAAACTGGCAAACTGATGTGTGAGGTTTGAGCAATTTCCCCATTGCAAGTCAGTTGACTCAAAACCCATGCAAGTAGTCAACTGCAGATTGCTCCAGGCAAAGGAGCCTGTAAAAATCTAATGTTGCGAGAGTGTGTCTTAGTGCTAGACATAGAAGGAAACAATAGAGAATTAAAACACATAATTCTTTAAGAATGAAGTGGATACTTACCAGACTGTGACCATTTATGACCAAGGCATATTCCCCAGTAACAGTTTCCTCGTACACAGATTCTAGCTTTACTTCATTTGTTTTTTCAGAGAACTGATGCCCATTGTAGAGGTTCCTACTCTGCCCAAAGGTGGCCTCCTTAGCTTTCCTAAGATATAAACATAATAATGTATGTTGTAACTCACAACCCAAGAAGATTCTACGTATTGTGTAAGAAATAATGATTGAAGCCAAGTACCTCAGTTCTTCCCGCACCTCCATTACTGTACGACCAGATACTATAAAAATGTCATTCATGTCATCGGTGAGCATGTGGCAAGAGTAACCAATATTCATGGCAGTTTCTATGGAAATAAATACATTTATAGTGAACTCAATTTAAAATCAGGAGAAAACTACACAGCATTAGGAGGGATGGAGCATGGATGATTTAAAGGCACTCTAACAAAATTAATTTAACTTTTTTTGTGTTGTGTGAAAGGTGCGTAACTTTGAAAATATTGTCTGTCTTTGGATAAAAAAATTCGATGAGAATCGGTTGGTCCGATTTAGAGTTGGACGTAAGACAAACTACAGGATACAAAATCAGCTTTCTTTACTGCGCAAGCTATCTGTTACAGCTCCCTAGGTATTGGTGCAAATATATGTGCTAATGATGACCGTTAGCATGTATCTTTCCTGTGTTTAAAAAAAACAAATTAAAAAAAACTCAGATTTCAATAGATAAAATAAAAAAAAGTTTGACTGAAATAAGTAACCAGCACCACTGCAGCAATCTAGGTTGGTTACTGCTAAAGCAGGGGGATGGCGAGTGTCAGTTACCCCTGCAAGAAAAGACACCAGCACCAGACTACTCCAGGCTGGGCTGGTCACTCTATAATATGGAGATCTGCAGCGTGGACCCTACCATAATGTGTAACCAGCCTGGTCAGCGTGACCCCAGCATACTCAATAACACTGGGGCTCATTTTAGCAGACACTTGTGGTGGGAGAAAAAGCAAGGCAAAAAGTCAGAAAATCATTAAATATGTTTGTGGAACTATAAGTCTCAGCCAAGGTAGCAGCAAGTCTTTGTCGTTCTCTCAGGGTTTAAATTTCCCCCCCAAGTGGATTACATTGGTAAACGAGGCACTTGGGTAAGTACTTATTTTAATTAAAATAATACAACATTCTATTTTTTCATTTTTTTTTTATATCAGCTAGCTCTTTATTTCATATAAAATTAGGCTACACTAAAATAATTCTAAAGAAAATTTCTATATCTGCAAATTTATATTCAACATTCTTATATTCAAAAAATTAAATGGACCATAAATGCTTGCAGCGGGTACTCACATGAATGAATACAATTGCTACTACCAAAACAAAAGAATTCTCTTAATGAGGCACTTTAGGTAGTGTCTATTAGCTAGTTCTACAAACTTGAAGCAATGGCTGCTGAGACTTGAAGTTCCATAAAAGTACTTAAAAACTTTCTGTCTTTTCACTAGTACCCGGGCACCCAAAGTCTCAGGGATGTGAAGAGGAGTCCAGTGCTATTTAGCATAGGGCTCATCCTCCATAGGGAATACCTTAGAGGTAATCAGACCAGACTATAGCACAAGTGATGGTTGTTTTATTTTATTTTCTTGGAAAGGAGGGGTTGCATTTTATTTAATTATTCTATTTTTAAAATCATTATAAATCAAGTAAATGATCTTAAGAGCAACTGAAAATACAATTTTGCCGTTTTTTTAAATTATTTTTTTTACATTTGGGCTTAGTGTGTCCTTTACACAGAGACTGCAGACGTGAGTGGTCCTTTGTGGTCCCCTCTCTTTCCTTTTATTCTTTTAGTTATGCTTTCAGACACACGCACGTATTTATTTGCAAAATCATTACATAAATCAAATGGGAAAGTTTAAAAAATGTGGTTAGAGTGCATCTTAAGAAAATGATGGAACATGACATTTGCCTATGGTGACAGAAAGCTCTTGCTCATCTCAGCTCATTGTACATTGGTCACAGCTTCTAATAAGTTACACATTCCAACAGGGCACAGATGCAGGCATGAATTATTAACATATATACAGGTCATTAGTAACCACTAATAAGAATTGTGGTCCCATCATGTTGCTAAATCCGTTTCTCTAAATATTGTCCAAATATGGAGTTTCAGAAAACAAAGAATTATTTTTTCCATTAGATATGCACAACCCTGACAATGTGGTCATGGTCATTACCAATGTTTAGTTGTCCGAGTATCTGATGTGAAAGATGCAGTTCTGACTTAAACACAGAAGCCAATGGATGCACTGAGCATGACCATGAAAACATTTTATGCAACTCTATACTTAATCCAAAAGTTGTAACCACTTCAGAGTCTACATGTAATGTTTATTATTAGCATGCCTGCAATAGCAATGAGCCCAGTACATACATATAATGTTCAGCATTACCCTGCTTGTCGCCGGTGAGAATCCACAGCTTAATGTTTGCCAGCAGAAGACTAGCGATGGTATCCGTCACTCCTTCTTGTAGCTTGTCCTCTATTGCAGTAGCACCTAGTAGCTGCAGCAGAGTACATGATAGCAGCCATGTCTTTAACAATGCATTCAATAAGCAGAGTATGAGCTATGGAGCTTATTTACAGCATGCAGACATTTCTGAGTAACATGCAAGTAACATTGTACAATAAAATCAACACAGCATAACTTATGTTCTGCAACGTACTTGGCTAGCTTACGTAATAAGTATAAGTTTTAAAGCACCCATAGGTTTTCTCACACTTTTGTGCATTCTGTGTGTTTTGGACACATGTAAACTGCGTTCAAAATTTAACAGATTATCTTGTATGGCTCTCTTCTTACATTTTGGTTCAGTTTTTTTAGATGCATGTATATTTCTAATAAAGGAGTTAAACGTGTGTATAAAAATATGACGATTAGGACGCACCAGATAGAGGACCTAATCAGTGTAGTGAAATCTGAACATACCGTCATATCACTTTCTATTTGTTCATAAACAGCTGCAAGTCGTTCCTCTCTATTATCCAGAGCAGTACTAGCCTCATGATGGACCTTCAGCCACCACTTCAAGTAATCTTCACTGAGGTCTTTATATGCCAGGGCTAATGTCCGCAAGCCCTCACCTGCAAACTCCTGAAAGAACAACGGGGGCATTTTGTTTATAAAAACATCTCCAATTAGGAAACATTCAGTAATCCACAGAAGAGCTAAATGGATCAGCAAAGATAAAAATGTATGAAAGCAACAAAATGTTTGGTTAATAAATTCTTACCAATTAGTCTGTAGGTTCAGAAATATTTACAAAACCACCCTCTGATTTTGTATGCCTAATGACCAGACTAAAATCATGTTTAGGAGGTGTTAGTTTCACTAGGAATAACATATCTCCACACTAGCCTATGGAATAGAATGTATATATTGTTATTCTCAGGACTCAAATGGCTTTTTGTTGCATAGCTATGTATATATGTTATAATATATAGCAAAAGACAGGGAAAATGAGAAAACAGAGTTTTCCATTATTCCTTCCGTAGTTACTCAATTAATGCAACCCCAGAAATGTACCTCAAAATGTAATTAGCAATTTTTACCGACATAGGGTTACCAAATTTGCATTTACTAAGTGGGTGAGATGGTCTCATGGTGCGGGCATTGATTTTGAGGACATTTCTTTGTTTTTTTTATTAGGCATTTTTAACATTTTTTTTAATAACGCATTTTATTTTTATTACTTTATTTTTAACCAGCCAATGCAGTAGGGCCTCTTCCAGGTCTTCACTGTATCTCAGCAATATAAGATCAGCATGCCACCTGCCATTAGATCCCTGTTACAAATGTTCTCTTATGGAGAAAATCCCTGTTGATGTCAATGATGTTGCCAGTATTTCATGGCATCCCCAATATTGTTAGATACCCTAAGCTCTGTGTTTTATTGATTGATGCCTGGAAGCCAAATCAATCAGCTCTCTGAGGCTGTCAGTGCCTGTCCATGCATGTAGATGATTATTTTCATTGATTGGTAAGGCGCCTGACAGTGGGGAAAAAGAACATACATAAAACAAGGACATACCAGATAGACAAAATACATACAGACATGAAAACAAAATGCAAGTGAGGTCCCTGCTCATGAGAGAGTAAATTACAAGCTATATGTCTGATTATGAAGTAAGGTCATGCTTTAATGTTAAGGATGTAATCAGGGGGTGAGATGTATATACAAACTCATTGGTGACCCAGTCTTCAGATCGTTGCTTTCAGTGGGGTTACAAGCCAAAGTGTAGTGGCAAAACGACGGGCAAGGGGGGCGGCTCTGTGATATTTTAATCAGGGAGATCATGTGGCTGGGAATTTGGTCGGAGAGTTCACGAGAATACATGATATATGTGTGTGTTCACACTGTGAACACACCAAATTCTCCTTTTGAGGATAGGGGAGGAGGGGGGAGGCAGCTTTTTTCCCCAACAGAAGGTATGTACCAGATTAGTCTCTGAGTGTGTTTTGGTGTGTCCTGTATGGGTAACAGGTAATATGAGAAGCAAGTAAGCATGCATATGTTTGTGATATTACATATGAAGCGGTGAACCTCTTTTCACATTGGAGTTAACCATGTTTGCAGACATTTTTATATTATTATCATCATTTAGTTATAAGAGGCCACAAAGTGTCCACAGCGCCGTACATAGAGCATGTGAAAAGCAAAACAAAAACAGGACACGGCCTACAGGGCATAACAAGAACAAAGTGCAGTAAACTATCAACCCAGTAGAGCATAAGACAAAACAGGACATGGCATACTGGGCAATACAAAGTGCAGTAAATTATCAATCCAGTTGTACTAAGGAGGCATAAGTAAAATGCAGGATAATAAGAAGCTAGAGAGTGGAACGGGAGAGAACTAAAGCAAGCAAGAGACGGGAGAGAGAAATAAAGCAAGCATTAACTGTGCCCCAGAGTGTGGGTGCAACTAACAGGATTAAAGCCAGCGAGGTGGGAAGACAAGGGAGAAGATGAGACCAAGGACAGGGCCTTGTGATGAGTAAATCGAGTAGGGGAGCCAAGGGGAAAGGTAACAAAAGGAGGAGGACATGAGGATAAGGGGGCCCTGCTTTCGAGATCTTATAATCTAGAAGGGAGGGGCAGACTAACAGGAGACACAAAGTAAGGATAAAGAGTGAGGGAAGCAGAGGTCTGGGGGATGAAAAAGATTGAGGAGTACTAAGACTGGTGAAGAGGATCATGAGGGGCAGGGGGAAGGATGGACAGAGGATGAGTTGGCTTCTCTGAACAGGTGTTTTAAGGGTGCAGACTAGGATACAGCCTGATAGAGCGAGGGAGATAATTCCAGAGAAGGATGGTAGCACAGGGTAAGTTTTGAATCCGAGTATGAGGATGATCAGATTAAAAAATACATATAGTAGTTGCATTACTCATTTTTGCCTGCCTATTTAAGATTTAACAGAATTTATTTGAAGTCCAGTCTGTACATCTAAGACTTTTTTGATACCATCGTCCATATTGTTTATTGAAGTTAAATGCTCTTTTGAGGGGCACACTGAGGATTAAGGATTTTTTGCCTGGTTCTTTCCACTGAAGGAATAAGGATGTGGATAATTGTATGAGCTCATGTGATTAAAGCGTAACAAGGCTGTATATCTATACCGTATATAGTTATTTTTATAATATATCAATTTGTGGATAACACGGCATATCTTCAAGTATAATTATATGTATTTTTTAATCTGTTTGCATGTTTGTTTTTAATTGATTTATCAATTTATTAAATTTGTATCTACTATACCAGCGCTTCCATCTATATATGATTCTTTTGATGCTATAAGGGGCAATTTCAGTAGATTGCCTATTGGGAGCAGCAGCTATAGTTAGGTATATTGTAATTTATGCCAATAATCTGAATTGTTGGATATCATAGAGCGCCTTATTTAGTTTTTTACATTGAGTATGAGATGAGGTAACCAGATGGGAGGTCAGGCGGCAGTCATTAGCTGATTGAAGGGGGTGAGAGAGTATGAATGGAGATGAGGTCTGAGACATAAGGAGCAGTGGAGTTAGAGAGGACTTTGTAAGTAAGGGTGAGGAGTTTGAAGAGGATTCTGTAGCGGAGGGGGAGCCAGTGCAGTGCTACACAGAGAGGGGAGGCAGATGTAGTCCTGACAAGACAAGTTGGTCTGCAGCGTTGAGTATGGACTGAAGAGGAGCTAGACTGTTGTGGGGAAGGCCAGTAAGGAGGAGGTTGCAATAATCAAGGCGGGAAAGTGTCAAGACGTGGATGAGAGCTTTGGTGGCATCATTGAAGAGGACAGGTCTAAAACAAGCTATAATGCGGAGGTGAAAGCAGCAGGTTTGGTTGAAGGATTCGATGTGGGGGGCGAATGAGAGGGAGCCATTGAGGATGACACCCAGACATCGTACTTGTGACAAAGAGGAGATGATGGTAGTACCAATAGTGTTGGAGAGTGTGGGAGGAGGAAAGACAATAAGTTCAGATTTGGCCATGTTTAGTTTAAGGAATCGATGGGGCATCCAGGAGGTAATGACAGAGAAGCAGCAGGACACTTGAGAGGACAGAAGGGAAGAGGTCAGGAGAGGAGAGGTAGATTTGGGTGTCATCGGCATAGAGGTGGTACTGGAGGCCGAAGGAACTGATAAGTTCATTCAGTGAAGAGGTGTACAGGGAGAAGAGCAGAGGGCTAAGGATGGAGCCCTAAGGGACACCAACGGGAAGGAGAAGGGTTGGGGACGAGACGACCGATGTGGAAACAGGGAAAGAATGACTAGAGAGATAGGAGGTCAACAATGAGAGGAAAGTGTCAGAAAGGCCAGAAGGTGCTAAGGGTGTATAACAGAAGAGGGTGATCAACTGTGTCGAAGGCTGCAGAAAGGGACAGGAGGATAAGGAGGGAGTAACAGCCTTTGGAAGATCATTAGTGACCTTGGACAAGGCCGTTTCAGTGAAGTGGAGAGGCAGAATCCATATTGAAGAGGATCAAGGAGGGAGTTGTCAAAAGGATAGCTGGAGAGATGGTTGCAGACAAGCTGTTCGAGCAGTTTAAAGGCAAAAGAGAGCAGTGAGATGGGTCGGTAGTTGGACAGGATGGTGAAGTCAAGATTTGTTTTTTCTTTAAGAATAGGCGAGACAACTGCATTTTTAAAGAAAGAGAGGAAGATACCAGTGGCGATGGATAAGGTGAAGAAGTGGGCAAGGTGTGAGCAGGCAGTAGACAAGAGGGCAGGTAGATGGAGGAGAATATGTGAGTAGAAAATGGACTTCCTTACCTGAGGTGGGGCTGAAGGGGCACAAAGGATGATAGCTGGAGGGCAACAGGAGGAAGGGGGGCTATCAGATAAGATGGAGGAGATTTTGTTTCTGATAGAATCCATTTTGGTGGAGAAGAAAGTGGCAAAGTCTGTGGCAATAATGGAGGGATGGAAGGGTAGGGGAGAGTAAAGAGTTGAAAGTAGAGAAGAGGCGACAGGGGTTGGATGACTGAGAAAAGATGAGAGACTTGAAGTAGGATTGTTTGGCTAAAGAGAGGGCAGAGCTGTAGGAGAAAAGGATGAACTTGAAGTGAGGAAAATCTGCAAGGGAGCGAGATTTTCTCCAGTGTCATTCAGCAGTACGTGAGCATTTTTTAAGGAAGACTGTGAGTTTAGAGTGCCAAGTTTAGGGGTTGAAGTGGTGGAGAGAAGCAGAGGTGGCAGGGCAGGCAGCATAAAGGGCAGAAGAGAGGGTGGTGTTATTGCGGGAGGTCGCTAGGTTGGGACAGACGAGGGTGGTTAAGGGCGATAGGAGTGTCAAGAGAAGAGGAAAAGACAGCAGTATCAATGGTATCAAGATTACGATGAGTGAGCATGTGTTTAGGCGACGAAGAAGGTGAGGGAGATGAAGAGAGTGTGAAGGATAGGAGGTGATGGTCAGAAAGAGGGAATGGAGAAATGGAGAAGGCAGAAAGAGTGCAAAGGTGGTAGAAAACAAGGTCAAGGGAGTGGCTAAGAGATTAGGTGGGGGAGTAGGTCCATTGGGACAAGCCAAGGGATGAGGACAATGCAAGAAGTTTAACTGAACCCGGGTCAGAGAGGTTGTTGATGGGGGATGTTAAAGTCATCAAGAGTGATGGAGGGGAGGTCTGAAGAGAGCTAGTGTGAGAGTCAGGCCGTAAAGTTATCAAGGAATAGGGAGGTGGGTATAGGGGGGCGGTAAA
Source organism: Mixophyes fleayi (assembly GCF_038048845.1). Taxonomy (NCBI): domain Eukaryota; kingdom Metazoa; phylum Chordata; class Amphibia; order Anura; family Limnodynastidae; genus Mixophyes; species Mixophyes fleayi. The sequence goes on along the minus strand of NC_134405.1, from coordinate 105,417,638 downwards.
TGACTGTGATGCGGAGTTGAATAGGGTAGAATAGACAGATGGAGGAAAACATAAGGGAAGGCTCAGGAGGGATAACACTAAAGGTACAAATGGGGGGAAAGGGGAATACCTACGCCGCCGTTAGGACGGTTCCTGGGTCTGACGGTGTGGGTGAAGGAAGGCCACTATAGGAGAGAGCAGCAGGGGAAGCGGTATCGGAGGAGGAGAGTCAGAGTTCACTGAGTGCAAAGAGGTTGAAAGCGTTGGATAAGAAGAGATCATGTACAGAAGGCAGTTTATTGCAGATTGATCTGGTGTTTCAAAGGGTACAGGAGAAAGGAAGAGTTGGAAGTGGGAAAATGTGGACAAGATATGCAGAGTTACAGGTGAGCAGAGGTGTGATAGGTCCAGGAGGGAGGATAGGGCAAGAGGTGGGGGTATGGGAATGGGATGTGAGCAAGGAAGCATAGTCTATGAAAATGGCAGGACAGGTCAGGAGAGAAGAGGAGAGGAGGAAGAATGATTGATTGACAGAGGAAGCCTAAGTGAGAGGGAAAGAAGGATGGAGGATGAGGGGGGGAACTAGGTGGGTGAGACAAAATTTTAGGGAGGAAGGAGGGGCAAGCGGAAAGAGGCGAGAGGCGACATGTTTTCATCCCATGAAACATAATAGCGACTACTGCATCCTCTAGTTTTATATTAACTACTGTACCACCTTACTATGTCTTTTCTGGAGATCTGTTAGCTATTATAAAGAATATTATCTACATTGCACAACCTACTATGGAGACAAACAACCAACAGTTTCAATCAGGAACTATGTGGCACCAGGAAAAAAGGTAAACACAACATTTGAAATGGAAACAGAAGCTTGTATTGGGCTGTTGGGGTTTATTCAGCTCTACACATACAATAGGCATTATACCTGCAGTGGTTACATTGGACATATTTTTACTACCCTGTAAGTAAGTAGTCTCCCATCTGACTGACCATACAGAACTATGTATAATTATTACGTCCGTAAAATAAGGGATACTCACATTCAGGTGCTCTGATGTTTTGTACATTAATTCCTCACTACTGATGTGAAGCCTCTCATAAAGGATTGTATCTGCTCCTTTACAATAAAGTTTAATTTGGCCTTCTGGATTTCTCACTGGTAAAAAGAACAATTATGGCAAGAACTGAAATCAGGTGGCATTGGGATACAGGCAAGAACATATATAACATTCCGACAATAGTTATTGATTTTTGTACATAGAACATAATTTGCAGAGCTATGGCAAATGACAACACAATTTAACGTATACTTTTCCCATACTCACAGCGGATGCAGCCATTTTGTGACTGAAAGTGTAGGCTATAAATTCACTAAGAACTGCATGTATTATTGATGTATGAGGTACTTTGTGCCTCATGTCTCAGTGACTGGTAACTTGAATAGGCTTCATAGCTTTATATAAATATTTTTAATGTTTAACCCAGAAAATTAAGGCCTTTACTGGTATGTGATGGATACACCTTGAAGTCACAAAAACCCATTGCATGTCAGTCTATTAAATCTGCTCCAAATTCATAAAATAAAATATTTATTTTTACTACAAAAGCAATGTAAATTCATTTTATTGCATAGCAATAATGCACATTTTTAGCAAATAAAATAGTCCTGTGATTTTGACCATTCTAAACTAATATCATAGTCCTGCATTTCATGGACTACATGGATACTGTAAAATAAGACATACACAGTATATAAAACCATAAATTCATTAAACTACTTATTTATGTGAGGTATTTCTTGTATTTAAGTATTGTGCCTTAAAACTTCATTATACATTCCATGTGAATCAAATGGTGCTATACTATAATTGAGCTAGCCTGTTTTGCTTAGCACATACCAACAATCAGATCAGCAACTTTCCGGACTGTGTTAAAATTGTTTTATACCAAGGAATATTAGCTTGAAGTTGTACAGTAACAAAATAAGCTGCACTCAACTACCTCAATTCGTAGAACATTAGAAAAAAATATTTATCCATTTATGTATCCATCTATGTAAAATTAAACTAGAATAAAATTCTCTATTTCATGGATTTATACACCCTGCTCATTCCCTCTGCATAAGGAAACACATGTTTACTGGCCTCACTTGTCTCCATGTGGATTAGCAGACACGAAAGGGGTGGATAAAGAATTGTGATGAAGAACAGAGATCTCTGTCTATTCATGGTTTTGGTTAGAAAATCTCTGAGGACAACCGCAGCTTACAGCCAATTTATGTTTTAGACGCTGAATGTTTTTTTTTTCCACAGAGCCCATATAAACCTCCAACGGCTAAGTTGAAAGAAATAGCATCTATATGTAATGGGTTTCCTGGCTCAGGAAGAACAATACATTGGAATATACAGATATGGGGGAGAAGAACTTCTCTGTATTATGAACCAAAAAAATGAGATACAACTTAATACTCATTTAAGTCAAACTGCACCTCTGCATAGCATTATATTGATACTCCTTTATTGATTTATTAATATATTTGGGGCACTCTGAAAGGCAAACCTGTGTAAAGTCTTAGAAGAATCAAATTTACAAACAAGAATACCCATAAAGATAGAAATTTTGTAAACATTCTGCATTTAAAAAACATAAGTGCAGATAGTAGAGAAGAGCATATCAGACATTGGAGGCAAATAGAGAGAAAAAAGCAAGAAGTGTGAGAGGTGCAGAAGGGGAGAACGAGGAGAAAAAGAGGTGGGAAATAGCCCAAAAAATAAAAAGTAGACAGCGTCTAGAAGGGGGGAGAGCCAACATCTCAGTGGCGTGGATCAAAGAGCGGAATAAACAATTGCTAAATATAACTTTTCATTTGTGCAAAAATCTGATTTCTATCATTCTGAGAAAGTTATCTGCTAAAACAGAGTGCAGTTTGTGCCTATTGAAATCATGGAAAATTAGAAGTACATTTTTCAAGTAACAAGACCTCTGAGCTAGCTTTGGTTCCACAAAATTTTAACTTGAAACATTTTCTAAAATACTGGTAGCTTGGTCTTACCACATATTGCAGCAGCTTGGATTGAATTTACTTAAGTTTGTGATTTTTTTAGGACCAATACTAGTCCTGCCACAAATACTCTTGAAAAGTATAAGGTCAGCCACAGATATTTGGAAGGAACAAAAAAAAAAAAAATTCCTTTAGAAAGATAAAAAAAAAAGGATATTGCTTTTTTTTTTAAAAAAAAAAAAACAAAGTCAGCTCCTGTCTCCCACACTCAGCTGACCTCTACTGTCTGTTGAAGGTGCCTGGCAGGACCCGTTGCGGAAAACGGCAACTGACTTGTTAGCCTTGAGTGAATTCTGTCAGTCATCAATGTAAGCCTCATGTGCCAGGTGGTGTCTCCTCCAAACATGTTGTGTTGGCTGTGTGTGTGGCAGCACGGTGGCTAAGTGGTTAGCACTTCTGCCTCACAGCACTGGGGTCATGAGTTCAATTCCCGACTATGGCCTTATCTGTGTGGAGTTTGTATGTTCTCCCTGTGCTTGCGTGGGTTTCCTCCGGGTGCTCCGGTTTCCTCCCACACTCCAAAAACATACTGCTAGGTTAATTGGCTGCAATAAAAAAAAAATTGACCCTATTCTCTCTTTCTCTCTCTCTCTGTATGTGTATATGATAGGGAATTTAGACTGAGCTCCAATGGAGCAGGGACTGATGCGAGTTAGTTCTCTGTACAGCGCTGCGGAATCAGTGGCGCTATATAAATAGATGATGATGATGATGTGTATGGTTACAAAAAACGTTTATTAGAAATACAGGTTTAATTAACATTTTACCTATGACAGACATTCTTTTCCTGACATTGTTGAAGTCTAATATTGCCAACATCTGGTATGTTACGATTTTCCCCATTTCCTGCACAGTGATCGTTTCAGGTGTTCGGGATTTGAATATAAAGCCAAAGTTTCTTGCAGCAGTAACCAATGCTCCTTCATCTGGTGATTGCACTTGGTATAAAAGCTCACCTATGTCATAGATGGTGACAGAGACACAGAAAATTATTTTAATTAGAAAAGTGTAAAAATAATAATAATACATGAACAATGTTAACCTGCAATAAATAGTGGATGTCATAAAAAAAACACCATAAAATGCTTTAATACTAACCCTGGTACATATACTTTTTAAAATAAACTTTGTATTTAACATGTACTCCTAGGGGGGTATTTAATTAATACGAATGGAATTTGATAGTTTTACAATGAAGGCAGTAGAGACATGGCAGTATGGCATACCACTATATACACCCCCACTTCCACCACTGATTCCATGTTTAACAAAACGCAACACAGCATGTCAAGCACAGTGGAGGGGAGATGATTTGGGACAGTTTTGCAGGCACGGGCCCTGGATGCCTCGCAGTCATTAAGCCCACTGTTAATTCCTCTTTATATTAGAGTATTCTAATGGAAAATGTGAGAGTAGCTGTCCAATAACTGAAGCTTATCTATATATGGTTTATTAGCATATTTAAAACTAAATGGCTGAAAGAGAAAAGAATCAAGTTTTTTCAATAACCAAGTCAAAGTTCAAACCTCACCCTGGTTGTGATGATGTGACACTATGGGAGTGGTGCATAAATCAATGCTCTGAAACATCAGTTCACTGAATCAGTGTTGTAAGAAGAAATGGGACAAATTTCCTAAAATATGATGTAAAATACTAAATAACTAAAACAACTACCGTATTTCCCCATGTATAAGGCGCTCCCATGTATAAGACGCACCTTACTTTTGGCTCCGAAATTTGAAGAAAAAAAATATTACGGTAGCTGTCAAAAAAGGCAGGGAGAGTGTAATGGCCGGCTGCTCTGATTGTGATCAGAGCAGCCGGGCAGCACGCTCTCCCTGCAATCGCTGGCACTGTGCCTCTGTCCCCCTTCTCCTGGAACCCCGCTGCCACTCTCTGCCTGTCCCCGCCTGCTGGATCCCCGCTGCCACTCTCTGCCTGTCCCCGCCTGCTGGATCCCCGCTGACACTCTCTGCCTGTCCCCCTTCTCTTGGATCCCACCCTGCTGCTCCTGTAACGCTGATCCGCTCCCCCTCAATCCCCCCCCTGCATCCCTGCTACCCCTGTATAAGACGCACCCAGGTTTTAGACCCAAAATTTTGGGGAAAAAGGTGCGTCTTATACATGGGGAAATACGGTACTTCAAGTTATTGCTGCTAAAAGTGGTTCTACAAGTTAGTGGATCATGAGGTGCACTTACTTTTTGAAACAGAGGGGAATTCAATTCTGTGCAAACTCCCATAGGAGCCTTGATCAATGTGCGGCTGCACACACTTCTGGGTATTATGGTACACCCCCCCCCCAAAAAAATAGCTAATTTTGGCTTACACCTCGACGAAGTGAGGAAACAATCGCTAATGTTTCAGGTACTACAAATCCCATGAGACTCCATGAGGACAGAGAAGATAATTTAATCAACCCCACAGCTTCTTCATTTGGTTTATTTTTTGATGAATACATAATGAATAAAAGACAGTCATGTGTTATTTGTTTCATGAGATTAGATTTATCATATTTTAGGACATGGTAAGAACTAGATTATTGTCCTTGCCATGAAACACAGATTTGAAAGTGTACCTTCTCTTTCATGTGGCTGTATTTTAGATGTAACTAAAACTTTAAAGTGTATAAATATTATATTCTGATATCCATTGAGTAACAAAAAGGAAACCTTTGCACATGAGAAAATCCCTCAATGAATTACTGCTGAAACATTTATGAAGCTGCAAAAAACTATAAGAATGAGACTCAGAAAATAAGACATTTAAGTTTTGCAATATCTATAAACTTTGAAAAACATCCTTTTTTGGTCAACTAAATGCCTGTGAAAAAGGTCAGAGGAAGATGAGTGGGGCCCATTCATAAACATGCACACCATGAGCAATTCTCTTGGTATCAGAACTGAGTCACAGCAATTCTGAAAATTCCATTACTGCAAACACGTGTCTGACCTAAAACCCACGAGGTAGCAAAATTATAAATACTGGGAGCTCTTTAAGCATAACTTTTGTGAAGTGCAACACATACTGAAGATTCCCAGAAAGCAGAATTCTGGATCTAACTTAACCCCTTCAACTACCAGAACTGTTATACTACATACATTTCATAAAAAGGGAGCTTGAAAAACTAACCACTCTGTTACAGAATATTAAATAGAGTAGACCAAAAAGAAATAATCCAACACACTTTAGCTAATTCAGTATTTCTCCAAAATATGTGTCACTGTATTGACCTTTTCATGGGAGCCGTAATGAGTTACAATGGGTAGTTCAGAACAAAACAGGAATACAACAGGTTTTTTTTTATATAAAAGGTTAATAAAATATATTGGGAGACATTTATAAAAGCTGGTGCACAAAGAACATGTAGTGTTAATCATAGCAACCTATCAGAGTACACAGGCAGTTCAGAAAATTAATGCAAGCATTTAATTGCATACTGTGGGTTACTGCAACTTTTACATATGTGCCAGTTTTAAAAAAAAATGCGAAATGTGACGAAACGACTAGAAAATAAAGAGACTTGCCTGAAAACCGAAGGTCCACATCTCCGAAGGTTCATTTAAAGCGGCAATGTGTGGACCCCGCAGTGTTTAAACACTTAGCCTGTGGGGTCCACACATTGCCGCTTTAAATGAACCTTCATCTAAGTCGCGCTGACGTGAAAGTGGAGTGCCGGAGTCCTGTGTGTTCCGAATTACTGCCTGTCAGCATGGCGCTTCGATCGGAGATGTGGACCTTCGGTTATCAGGCAAGTCTCTTTAAATTCTAGTCGTTTTGTCACATTTCGGATTTTCTTTGGACGAATTAAGCGTGTCCAATTTGTCAGCATCAGTGACATGATTACCACCGAGAATACCGGTTACCTGGATTAGCAGAGAAGTCTGGTTAAATCAGAATAATGCCTACTACTGTCAATAGCAGTCAAAAGAGAAAAGTGCCAACTCTGCTTCACCCCTCAAGTAATTTAAGCTCTTATAGATTTTTCCCCTCACAATGAGTAAAAAAAATAAGAAAAATCACAATTTAAATCATATAAATTGACTGACAAAAGAAAATTGGCAAGAAAAAAAAATATTGAAACTAAGCTTTGGAATCATTAAATAATCATTTTCTTAAGTATAGATTTGGGACATCCGAAGTATAGATGTGGGACAATCAGCCAAAAACTTTGATTGTGTTTGGAAATAAAATAATACTGTAGAATACTGATAAAAGCTAACTGCACAGTAGAACAAACAGGGTCTTGACATCTCTCACAGTGAAGCTCTTGTTCCTCTACTGACTGTGAAAAGTGAAGAAATGTACATGTTTGTAGGAACACAAACCTGCATTTTTCTCTTCAGACATGACTGTGTGACACAAAGAAAGCAATCGAAAAAATTCCTGAACATGAGGCTCTTCCAGCTTTATAGCCTCAATTAAGCTGTGATCGTAAAACTGAAATTTGCTATCAGCAAGAGGATTGAATGAGAAGTCCACTGGTACTGATTTCTGGAAAACATACAGGAACAAACAAAATGTTTAATATATATATTTTTTTTAGAAAGTACAAACTGATAAATTATTCTAAGAAAGACATACACATGCTGTACATAAACACAAATGATTGAGAAAATGTGGAGGAAATCAGACCATGCATGAGTGCTCCATGATGAGATTTCACACATGAAATGTAACTGCCATATACCAGAATTATTCCTTCTTGCCCTCAGTGGCCGCTTGCAGGACTGATTTAACATGAAGAAAATGTGAACAATCCCTTACTCAGAATATCAAAAAGTTAATAGAACTGAAGTTTCTCTCAACATGTAATAGATATACATACAGACACACACACACACACACACACACACACATACATACATATATACCCCAAACGCCTTTTCAATACATTTAAATCTCTTCTCAATCCTCCCACCCCGAACCCTCCATCTACTATCAGTGCCCAGGATCTTGCTTCAAGGACAAGACTGATAAGATTAGACTACAAATGGTATCCTCTTCCTCGACAAGCAATCAGCTCAATTCCTTCCCACTACTACCCTCTGACACCCTCTCTTCATTTGACCCCACAAATGAAGAGGAAATTTATACTCTCTTCCTACTCTACCTCCTGTCCTCTTGATCTTATTCCCTCGCAAATTGGTAGATCCCTGCCTCCTGTGCTCATTTCACCTCTAACTAAAATCTGTAATCTCTCACTCTCTTCTGGCATCTTTCCATCACTATACAACCATGCAGTGATTACTCCTATTCTAAAAAAAAAAAAAAAAGATTCCGACCCAAACTCTCTCTCAAATTACCATCCCATCTCTCAACTGCCGTGCCCCTCCAAGCTTCTAGAGAGACTTGCCTACACTCGCCTCACACGCTTCCTTTCCGCAAACAACCTGTTGGATCCTCTTCAGTCTGGCTTTCGTTCTCAACACTCCACAGAGACTGCGTTGACTAAGGTTGTCAATGATCTGATCACTGCTAAAACTAAATGCCATTACTCTCTCCTAATTCTCCTGGATCTCTCGGCTGCATTTGACACCGTTGACCACTCTCTTCTCATACAAACACTGCAATCCCTAGGTCTTCAAGACACTGTTCTATCCTGGTTCTCATCCGGCCTTTCTAATCGCTCTTTCGCTGTTAATTTCTCTAGGGCCACCTCTGCTCCGCTTCCTTTATCAGTTGGAGTATCGCAAGGCTCAGTGCTAGGTCCTCTGCTGTTCTCTATCTATACCGCTTCTCTTGGAAATCTAATAAGTTCCTTTGGATTTCAGTATCATCTCTATACGGATAATACCCAAATTTATCTATCCTCTCCTGATCTCTCGACATTTGTGTTGTCCCGTGTAACTGACTGTCTTTCTGTCATATCATCTTGGATGTCCTCTCGCCAACTCAAACTTAATCTTTCTAAAACATAGTTCATAATATTCCCACCCACCAACAAGAGCATACCTGACATTTCTATCTCTGTTGATAACATGACCATAAATCCCACCCACAAGCTCGCTGCCTAGGTGTAATCCTTGACTCACACCTATCCTTTGTTCCCCACATTGACTCTATATCTAATTCATGTTACATACATCTAAAGAACATTTCCAGAATTTGGTCATATCTCACGCAAGACACTGCAAAAACCTTAATTCATGCACTTCTCTCCCGCATTGACTATTGCAATTCCCTCCTTACTGGTCTTCCCCAAAACAGACTCAAACCCCTACAATCTATTTAGCACGCTCTGTTGAATCACTATGTATGTCTCTACACCGGCTGCCTGTTTTCTACCGAATCCAATATAAAATACTTTTACTAACCTACAAGGCCATCAACAAAGCTGCATCAACATACATCTCCTCTCGTCTCAAAATATCTCCCAACTCGGCAACTCCGTTCTGCATCTCTTATCCACCCTCATTACATCCTCCCATTCCCTGTTACAGGACTTTTTTTGAGCTGCACCCACTCTATGGAATTCACTCCCTCGCAAAATAAGACTGTCCTCTGGTCTACAAACTTTCAAGTGTTCTCTGAAAACCCACCTCTTCAGACAAACTTATATTATTCTTCAACCACCCTCTTACCACCCGTTACACAATTTCACACAAGTCAACCACCCCCCGACCAACATTGTTGTATGACAGGATCATTTAGCTTATGAGTCACTTTTACCTTTGCAGTCTGGCTGGGCCGAAATGCAAAATGTAGACTTAGCCTTAGCCTCATGTGTCAAACTCCAATTGTCCCAAAGATTGTAAGCTTGCGAGCAGGGCCTTCTCACCTCTTTGTCTGTTTTACCCAGTTTATTAGTTTACTATGTTTGTCCCCAATTGTAAAGCACTACGGAATATGCTGGCGCTACTGGCGCTATATAAATAAATGATGATGATATACACACGATCAGCGACAACATTAAAACCACTGACAAGTAAAATAAATAACATTGGTTATTCTGTTACAATGGCACCAGTCAAGGGGTGGGAGATATTAGGCAGCAAGTGAACAGTCAGTTCTTGAAGTTGATGTGTTGGAAGCAGGAAAAATGGGCAAGCACTGTGGCTGATTGGCGCGTGTGTGCGTATAATATATTTATATATATTATATATATATATATATATATATATATATATATATATATATACACACACACATACATATACACATGCATTTAGACTATAGATATATGTATATATTAGTGTGGGTCATTTACAAAAGCACATAATGGCCGAGGTGCAATGAAAAATAGCACGAGTTTAAGTTGATGATGGAGGAGCACCGGTTTGCACATAAGGGGAGGATTTTGGTGGCATGGTGCTGAGGCACACTATCGAAAGAGATAAAGGGGTACAGAGGGCAAATGTTTGGGGGTATTCCTTGCTGTGTGGAGAGGTTCATGACCATTTTTACCCTGCAAAGGGACTTTAATTTTGCAGAAAAACAGAGTTGATATTCTTAAGGTGTTGACCTATACTTTTAATGAAACCCATCTTTTGCCTTAATGTTGCACTTCAGACTTCGGCAGAAATTCTCATTTCTAGAACTCCAAGCAATGCAATAAAAAGCTTTTTGACCATTTATGGCTTACAAGCAGCCAACATGATATAGACCTCATTGGTCCCCCACATGTTAGGGTGAAAATGAGAAATATGGGACATTAAGGATCAAAGTACATAGAGTCTGTGTAAAGAAAAAACAAAATTAAAAATTTTCCATAGATGGCACCATGTCCCTGCTAGACTGCCACATTATATATATATATATATATATATATATATATATATATATATATATATATATATATATATATTGTGGCAAGAGCCCGCTACTGCAGAAGCACACGCGAACAACTTCTTCCTTTTTATTGTTCTTTATTGTCAGGATGGTAAATGTTTTGACACCGTATACTTTCACAGCAATTATGGAGACCCTAAACGCTAGCTATACATAGACCAGCTCTCTCTCAGGACCAGCCAGCTTTCCCAGCGTTGGTCTCCGTGAACAAATGGAACAAACAAGCTTTTATACATGATACTCCTCCCCCAGCCTTAGCTTGATGGACAGGTGACACACCCACCTTCTCTTTAAGAGAAAACGCCCATCACTGGCTCTGTTTCAACTAACAGACACACCCTGTCTGTTTGCTGAGAGGAAGCAGCTTTTAAATCATGCAAGTTAACCAACTTTAAACTACACATAAGTCTTTACTTGGTTTAACCTGAATCTAGGTGCATAACTGCGCCAATGGCTTACTCTGCTTGTATGTTTTCTTTGCATTTTGTCAGATAAATGCCTCTCTTTGTTACAATATATATATATATATATATATATATATATATATATATATATATATATATATATATATATATATATATATATAGCAAATGTTCAATTCCATGAAAGATCAAATATCTTCTTGTTGGAAGAATTTGACATGTATACAGTGGGGCATACTGCATGTATAACTCCTCGGTCAATTTCTTCAGAATATGATCCCCATGATTCTTATTCTCACCTCCTCTACAATAGCCTTCGAAGTCCCCACATTGTTACATTGGACTGGAGTGATTTAAACTCCCATCCAATGCTATTTCCTCTCTGCTTTCCTCCTTTTTTTACTTTATTTCCATTTATATAAAAAAACCGAAAACTTTGCATTGAACTTGTCAGCGCAATTCGTTTGACTATTATGGAAATGTTGTGCAACTTAGATTTTCTGGATCCTTTAAGTTATTCCCCTCCCTTTTTCCTTATTCTGCATTCACACCCTAGACTTCTCCCATATTCTACAAAAATTCTAAGAAAAAAAGAAAAAACAAAAAGCATTTGCTTCACATAAAAGTGACACATGTAATAACATCTATCCAAGTGTCCCTTCACTCTTACCATAAATGAGGCTAAACTGAATAGTATTTTAGGCAAAATAAATATTTACTGAAAAGGGTGGTACTAAAGTGATAGAAGGTTGGAAATTGTAGTGAAGTTTATACTTTTGCACAGTGCACCTCTTCATAAGTTTCTACTTGTTTGCACATCTAAGAGCACATCTAGGTTGCAGATGCATCTTCCAAGAGAAGAGTATCGATAATCACCTTGACGTGGACTGGGTAGACCATCTAGGAGCTTGCGATGTGCAGTGTGAAGGTTACTGTCTTGTTTCAGAATTAACTTTTTGCTCATTTATAAATTAAAATGTGCAAAAATATTATCAAATTTAAAAGAAAAAATTGCCAATTGGCAAATTGAAATTGCATGTACACATATTTCTTGTTCATGACCTGTAATAGCCATGACCATATCCACTGGAATAGAAGGTCCAATATACAGTATTTTCTAGTGACTGTAAAACAGCATGTTTTACAGGGGAGTGCTTGGATTTGCAAGTCAAGATGGTAGCATCTATGGGAGGAGTTGGTTTGAGTGTTCCTTGCCAACTGAGCATTAGATGTACGAGTGCAACTAGTTATGCAATCAAGTACAGGAACAAGATTTCATTTTGGCGTTAATGAGATAAAAGTTGTACAGGGGTGTGCTGTGCTTAGTGGCATACCTTACTTACACACAAAGAAATATTGTGAACTCAGATGTTTTGCAGTTCATTATGACCTTTAGCAAATGTCTGGTCGTTATGGTTTAATTTACTTTAAAAAAAAAATTGAGTATTTCATTATGATGCACTCTGAGAATAGGTACAATGCAACCTTTATTATATTCTTCTTAAAAACAATTTCAAATTCATTATTGTGCTCATTTAAAATCTCCAACGAAATAAAGAAAAAAAAAAAAAAACTAGAATGCAAAATGAAAAGCATAAATAGGGATTACAAAAAAGGATTTTTATACTTAAGAACAGAAGAGAGGGAATGCAGTGTCCCCCGGATGGAATCAGAGAAAGGGATTTATCGGAAGTATAAAAATCTTTTTTTCTCTTTCTTGCTATCTGGGGGATACTGCTACCATGGGGACGTACTAAAGCAACCCCCCTAAGGGAGGAAACGTCCTGAACGAAGCTAGCATCCGAGGACGCAAATTCACTGAACTGATAAAATTTGGTGAATGTATGGACCAAGGACCATGTGGCCGCTCGGCATACGCCGAGGCCCCATTCCGCGCAGCCCAAGAAGCCCCCATAGACCTGGTGGAGTGTACCGTAACGTGGGTAGGCACAGTCCGGTCAGCCCTAAGATAATCCTGTTTTATTGTAAAGTTAAGCCACCAAGCAATGGTCTGCTTGGAAACTGGCAAGCCTCTTTTACAGGAATCAACTAGTACAAAAAGAGAGTCCGTATGCCGGATGTCCGAAGTTCTTTGGACAAAAATACGTAATGCCCTGACCACATCTAAATATTCTAAAGGTGGAACCTGCGGAAGCATCTTGGAACATTGGCACCACTATTTCCTGATTAATGTGAAATCCGGAAAACTACTCTCAGTAGAAAGGAAGGGACAGTCAGAAGCACCGCACTGTCATCATGGAAGACCAGGAAAGGCTCCCTGCATGAAAGAGCGCCAAGCAGTGAGACTCGTCTAGCTGACGCTATCCCAGGAGGAATACCACCTTCCATGTCAGAAACCAAAGGTCCGCTAAGGGGTGAAAAGGAGGTTCTTGTAGCATAGATAGTACCAAATTCAAATCACATGGTGCCGTGGGAGGGACAAAGGGAGGATGAATGTGCAGGACCCCCTGCAAAAAAGTACGGACTTCCGGAAGGTCAGACAGATGCATCTGGAAGAAGAAGGAAAGAGTCGAGACCTGGACCTTTAAGGATCCCAGGCGGAGCCCTACATCAAAAAGAAAACTTAGCAGCCAAGGCAAATTAAATTTATTTGTATGGTGTGCCCGGTCTTCACACCATTTAATGTAGATGCGCCAGATTCTATGATAAATGCAGGCTGACACTGGTTCCCTAGCCCATAACAGGGTATTCACCACCCTGGAGGAAAACCCTTTTGACTGCCAGAGGCTGGCTTCAACAGCCATGCCGTCAAAGCCAGCTGATGCTGAAAAGAATGTTGTAGAAGGAGGTTGTTGCGAAGAGGCAGACGAAGTACTTGACCCACTGCCATGAAAAGGATGTCTGCATAACAGTCAGTGGGGAGTGGGGGCCAGTGGGGAGCTACCAGTATAACTGGGAGTCCTCCCTGCTTTACCCGCCGGAGTACTCGGGGAAGCATTGGAATGGGAGAGAAAAAAAAGATACCGCAGCCGAAAATTCCATTGCATTGTCATTATGTCCACCGCCACCGGGTCTCTTGTTCTTGCACAGAATCTGGGAACCTGACAATTTTGTCTGGACACCATAAGATCCAGATCCGGAAGGCTCCACTTCCGAACTAATATCTGAAACACTTCTGGATGGAGCGACCATTCCCCTGGCATTGCTGTGTGATGACTTTGGAAGTCGGCTTCCCAATTTAGAATGCCTGGAATAAATACGGCTGACAGAGATGGGATCAACTGTTCTGCCAAGGCAAATATCTGGGGGCTAATATGCCCATTGCCCTTGGACTCCTTGTCCCCCCGTTTGTTGACATATGCCACCGCCGTGGCATTGTCTGATTGTAATCGTACTGGGAATCACTGAATTAGGGACTGAGCCCCTTTGAAAGCCATTAACATGGTCTTCAACTCCAGGATATTTATTGGAAAGCAACTTTCTTGTTCTGACCAAAGACCCTGAAGGTGCAAATGTAGCATCACTGCACCCCAGCCCTTTAAACTGGCATCCGTTGCTAAGATGATCCAGAAGCATGGGGCAAAGAATCTGCCCATGCTTAGGTGTTCTCGACTCTTCCACCATCTGAGAGATAGACGAGCCTCTGGGGACAACAGTATCCTCTGGTGCTCCAAGTGGAGAGATGAACCTGGCCACTTCTTTAGGAGATCCCCCTGGAAGCATCTCGAGTGAAACCTTCCATAGGGGATCATCTCAAAGGTCGAGACCATCTTGCCCAGTAACCTCATGCAAAGAAGCGTAGAAGGTTTGTGACTGTCTAGGACCTTGGTCACTAGGTCTTGTAGCAAGAAAACCTTGCCCTGTGGAAGAAGAATTTTCTGTCTTCTGGTGTCCATTATAAGACCTAAGAAAATCATCCTCTGGACAGGTATTAACTGCGACTTCTGGACGTTTATCAATCAACCGTGAAGCTGCAGGGCCTCTAAAGTGAGGTGTAAATGCTGATGAAGAAGCTGATCTGAGGGGGCTCTGATCAGCAAGTTGTCGAGATAGGGCACTATGCTCACCACCATAGACCGGAAGCGGGCAGACATTACTGCCATGATTTTGTAAATACTCTGGGCGCTGGCCAAAAGGAAGCACCCTGAATTGGTAATGGGCCACTCCTACCATGAAGCGGAGAAATGGCTGGTGCCCTTCCCATATAGGTACATGCAGATATGCGTTCCGAATATCTATAGACGCCAGGAATTCTCCCCCCATCCAACCCATTTATCACTATACAAAGAGATTCCATTTGAAACCTGTCTATTCTTAGGTGTAAATTTAGAGACTTTAAGTTCAAAATGGGACGGAAGGAACCATCCGGTTTGGAGACCAAAAACAGATTTGAATAGAATCCCTGGCGGCTGATCCTCTGAAACCAGGCAGAATACTCCTGCTGAAAGAAGAGAATCTACATAGTGCAACATTGCTTGCCTTCTGTTGTGGTCGAGGGGCAAGGAATTTGCAAAGAACCAATGAGAGGCCTGACCTAAAAGGTCAATGATATATCCCCTTGCCATGATTCCATGAATCCAGTGATCTGGAGAGGATTTAAACCACTGTTCTTTGAACAGTTGCAGATGCCCCCCACCCCCACCCACAAGGAGAGGAGGAGGGTGAGAGTCAGACTGCCGGTTTCCCTGGAAGTCTGGCCTGGCGCCTGCTACTAGCTGAAACCTTCATCTATGGGAGAAGCCTCTAAACCCCGAAGGCCTACCTCTGCTTGTCTGGCATCTAAAGGCGGCCCCTCCATGAACAGGCTGGCGAATGGAGCTAAACCTCGGAGTACAAGGCTTTATCACATTCACGGGAAGGGAAGTACTCTTCCCCCCCATCACCTGGCAGATAAAATTATCTAACTCTGGTCCAAGAAGTACCAAGCCCAAATAAGGAAGGCCCTTTTGGATTCTGCATCAGCTTCCCAGGACCGAAGTCAGAGAGTTCTTCTAGCTGCTACAGCAGTAGCCGACATAGAAGATGACAAGGATGCTGCGTTCTGCGCTGCCTCATATAGATACTCTGCAGCTTCCTTCAGGTGTAAGGCCAGGGGAAAAAGGTCTGAATGTTGCAATACCTCTGCAAGTCAGTCAGACCACGTTTCCATCACCCTAGAAACCCATGCAGATGACAGCATGGGTCTAAAGCACGCTCCCGCTATACCATAAATGGATTTTAAAAAATTTTCCACTTTACGATCAGTGACATCCTGAAGATTGGTGGTGCCCGGAACTGGCAGTGTAGTCTGGAGCACCAGTCGTGCCACTGGTGTATCAACTATAGGTACCTGTTCCCAGCGTGCAAGGTCATCTGATGGCAATGGGTACAGGGACAGAAACCTAAGTGGAACCACCATTTTGCGATTGGGCAGAGACCGGGCAGATTCAGCAATCTCCCTTAATTCCGAAGGGAGGAAACAAATTACTTTTTTTTTTTAACCTTTTTGAATAACCCGTGGTTAACTGGTATAGGCTCGTCAATGTCTACGAGATCTAAGGCCCGCCGAACTGCCAGAACCAGATCCTCAACACCTTGGTTTCTGTTAGGGTCATCCAGGTCTAAGATTTGTGTCTGGAAATTTGACTCATGCAGCAGTTCCCCGTCCTCCTCTGATGATGCCTTCAGAGTCAGAGAGCGAAAAGAGAAGATGGATTACTTTGTGTCTTTTGTTTCTAGGCCGCGATAGTTCCGGGTAGTCTAAAAAAGGTTTAATTTATCTATACCGCTAACCAAAGCACTGGACCAGGCCGGTCCCCCCTGGGAAAGGCCTGAAGGAGTCAATGAGGATGGAAGGTCACTTGGACCTACACCTGCATTCTCCTCTTGTTGAGACAATACTGCTATTTGGGCTACCCCAACTAAGAAGGTAGAGGGGTGTTCCTCTACTAAAGTCCCTTTTGGGTGGCTCAAAAGCTGCACCAGAGAGTCTACAGACTGTTGTAAAGACATTGCCCACTTTAGTTCCTCCATGGCTATAAGAGCTGAAACCTGAGACTGCGTGGCCTGGGACCCTGTGCACAGCCCACGCAGTGGGCCCCCGGGTCCTGTTGTCCCATAGGTTATTTTATTTTACATTTTGAACAATTATAAAACTTAGCTTTGGTAAATTTTCCTTTATCAGACATGATTACTGAATAGGAATAGAAAGTATAGTATACAATCACATGTATAGATTGACCCCTAAGAATACTATTAATCCCTGACACAGTCACCAGTATCTTAGTTTTTTTATAACCCAATTATATATGTATACATTTTTAGTGAGTAGAGAACAATATATTCAACTACAACACTATATCTGTTGTAAAACACAGTATACCTCCTCTTATATATGTATACCTCTTAGTGAGTAGAAACCCAATATATTCAATTGTGTAACTACAACACTACATTTGTTGTAAAACACAGTATACCTCCTCATATATAGCAAGTATAGTGTAATATAAGGATTAAATAATACTTAGTCTATCCGGGCTAATGTATAGCAGGTAGGAGGGAGTCCAGCAGCAGCCAAGTCTGTCCGAGTTTGACTGCAAAAGTTTCCTTCTCCAGTCAATGCTTTGGCCCTGTGAAAGAAACCAATCTGCCGATTAAGACAGGGGGAGCTCTATAATAACTCCTCCCTGTCTGCAGCGTCCAGCGGCCTTCTGACTGCCTATAAGAGTTTGTCTGCGACGCTTCTCCTATTAAGCGCGCAGACTGGCTCTTCTTAATGTCTTAAAAGCATTGTGTACTGTATCTCTGTCCCCGTTCCCCCTCTGAGGAAGGGACTTGGTAGCTTCCAAGACGGCAGCGGCCATCATTTCTGGATTCCGGGGCTCTATGCTCCTCAGAGCAGTGCCGGTCCCCAGGGAAATAATTTGGCCGCGTCTTCTATCGCTCTGCGTGCCTGCATCATGCAAAGAAGACATGCGGTTTCTGTGAGAGCCGCCGCTCTCACTACCTGACAGCAGTGCAGTCCTGCTGTCCCCTTTTATATTCTTTCTACACTATCCTAGTGGGAAAAAACGGCCTATAAAATAAAATAAATAGGAGCAAAATAAAAGTCAGCTCAACTCCTTGGGCACTTAGACTACACTGACTAGCTGCAGGGGGTTGCAAACAAAAGGGAGAAGTCTGTCAGCAGCCAAAGTTTAACTAGTTAAGTGCCAGCTACACTCCCCAGCTAGAACCCCATGATAGCAGCGTCCCCAGAGAGGAAGAAAGAGAAATTGCTGCTGTTGTCTCCGCAATTATATGCCTTATATATCTGTGACATTTATGTTCACATTAAAACTTGTTTTTCATGTGTAGCTGATATCATCTGATTATAGTATTTGACAGTATACATTTAGGAAGTATTTTCATGTAACAGGACATATTTTTTTCCCTTGTCTTAAATACTTATAGGTCATAGATCTGGTAGTTTTATATTGTCATTCCTGCTGCCAGTTAGTTTCTTTATCATGAATCAAGTATTAATTAACATCCATCTGTTTTATACCAACCTTATTGTCCCAGAATTTAGTCACTCCTCTAATCAAAATAACTACTTTCAATACTTAGGATAACTGCGCTTGTAATAGAGAGTCCTATTGAAGTCAGACTTAATGAAAATCAAACAATACTAATTTGACTGTACATCATACAGTTATTTCTTTGCTGTATGCAGGACAATAAAAAAAATAATACATTTGTGTACATACGATTCACCGTAACCTGTTGTATCATCTCAAGCATTCATTATAGAGTTTAAAATGCCAAGTATTTGAAGCAAATTCATGGAGGAGAATACGAGACACTTCGCAGAGGAGATTTCTACCATAGTATCAGTTCTGAGAACATTGCGGCTAATTGAATCTTCCCCATTGTTTATGGTTTGGAAGAGATCTTCTGAATCAGGATTATTAGTCATAGTTATAGACATGCATTGGTTCCATTCATAAATAAGCAATAGCACACACAGGTATATCAAACCTGAATAGGGATCCTATCTCTGTAATTTACCTCTCTCCATCTATTCATTAAAAATAGGAATTATGTCCCTTCATCCAATTTTTTTTAGCACCAACAAAAACACACATTTGAAGCTTGTGCCAAAGCACGTTTTATTATTTTATGCCTCGACAAAGCATTAAGAATTGCATTGATACAGAATAAGAGGATTTTTGACTTACCATAACATCAGTTAATCTGAGTTCATTGGGAGACACTGACCATGGGGTATAGAGGTGGACCTGGAGTTAGGGCACTTCAAAAGTTAAAATTGTTCAGTGTGTAGCACCTCCCCTCAGTTTTATAACAAAGCCCATCAAAAAATAAGGGCCTAACCACGCATATTAACAGAAATACCTAAATGTTATACATGCAAACAAACAGAGCAAAGGGATTGTGCTCTGTGTTCCCCAATGGACTCAGATAAATGGAATTTACGTTGAATAAAAATCCTCTTTTCTCTTTCCCGAAACTGCTTCTAAGGGTGGGATTGCTCTGAAACAGCTGCACATAAAACCATGTGCCCAAAGCTAGCATCCTGAGATGCACAGCCTTGCAAAGTGTAAAATTTATATTAGGCATGGAAAGTCAATCACATAGTTGCTCGGCACAACTGCTTGGCTGTAACACCATGACGTGCCACCCATGACATACCCACATTCCCTGGTTGGAGGAGATTCACCCAACACTAGTCTAGCCACCTGTAAGAAGGATAACAAACAGAAAAGACAAAATCGGGAAGTTGAAAATTGTGACTCTCACTCCAGTGAACATAAGTTTTCCATACACGATAGTAATTCGCAGAAGACAACAGTTTTCTTGCCTTAATCATAGTCTGTACAACCTTATGTGAAAAACCTCTGGCCTGAAGAATCATGGTTTCAGTAGCCACACAGCCAAAGCAACCTGTCCTAAAGAATTGCACCAAAGAGGACTCTGAACGAGAAGATCTGGGCAAGGAGGTAACCGGTATTGTGGACCAACGGCCATTCCTACATTCTGTGCGACCAATCAGGAGCCATCGGAATGGAGGAAACCTGTTCTCTTTTTAACTTTCTTTAATACCCGCGGAAGTATAGGAATCTGATACATCAGGCAAGACTTTCACAGGATCGAAATAGCATCCATGTACCTCGCCCTGGACGAACAAAGACCTCCTCATAAAGGGACTGTCCTCCCAGATGGAACCTGGTTCTGTTTAGGTAACCCGGCTCCCAGTTCTCCACCCCCAGGTTGAACCCACAGCTGATATTACTGGAACATGGCATTTTGCCCAGGACATGATCTGTTCAGTCTACGTGTTGGCCAAGAAACTGCGTGACTGGACTTTCAGGGGCTTTCTGGCCAGAACCTCCCAGACCCCTTAAGAGCTTTCTGTAGATCACTCTTAATTCCAAGATATTGATGGGCATTATGGTCTACTGATGAGACCAGAGTCCCTGGAACCGAAGAGGACCTATGACTGCCCCCACCCAGACACACTATCATCCGTGGTGACTAAGGTCCACTCCCAACTCTGGAAGGACTGAGCCTTTATGAGATTTGTTCTCCTGAACCACCACATAAGCGACTGGCATGTAACTGTAAAAAAAAATTATTAACTCCCTGTCCAGTTGAAAAGTGAACCTGGACCATTTCCTGAGATGCTTCCTCTGAAACGGCCTGGAATCAATCTGTGCCAATGGCACTGCCTCAAGCACAGACACTTTGATCCCCAGCAATTTCATACAGCTCAAAAGGGACACGTCCCGATTGGCTAATAAGGCTGTGGTCCTGCTTATGACAGAAAGGACTTTGTCCTCCGGAAGGCACACCTTATGACACACTGTATCACGCACTGGACCCGCAGACCCCTCGGTCGGGGACTGGTACACTAGCCTGTTCTGGGCCGTTCTCATTTTCCATCTCAGCGATGAGCGCCATGCTTTCTTCATGGCGCCAGACATCTTGGATACGGGTCTACATAGACCAGATTTTTTTTTTTTTTAATTATTATTTCTGCCTCCCAAACATTGGCTGACATATTATTCCCAATGTACTTAAAGTACCTCTGCCTCTTCAATGGTGCCAGATCTTCAAATCCATCTGCCTATTCAATTGTGGATCATTTTGGTTTCCTGTTGTGCAGACCATCTCACCCACCTGATATCTAGCTCTCAAGCTTCCCAGGCTTTACCTTGACATCCAGACAACCAGTACCTGTTATCCAGGCTCCCCAGCTGTTCTGCCACTGCCAGGCTATAACACTAGTATCCGCTCTCTCTCTCCAATTCTACATTTTCTCCAACTGGTCTCGCCTGGTGCCCACTCTGAGAACCGTGACCTGCGGTGCAGGAGCAGCAAAGTCCAAACCTTCTTGCATGAGTCCCTGGTGAACACCTTCACCTCATTAGATTCCGTACCTCCCTGCAGGGTTGTATCAAAGCAAACCTGCATTATTGTGACACTGTGTCGAAGTTGAGTAGAAAAACCTCATCTGTTGAGCTGGAATCAAGGAAGACTTGAGGAAAATAAGAATGCAGCCATGTCTCTCCAGAATGTGAACTGTCTGCTGAATGTGCTGAAGCAGAGCAGATTTTGACAGCACCTTTCATCCAAATACGATATGACTTACTTTTTGAGAACGCAGGAGACCTGCTATAAATGGTCACAATTTTAGTAGTTTAGACCCTTGGAGTGGTAGCCAGGCCAAAGGGTAAAGCCTGAAACTGGTAATACTCATTGTGCAATGCAAATAGAAGTAAACATTGATGCCTTTCCCATATACTAACGTGCAGATAAGCATCGATTATGTCTAAGGATGCAAGAAACTCTCCTTTCTCCATGCCGGCAATCACTGACGCTGCAACAACTTCATCTTGAAACCCTGGACCCAAAATTGTTTGTTGAGGATCCAGAGATTCAAGATCAGAGGAAAAGATCAGTCCAGTTCTGGGACCAGAAAGAAGTTGGAGTAAAACCCCAAATCTCTTTCTTGAGGTGGAACCAGAGCTACCAACCCAGAAGTTCCTGGATAGCCTTTCTGAGTGTGTCTTTTGAAACCGCAGAAAGAAAGGCCTGTGGCAAAAATCCATGATAAGGGAAATTGACAAGGTCTCTGAAATAACCTCTTATGACCACTCCTTGTACCCAATGTATTAGAGGTTAAGGCAAACTAGTGTTCCTGAAACTGCCGAAGATGAGCCCCTACCACAGAGACATGGGTAGACCCATTGTGTCATGTAGAGGCCTTGTCTGGAGTCTTGGTATCCCATGCCTTTATGAAAACCTCCATGAGAAGGAGAAGAATGCCCTCTAGCAGAGGCTGCCCATGTTCGTCCGAAGGAACGAAAAGACCGAAAACTAGGTTATTTTGTTTTACTATTGCTAACAGCAAAAATGTACCATACTCCAAACGGCACTAAAAAAAACCCAGAGGTCAGCTCCAGATGGGAGGGGCTATAAGGGGAGATGCTACACACTAAATAGTTTAAACTATTTAAGTGCCCTAGCTCCAAGTCCACCTACACTTCACAGTGTCCCCCAATGGCAAGAAAGAGAAATCTAGTATGCCTGTAGTATGGACTGTTTTTATTGTGCTGAAAGTTTTATAAGCACAATAATACATTTGAAATAGTTTAAAAAGAATAAATTAAAGGTATATTAAATATTTTTGAAGTGCATTATATTGAGAGATTCTTTCTTGTTTAAGTAAAATTACATTTCTGATTCTAAATGATGGCACTTCCAAAATGAAAAAAATATTCGACTTTAATAATTTAAAAATAAGGTGAGATGAGGCTATGGATAATTATTAGAGAAGATTTTCAAGGTTCTTTGCCTTTTGAAGACTTCTATGGTTCAAAGTGAGTACATGAGCCTTTAAGTATTACAAGAAAAAGACAATTTAAAAAGTGAAAAACTAATAGTGCTAAACAAAATAAACATTGATATGAATTTGGCTACAAGTGATACCTCATTAATTTCCACTTTACGACCCAGTTCATCGCGTACTTCGCCTAGAAAAGAAAACAACCAATAATAAGTGGCCATACATGACAGCAATCTAACATAGCTCCTACTTTTCATTTGGTGTAATAGTGACACTAATTTGTGTGGTCATAGACACAGGTTTGCAAAGTGGCAGATGTTCAGATACAAATATTACACACACACACACCCACCCACACCAATTGTCTGCGTTTAATAGACTATCTAGAAAAACGTTTTCCCTTTTTACACTTTTCCATGATATTGGCTATTGTTACTTTTGTGGAAGTTGTGCAACCCTGGTAATATAACCCTAAACGCCTCAACTTCTCTCATCTATAGGTATACCATATATGTGTATGGTTGCTCATCCAGTGGCATTTCTGGCCTAAATGCCTCTACAGAATATGATGGAAGAAATAAATGCAACCTTTTTTGCAAGCAAAAACATATAATATATTAATAAACTGTTATTTATGGATACTGTCTATGGATAAATCATACTTTCAAAAAAAGAGAATTATAGAATGTTTAAAGAAAATTAGTGAGCAATAACAGGGTTCCCACGAGTTTTTGTTTTCCTATGACAGTCCTGTTGTTGCCACTGGAAATCATTAATCCAGAATGCTTGATTTGTAATTACTCCTACCTGAACCCCCAATTGTGTTACCAGAACTGTCTGGGCTACTTTCTTCTATTCTCATCCAAACCATTCCCCTTTGCCCGAGATTCCAGCATTTCTTCCAAACCACAAGTACACATGGAACTTACTTTCCCTCACCACTACCCCAAATCACATAGCAGACCCCTCGTCAGCAAAAGTATGGTACTGTCAATTTATAATTTAGCACTCAATGGCACAAAAGGTCACACAATCTGAATTTATAAACTAAAAGTTGTGTACCTAATTGTAGCCCTAGACTTAATTTGGCCAAATATTTCATTTTAAAAGTATAATGCAGGGGAAATATAAAAAAGCAAAATAAATAAGGTAAAACTATAAAAGACAAGAGAAAATTTAACTTTTTACCTACCATAGCGTTTTCCACTAATTGAACATTTGTTGAATGTCATAATGTTCTGAGTGAGTGTCCCCGTTTTGTCTGAAAATATATATTCTATTTGCCCTAATTCCTCATTGAGGGTCGTAGTGCGGGCCTCCGCAGGGGTGCATCTTTTAGAGTAGAACATCTTTCGGTCCCAGTTAATAAAGTAACTGTGTCCCAGTCGAATAACTTCAACACTTTGAAGGGAAAACAACAAAATGGAAAGCAATGGGTAAGTTAAGTCAATATAAAAAAATCAAAACAAAACATGCAGGATAAAAAGAATATCATACATATAAAAATTAGAAATATAAATTCAATATTTGCTCACATACATATTACAATCATTGAAAATCATAATGAAGGGGATGATCTATATAAATAAGCATGCCTTTATCAAATTTAGAAAAGCATGATGAATTATGTTAATTTTAGTAAAATCCTAAATACAGGACTTTGTTTTTGTTAAATAATCACAACATTTTAGCCGAAATTGACACATTACTACCTAATAATATCCAAAATCCATAAACATGCCATCAATATATTTTGAAGCAGTCTGTTAGGAAAGTTTTTATGGCACAAAACACTAATAACAAAATATATCAAAGAAAAGCAATTTCCAAGCAAAAACATAAGGGTGAAATGATTGGAGATTCATTTTTAAACTTACTTTACAATATAGTAAACAACTTTTACATTTAAATGTGAAACAATATTAAAAATAATGCAATTTGAAATTTACCTAATAAATGTAAAAAAAAATGTAGTTTTAAGTATGCTTAAATTAGCGAAAACCTGAGCTGGTTTTAATCCATTTCTGTCATAAATTGCAGAATGGATACATTTCTATTTTTTAAGCATTTTTAACAGGGGTGCAAACTACTGTTTTTTTCTTACAATGTCTTTGTGCATTGACAGACGTAGGAGGGGATTGTATCTTAATATGAAAGTTTACAAATCCAAATTGTTAATTTAGATCCACTGGCATATTTAAGAATCTCTCTTTTAATATCATCTCAAGTCATTTCAACCCAAAACAGAACTTTTTTGAAAACCGGAAATCTAATGTTGGAAGTATTATTACTGAATAAAGTGAGCCTTTAAAGAAAAATTCCTCACAAAACGTAATATTTAGCTTTGGGTGGAGTCCACAGAGTAAACCTTGGGAAACTTGGATATAGCTGGTTCTCCTTGATGCTACAGCTTGCCTGTTTTCAGACAGGCATCAGTGTTGTTGATGCCCATCCCGAACAAAGTTGTCATTCTTGTGAATGTCAAGTTCACAGGGGAAGTTTACAACACAACTTCCTGTCTGAAATAAACCAACCCTTAGCAGCAAACCATTAGGGAAACTGCTGGATTTCGGCAGGCACAAAAAAATAAACTAGTAGTAGTATAACTTAACATAGCAAGCTTAGACCAAAACTAAATTTAAGGTTTTGGGTGGAGTTCTTTAAGTTAACCTAAAAACTTAGTCATAAATTGTTTTACAGAAATGTATGCATTTGTTTTTTTTATTTCAAGTGAATAAAAATTGAATTCTTTGTTGCCAGTGTGAGACAGAACATGGTGGAGATGGAAGATAAATGGGGCAACACAAAGCTTATGTATATGAAATATTCTGCAGCTGCAGGCATTTTACCATTGCTGGACAAGATGCACATGGATCTGAGTGCCAAAATGGATACCTCAGTCGAAGGAGAAAAAGTTTGAGGTGGGTGAATAAGGATGATTCCCTACTCAGCACTCTATTAGGTATATGAGAGTGTCTAGATTTCTAACCACATTCAAAACCTGGATTTAATTACACAAGATAGGAGTTAAAAGGGTGAGGAGGGTAAATGTGGGGTTGGGAGGCTCTCTGTTTTGCGTGAAGGGCTTTTGAAGGAGGAGATTGGTCGTTTCATCCTAAACTTTTCAGAGGAAGCATTTTGACCCTTCCAGTTGCACTTCTGCAACAGAAGAGTACATTTTGACCATGCAAATAAAAGTGACATTTGCAAGAAGGACAGTGTTGATGTACCCTCACACTCATGATAACTTTACACTAAGACATAAATGAGGCCAAACTAAGCAGAGCTTTAAGAGAAAACAGAAAAGGTGAAAAGAATGCAGGGGCTAGTCCAGGGTTTCCCAAACCCAGTCCTCAGGGCTCCCCAACAGTGCAGGTTTTCTGGATCACATGTGACATAATTAGGACCACCTGTGGATCTGTTACAATGTGTCAGTCAGTAATGAATACACCTGTGCTCCAGCAAGGAGATATGGAAATCCTGCACTGTTGGGGAGCCCTGAGGACTGGGTTTGGGAAACCCTAGACTAGTCAAAAAGTGGCAAGAAGCAAATGTTAAAATTATATTTTACTATGCGCATTTTCAGGTAGATATGGAAACCTACAAAACTAGGCACAATCTGATTTCCAAGGGGAACCACACTCCCTGACATGCTAGGACAAGGGAGTGCACATTAAAAAGCAGTTCATAACAGAGCCTGGAATTGTTCCTTAGTTAAACCCTGATGAGCAGCTTATCTGCTTGTTCTGACAGGTTAGCTTGCACATTGCACCTTGTGGTCCGTATCTTCAAAGTTCATGTTGTTACAAAAGTGAAAAACAAAACAGAAAGTACTGACTATATGCAAATCTGGACCTTACATCACATTATACTTAACTATTCACAAATTCTCCTAATGTACTGCTCATTCAGACCACCATCGGGGCGAATATATGGGCATTGAGGTGCAGCATTAGCTCATTGAAATGAGTACAAACGGACCTTTTGGGTAATTATTTATCTATTTATCTTCCCCTCCTTACCAGGTTTACAAATCCCACTATTTATCTTTAATTTCATTCCTACTTGCAATTTCATTTGCATTTGTGCCATCAATGTCAAAAGGCTCATCGATTTTTTATTTTTTTTAAAAAAACACTTTGGTTAATTTATACTTTAGAAATGACTGGAAATTTAGACTATCAGCTAGTATATTTTGGAATACCGTGTCTACCTTTGGTCATGGCACTGACAAAAGACGAAGTTGTGTGGAATCAAAAGCTGTAACCGTGTGATTAACATAATTTAAATGATAAGAAAGCCAGTAACAAGACATTGGTTTATTTTTGTTGTAAGTATATAACTTAAATATAAAAGTAGAAGCTATAACAAGCACAAAGAGAAAGAACAATTCACTTCTTTATTGATGGCCCAACTATGCACACAGAAAAAAAATGAAATAATCCCATAATTTAGGACAGCTAAAGTCCTTTTTTAATTGTGCATTATACATGTTAGCACCTGCTGCCTACATATTGTGTTATTAAACAGATACATTAGCAATATCCAACTTTTACATATCTTACTGCTTAAAAGAATTTTTCCTTTATGACCACGCTAACTAGTTATTTACCATTCACACTTTGGAGAAAGATTTGCAGGCAGTTTACTACTAGCAGTTTAAACTGACCACTGACACTAACATCAGGAAAATTATAAAAGTTCCTTCGCGCATTTAACATATAATCCAATAAACTAATATTTTAGAGACCCAATGTAGCCCTGAGGATCAGGGCAGCACAGTGACTAAAAGGTTAACACTTCTGCCTCACAGTGCTCGGATCACGAGTTCGATTCACGAACAGGACCTTATCTGCGTGGAGTTTGTATGTTCTTGCCATGTTTGCGTGGGTTTCCTGCGGGTACTCCAGTTTCCTCCCACGTGCCAAAAACATACTGGCAGGGTAACGGGCTGCCATCAAAATTGAGCCTAGTTTGTGTGTGATAAGGTATTTAGACTGTAAGCTCCAATGGGGCAGGGACTGATGCGAGTTCTCTGTACCACACTGCAGAAATAGTGGCGCTATATAAATCAATGACGATGATGATCAAGGGTCCACTATAGACATCCTGAATGAACACCATGAAACACAGTATGCAATATAGGAACTAAATTTTAAAAATCATAATACATTGGAAATATAATTCATATCAGACACTATAATATATCATGTCAACTACCAAATGATAGTGCCCATAGGTAAGACAACAGCACACCTTGCAATATACAAGGTGCTTATAGTGCTGTAGTGTGAAAATCACACCAACCACCTTTATTTTATTACTTGAATCCAAATATCTGCTTTATAAAACATGTTTATTCATTGGTTAAACACTTACAAGTGATTATATATATATTCTATAATATAAATGCTTAGTGGCGTGTGTTAGTCTGTCTGTGTGGAAAAAATAAAACCAAGCTGCAGCGCCACCTGCTGGGCGGAGTTATACACTGACCTACTAAATTCTTAGTGTGTGTGGGGAAAAAAAATTCAGAAAGGGCTGAAATTTGGTATACTAAGATGTTTTTAATTTGTTAATTTAATTTGTTAATTGTTAAAAGTGTTTATTAAGATTTAAAATATATATATATTTCTTGAAGGAGAAGTGACAGTTGGGAGTGGTTGGTGGTTGCCGGGGCTGACAGTGGGGAGTGGTTGGTGGTTGCCGGGGGTGACAGAGTGAGAGGAGTGTGATACTCAGGACCGCTGAGAGAGATCCCTGTGTCTGGATAGACATCTGGATAGATGTGGCGATGAAAATGAAGGATGAGGTGATGGAGAAGAATGATGAGGTGGTGACATGTGGACAAAACCACGTTAAAAAAGGGCGCTTACGTCGGGAAGTAACGCTCTTCCCCTGAGGAGGCCTGGGCTATGGCCCAAATGCATGACAAGAACCTTTTTAACACCTTAAGTAGCTTGATTTGACTAGAATGCAAGAGTATCATGCACGGGTTAACTTGTATGTATATATATATATATATATATATATATATATATATATATATATATATATATATATATACTTACTTGGGTGTATGTGTGAAAAGTATTACTACATCTGTATTGGTACATGTGAAGACCATGCTTCCAGGTGGGTTTCTTCAAAAATTACCTAGGTGAATTGTAGCAACCAAACCACGGTTTATTCAACAGATGGCAAAACAGTGTCATGAATCTAATGGAGGAGTATTAGGCCGGTAACTCATTGCCGATTGACCCCAGATGTGCTCCCCCTGCTGACTGGTGACCATTGGTTCCATGGGGAGTAGGAACCACAGAGTCTGGCTCTGAGAACTATCACGCCATGCCCTTGTTGACTAGAGGACAAAAACGGATGATATGGAGTTTGTTTACTCTCCTTGTTTAGCCCAGAGCCCTTGTCCTGTCTTGCAACATTTAAGAATAAACCCTTCTAACACATAATCAATAACCTAAAATACATAGGACATATAATCGCATACTTTAGCACATACATGTGAACAAATATACAATAAGCTAAAACAACCCAATAAGCACAGTTCAGTAGGCAGAAAGAGGCAATGGAACGCATATGTTCTTATATGCTCAAGTCCAAGTTCACAGCGTCGGTTTTCACAGTACATCACACAAATGGTGGTTGCAGTGTATTTAAAAATAAAAAAAAAGTCAATTATTACAGGAATATTTACCCCCTTATTTTAATACTTGGTAGAAGCACCTTTAGCTGCAATTACAGCTGTGAGTCTATATGGGTCAGTCTCTACCACCTTTGTATACCTGGACACTGCAATTTAAATGTGGCTTTTGCTTTATACACTGGGCTACTGTCCTGCTGGAATATAAATCTTACTCAAGTCCTTCTACGTCTCTTGTAGACTGCAGAACATTTCCTTCTAAGATTTGCCTATATCCATCCATTGTGCCCTCTATTAAGTAGGGATAGAATCTATGGGATGACGCATATATTAAGGCTTGCGCCACACATGAGAGAGGCGGATAGATATCCCAGGAGGGAGCGAAAGCAATTAAAACACCCTTAGCGAATATCAGGTAAGAAAAGGGCATTTTTCGTTGGTAGAGACAAAGGTCTGGGAGAGAGATTACATATGAGGAAAAGGGCAGTTAGAATGGAATAAGGTCAAGGGGACAAACTATAGGGTGAGATTATGAGACTAGAGCAAAGACTTTGTCTTTGGTTATTGGAGAGAATAAATTGAGGGTGGATTTGGGAGTCTAGATGAAGGTATTTGGAGTGTGTGGAATTTGGTATGAAGAAATACGTTGTTGAATGTTGTTGATTCTGTCTATAAAGTAGGTGGCAAAATTATGGCCTGTGAGGGAGGATGTGAAGGTGGGCAAAGAATAGAGTTGAAGGTAACAAAAAAGCAATGTGGGTTAGAAAATTGGGTGCATATTAGAGGTCTTAAGTATGTGTGATTGGCAAATGAAAGGGCAGTGCTGTAAGATGAAAGGATGAATTTATAGTAGCGAAAGTTGGGATAGGAACAAGATCTTCTCCAGTGGTACTCAACAGTGCGGGAGCACTTTGCAGGTAACGGGCCTGTTTGGTGTAACATGGTTGGGGCTTGGTGTCCAATTGGTCAATCTTGGATCATGGGGCAGTGACCAGTAGACCATAACCGTACTCAGCAACCAGTGTTGGTACATTCACCCTGTGTACTGACAACACAGTATGCTCAATGCACTGGATAAGTTACTAAGGATGGGATGAGTTTTAAAGGTGACTTCTTTTTCAAATCTTTGTCATATGTTCTATCTATAGTTCTCTTCAATTTAAGTTGTCAGATTAATCTAAGTACATACTGCAAACATTAAGGAACTTTCTAAAAAATGCAGTCCTTTCAAATATTGGCCATATTGATTCAGGCAGGTCAGATTTAAAACAAACAATCAAATAAACATTACAAATGACAAACAAAGAGACAGGAGAACGAGAAAAAAAAAGCAGACACATGTATTTGCTTAAAACAGCATCCCACTGATCACACTCTGTAGCAAGGGAAACTGAAGAACTGCAAAGTTATTCAGTGAAAAACTGTACAGGTAACAATATAATTTTTCTATGTTCGTTTTGCAGCTTTTCAAACAAATCTAAATGCAGTCCTTCAAACAAAATATGACTCATTCAAGTGCATGAAACGTTTACAGAGCCCTTGTGCTACAGAAATCCTAAATTACCAACATTAAATTACTAGACGGTCTGCCGAAGCCAGAATTTCCTACTTATAAGAGATTGACATTTGTGGAATATGAAACACACACACACACACACACACAAAATGCCAAACAATAAATTATTTCAAGGGGTAACACACTTTAAAAGCATATAAGGGCAATCTATATAACAAAATTGGCATAGATGATTTCACATGGTTTATTGTCTACCTTTTTGTTGCAGATATTACAGCTCTCTCTTTATATTTTACCTTTTTTTTTTTGCTAGGAGAAGTATCCCATTTCCCTACCTAAATAAGCAATTGATAACTATTCACAAGTAGATTTATGATTTTATACATAAAAAATAGAAATAATATTTTCCACCTAACTAAATGAGGACAAGAATTAAAGTATAATAATTTTCAATCCCTTCTTGTGCTATAATTTAAACAGTGTTCCACACAACCCCATTTTAACAAAGCTTCTGTTTCTCATCTTTCTCTGATCTAATCCCTCTTATGACAAATAATCTTACTCATTTATCCATCTTTTTTCTTTAGCTCTATGATCTATTTCCTCCCAACCATTAATAAATGAAAGGATTTGGACTGTAGCTCATTGAGAACAGAATGGCAACTTATTTCTTATGAACAGAAAAAAATACATTTGGTACATGTTTAGATGTGTAAAAAACAATAGAATAGGACTTTTGTGGGAGAATTCCATTAATCGTATTACTGGTGCGAGTAACGTGGCCAGCGCACTATTACCGTTACTAAGGTAATAATGCACATTATTACCATTACTAGAGTAACTTCAATGCTGATTTTTGCTCGCAGCTGAGAACCGCAAGCAGAAATCTGCGTTAAAATTACTGTACCAACGGTAGTAGAGCACGGGCTGTGTAACGGGATCAATTGAATTCCCCTTTGGTATTTTAAATCCATATACCTACAGTTAGTATTTAACATTAGCATCCCCTTTTAAATTAGTAATTAGATATACAATGGTGGGCATATAATGGTTATGGTAAATATATAATCACAAAACTAACCATTTTCCTAATCTAATGCCACACACTGAAGAATCATTTGAACTGTGTGCGTTAGCAATTCTAACTCATACAATAGAACAGAGTGTAATTTTACCTATGTTACATGGTATATTGTAAGTGGATGTGAGTTAGTGAGCACCATGCTTTTCATATTTCTTAATAGTGTACAAATGATAGTTGTGGGCACTGATGAGACAAAAGTCACAACGAAACTGCTGGAAAGCCATGTTTAATCATCACAAACAGATATATCTACTGTTCAATCGGATTTGTAGGTCAAACATCAACTGCTGAAAAAAGCATATTACTAAATCAGAAATTGGGGAGGGGGGGTAAACTTTTGACCAACCAGCCATAAAAGGTTGGCAAACCATAGCTGAAGAATGAGGAAACTCAGTAGTTACAGTTGAGCAAGTATGAATTGAAAATATTGCCTAATCTGATCAATTATAAATACAAAAAAAAATTCCTTGTTTGGCAACTCAGTGACCGGGAAGCTGTGATATAGTTGCTTAGGATGTGTGCAGCAGGTTGTAATTTGAAAATTGCCAACACCAATAGAAAACAAGACTGAGGTGAACAATGTATGTATGTACTTAAAAGTAAAGGAATGGAAAATAATATGATAGTTTTCTAATGATTATAATTTTATATACTCTATGGACGGTGGCTCAAAACAACATTTTGCTCTACAGAAAGCTCTGGTAATGTGTGTGCAGTGATCTATGGGCCACTAGGCTTAATTACTGAAGGTATGAAATGGGAACATGGAGGGAGAGTTAGCAGTATTACACTTATGCATGTGAAGACTGAAGCACTTACACTTTAGCATCCAGAATGTTTCATATCTAAACAACAAAATAGAACAATTAATTCCATCAGATAACAGAAAAAGGGAAAGGAGCATTAGCAGTAAAGTAGAAAAAACCCCACACCAATATGAAACTCTATTTGTACTTTTTCAGTAGAAACAAAAGATAACTTGCTAAGCCAGGTAAATATTGTCACATTTACCACCAGACACCAGTAAGCAGTGCCTAGCGTAACAGAAGCTGGAAGCCTTTTGTCCCTGCACATATCATATACACAAATATCTCAACAAAAGAGGTGAATTATACTTACCGAAAAAAATTAAACCTTTTCCTTGAAATATTCCATGGCAGCCATTCCATTACAATGGGTTGTTGGTTCCCTTCTAACTTTAGGTAGACGCAGGGAATTGGAAATGCCATCAGGTAATATATAGTGCAGCTTCTCCTCTTCCCTGTGTCTTTCATCATCATCATTTATTTATGTTTTTGAGCAACTTCCCAAGCTGATCCTATTATATTTAAGTATTGAATAGCATAAGTGAAAATATTGGGCTGTCATAGAATATAGCAAAAAAAAGGAATTATTGGTATAATATAAACTTTTCTCCTTCCATCCTCCATAGCAGACATTACAATAGGATGTACCCAAACAATAATAGTAGAGAGGGCAACACCAGATCAGCCATACATGCTGCACAACAAAAGACAATTTTATTAAGTAGCCGTTTAGAGAACAGGTCTCCTAAACTGTGCATCAGCAGTCGACATTGTATCCAGCAGATAATGTCTGAAGAAGCTATGAATAGATGACCATCCAGCTGTTTTGCAGAGATCTTTTGTTGAGGTCTGGGTCCTACGAGCCCAATAGGTTGCCCTATTCTTGATAACTGAGCTTTCAGGATTTCTAGCACATTTTAATGTCCATTTATCTCATATGCCTGTATAATGACTTCTCTGATTCATCTCAAGGTGATCTGTTTACATGGCGCACATTCTTTCCTGGGTCCTGCCGGGATATCAAAGAGATGTTCGGTGTTCCTCACTCCCTCTGTGTGTAGCTTTGTTTATCATCATCTGGCTGTGAACAAAATGATGGCAATATCATTCTTGATTAATATGGAAAGTGGACATCACTTTATGTAAGAAACCTGAATTAGTCCTTAGTACTACCTTATCTGTGTAGACATTCAGAAAGGACTTTTTGCAACATTAAGCCTGTAGATCTACAATTCTACGGGGAGAAGTAATTATCATTAGGAATACCACCATCAGTGTAAGTCACCTTAGGGGAACCTATTGTAAAGGTTCAAAGGGATCAGACAATAGAGTGTTGAGAACTAAACGGAGATCCTATGGTGCTACAGAGGACTTCATATGAAGACAAATTATTTTCACTGCCTGAATAAAACGTATAATGAAGTCTTTTGAAGCCAACTTGGCATATAGTTAAGACAATGAGCGCAGCACCTGTACCTTTATTGGTATATATACTAAACTGAGGGTTTGAAAAAGTGGAGATGTTGCCTATAGCAACTAATCAGATTCTAGCTGTCATTTTGTAGAATGTACTAAATAAATCAGAACTAGAATCTGATTGGTTGCTATAGGCAGCATCTCCACTTTTTCAAACCCGCAATTTAGTAAATATACCCCTTAGAGTTGAGAGGGGAAGACTTTGCTAAGGCCATCCTGAAGAAAATCAAGAATATGTACAATAGTAGCCTAATCTGAATCCATTTTAGGTTCACGCCACATGAATTTCTTCCACTCTTTAATAGACTTTTAAAAAACAATTATTTTTTCCTGCCTGCAGAAGTGTCAGTCATTTTCTCTGACATTCCTTTATTTCAGAGAAGAAAATACTCAATATTCCTGGCATCAGTTAGTCCTTCTGGATTTCGATAAGGAATTGGGCCTTGGGGAAAAAGATCTGGCTGAAAAAGTAGAGGCCACGGTTACTCCTGACTCTCTCAAGGTACTGCAAACTATGGCCAGAATGAATGAATTTCCATGACTTCAGTTTTTTCTATTTTTTAATCTTTTTCAGAATGTGAGAAACGAGAAGAAACAGAGGGAAATCATACCCTAGTGAAATGTCCATGGTATTGAGAGAGCATCTATAGTTTTTTTGTGGCAAGAGAAGAACCTGGGCAACTTGGTATTATGATTTGTTACCATTATGATTTGTTACCATTATGTCTACCTGAGGGCAGCTGAACTTTCTTGTTAACAAATGGACAATTTTCTGATGCAGAATTGTCTCAACTGGGAACTTATTTTCAGTAAAAATAATTGTCTGTGACTGTCAAGAGCAATTTCAGGTTTCTTTCTGCCATGACATGACTTTTACTACCTCGGTCCATCATGGTCCTGCTCCTGGAACCTCCTTGGCGATTTAAGAAAGTGACTAGTGTCACGTTGTCTGAGAATACCGTACCACACTTTCCCTGTAAGAGAGTATAAAAGAACAGAATTTCAGACTGCCCACATTTCCTGAACATTTATGCGTAATTTCTTTTCATTCTGTGACCACTCACCCTGTGCTAATTTTGACAGGAAATAAGCTCTCCAGAATGTAGCACTGGAGTCTGTTGCGTGTATTATCCAGTATGGTTCTGAAAGAAACACTCCTCATTGTATCAGTTTTGGTGCCGGACACCAGTTTTGAGACTCCATGGTGGTTCTTGTTAATCGAATGGCATGATTCTGAGATATTTGTCTGTGATAGCAGTGAGTCAGTATGTTTACCTGGAGATGTTGCATGTGCTAACTTGACCAAGGGAGCATTCCTTGGTGGAGGAAAACGTTCTTAAAAGGTTAAATACTCCTTTGTATTGTAATCTGATGTTGAACTTGAAACCGACAAGCTGATGGACTGGATCTTGGTGCATCTTCCATTGAAATAATTTTTTTTCTGCTGTGGTTTCACTTTGCTTTGTTTGCAATCTAGCCGTGTTTCTGCAGAAAAGCTGTTACTTGAGCTATCCTGGGTTGGATATGCTCTGACTTATATGTGACTAGAATGTTGACCAGATAGGACCAGAGAGTGATCCCCTATTTTCGTAATTCAACACCAGTGAAAATTAACACCTTGGTGAGGATACAAAACCTGAGGAATTTCTGTTGATGAACAGGAAAATTGTAGTAGGCATCCTAAATGTCTATAGAAGTGAGAAAATCCATTTTGCTTACAGCAATGATAATTGAATTGACAGAATCCATACGAAGATGTCTTGCATTGACAAAGTGATTGAGCTTCTTTAAATGTAAAAAAAATACTCTAACCAGAAAGAGTCTGCACCCATCTGTGCTGGAGGACTAAGAGATCACACAAGTTTCCTGCAATATTTGCAGATTGATGTGTAAAGCTTCCAACTCTGCTGGAGCTGAAGGGGTCCTGGATCTGACAAAGAACATGATGAAACTCTGACAATTTCCACAACACATAGATCCTGTATAGAATGTTTCAACCTTTCTGCATATGCTATGAGCCTGCTGAGCCGGGCAACAGTCATTGCAAGGTCTTTGAGTCTGAATGTGCAAAATGGTTGTTTGAATTAAGTGGTACCACCTTGTTTAGCAGGCTTATAACTTACATATTTAAAGTGCAAGAGATAGGAAAAAAATGGTAGAAGAGGAGGAGGTGCACTATATACTACTTGGGGGCTTTTCTAATTTCCATTCTTTACCATAAAGCTAGCAGGGAACTAACCCATTGTAATGAATGCCACATAGGAAGGAATACAAGGAGTGTATGTATGTATGTATGTATGTATGTATGTATGTATGTATTTTAATTAGTAGACAAAAGAAACTGAATGAACCCTTGACAGAACTGGCATTTGGAGATGACATGGCTGTTAAGTCGATTGCTGATGACTACTTTATTAATCATGCCGAATACTGGAATATAAAATAATCGAGGAAATTGGTCCAATTTAGTTATCAAAAGCGGAAGATTTGCGGCCCTATAGATGTTATGAGTAAAGGGGATGTTGCAGTAGGATGGGGTGTGGCTGAAGTATCAGACATCATATGCATATACGGTAAATCCAGCCCTTGCTGCGTAGCAGAAGAGCTCTGCACCCTGCAGTGTAATGCAGCTGCATTTACAATCACACCACTTACAGTTAACAGCCATTCTTTTTAACCCTTTGCATGACTGCAGAATACAAAAGTAGATATGCCTTCTATTTCAATCACTATTTAAGATAAAAGTATGAATAACCAGGCAATCAGAACAACATGTTAAGAAGCATTTTACTGTGGATGTAATTTCTCATATCTACTCTGTACAGGTGTCAGAAGGGGGAATTTGTATCTATACTTGCAGTAGTGGGCATCCAAGTGTATGAAATAACTGTGACATGAACACCCTAGAGTATAATGCACACATCAATTACAATTATTATTATCTAGCGGGTTTAGTTTAAACTGATAGCCTTGAGTATGGTTGCAAGTATATTTCTAACTATGAGAAGATGGAGATATTTTTAATACATATACCCCCTTAAAAGACAAGTTCACTTAAGAGTCACTGTTATTAATCTTTTCTGATGACTCAATTGAAGTTCAGCACTTATTCATATTTTCCATGTGTCTATATTGCTACTACACCTGTGCCATCCATCCTACTTATAAAGCTTTAGAGTAGAATGGTAACAAACACAGGTGTCTCCAAAGTGACACGCAGCTTTTATAGAGCCGAGAAAAGTGGGGTGTCTGAGTACATGGAGGGAAGTTGTGCAAATTAATAGCACATTTAGGCACAGTGGAAGAGAGGAGAAAAGATAATTAGGAAAAAGTTTAACTTTACAGTTATGCTGAATTTACAAAATAATCAGAGTGGAGAAAGGTTTTCTTAAATCCATTTGGTAGCACTGGCTATATTTTAACGTAAGTCAGACAAATAATGTATGGAGTATATGATTCTTGTAAATAACAGTACAATACAGATGGTCTGTGCTAGAATGAAAGTATTACAAAGTTTGAAGAAGTTAGTGGTCCAGTCTCAATAGTGCCCCATATTGTACTGGTGGAATTTAATTATTTTGGTGAGTTATATAGGTTACTAAAGCTACCCGTTTTTCCTGTCTATTTAAAATGCTATTCAGGCTGGTAAATGTGTCTCGCATGTAAATATGGAGAAAAAGGAAGCAATATTTTATTTGTTTTCCAAATTATATTCCTTCTTGTTAGTATTCGGTCAGCCTGCCAATTGTCAATTCTGTTTTGGAGATACCCTTAATGTAAAATAATACAGACAATTATCTATAACAGTTGGTTAAAACATAGCTACACTAGAATAGAATAAAAAAAAAAAAAGAATGGAAAGCAAAAAATTATTTTGCTTTTGAAGTGTGTAAGGATTCTCTACAACAGACAAAGTATTTATTCACCCTCAAAAGTTCTATACGAAAATTGATAAATGAAAATAACACATGAAGACATGGGGTGTGGCACTGGTGATGCTGCTGCATTATACTTAATTGAATGATTTTTTTTCCCCCAATGTGAATTTAGCTTTCCGCAAAATCGTATTGTGTGACATGAAAGTATTTGACTTGGCATAGTAAAAAATATATTTTATACACAATAGAAGCCTGTGTTTATAAGATGCTACAAATGATGTGCATGCTTGGAAATTAGGCTCTTGCTGGGAAAACTAATAGAATACTAGTTAAAGAAATATGCATGCTCTACTCATGTTACCAGTGCCTAAAATAAATTTACCCACTTGTGTAATAGACACAATTTCAAACCATTCCAAATGGTATATGAGTAATACAGAAATTGATACTAAGGTTACCATTATTAAAAAAGAACTTTAAATAGTATTTTTCCCAGTCTTTCAATGATTTGCCAATGTAAAAATTAGTGTTGATCGACCACACCGCAAGTAACGGGATAACCACTGTTAAATATAATGTACAGTTGCTCATTAACAAGCATTGCTCATTAACCGCTCTGGCTTTATTGGTTGAAATCACTATTGCTGTTCAGGAAGGACATAAAAAAAATACGAAGGACATAAAAAAAAAGTTTCAAAATAGTCTTGGTAATAAATCGAACGTGATGAAACAGCAATGATTTTACATGGAAGTGATTACTAGTTTTGTGTGCATGGACTTTTGTAAAGTATCACATCTTGTACATTCTGCTGGATTTAGTCTCAATATCAGTTTTTATTCTGTAATTAGACATCTCTTTTTATACCGTGAATATAATTATCAGTATGTATTCTTAATCTATATGTAAGTTCAACGTTTGTGGCTGTACGTTGGATGTTTGCTTCAGTACCTGTTTATACACGGTATATTTGACTAACTGCACAGTACCACTTCTGCTGCTTTATATGTTAGAAGATAATCTATACCTCTCAACATTTAAATTATTGATGTTGTGAAGCTATTACTGTGACATGGCAAGAGGTGGAGTCACAAAACTCTAGGGGGAATATTCAATTGTTGGCGGAAACGCCAAAAATCTCGTGCTCTGCGCACTATTACCGGTAATAGTAAGCGTAAAAACCGTTATTACGGTAGTTTTTTTGCTGGATTTCAGCTCGCAGCTCCCTGAGCCGCAAGCTGAAATCCAGCTTACTATTACCCTAATAGTAATAGTTATAGGTAATAGTTTTAACACAGCGGGGATTCAGAAGAATTGAATATGCCCCTAGGGGTTTGTGGGAGTAACATGGGGGTGTGTCACATTCACGAAAAGCATGTCTAGCACTTCAGAAGCTAAACCAGTGTTGGCTAACCTGTGACACTCCAGGTGTTGTGAAACTACAAGTCCCAGCATGCTTTGTCAATATATAGCAGCTTATTGCTGGAAGGGTATGCTGGGCCTTGTAGTTTCACAACATCTGGAGTGTCACAGGTTAGCCAACAGTGAGCTAGACGGTCAATAATGCCTCTACCCTTCATCCAAAACAGCCCTGCATTGGCGCGCGCACACACACACCAAGGTGCGAGGGATATACATCCCAACAGTCCTGGCAGTCAGGGAATGAAGTCCTGACTGTTGGTTGGTGGGACAATCCCCTATAATTGAACTGTCCAGCCTAAATCAGGACAATTCGGAGGTATGGATATTCCATAATATTTTGGTTCATCAGAATGATTCTTTGTTCTGCTTTTATACAATATATTTTTGGAGCTTTAAAATATTATGAAACAGGACAACTTGTATCCAACCCATCCTTATATGGGTTCAAAAAATACATCCCTTAATACCAAAAAAAGTTGGACACCACAAGTCTAAATTAAAGAGGTTCCCCACCTCAAAATAAAATTATGTACTGTTGACATATCATAGCCAAACTTCTTTGCACATGGCTTTGACTCTTGTATCTATGGCATGTTCGAGGGGAGGCATGAAATGCAAGCAGGCATCTTAGCAACTACAGTGCTCCTCTGTTAAATGCAGCCTCCTAGAGGCTCATTAGGCTGGCTTTATACAGAACTGCAAGATGCTGTGGTGATGAGTTTATTTTCTACTATATTATGTCCAGAACAATCCCTGTAGCTTTAATTGCATGGTCAATATAAGCATTGACTGGATATCCAATAATATATCTAGGTGTGCATCTGTCCATCATAAAAATACCCACATATTGGTACACTCAAGTATATAATGGAATTACTAAAGGACCATATATTATGGCAAAAAATCCTGAATAAGGTCAACAGATGCTGGATACATGAAATGTCTGAACATAAATGCCACACAATGTAAATAGAGGCAACATCTACAGAAACATTTACAGCTCACAAGAATATATTTTCCCGTGTTTCTGAAAATAATATTATGACAAAGAAGTATGTAATACTAAACCATAATATTAAAGTCATGTTTTGCAATGCAAGGGTGCATGTGTTGTGGACTTGTCAGATACTAACCCGTTGTAGTGTGAATGCATACATGAACACACATATACACACACACAGATACATGTAAGAGTCCGTGCATACTGCAGTTTTATATAGCTCTATGACCATTCTACTGCAAGGTATTTGGGGAATAATGTACAAATGGATATGAGGAAAATAAGGACGACGAATGGGTGAACTGTAGGGTGACAGAGGGGCAATACTACAGTGACTATTACATGAGGTATGCCAAGCCTAGGTGTTCAGGTGCAGGAGTGACAATGCTGCCCCCACTGCTTACCTGTCGGCTGCTGAATGAAGCAAGAAGGAAACAAAATTTTTGACACAATTCAATGAAAATAACAAAGGAAACCAGGAAAACTAATTGTACTATGTAATTTTGATTTCAGTACAGATGAGGAAGGTTACAGTGGTTCAAATGAGAATTGGAATTTATAGAAAAGACAACACTATGGCTTAAAAGTTAAATTGATGCAATTACACTATGACATGGAATGTTGATTTTTATGTCCTTTAGTTAGCTACTATTCAATTTTATAAAACGATTTGATATTTTTACCCAGACACAAGCAATATGCAGATGAGCTACACGAATTGGCAACAATTAATGGGAGCTGTAGTTCTTAACTCATTAGGAAACTGCAGGAAACTCAGATTTACATATAAATTATAAAATGAATTCCAACCCACTTGTGTAAGTATTGCTTAAAATAATGACTTTAACGATGATTGTTCTTTAGCTTACCTTACATAGAGAGAAATGGGCACTACGGTATTCAGTATGATGATGTATGACCAGAATGTGAGGAATCCTGAGAAGACTGCACTGCTCACCACCTCATCCCAGTACAGGTAGATTCTGAAACGAGTTCCTACATAGTGCTCCCAAATGGAGTTTCCAACAGCTAAAATGATCCCCATACATACCAAGAAACCAAATATCTGGAAGACAAACAACAAATCCAGTAAAACAACTTATTTACAAATATTTAACTTTGACTGCACAATGCCCTGCCCAACAGAAAAAATATATGATAATAGCACAGTGGCTCAGTGGTTAGCACTTCTTGCTTCACAGCACTGGGGTCAAGGGTTCGGTTCTCAACCGTGGTCTTATTTGTGTTGAGTTTGTATGTTCTCCCTGTGTTCGCGTGGATTTTCTCCAGGTGCTCAGGTTTCCTCCCACACTCCAAAACCATACTAGTAGGTTAATTGTTTTGAATTAAATTGACCCTAGTGTGTGTTTGTTAGGGAATTCAGACTGTAAACTCTATAGGGGCATGAACTGATGTGACCGAGTTCTCTGTACAGTGCTGTGGAATTAGTGTCACAATATAAATAAATGATGATGATGATAATAATAATAATAATGACAGAAAGAACCAATTTGTTTAGTCTAGTCTTCCCAGGTCGTCTTTGTTGCTGATTGACTACCTATGTATTATAATTGTATACATGAAGAGCAGGTTTCCCACTACCCCAAAATATAACTGACAAAGGGAACTCAACATTGGATTCTTCAGGCAAATGTAAATATATATGAATTTATGTTTCAAACTGCCAAAGACTCCTCCATCAAGGTAGAAGATGGCATGTAGTGGTGGTGCTGAAACATAGATGAACAAAATTAAAGTGTACCTGTGGTCCACACACAGTACATGCAGCCATATTGTGGGCTAAACCACTATCTGGCCTATCTATTCACTAGGAACAAGCAGCCTCAATGTGATCACTGGTTCACAGTAAAATGGCTATTATTCTGAAAACTGTTTTAATCCGCAAAATAGCTGCCTATGCTGTGAGTAGCTGAGGGGTACACATTAATATCTGCATCATGAAGACCAGCGTACTGAAGTTGTTTATCAATTACTATGGATTTATTCTCGAAATAGGCAGTTACATATCAT
Source organism: Mixophyes fleayi (assembly GCF_038048845.1). Lineage (NCBI taxonomy): Eukaryota > Metazoa > Chordata > Amphibia > Anura > Limnodynastidae > Mixophyes > Mixophyes fleayi. Next base: position 105,374,729 of record NC_134405.1, on the reverse strand, counting down.
CGTTTATTTATATAGCACCATCCCATACTTACAAGTTTACAATACTTTACACCTAACCATTTATTACTTTTCCATCAATGAAACCCTTTTTAATCAAGATTTACTCATTTTCCTGGCTACGCAAATTAAATTACATTTTTATTTTCTGCAACAATGTTTTCTAAAAAAAAAATTTAACATCTGATTTAGCTAGGTCATTATGCAACAACTTACCCACAAAACGAGAGTATTCATTAGCCGATCAATGCTTGTTCTTTTAAATTTAGTTTTACCACTGTTCTGCATTAATTTAGTATCTGGCCCTGCAAAAAAAAACAACCCAAAAAACGTAAATAAATAAATGATCAAGGTATATAGGCTTATCTTGCTTATGATGTGAACAGTCACAAAGGATCATTATTAAGATTATTATTATTATTATGCACTTATGCTAAACGCACTACTTATACAGTAATGCAAAAACATTTCATTAGAATTCTATTTTCAGAATACCTCAGAGGCCACTATCATAGATGTCATCCACTATGATAAGGAGTTACAAAAGAAATAAGAAATCAATGCCCACACAGTATTCTCTTTCTCGTCTTGCACATTCTGGCCATGCAATAGATAATGGAGCTGTGATGAAAGAATTATTATATACTATGATCTGGCAGATTATTCAAAATCTAAGACTTCATAAAGCATCAATATTATAAATTTAACATAGCTGAGTATAGTTTATTGTTTAAGGGCAAATAACTATAATTTAAAAGAAAAAGCTGAACAATGAGTGTCTGCACACTAAAGTCATGGTATTCCCATGGATGCAGCGATGCCCGGGCAACCTGTTGCTCTACAGGTTTTGTGAAATTATAAACCACAGCATGCTTTGCCAGTTCATAACTGGCAGTGTATGCTGGGACTTGTTGTTTCACAACAACTGGAGAGCCACAGGATGTTTATGCTTGATATATTGCGTTAATGCTTTTGAAAACGCAAACTGGAACTACCCTTTCAAATGAAGTTTGCAATGTTTAAAAGCCAGCCCCCTGCTTTCTTATATGTGGAAAATAATATAACATAGTTGTATGAATCTCCTTCAGAAATTACATTAATCTAAAAGTATCAAATTTGACTTATAAGAAAATATTTATTCAAAGTTGCACATTTCTAGTGATAAAGCAAAACAGAACTGTCATTGCGAATCTGCACTTTAAAAATATGGTTCCAATAAATGAAAAAAATAAAAAAATACAAAAACAAAACAAAACTTTATTACTTTGTAAAACTTACCTTTTTCTGGCGGAGGAGAAAAGTTGAACAGAAAAGGAAACCTACAATTGTTGACACAATGTAATTGTTTATTTTTATTAATGACTAGACTCAACTTACTAGCTTTGGCATTACGTTAACGGATTATGCTTCATTATCTAGCCCAACATCACCTTGCATTGAGATGTATTGTGTAAATACCTGCAAAGATCACCATTCCGATGCACCACTCAGTGTTCCTAAGAACACATCCTCTTAAAAGCATCTTGCCATTATTCAGAGAATACTTGCTATCTTTCCAGATTAGTGTTCCATTAAACTTGTCAAGTTTGTTGTTTGGAGGTTCGCACAGGATCTCCCCTGTTAAAAAAAAAAAATGAAAAAATTCTGAGATTTCAGTTGTGAACCAAGGTATTTTTTCTTTAAAAGAAAACTCCAGTCAAGATAAATAATTAAATACAAATATTTTGCACTCAACCCATTTGTGTGCTGTTTTTATGGCTTACCATGGCCCTTGCAAAAATACCTTTTTTCAGGCGTCCGTATTTTTTTTAATTTGGGGCAGGGAGGCGTTTATTTTGGAGTGCTTTAACCACTGAGCAGTCTAGCTGACAATAAAGGGCCCACCGCAAAGAACCATCTAACTCTCTAGCCCTTGTTCCACAGGCTCCCTGCTCAGCCAGAACCTTCATGTAGTATAAATGAAGTAAAAGTCACACACAAGAAGGCATTGAGCACAAAAGAGTTTTGCATTATTGGACAAGCCCATCCTAATGAAACCGTCCCTCTACATTTATCAAATTAGGGGTGGACAGCACTTTAAGCAATGTACTTGTAGCAGCAACAAAACAGGAACTATTCAGGTAATAGTCTCTAATGACTCAGGTAAAGAGAGGGCTCCCAGCAGATGGTTTCATTCCCTAAGGTAGGGCAAACGCAAGGTCAAAAATGGGACAACCCCAACAAATTTTGACAACTAATAAGAGCCATAAGCACAGGTTTTTTTTCTTATGTTAAAGTATTTTTAGTTTTCAAAATTAAAATAAATTCCCATTTAATGCATTTTATGCATCATTAATGTAAATTGTAATCCTATTGAAAGTGGACAATTTTAAAATGTTCAAGTAATATGTGACTTTACAGCTATAACACAATTTTATTTCATGAATAATTTGTACCGATATAAAAAGAAAGAGGGGAAAAACATACAGAGAACTGATATACAAACAGAAACCCTTTTTTAGAGGCTTTAATTGTAATGCCTGAAAAGCAAGATTTTTTTTTTTAATCCTGCTTTTGCATATTTCTTTTGACCTTTATTTTATTTACTTTATTTAAGCTTTGGACTGAATATTTTCCAAGCTCACACGAGAAATGATGATGCATTTGAAATGGTGCAGGAATGTGACAAGCTCTAAATTTCACAGTGCCTGGACTGTAAATTCAGAGAAATTGTCATGCGTGCAATTCATTTATTTTCTTAAACCTGGCAGGAAAAGCACTTGACATATATATGTTTAAGATTTTTCTATTCAAGATTTAAATACAGATTGCATGAAATTAAAGAAAAAAAAAAAACATACATGCAAATTGGAGGTTTGGAATTCATAGATGTAACCCTTTAGATTTGTACTTCCATCCAGTACTTCATTAAGATTCCAACACTTTATTTTATATCTCAGAATGAAGTTGAGTAGCCAAATTATGTGCCTAGTACATAGCATTACAGAGAGATGTATATACTATTGTAGTACCCCAAAGTCTTACAAAAGCTACCCAGGGGCATTAAATGGGTGGCTTTTTTTTTTCTTTTTTTTTAGATCAAGCCTATACTTTATTTTCTGACTTGTGCCTCAAATAACCTATTACAGTAATCGTAATTGGGGCTAGAACTTTACTTTTTGATTTTCTATTTACACTGGTATGAAACTCTACTAAATAGCCCAATGGTTGTCCCATTGTCTTAGGTCCAATTATCACAATGTTCAAAGTAATGTAGAAACCTGGCCATTTTACATTCTTAAAAAGGCTCTGTAGACACCGGCTACAACAAGTCTGCGTCTCCATTCCTTGAAGGTCAATAAATGATCTCAAGCCGCAAAATTAAAGATTATTTATTTACATGCACAAGCAGATACATTATTGCATCTACTTTACATTGAACACATAATAATGCTGTTCTAAGGTGTGTTGTTCTTCCCGCAAACAAGATAGAACAGCAATTCAGCCGCATCTCAACATTTTGTCTGATTTTAATGACCCTTATGGGTAGATTTACTAAACCTTCTAAATAGGAAAAGTGAAAGTGTTGCTCATAGCAACCAATCAGATTCTATTTATGTATCTAATACATTCTAGAAAATGATAGCTAGAATCTGATTGGTTGCTATGGGCAACACCTTTAATTGTCCTTTTGTGAAGGTTTAGTAAATCTACCCCTTACAGTATATCTAAGTGCATATTATCTGTGAATTTGTGAACATAGTCATCCAATAAAATTAACAGCATTACTATTATCCATAAACGTGTTTTCATGCTAAAAAATGCCTCCTTAACTGTATAGAAAACTTGTGCGAAATATAATAGTCTTTTTTGAGAAGCAAAAATAACCTTTGGACCCATACTACCTTTGTCCAAAAGCATCACAACATTATGAGAATAGAGCACGAGCATAAGGTAATCACAAGGTTCAATCAATTGATGACTCTGGCTGAATAGTCAAGCTGGTGAGAAGACATCAAGATGCTGACAAGGTTTAAACTGCAATATAAACTGTGCATGCACTGCACTGTGTAACATCATATTCCCTGGGAAGAGGACCAAATAGAGGAAATTATTCTGGTACCGCATTTTTCCTCAACTGGTTTAGAAGTTGGTAACTCCATACCGCCACATGTTAAAGTCCATGTCACATCCCTAGCTCATGGCTGGACAATCCCAGGAGCCAGTTGGACAATGTGTCCAAACACATTACTGGCTAACTGTAATTAACTCTACTAATGCACATCCTCCTTGGACCCTTAAAAGATCCTGCTAGCTCCAAGATTTGACTGACTGGCTCCTGGGCTGCATTATTTTGTCCTCCCCTCACCTAGCCAATATACTACAAAATGGCCCATTCTTAATAAGATCTTCATTCCAGCACCAGAATACGTATCAGTAACCAAAAGTAGCAAAGCCAGCATTAAAACATGAATTCATATAGTATACTGTACATATTCTGGAAAGTAATTGGGTGAGATTCATATGCAGCAAGAATGCACAGTATAAGAAAAGGCATGTCGAATTCATCTTAGCTAATGGAAGTTAAGTATCATTATTTCATGTGTCTAGTTTTAAAATTCAATCCTGGCAACTTATAGATGAGCTAAATGTCACACTGTAAGTTGCTTTTTTAAAAAAAGTCTTAATAAAAGCCATGTTTATCCCATGCATTCTTGAATAGTTTTACTGTACGAACCTCCACCACCAATTATTCCATGAATCTATCACCATATCTGCAAAAAAGTTCTTATGTTGTCTCTCTGTCTCTCTTTCTCTAATTTCAAAGTGAGCCCCCATGTTTCAGAAATCCTACTATTTTTAAAAAACATTGCCTTTCTGAACTCTGTTAATACCTTGAGTATATTTGAATGTTTCAATAATATTCCGTATACCTTTCTCTGCTCTGAGCTGAAAATGTTCAGCTTAGAGGAGACTGTTTGCTGCATGCGCCTTTACGTAATTGAAAACGCACTGATCACACGCACATGCATGCATGAGTCTCATGCATGAGAACAAGAATCACGTTGGGACTCTCATGCCACAGCACAGAATGCCACCATTCATTTTGCATCATTTTACATTGTGATGTTTTAAATTTAAGATTCCATAGTTTGGTCCATTTTTCAATTACCTCTACATCACTACACATTTTTTTTTACCCCTTCTGGAGTGTCACCTCTGTCCAAATTCTGCAAAATGATACACCTTCCCTCACAGACCACAAGTATACAATACAGGATTCAAGACTAATGCCTGAGGTACCACACCGATTACCAACCCTTCATCTGAGCTTACACCACTGTCTCCTATCCTTTAGCCAAGTCTTCATCCATTTCACTATCTTTGTACTCAAAGCCAGGGATTTTAAGTTTATATGTTATTTTATTGTGGTATAACACATTAAATGGCGTGCTAAAACCTAAATAAGGTATATCAACTAATCCACCTTGATCAATCACTTTAGCCAGAGTCAAAAAATCCACAAGATTTGTTTGACTTGATCTTCCAGTTGGTACCTTGGATACTGTAATATGTTTGACTCTAAATAGTCAAGAATTATTTTTGTAAAGTGATCCATTAATTTCCCTACTATTGATGGAGATTTACAGCTCTATAGTTACAATATTCACCCCCATTGCCTTTTTTATGTAGTGGAACTAGGTCTTCAAACCTATTCATGACTGTTCACTCATTTTGAATATACATTTTGTTATCTACAAAGAAAAACAATAACTTTTGTAGTATATAAAATATTATGATTTTTTATAGTCTAAAAGTCCAAACTCAAAAAGGAATTATAGAAGTATGTGGACGACCACAAATCATTTTTACAACACTGAACTTCTGCAAAGGCACACTACAGCAGATTTTTAAGTGTAATCACTGTTAATGTCATGGTTAAAATCCAAAAACAATAAACTCTACCCTCATTACAAACCATTCCACAAGTTTATCGCTCCTGTTCATCTGAAGTTGCTACGATTTGGCACACAACTAAATAAAACTCCAAGCTAATCAAACTCAAATTAGTGAAACATTAGGTTTTGAATCCATGCCCACCAAAATGAACACTTCCTCTCCTGATGAAAGAGGTAGGAGACATTTGTGGAATTCCATAGTATTAGTTTTGAACCAGAAAATATTACTCTGTTGCCATTTTAATCATTTTGATCAATGCTGATGTACGAGTGATTTTTCTTTTCTAAGACAGTTTCTTTTTATGTATTTTTTATATATACGTATGTGGAATGTATCCTGTGAATAATAAAATATACGCACACAAAAAAACACAATATTAATAAAATATATAAAGGCATATAATCACAGAAGGATTTGAAAAATAAATAACCCAAAATGAAGCCATTATTACTCTGCATTTTGCATCACGTCTGTTAATATTTAGGTAGATAATCTGCTTTCCCTCAATCTCTACTGGGATCTTTTCGGATTTAATCTTTGTGTTTCGCATTAGGCCAGTAATTGTGGAAGATTAATACTAAGTCCAGCAACTACCTAATCATAATCAGCTAAACCTAATTAAAGAACCCCAAAGTACTTTCATATTTACTTAATCTAAAACATACATGTTTGTTTCTTTGGGCTGAACCTCATAAAGGGCAATACGAATGTGACTTGGCTGGGTAGAATCTGTTTAAATTTTTTCATATTCTTTATAAAGGAAACAAGAGTACGGCAAACTAAGAAAGCATTTTCTCACAAATATACATGAAAAACGGCAAGCAAATTGTACAGTGCACTCCCAAGCACCAACTTTTCATATAGTAAGTACTCCCAAACAAGAGGAGAGCATGAAGGAGGGAAGAGAAGGAAAGGAAATTGTAGCCTAAGGGAAAGTCAAGGGAGTAAAAGTGTAGGGTTGGAGTGTGACTGGGATGAGAACGATGGTGCAGGAATTACAGATTTTTGTTCCTTCCTGAGAGATTCTGATCTGTGTGTTTTGGGCTGACTCTTAAATCAACATCGTCACCTGGGAGACAAGTTGCTTTAAATGTAGCTTGCCCCGAGTTGTTTCTGTGAAATCTTCCATTTGTATAGTCTATTTAGCCCTTGAAGTAAATGCCTGTTTTCACAACTGTCAAATGACCACCTAGGCTGCATTCAGTAGACACTTTAGTGGGAACTGTTTGTAAACTACAAGCTGGCAGTTGTTATGATGTAACAGTATAAAAGGTGGACTCAGGTAACGGACATCCAATGATATTTGTAACAGTAGTTATCTCTTGCCAGCACAAACTGTAGTGTAAATGATGGTCCTATGCACTGATAGCAAGTCTGGGTAACAGATGAGAACATTTTATATACACCTGTTGACACAGTTCTACTGGGCAAGGAGTTTATAATCAGTTTCCTGCATATTGCTGCAAACAGAGGCAAAGTAGGAGATATTTGCAAATCCTTCTGAGTGAGTTTATCATTAAACTCATTTTCTCATTTCATTATGTATGTCAGAAACTTTGATAAATCTGCATCTAGAACAGTAGTATAGTATTTGGAAAGTGTGTGGTTTTTTTTTGTGGCCAACTTAGAAAAGTGCTGACTCTTTAAAATGCTTATAGCATTATAGCTGTTATATCAGGTAGCTGATATAACAGCTGAAGATTTATTACATGTTCATATATCCAAAATAAAATAGTACAATTTAGATTCAACATTACAGTACAAACTTTGTATAGACTTGTTTATAAATTGTAACACTAAATATTTAGTGTATATGTTACAATGTTCTTGCAAATATCAAAATATTGGCGCAACCATTTGAGCTGAGAAATAGTTTTCTTGAGCATAGGCTTAATATTAATAAATGTTGAAATCATAGGGGAGAATTCAATTCCCCCTGAAGTACCGCCGCGTTATAGAAATGACCGTTATTACGGTATTAACTTGGCTTTCTGCTCACAGCTCAGGGAGCTGCGAGCAAAAAAACGGCGTTAGAACTACCTTAATAACGGTAATAGTTTTAGCGCGGTGGTACTTTGGGAGGAATTGAATTCCCCCCATAGTGTTCCCAGACATTTTAAAAGCGGTTCATAATAGCAATTACTCTGGCCTCATATTATTTAGCATAGAGTATATTAAGGTAACAAAAAGCATGGGATAGATATAGGTGCTGTTGTATGCGCAAGGCCTTCTAGCTACATAAGGTGAGAATGTTATGTCCAGAGACCATCAATGAAACTATTGATTTGGAGTTCATCTGAAAATATTTAATGGGTAACTATGAGACTGTATATGTCTATATTTCTATACAGTGAATTCATTATGAACAGTTCTTTTAAAGTGTGTGGTTGCTTTTGCACTTATGCATTGTGCATTAAAGTTATAGATCGGGGTGTATGTCTATATATAATTTAATACTCTATTAGAGGAAAGTGCTCTTTTGTTTGCATTCATGTATCACACAATGAGGCTTGAGCTAAGCAAACAAAAATACCTAAAACATTTTTTGGGATCACTGCATGATACAAGCACAGATGAATAGTCCTTTTTCTGAATATTATGAGACCATTGGAGATATTATAGTAGAATTCTATTTAGATGACTTAAGTGACACTATGATCACTGCAGATGTTTTCTAACTAGAAATATATTAATAGAGAAGATACCTGTTTAATTGACTTTGTTGCCTTATTAGATCCTTCTAAGTAGATGTTTTTGTTTAGTCTGCTATAAGATTTTCTAGCAAGAAGTTCTTTGCTATCGAAATATATTCCAGTAGTCGGCTTGTACATGTAACGCCCCCTAGTGGCGTTTTAGTAAACCCTGCACCCCAGTGAATACAGGAGGGGTCACCAAGAGGGCAAGTTAGGTGTTTGCGAAAAGTAACACAAGCTGGTTGCTATGGTGATAACCAGGCCCGGCGCTCCCATTAGGCAAGGTTAGGCAGTTGCCTAGGGCACCGGGCTCTGGAGGGCGCCACAGAATGAAAATTACTTTAAAACTGTGTGGCGACCGCTGACCATACCTTTCACGGCTGCCGCACAGCATTCAGATAAATCCACGGGGAGGGGGGAGAGGCTATTGCTCACCACCACCGCCTCTCTGCTCCGTCTCCTCCCCTCCACTCACTGACTGTCGGGCGTGACATCATCACCACGGCACCGATTTTGACAAAGTGCCTAGGGCGCCATGGACCCTAGCACCGGCCCTGGTGATAACCCAGTCCAGCCTTGGAATGACTGAGTGAAAAGAAGGAGGGTCTGTCAGCAAGAGGGGAGAGAGAAACCCAAGGAGAGACACCAAGAGAGGGACAGGACCAGCAGAGTTGATGTGACAGCTGGGGACCTTGGATAGTGGAGGTGGGTGTTCCAGGGTCCCCCGTATTTGCCCAGGAGTGGGTGAGTGGTGGCTGCTGATTAGAGACAAATCACTACTGTCCCCTAAGCAAGAGTGGGGGAGGCTATAAGGGGAAGGTCCGCCAAAAGAGAAATGGGGATTGCTGCATGCAGTAACGTGACTGCACATACAGAGGAGAGGAGTTCTTAATCCCAGTGAGAGGGAGGGACCCCATATCACTAAAGAGAACCCTAAGAGAGAGAGGGGGACATTTTGCATGGAAGAGACCCTGTAGCGAGGGTTGCTATAAGAGGCATGGTAGCTGTAGTGTCAGAGCCAGGGGCTGTGCGTACACATAGAGAAGTGTCAGAGCCCAAAGGAGAAATCATCTCCGCAGATGAGGGGTGACATACAGTTGAGAGTTACACAGTGTGTGTCAGAACTGCATTGAGGAGAAGCTGCCTGCCTGTTAGCATCCATGTGAGTGCCCTTGCAGAGAAGGGGGTGAACAGCAGTGAAGTATGGAGTACTGGAGTGTCGGATATATGTGAACTATGTTATATTACATCCAGATAACATTAACAACTGTGCAGGAGGACATTCAAATTCATATTGCTCAATGAGAACTGTGCTAGAGAAAGTAAGGAGCTGTATATATATATATATATATATATATATATATATATATATATATACTTATACATATACATATATATATATATATACATATATATATATATATATATATACATATACATATACATATACATACATATACATACATATATATATATATATATAAATATATAAAACAAAATAAGTAGGAGGGGGCGCCACATAGTATAATACTGTATTCAACAATACAGATAGTAGTACCACAAGCCAGAATTTTAGATCACCAAGTGGATATAGGCACTCAGGTGTTAGGAGTGAATCAGTAAGGAAAAAAACACACACACAGGAGGAAATATTTCCAAGACCACCAGCACCATACCAATATGCGTACCAGATAAAAGAACTTTAAAGCTTATCTGTAGGTATAGTTGGTCCCTTCATAGATTAGAATAACTTTGATTCCCCTTCAGGCTGGTGGAGTGTTGTTGCTCAACATTTACAGGATCACAGACAGGCACTTCATATATCCTCAGTAATAACCATGTTTATATGAAGAAAAAAGGCTCTCATAGTGTAATACCATATGATTACATATTTATTGCAGAGTAACATACATACATACATATATATATACATACATACACACACTCAACCCGCAATGGCAAACAGATACAAAATCGAACAGATACATTAATTTCCCAATCAAATAAATTTCACCACGGTATGCAAAATAAACATATGTATATGTGTATCTAACTCATTTTCCCTCAAAGCTCCCTACCCTGTAATTCCATTTACCCTACCCTTCCTCTAATACATCACCCTTTACCCCCAGCCATCGGTGGGTGCCCCGATATCTGCCATGGAGCATCAATACTCTGCTCGCTCCTGCGGGCAGTGTGTTGCCAATCAATTCCACTCAAAACTGCCTGGGATTCAGGTAGCCATGGCAGGGTGTAAAGTTTAAGTTCAGAAAAAGATGTTTTTCATTAGGATCCATGATTCATATGTTGAGTTCATGTGCCAATCTATTATGTGAAAAGTGAAGACCTGTGATACATGCAAATGTCTGGAACATCTACTTCTCCTCATTCTATGGGAATGGTCATAAGGTTTTATTCAAGGGCTGAACTTTTATAACCCTTATTCAATACATCCTGTCAAAGTTTATTATTTTGTAAATATTTCACCAGAAGTGCCACTTTATAGTATGTAATCGCAAGCAGTTGTAGAGCCATTAATATCTGAAGCCCAGCGTTCTGCTTATTGGGAGAGGACAACCACATTTTACTCTGGAGAGCTCAAACATGCTGCCTGCCGTTCCACTGGCCCATATCCGTACTGAGGTGAGGTCCTTCATAGACTAAATCATCTGATGTATATAACCAAGAATTAAGAAATTGTATTCTTATCTTGATAAAACAATCCTATTAAGAAGAGTGTGTCAATACTTTACCTAATGAATTTTTAGAGCATGAAACGGTCCCTATCTCCATTCAAGTAGTAACTGTACAGCTGGGACCCTATCTGAAAGGGAGAGGGGCTTGATGGAGTTCGCCTTAAAAGATCTCACTTTATTATAGTTCCTGTAAGGTTATTCTACTTCTAATAATATTATACTACTCTATTCTACTATTAAGATTTAGGAACCTAACATTGGTCAGTTAATTACACTAGTCCAATATATTTTTCATATCAGATTCCACCTGTAGAACCTCAGTTTAAACTCTGCATGCTTGTGTTTTACATCTCGAAACATATCATGGCAGAACATATTGTTTTATGATCAGCACGGTGGCCTAGAGGTTAGCACTTCTGCCTCACAGCACTGGAGTCGTGAGTTTGTTTTCCGACCATGGCCTTATCTGTGTGGAGTTTGTATGTTCTCCCCGTGTTTGCGTGGGTTACCTCCTGGTGCTCCGGTTTCCTCCCACACGCCAAAAACATACTGGTAGGTTAATTGGCTGCAATGAAAATTGCCCTTAGTCTCTGTCTGTGTGTGTGTGTGTGTGTGTGTGTGTGTGTGTGTGTGTGTGTGTGTGTGTTAGGGGATTTAGATTGTAAACTCCAATGGGTCAGGGACTGGTGTGAATATGTTCTCTGTACAGCGCTGCGGAATTAGTGGTGCTATATAAAATAAATAGATGATGATCTGCCATTACCAAACAGATCAGTTCAGGCTGACACAAATGCATAAACATGTATACTCATGTACATACAACACAGCATTATTATATGATAAAAATATAACAAGAGCTTGGATTTTTGAAGAATGGAATATACAGAGAATTATTTCCTTTCCAAAAACTATCCATATTTGGAGAATTACCCTTTCAAGATGACTTAAAAGGAAAATAAAATAACCAATGATTTGGTATAAACATTATACAACGAATTAGCAAAATTTATTCCAGTGTCTAAATTATTTACTTGAAATCATCCTCTTTTCTTTTATTAGTCCAATGGCATTTTTAAAAAGCTTTGCTCTTCTACTGAAAATATGTGATTATTAATTGATGCGTTGATTTTGGAAAGCATTATATCAACATGACGGCTCTCTAAAAGTTTAAAACTTGCTAGAACTAAAAATAAAAAATAAAAATCCAGGAATAAAAATATTTTCCTCATCTTTTTTATTAGAAAATGCACCAACTTACAATGGAGTCCAACTCATGTCTAAACAGTATCTCAAGAAATTCTTCTTCAAACGACAAGGCAAAAAACACCACATTTTCCTGCGTTTGATCCAGACTGTTAGACAATGCTGATTTTAACATAAATACAGATAAACTGTGACTGTTTCAACATAACCAGCCCTAATTCCTGAAGGATAATAATAATAATAATAATAATAATAATAATAATAATAATAATAATAATGTTTATTTTTACATTGTCATCTTTATAGGAATAATTTAGCATTCTAAATCAGAAACAGACATTCTCAATTCGGTAAACCCATTATTTTTTGCTGATTACTACTTTCTACACACAGTGGAGGCAGCCATTTTCTTTATTGGAACAATAGTCATGAAAATGTAGCCATTAATCAATCAATTAAATCAGCAAGGACTCAACACAAAATGCCTGCAATCGCTGCATGTAGGTGGCAGGTACCCTTTAATGCAATAACAAAGCACCAAGATTAACCTCAAATCTAATTTGTGAGCAAGTTTATATGTGAGAGCATTTAAATACATGCATAATCTCCAATTTCACACTCTGGGATTTGGTTAACTGAGTTGATTAATGTTCTCAAACATAATTTGTTGTAATTAAAGCCACTGACCATGGAACAGTAAATTGATGAACTTCTGGTCAAGGTTTACAGGATATTAGGACTTTGAGAAAGTATAAAGCATGATGGGAAATGTGTGTGCAGATGAAAGGCCTTGTCTTTTGTTACATTTAATCTACAGAGCACATGAAAGGTTGCAGCGAACAGGGCTGTGGCACACTGGAGGAGTAGAACGGAAGTTTAAGAGTCTTTTCTCTGCAATTATTTTATCTTTCTTCCTGCTCACACCACCTATTAGTCTCATGTTCCCCATGTTGTACATTCAAGCTTAATTCTGAAGATAAATGAGTATCTTTTGAGCAGGCAGCACCGAATGACTTTCCAGAGATAAGACTTGGGGTGAAAGGAGGTCAAGATGTGGGATGCTCTAGCTCTATATGTGGTAATTGGCAGAAGAGAAATATCCATATAACATGGAAAAACAGATTATATAAAATTAAGCTGCTGAATCGTGAATTTACTGTACTTACAATGTATGTTAGTAAAATTAAAAAAGTATAGTTCAAGAAATATTTAAACTGTACATGGGTCTGGAGTTGAACCCAATCTGATAGGCCCCCCAACGTATAATGCTGTCTGCATCTGCTCTGATCATTCCTGCCAAGGTGTGCTTTTCTTATACAGGCAGCATGTTGTCGATCATCAACATACTATCTGCAGGAGCTAGAGCAGTATTGGCGGAACATACTGGACATCAGGGGACCCACTAGATTAGGGGGAACGTCACACCATAAGTAATATTGTAAATTAAGGAAATCACTTTTATACTGAATAAATTATGAAACACCACCCCAAAGTGGTGGAGATATCCTCTGAAGCTTTTTACAGAGGAAATGTGCAGTTAAAGCTCATGTAGAAGTAAAAGAAATAGAAATATTAATTAGTAGCAGTTTCTAGTAGTGCAAGTTTATAAATGCATGCTCTGTACCATTTGGTGATTTTAATATTTGCTTAAGGAAGAAATATTTAGGCAATATCACACAGATACAGAGTTCACATTCCTAAAATAATCCTCATCTTAATCTTTCTTCCAGAACTTCTGTAAACTTTCTTCCTCAGCCATAACCTATCCAATACTACTACTAGTTACATGGTTGTCATCTCTAACTTAAACACTGAATATACAACGCATAATATCGAGACTATAAATTAGTCCACTTACCATCAAATTCTGCAAGCCTGGAAATACTTTCTCCAAGGTCTGCAGTTACTGGCAGAGCTTGCCGGACTTTTAAATTAGTCTCCCTGCAAAATATACAATGATAAACAACCTGTCATATTAACAGAAGTAACATCCACCTGTACAGCATAACATTTTAATAACACAATTCTGGAACACAGCCACAAGAAGTGACAATGAATGCCAGCAGTTACACACCAGCGTTAACATTAACACTGTATTTTGCTATAAACATTGCCATTAGTGGTACCCTGCTTTGATTTATGTCCTGGAGCTGTCATTTTACACATATACAAGAGTTGCTCTGTTAGTGTTTTGTGTGAACACAATTTTAACGAACCAGTCATGCATTTATTAACATAAGGTTAGCGCAGAATACATTAACTCAATTTACCCCAAATAAAAGGGACAACTTCTCAAAATTATTTGAATTGCAATAAAGGTGGCATCGCTTGCCATTGTTTTTGGTGTGTGTAGTGTATGCTAAGAAAATGAAGAACCAGCACGCATAAAAGTAATCATTTGCTATTTTAGAGACCTAAAAGGGTGTTGATCATTTAGACAATTCTGATTCTTTATGCAATATAGCACATAGGAAGGTGGTCTTTCCCTGTGACACTGCTTTTACCTGCAGCTGAGGGGTGGAATATGCAGTCTATGTGCAGGCAGCCGCAGCATCTCACAGAGCACTAAGACTCAATTTACCCAATCTAATGCATTACAGAAAAAAGGATGCTATTGCAATCCTTATTGAAAAGGAACAAGATTACCATGGTACAATAAATGGCCAAATTACTATTAAATGCTATGATAATAGTCAATTATCACAGTACTTACAAAAAAAAGGCACAGGATCACTATGGTAAATTTACTATAAAGTTTAAAAGTAGTTTGCCATGGTAGATTTTTCGTAAGGTAAGTTATATTTGCTGGGACGTAATGACTAATGAGTAAGGGTTGTTCACTACCTCACCCACCACCCTCATTTCTGCATGGACCAACAGCATTTAGAAAAGATGTATTTTTAGTACAAAATATGCTCAATGTATATTTTACAAATGCTTATTATTATGATTGCTTAATTATATTTTTTGATAAAGTTGTCTTCCATACTTGGTAACATTTTAAATATATTTTTCAAAGGCACTGAAATAATATGTGGTACATATTCATCCTTGAAAGTATGACCTGACCACAAGACATGGATGTAAAACCATGGAACAAAACCAAATGATCATGCTGGTGCCTTAAGACGCCAAACATTATGTTTTATCATTGTAAACATATGGATGACTGCAAAAGAAGGTTTTTATTTTTATAAAATTTGAGAAACATTAAAAGAAGTCTTATCCTAGAGTAAAATGCCATTGTTTAGGCCACTGATTCCCAACTCAACTGGTGTCCATCATGTGCTACAACATGGGACATGAGCATAGCTTGGAATCTGCATCACAAATAACTATTTTTGAATGCTGGTTGTAGCAGTATTGCTGAATCATGTAGAAACCAACCCTTGTGCCACAGCAAGTGACCTGCTATAGTCCACGCAGCTGGGTCCATACTACTAAAAGGCATATGGTCACAAATAACCACCTCTGGACACTCCCTGATTTAATATCTTATCCTATATTCACAGTCAAACAATATATCAAATCTATTTTGTCAGGAAACCTCTCCTAACTACTGTTACCAGTCACAAACCGCACCGATCGCACAGATTACAGATTTGCCGAATCGCCCCCAAACAGCACTCAGACAACCACACCCACTTTGGTTTTGCCACCACCAATTGTATAAAAGGACAATAGGACCCCAATCTCTCACTGGTACACAATGAGCATTCCTTGTTACTCAGTTTAGTAAGGCACACACCAGCAATCACAGGGTTAACACTCAACACCTCAAGGCTCTATGACACAAATGTACAGGCAGACACACACTAGACTTGGTATACAAAGGTATTCACAATTCACACCTCAGCATTTTAAGGGTTAGCATGGCCACGCTATCTTCTTTATAAAAGGCTATGGGGCTTATTCAATTGGGTTTCCAGTCCACGGTAACGCAGTATCGATGGTAATACGGTACTGCAATAACGTGGATTTTCCTAGGATTTATTCAAAACTATTCCTAAGATTTGACCTATCTTAACATTTCTCAGATGTATCCCAGAGACATAACTCCCCTGTCAATAAAGCAGTCATAATCTCCTGCACATTTAAATAACAAACAGGCCTAGGTCCAGCATATTAGTTGAGCTTATACTCATTTTCTCAAATTCTCTGTGTGACAGAATACTTAATTTGACATATAGGCTTCCCTTCATAATACTACTTTTATTAATTTTAAGCTGAATTTTGGAAACTGAATTATATTTGTCTGTATAAGATTCAACAAGCAATCATCCTTGTTTAAGGCCACAAACTATGAACGACTCCTTAGAGTCTCTCTCGGTGTCAAAAAACTCTCCTATGTCAGGATGTAGCTCACCCCAGGGGCCTTTGAAGCTGCTCAGCTTTCCCTGAAAGTAGTGCTGTTATCTTTTAACATAAAGGTGGGCAGGGCTACCGGGTAAACACACACAAGACCCTCTGACTTCACATGTTACACCTTAGTAGCTCAATTTATCAATAGATTAATTTGATATAACATATTAACACTGCAATTATGATTAGGCCTTATTCCCCACAATTATGTTATTGGTTAATCCTTATAACTGTAATTCTTCTCTGTTCACTACACATATCAACAGACTAAGGATGGAGAGAAGGAGTGCACCAGAAGCGGTCAGGAGAGTATGGACAGCAATGGAGAGTACAAACAGCAACGTACCAGCAGTAGAACAGGGCACTACTACTTCTGCCACGTTACTGGATACTATTACTGGTACATTACTGGGTGCAAGTACTATTGGTGGCTTATAATTGCAATTTGTGTTCTTTATGGCATTATAATGGGTACTGCTATTAATGGTGGCTTAGTAATGGACACTGCTGTTATTACTTTTTACTAGTACTGAGGTTTGTTAATAAGCATCACTTTTATTGTTGGCATATTACTGATCATTACTAGTACTGGCTGCATTTTAATGGTCAATACCTTAAATGCTGAGATATTATAGAGTGATACTAGTGCATTGCTTTTATTTCTGGCTTACTGGAGGACACTAGTGCTGTACACATTATCGGGCTTCACAACTACAGATAGCTTATTAATGGCCATCACTGCTACTGTTGGTATACTCTGTACTGCTGATGCTGTCTAGTGGCTCACAAGCACTCTAGTGAAGATTCTTAGTGCTGGGTGTTCACTCCAATGTTATTAGTCTCACTTCACCCCTAATCAATTGCAGGTACAATATATGAGTACAATGCAATACTAATGATGCTGTTCATCTCTGATGTTTACTTGTTTATTTCTTTAAGCGAAGATTCTGGGCAGCAAGTGAGGCCCACAACATGTAGTGGGTTGTCCACCACTGGTTTAGGAAAAAACATGAACAGATTAAAATAAACAATTACACAAATTTTGCTCCATATCGAAATGTAGTCAAAATGTTACGCAAAAGAAAAAAATAAGCTCTTGTCAGTAATGTAACCAAATCTTAAGAGAATGTTTTGATGTCTTAATTGCATCATCATTCATTCATTGATAGTTTGATGTTTACACTAGAAATGTACTAAATCCACTTGACATTAGTTGCAGCTGATTGTGTATGATGTAGCGCACAAATAAATACTTTCAATTGTTACTGAAATGTTAAACAAGTTTCATAAACTCAATATGAATTCAATTACAAGGTCAATTATAAAAACTATAGTAAAGTACAAAGGTTGGGCGACAATCAACTGATCATGTTTAAGTTATTTTTTTATACTACATCATTAACAAAGGCTAGGAAAATACAACCTGTTTTCATTTACATTTTTCTATAAAATATCCAATAAAACATGTGTGACCAATTTACACTGGAGATCCTAACAGTAATGCATATTAGTGTGCATTGATATTAGTCTGCTGGCATAGTGGAGGCTGCCATTTTGTGGCAGAAAAGAATATTCATAAGAAAGGGAATCCACAAACACACAATTTATTCTTTTGTGTTGACAACATTCAAAATCTGAGAGATCCAGTCTATAAAAAGAATCTGATTTTGATAACACTACTCAATAAGCAAAGTGAAATTATATCTTGTTTCCGAGTTAGGAACAGAACAAAAAACTTAGAACCATACACGGTTCAAATGGCTACTTGGGAGATATCGTTCATAGCTCAAAAATCCTGTGTTTCTTTCCCTGCCTTTTATCTTATGTGAACACTGACCAAAAGTAAACTGTGCTGAGGTGCTAACCAAGAAACACTAAAATGTCTTTATGTACTGGGTGGCAGCTAGTTTAATCAGCATGATGGGGGTGAGGGGAGGAAAATGCAATTTTCGAAAACACTGCAGATTAAACGCACATGACAATGTAAAACATACAACAAATATTAGCAATAGAAACAAACAAAATTAGCCCTCACCCATCAAGCTCTGCTGTTTCCACATAACAGAGGCCATGCGGTTCGCTACTGGACAGGAGGAGCAGGTCAGCCTATTAAACAAAAATGGTCATATTTATGCGTTTGGAAGAAATATTTTTAAACCATATTTCAATATATCATGTCAATAGAAAAACTACAATCATTTTCAGTGGAACACTAGCTGGAAGAAAATTGGTATCTAATCCAGGACTGCCGAGGGTAACACATGATTCACTTTGTGCATAGTGACCAATTACAGAGTTTCATTGTTTACTACCCAGTTTTCCTTTTATGAGTCTATAGTGACCGCACCCTCAATATAATGAAGACAACAATCCAATTATAGTATGAAAATATCAAGGCATTTATTTTATCTTATTTAGAATGTATTGTGATAACATTAAACCCAAAGTTATAGAATAGATAGCTGCCATGTGACAAATGCCCCACAGCTGGCATCACAATCTAACTGTAGCCCAACCCTCCATCTATCTCAGCTCCCATCTCACTGTAAATTCAAGACAATGATTGTATACAGCCATGCAATTATAGAATTATGACATTGCTGGCCAATGTCTTCTGGCAGCAAGTGTTTACCCTCAGGATATCATTATAGTCTAGAAACCAAAGCAAACCATTAATGTATATAGCTTTGATGAAATCTTTCAGTGTTCTGCTTCACAAACTATGTTGTGGACTGTGCACTGCTGCTAGATACAGGATATTATACATGCCATTATGATAAAAAGGATACAGAGTTTAGAATAAAATAAACTTCATTTGACTTTATCATCTATATTTTTTTGCTCTTGCAAACAAAACACACAAATTATGAAACAGTCATGTTAACTGTGTTTCTTGTATGCTCTCTGGAGCCATCAAGATGAAAAAATAACTAAAAAAGAAATAGGATTAATGAATTGTGCAGTACAACACTTCTGCCATCTATTGGCCATACCGCAGTACTGCAAACAGTGCTACTGTAAGGTGATTTAGATGCAGGATGTCATCCGATTCAATCATATCAGAAGGTAGACATTTTTCAAGATATTAAGGTTCTTGACATTATGTTTGCAGATCATAGAAATTAATTTTACAATTGTTGATACCGCAGAAGGGGTAAAACAAATGTGTACTGGTTCAGAGGGGGAATAGCAATGAACTAAAGCTTGCAATTTTAAATGTACTAAATGAAAAGGTAAAATAATAGATGCTGGACACAAACAACCAAAAGCAAAATACTGAACAAGGGGTAATGATCAACAACAGAGGAAAGGGACATTGGAGCTATAGTTTTAGGTAATAAGAATGTGAGCAAGCAGTAGGAAAAGACATTCGATTATTTGGATGTATTGGAAGAGGTATTAGTAGCAGGAAGAGGGAGGTTATAAGGTCACAGGCAAGACCTCACCTAGAGTACAGAGTACAGTTCTGGAAGCCTTACCTCCACAAATACGGTCATAAAAAGGCTATATAAATTGTTATGCTGGCCATGTACCAACTATCTGGAAAAACTTCAAGAGTTGAATATGTACAGCTTAGTAGGGGAGAGAAGGGAAAGAAGAGATATGATAGAAACATTCAAATCTATCAAAAGTATAAATAGAGTTTAGGATGGAAGTATTTTTAAAAATATGAACAAGGGGGCATACTTTCAAAACTGGAGAGTAGAAGATGAGTAGCAAGGAAGGTTTTTTTAATTTTACAGAAAGGATGAAAGAATCATGAAGTAGCCTCCCAATAGTTGTGGTGGGTTAAAGTAAAAGAATATATGGGACAAAAATATGAATAGACTTAAATAAAATATAAAAACACATAAAGACAATCTAAATGGCTTCATAGATTGGATTTGACAGCAGAAAACAATGGCATGGTTTTGCTTAGCAATTTCTGATAAAAAAAATAATAAAAAAAACGATATGTGTAAACTGGAGGGGAAATGTTTTGGTTCTTTTAATTTTGAATCTTTTTTTTTTAAAGGACATTTTTCAGAATCTGGGAATAAATGTTGAGACTTCTCTATCTTAAACTAGCCCTGTTGTGGGCTGAATAATTCTATACATTCACTGGTACCATCACGGAGCCCTGAGGCACGCGATTATGACACAAGTTCATAATTAATTCTCACTATGATGGGTACATTTTAAGATTAATGCTGGACATTTCTGCCTCTATAACATAACTGCTTGAGTGTAAGAAGGTAACACTTGCCCATAAATTTACTAATTGTAACGTCATATGACAATCCATTTCAATTCCACATTGAGTAGATACGGAGACAATAATCTTGGCATTAATGTGTGAACAGTTTTAGGGTGTCATTCATCTTACTATATCCACCCTGCATTCATAAAATCATGAAAATGTGTGCACAGTAATATAAAAAACAATAATATTACATACAACCACAAACTGATTGTTCTCCAGTCTGATGATATCGCCTGCTCTTACATTCATCCACTTCTCATTCTGCAGTCTGTAAAAGACAAAGACAGAAATAAAGGGCATAATTGGTTTTGTCTCACAGAATTCCTTCTGTCATTTTCAATAATCCTGAAGCCTCAGTAATTTTGTAACAAAGGAACATGAACAGTCAAGATGTAAAACCATGACATTCCAAGACGGCTTGTTAATATGATACCATGGAAATGAAACCGGTGAGCAAAGTGCAAACGAGGATGAATTTCTTTCCCATACAGCCATAAGAACAATTTATTTAGGAGTATTTCCAAATAATTTTTGCACAAGAAAAAAAAATAAAAATCAACATTTGGAGGAAAAGAAAAGTCCAACCTTTTTTGGTCCTTATTAAAAACAGCAGAGAACTAGAGAAAGATTCCCAGCCACATATATTAACCAGTTTTCACCCATATTGGCTTGCAGCTATTTTACATCTTTTTAACAAGCATTAACACAGTGTTGGGTCATATTTTCCCACTGAGCCTTCAATCTGCATACCCCAGCCTCTTCTTGATTTATTGTCAGATTTGTTTGTTATAGCTTGTAACACTTGTTTAAAATGTCTGCCGATATGTTATTAGATAGGTGTCTGTTCCGTTAATTCAATGTATGGTTGTAACTTATTATTGAAATTAATTAATGTACAGCCCTTTTGAAGGTTAGAGGACCGCTCATGCATCCCCTGAAGTGTATCAGGTTGCTCATCACTGCATTAAAGGCTGTTCTGTAAATGTATTACTGGTTGTATGTTAAGTACGGATTTGAAATCTTGCACCATCCAAATTTAAAAAAAAAAAAAAGGGGGGAAACAGTTATTAGTTATTAACCACTAATAATCACATGTGAAATAAAGTAATCAAAACTACAGAGCAGATGTGGTTGAACATTCATTGACCACTAAATTTATTAAAGTACTGACACTTGAAACAGATGAGCAAATTGTTAATATACTACATATAAAAGAAATAGTTTTATATAGTAATTTTTTAAAATCTTATGGCGGCAGGGGTTTAACCTTTTGATATATTTTTTCTATTTGCTAAAGATACAAAAGGATAAGTATTTGAGAGAAAGACAACTGATAAAATACAGCTGTTGCAAACAGAGAGAGGTCCTTCATATAGTACTTTGGCAACAAATATATTTAAAACCTAAAAATAAGAAAAAAAAATAAATCACATTCTTTTGGTAAAAATGTTATACCTGTACTTCGTATCAGATCCAGCA
This sequence comes from Mixophyes fleayi, assembly GCF_038048845.1. Taxonomy (NCBI): domain Eukaryota; kingdom Metazoa; phylum Chordata; class Amphibia; order Anura; family Limnodynastidae; genus Mixophyes; species Mixophyes fleayi. The sequence goes on along the minus strand of NC_134405.1, from coordinate 105,352,116 downwards.
CGTTCTGAGTTTAATCTGTTCTATAAATGAATGTGAGGTTTTGTGGAATTAAATATACCTAATGCTGAAATATTAATTATTTCAGTTACAGTGTATATGTCATAGCTCTCAATTTAAAAACACATATGTATGGCCCAAATATAGGGACTCTCATTGTTTAGAGTAGGACCATCCTATTAGCAAAAGCGCATTGGCGTGGCAGGATGGCTTAAACATACATTTGCAAATGTGTGCAACAAAGACTTTTGCATTTTTATCTACAGTAGAAATGGCAGATCTGTTGCTGGCTATAGCAGTGTGCTGGGGGAAAAAATGTTGTGTGTATGTTCCTTGCAGGATAACCCCACCCTTTCAGCACCTGTTATGGCCTATAAATTGATTTGAGCAGCTTCCACTTTTGTATTTGTCTGAGAGGCATGTTGGTGTCAGTAGCTGAGGGGGAGTGCTGACATTGGATTGCCATTTGGAGGCCTCTGGGGTACCTCTTTGGTAAGTTAGCTCTCAATTTAAAAACACATATGTATGGCCCAAATATAGGGACTCTCATTGTTTAGAGTAGGACCATCCTATTAGCAAAAGCGCCTTGGCGTGGCAGGATGGCTTAAACATACATTTGCAAATGTGTGCAACAAAGACTTTTGCATTTTTATCTACAGTAGAAATGGCAGATCTGTTGCTGGCTATAGCAGTGTGCTGGGGGAAAAAATGTTGTGTGTATGTTCCTTGCAGGATAACCCCACCCTTTCAGCACCTGTTATGGCCTATAAATTGATTTGAGCAGCTTCCACTTTTGTATATTTCATAGTTGTCAACAAAACAAAGGTATTTTCTGTGAGACATAGTCTACCTACCTATTCAATCACTATGAATCAGTGGCATCCAACGAGGCACAATGCACAATGTAAAATGCTAAATAAATGCACAGTTCTAGCAACTATGATTTGGGGGCACTATTGCGGCATATGATTTCGGGACACTATTGTGGCATAATATGATTTGAGGGCTCTATGGTGGCTTAATATCAATTGGGGGCACATACTCAGGTATGAGGGCAGGGGGAGAATGTTAATATAATGTGGGAGGTGGGCTATTAATTTAATGCTGGAGTTTAGGTGGGGGCTAATTATTTAATTGATGCCATTTTATTTGTGGGGTGATGTGGGTCAATTCTATTTAATATTGGGGCCTAGCAATTTAAGAAAGGGTGACCTTTAATTTAATGCTGGGGTGGTTTGGTGGCTATTAATTTAAAGTGGGCTGCTTGGGAAAAAATAACATCTATTTATTAAATGAATATGAATTATTTAATGGCAGTGATGGTTGCGGAAAATAGGTATATTTCTTAAACGTAAATGCTATTTAATTTATTGCTGAGGTTGTTTGGAGGCAGGGAAATAGGTTTATTTATTAAATGTGTATACTAGTATTTTAATGTTGAGGCTGGAGGGAGGTCTAATTATAAAACATTGGTTGTACTGATTGAACAACTGGGCTGCTTGGAGTTTTTTAAATTACATGTACCCATTTTTTTCCCCAAACAAGGCCTCCAACATTCCAGGATCCAGACAAGCAGCAACTAAAGACACCAGCAGTCACAGGTGGTGAAAGTGAGAAGAACAGGTAAGAGAGAGCAGGACTGTCTGCCAACTGTCCCGAATTTTGGCGGCCGTCTCATTTAGGGAGATTTGGTCCGACTACAAGGACAATTGGGAGGTATGTCCCACTCCACCCTGTACTGCTTGTGAAGGACGAGCTGCATGCAACCAACAGTATTGCACACAGTATTGGCTGTGTATTTGTCTAACATTTGTCTAAAATGATAACCATGTTACATAATAGGGGCCCCCTGTCTTAAATACCCCAGGACCCCCGATCGTTAATCCACCTCTGATTAGGGGAAGGGAACTGATAGTTGCTCCCAGTCCCTGGATAGGACACAGCCTGCAGAGTAAGCTGAGGAGCTCTAAGTATCACAAGATTTGGTAATCTTGTAAGACTAAGAGCTTCCCTGCTCACTCTACAGGAAGTTGCCACCCTGATGGATGTCAGCAGCACCAGAAGCATAGATAAGTACAGTGGGCTGGGGGTGTCAATGTGTCTGGGGGGATGGAGTGATGTGGCTGTGGCTGGGAGGTAGTGATAAATGTAAAGTTTTGTTATAATGTATGTATCAATGCCCCATGTTGGCCACACCCACAACACAATGTGATCACGCCCTTTTCAGCGCCGAAGCTGCGTGGCGGCACACAGTGTATTCGCTGCTGAAACTAAGGTGGGTCTGTGTACTTTAAATTCTAGGGCTGATTTTTAGTCCCAGTCCGGCCCGGACTGTGTATGACCAATGTTAGGGTTTTTTAGAACTTATTTGCTACTCCTAGCCTTAATCTATAGTAATTGAATGTACAGTTTAATGACAAATTAATATTTGTAAAGTCTGTATTCACCATTTCCATGCACGTACTGTACTTTGATTGAAATGAGTTTGAAAACATTGCTTGTTTGAACTGTAAATGTACATAAAATGGCTAAAGTATTGACCTGCATTTGTAAGGGGTTTACATTGACTTCAAAACAAATATTAAAGAGTACTGAATGGCAGTAATTAAGACATGTTACTTTCCAAAAACTGTGAGGCAGTGCAAAGCATTACAATTAGCACTAAGAATTAGTAGGTAAATAAAATGAAAATTAGATGGTAAAAATAGAGTATATTCCACCACAGTGGTTGAAGTGGAAATTTAAAAGTCGCGGTATGAAAAATTAAAAAGTCATTGGAATTTTAGTTTTACAATGTAGGCAGTAAGAGAAGTGGCAATATGGCATACCACTGTATATACACCCTACTTTGACTACTGTTCCACCTTTTAGAGCCAAAAAAATCCCCCAAAAAACCCTCACTGTTGAACAGATCCAAATAGTACACTGTCCTAAAGATGTAGGAATGGCTTCAGCTGTCTGTAATGTAATGTAGAGGAGAAGCAATGCTTTACTTTATAACAGAGCTGCAGTGGAATGCCAGGTCATCACTAAGCAATGTATTTTATCTTCATGGCTCATAATCTCAATTTGGCAGTTTAGTCCTTGTGGAATACCTGTGGTCCTATATGTACATAAGTACAGAAATGAGTTTAGAAGCCACTAGAAGTTATTGGCTGCTATCAAATTGAACCTAGTCTCTCTCTGTCTGTCTGTGTGTGTATGTGAGGGAATTTAGATTGTAAGCTCCTATGGGGCAGGGACTGATGCAAGGGAGTTCTCTGTGGAATTAGTATCGCTATATAGATAGATATAATCAGCGTATCATCATCATCAGCTATCTCATGGGGATTCCAACAAGTTATTTTTGGGATCTTTATTCACATTGGTGTCTTATGTTAATAAAAGAACTGTATATGATTTTTAGGTAGAACCTCTTTCAGCAGAAGTATTTATGTTCTTTGCTTAGTCCAAAACAATATCCTTTTGCATAGAAAAAACAGCAAGTCTACCCATACAACTTGTATCAAACACACACATTTATATATATATATATATATATATATATATATATATATATATATATATATATATATATACACATATACACACATCCATATATATTTACACTGCACATGTTTAACATGCTAGAAGCAATTCTAAATGTTTATCCAACAAGGAAATATACCCTGCACAATCAACATGTTGCTTTACTAGATCATTTGGCCTGGGAATGGAAGGCAGGGCCTTTTATATCAATCCAAGTACATGTTGTCCTGGAAAACTTTCAACAGCAGTATTTTATTGTGAGTACTCAATCCTGAGTTGCTGCACACCATCTTCATGTTAGGGTATTGGCAGTTTTATCGCCTTTCACTACTATAAAATGAGACCGATATCTCTAGTTCACATCATATCATTAACTCTTTCCCTGGATTTGTCATTTATACTTCCTACACAGAAAGAGATGTGGCAAGTGCAATTGCAGTGAAGACAATGGTAAGCATCCCTGTCTTCCCATCACATATATGGCTGGAGTTTCTAAGATTCCTGATGACAATAGGAAACAGAACAAATAAATTACTGCTTTAAACAAACAGTGGTTTGGTTTAGAAAAGCAAGCACTGTTTTGTAATGCAAAGTTATGTTAAAAGTACATGACCTACCAGTGATAGTTGATTATATACACCATTTTGCCTTCATAATATAACAAAAATGTTTAATAGGCCATACATTATACACATTATATATATATATATATATATATATATATATATATATATATATATAATATATATATATATATATATATATATATATATACATACACATACATACAAGTTAACCCGTGCATGATACTCATGCATTCTAGTCAAATCAAGCTACTTAAGGTGTTAAAAAGGTTCTTGTCATGCATTTGGGCCATAGCCCAGGCCTCAACCACCAACCACTCCCCACTGTCACCCCCGGCAACCACCAACCACTCCCAACTGTCACTTCTCCTTCAAGAAATATATATATATTTTTTTAAAATCTTTATAAACAAACACTTTTAACAATTAACAAATTAAATTAACAAATTAAAAACATCTTAGTATACCAAATTTCAGCCCTTTCTGAATTTTTTTTTCCACACACACTAAGAATTTAGTAGGTCAGTGTATAACTCCGGCCAGCAGGAAAATTTGCACTATATTATATTAGTGAACCCCAATCACCCCAAAACATTTTGAGGATATTGCAAACCTTTCCAATTCTGGTTTGGCATGTACAAATTTACACAAATATCCTAAAATGCCTTTAACCTACTGGATAGTCTCTGCGTAGTCAATGGTTCAGCTTGCCACCACAGAAAAAAAAAAATTAGCACTGAAACTCTTTACACCTACTTGTATGGTTCTATTTTAGAAACATTTAACAAGTAGATGGACTATTTAGCCACCATTGAAGTGATTTATAGGTTAGTTAGAACATCACCATTTTCATCTCTGCGGGTACTGGTAGCCAGTATAAATTGCAAACCCCCCCCCCATCAAAATCTCAACTCGTAAGGGCTGAATTTTTGCGTAAGGTTTTAGATTTGCCTTTGGTAGACTACTTAATTATCAGATTGCAAACATAGTTTAAGTGGACTACAATATAGAGACCAACAAATTATTATTAAATGAAAAATGAACAGAGCCAACAGAACTTTTTCTAAAATGCTCAGTTGACCAAAACTACCCCCCCCCCCCCCACCACAAAAGAAAAACTCCAAACAGCAGTCAGTCTATAAGGTATTTGAAAAAGTAGAGATAGTACTATGTAAAAAACCTGCATGGTCTTTTTTTTTTATTACATGAAACAACTTTCCTATCTACAATGGTAGGTTATTCACACTCTATAGTACAGGGTATTTAACCTTACTTAATAACTGGACAAATCACCTACTCTCACTGTTCAGGAGGTAGGTGTTCCATGGGCATGGATGGTACATGCCCACAACTGCAAAGAAAGAACCGCCCCCCCCCCCCAAAAAAAAACCCCAAAAAACAATTATCCTTTAACGTATGAAGACTCTGGCAATTTGTTAACCAAGTAAGTTTGAAAAACTTACTGTAAGTGTGGCAGTTAGCTCTATTTTGGTTTCTATATTTACATTACTATCTAGATTTACATGATTATAGTAGCGGAAGGAGACATGGTATGGGATGAAATAGGTGGCGAGGCAGTTGACCATCAGATGGCACTAGAGCCAGGAACAGCCAAGGAAAAGGTCAAAGATTCACAAACATACATCAATCTAAAAAAAAGTATTGGTATGACACTTTCTGAATTATTGTAATATCAGGAGGAAAACTATTTTTACTTGCTTATAGATATATAATTTTGTTACAGACTAGTTTATTTTGTACTGAATTTCAACCAATTATAGTGACAATTGGTAATCTTAAAATATAGATGATATGGTCTAAGTCGGAAGGTGTTAAGAAATACCTGATCCCCGTTCCGCTGCGCTGTCAGCGTGGTCTGACAGCGGTATCTGATCCGTGCAGCGCTTCTCCTGATGGCGCCGCCGCACTTCCGGGTTCTTCCTGCTGCCGATCATGTGACTCCTGGGCGGGGAATTCAAACTCCTATATCTTCTCTGCTCTGACACGCTGCCTGTGTCAGAGCAATGTGTTTCCTGTTCCTGGCTACAGTTCCTGTGTTTCTGACTCCTGTGAACCTGCTCCCTGTGTATCCATCTATTCCTCCTACTCCTGTGTACCTACCTGGCTGTGACCTGACTATTCTTTGGCTTATCCCTGGCACCACGAACTGGACTATCTCCTGTGTACCGACCCGGCTGTGTTACCAACTATTCTCTGGATCTTCCTCTGGCACCGTATACCTGATACCTCCTGTGTACCGACCCGGTCGTGTCTCTGGACCCATATCCTGCCACGCACCCATTGGCTCCGTGCATCTACCGGTTACTGTTCCAGACCTACAACACCTGGAATTAACGGTTAGTGCCTGTACTTGCACCGCTTTGTCTTATTGCTTGTCTACCTGCCATCACTTAGAACCTTCTCCCTTACGTCAGTAGGCTAATCTGGGGGCCGCGACCTGCGGTTCTTCGGCAGCAAAGTCCACACTACCTTGCGGTGGTTCTTGGTGAAGACCGGAAGGCCGTTCGACTCCGCGCCCTAGGTAAGCATGTGCCAATACTGACTAAGGCATCAAAATCGTAACAGAAGGCAGGTGTTTTCTCCAAAAATGTAACTTTGCAAGATTTGTCTACTATTTAAAATGGTGAACGTGTCAGATTTCTTTTTGATTCTACAACCCAAACAAGCAATAAAATATAGTATATTATTAGAGCACTGTATCAGTTTTTTATGAAACTTTGTAAAAACAATTAGGCCAGTCTTCAGACTGCTATCCTAACTCTACCTACCTCACTCCTTGATAAAGAATCCAACAAACAAACATATCATGTACTCCAGGCTGATAGGAGTTCAGCAGCTAAATTGTTGAAGCAATCTCTACTACCTCCTACCCATATTAGTTAAATATATCAGGTTCATACCCGATATGGAAAAAATTACATATCACATACATGACAAAGGAGATCAGTTTAGCCAGACATGGGAACCACGGCTTACTTATAACTTGGCAGTACGTCTTAATTATAATATTTTTCAGCTTTTAAGTTACACTTCCCTTTTGCAATTTAACATTTTTATTTATTTATGTGTTCTATTAACCATCAAGCATCAGAATTTTGGGATGTAGACCATGTTGCTCCTTACACCAGAATGTTTACACAAGTTCTTTATCTAGAATACCTGCATGATAGCAGTTTGGCAATGCTTACATTCATCACCCCATAAAGAAATAAATGGGACAGCAGAATCCTTAGAAATGAATTCTTCTTCTGAATACATATACACCTTTATGTAATAGAATAGAAGAGAAGCCTGCGTGTGGTCTTTGGCATAAAAGACAATACAACAGTGTGCTTCAGTTCTACACTAGGCAGCTCTCCATCTGTTTATGAATTAATGGCTTTCAGTAGACAAAATAAGGATATTTTGATGCAGTTTGGGAATAAACCTTTTCGATACCTTTTAAGGAGAGTAATTTATACAGTCAAGCTGTTCAGCACATACAAGACAACATGCTTCTATTAAATGTACACTTTGCCAGGCATCACCACTAAAGAAAACTGCGTGCTTAAAAGCACCCGCAGAAAAGTAGCAATTCTGAACATTTTCCTTTGTAACAATTTAATTAAACGTCACTTAATTTTAAATATATTGTGAGCTTTGTCTCAAAAAGTGTGCATGCCTCTGCTTACATTAGTGTTGGACCCAGGTGCTGGAGGACTTTAATAGGTTTCTAAAAATATGCAGCTTAATTACAATTGTCCACAGTTGCCAATATTTTCCTAATCTGTAATGATGTCCAGCATTGGCTGCTATAAAAGACTTATTATTTTACACTTTCTTACATAACTGGCTAATCTTGTGTAGCCAATAGGAAGAGCCCAGTACTGAACTCCTAATTTGCCTGCAGAGGTCACCTCCAGTTTGAGGCAGTTGTTTTTTTTACCTTTTTTAAATTTATTGTTTTTGTCGTATGCTTAATTTATGGCTGGCTGCTGGTACCACACCAAAAAAGAAAAAAAAAAAAAATGAGTAAACTGGCAATCACCTTTAAATGGTAGAGAAACGTCTTAATGTTCCTGTATAGACCCCCTGATTCTAGAGCAGTGTGGAATATGATAGAACTATATACATAGTTTGTAATCATAACCACTGAAAAAAATCTCTGCACACAAAGGCTCATTGTTAGTCAGATTTCTATTAATTAATATTAAAGGAGGCTGCCATAGTGAGAAAAACAAATCACATCAGGTGTGGCCTCTGATGAAACAATACTTACAGTGGCCAACTCATCACAAAAAATTGATACAACTGTTGCAAAATTTTTAACAGCCAATAGCTTTTGCTCTCTTAAGCATCATCATATCATTATTTTGCCCTGAAAAAAAAAAGCTCAACAAAGTAATGTTTCAGTATAAACACATTTAAACTAAGCAATCAAGCCTAGAAATACCCACAAGACATGTACAGCTCTCGGGAAGGAAATACAGGACTAATTATAACCCTGGCAACACTACATGGGAGGCGTCTGGTTATGATTGTTTGGAAGGGAAGAAAGAGCCACGCACATCACTCCACAGAATTGTGGAAAAGATGGTGGGAAATGACTGCAGTGTGTCTGAGGACAGCTATACTGAAAAGTGCACAAACCATTTTTAATCAGAAATTGATTTGAGAAAACACATAAAAAAGAGAGAGCGAACACCATAAGTGCCTTCAGCGCAGTCCAAGCTATAATCATTTCATGCACAGAAACCCTGGTGTGAGCACTTCTACAAGTGACCTCTGCATCAGGATCATGTGAGTTGTCGAGCCAAGGATTTAATCTGAGTTTGTTTTATCCAAGTCCAGGTTAGTACCTCAGCTCATATGGCAGTTATAAAAACCATAGACTTCACCCAAATGTTCACAAATAACACTCAATGAAATTCAAATGGATTTTGTGGAGGGCTGCACCTTAGAAGTGTATTTGGGACAATAATTTAGGCCAGTAGCATCACAATTAAATGAAGATATTGTTTCCATTACTCTTTTCATACATTCCTGGAGAATTACTGCTTGGAACCTTTGTACAACTTTTGATAATGTCAAGTATTGCTCGGGGGTTTATTTTCTTGATCAGCGATAGTGTTTTTGGATGTTGTCCGGAGACATTCTTCACATGCATCACCCCATCCTGGAAATGTTAATGACACAAATAGTTCCTCATTCAGAGATCTCCTGTGAGCAATGCCAGGAGGATTTACAGGGTTACTTATTAATATATATATATTATATTCACATTTTTAACACTTCCTAATATGTAGGTGGCTGCCAATTCCAGATATGCCAGATGGTGACTCCGGAAAAAATCTCAGAAGAGAAGAAATGGGATAGGGCACCAAAATAGTGTAGTATTTAAAAATGTAATCCAAAAATAAGGTGATATTAATTGAGTGTACCAGATTTAAATGTCATTCGGGCATGTCAGTGCATCATTCTAAAGCTCCCAGACCTATTATCAGGCTCCGTGACAGACGGAGGAATAAAGCAGAAGACAACCAGAGATCGTGTAATAGCCTTTGAGGAAACCAGATATACATGTACACACTGCTACAAATATGCGTACCAGATATGAATAAAGAATACGCTTAACGGTATACAATCCAGGCATAGTTGTTTCTCTTATACTTGCCGGAGTGCTGGGAGATGCAGTTTTCGACTTCTGCTCCAGAGGTTCTTCTCATGGATTGTTTGCTGGGACCAAGCTGAGCACAGGAGGCACAGCAATATTAGTTTATAAAACTTAATATAATTAAAGAAGTCTTATGCCATAAGTTGTATATCACAGAGACTGATAATATGTCTGGAACATCATTTGGGCATGTCACTGACATGCCCAAATGATGTTTAAATCTAATTCGCTTAATTAAAATCACCATTTTGGATCACATTCTTAAATACTACACTATTTTCGCGCACTAAAATAAATACACACACACATATAGGGAGAAAGGATGTGGTGCCTTTCTGGTGTAGTAAATCAAGTAATACAACTTCTTGTCACAAGAAAATTAAATGAAGGTTCCCTACTGAGACCCTTCAATGTTCAAGAGAACCAGATATTAATCAGGTAAACCAGAGATATTGTGTTGTCATATAGAAAAAACACCACTTCCACCTTTTATGTGTGTAAGCGTACCTGGCATATAAAAATTATACTCTTATCTGTGGAAACCAATCATATGGAGCACCCAATGAAGTCTGGGAATGTGGTAGGTAGTCCTCAAAAACCAGGTACAGACAAAGGATAATCGAGAAAAATACTATATAGTGTAGTAATTACCAACCAAAAATAAGTGTTGTAATATTAGCTCTATATATATTGTGCGTACCAGAACAAGAATAATCAGCTCATCTTAAACAGCAGCTTCTTGACCATCTCAGTAGCTCCGCTGTTATTGTAGTGATATCACTCCATGCGATGGTATATAGAGAAGATAAAGAGGTACCCAATAGTGTAATATATTTACACTAAATATTTATTTCACAAAATTACATATGTTATGCACTCACATTTATAAAACACAAATATAGCTTATCTGTAGTCCATGTATATGAGGTCCTTAGTAGTCCTTCTCAGATGTGGCCAAATGGATTCTCACCACGGCTTCAGCACAGAAAGTCAGTTTTGGGAAATTCCAGAGGAGAATCTCCTCAGAGAAGCATAACCCGACTTCTTTTAGCCTTTTGCCCATGCCAGTACAATTTCCAATGACCACACAAGCGGTTTGTGTCGCATACATACTATATATATATATATATATATATATATATATATATATATATATATATATATATATATATATATATATATATTATATATATATATATATACACATATATATATACACACATATTATGTTATTTCATATCTATGTCTCTATCTATCACCACATGGGGACGGCATTCCCTGGTCTTCCAAAGAAGCTATACACAGTTGCTCTTATTTAAACATGATTGAAACGTTGGAACAAGAACAACTTTGTGTATGGATTCTTTGGAAGACCAAGGAGTGCCGTCCCCATGTGGAGGGAACCCAGGCAGTGAGATATTTTAAGGAGGAGTGCCACCCATCTGGCTGTATATCTATATATACACACACACCTATCTCCATCCCCCATGTCGGCCATTGTGACAGATCCAATTTCTGCATTTTAGGTTTAGTGACATTAAACAAAAAACATTAAAAAAGTCTTCTACAGCCAGTTCTGAAACCATTAGCTGAAAGTGAATGTGCAGTATGACAATTTCTGTAGTATATAAATGAAAGAATACATTTTAAGAGCAACATTTATTTAGCTAGGAAGACGGTGAGTGACTTTCTACGTAATGCTGTTAACCCAGCTTTTCAAATCAAAGGATTTCTTTGGTTTACAAAATGTCACAATAAACAATTTAAGAATTAAATTCTGCATTGAAACAGACAAGGCATAGAGCCCCGAGACAGATTATAATTATCACAAGCTTACAATGTGTGCATTAAACAGACACTAAAATAAAAAAACAGACTTTGCAATTTAATGCAGGGGGGGATTAAATAATGCACACAAAGTGATATAACCCTCCTAAATGTCTATTTAAGGTGAGGGTCTCCACAATATGGGACAAACATACATTTTACAGTGGGTTAAAGCTCAGTGTAATCATTTTATATAAAGTATATAAAGTTTATTCTTATTCCAAGCTTGCTCTATTCCAGTGAAGGTTTGTCAAATTCCTAGACAGTAGTAGTGGCAACGTTATATACCTTTCTCAGTGCATAAGTTATGCTAAATAATTGAGTACTATGTTGCCATATGTGAATAATATAAATAAAGAATTTTGCTGTTCTCTATATTCTATACTTATATGTAAGGCTTACCTCTAGTATACATTTTTATTTTCTTATGCCTCAGGCAATTACAATACCACCTAAATTATTCAATTACCATATGGCTTCATAGACAACTTAATTTTCAGTAAAACAAAAGTACCCACATATGTAATATTCTGAGAAAACCAAAAATTCAGCAGATTGTTCCATTAATTCTAGTTTTTCTCCACCTAGGAACATTTTTTCCATCCTCACGCCCGAATTAAAATTTGCTACCAGTCATATTTACATTATTACCAAAATCCAGCACTAAACGCCACCACTTCCACTAAAAACTTGTCGGTCATGTTAGTACTATACTGTGACAGCACATTAGAGTACCACTGTAATTTGCTGTCACTATATAGCACATTATGATCTTACAGCTGACAAGGGAAACCAGGCTTGAGAATTCCATAAAATCTTCACATTGACAGCTACAATATACAGATCCGACTGCAAACAGCACCCATTGCATAGATTACATTGGGGGTTCTTTTTTTGTATTATTTGTACACCAAAGCAGCGTCCTGGTTCACTACCAGCTAAGTAAACAAGCATGGAAATACTCTGGATGCACTTACGGTATGTCTAAACAAATATGGCCAAAACCTATGAGCCAAAGGTTAGAAGCTCACCATATATACAGCCATATCAGGTGCAAGGCATACTGAGCTATAACTCGTGTTAAGTATACAACGCTATGGGCAAATTTAATATATGAAATGCCAAGACAGGAAAACTAATATATGTGGTTAATAAACTAAAACACAGGTATTACCCCTTCTACTCACCAGAAGCTATTCGTTCAGCAACCAGCAAGTCAGAGTGAGGTTAAAAACGTGTTTAAAAACATTTGTTCCATCAGTCTATGGGGAGGTAATTAGGTTAAACTCTGACCTTCTCATGAAACTCACTTAACATATGCAGATCCCAGCCATGCATTCCCTCTTATTATTCATGTCCTTTCCTACTTAGAGTAGGCCAGCGGTTCCCAAAGTGTGCGCCGCGGCGCTGTCACTGGGGTGCCGTGGGCCAGCCCAAAAAAAAAAAAAGAAAACAGAAACTTACCAATTCGCGCGGCGCCGGGACCCAGCAGTCTCCTCTCTCCCGCAGCTGTCACTGACGTCATTCAGTGACAGCTGCAGGAGAGGGGAGACTGCTGGGTCCCGGCGCCGCGCGAATTGGTAAGTTTCTGTTTTCTTTCTTTTTTTTTTGCCTGGCGCGGGGCAGAGGGAGGGGGACAGAGGGCAGAAGAGGAGGACAGATGGCAAAGGAGGGGGACAGATGGCAGACCGAGGGCAGAGGAGGAGGAGGACAGAGGGCATAGGAGGAGGGGGACAGAGGGCAGACCAGGAGGACAGATGGCAGAGGAGGAGGGGGACAGATGGCAGAGGAGGAGGAGGACAGAGGGCAGAGGAGGAGGGGGACAGGGGGCAGACCAGGAGGACAGATGGCAGAGGAGGAAGGGGACAGAGAGCAGACCGAGGGCAGAGGAGGAGGAGGACAGATGGCAAAGGAGGAGGACAGAGGGCAGAGGAGGAGGACAGATGGAGGAGGGCGACAGAGGGCAGAGGAGGAGGAGGACAGAGGGCAGACCAGGAGGACAGAGGGCAGAGGAGGAAGGGGACAGAGGGGGGAGGAGGGCAGAGGGGGACAGAGCAGAGAAGGAGGACAGATGGCAGACCAGGAGGACAGAGAGCAGAGGAGGGGGATAGAGGGCAGACCAGGAGGACAGAGGAGGGGGGCATGTGGCAGAGGAGGAGGACAGATGGCAGAGGAGGAGGAGGACAGATGGCGGAGGGGGACAGAGGGCAGAGGGGGACAGAGGGCAGAGGAGGAGGACAGAGGGCAGAGGAGGAGGGGGACAGAGAGCAGGGGAGGGGGACAGAGAGCAGAGGAGGAGGACAGATGGCAGACCAGGACAGATGGCAGACCAGGAGGACAGAGAGCAGAGGAGGGGGACAGAGGGCAGACCAGGAGGACAGAGGAGGGGGACAGAGGGCAGAGGAGGGGGACATGTGGCAGAGGAGGAGGGGGAGAGAGGACAGAGGAGGGGGACAGCGTGAGAGATGGCAGAGGAGGGGGACAGCGTGAGAGATGGCAGAGGAGGGGGACAGCGTGAGAGATGGCAGAGGAGGGGCCAGCGTGACAGAGGGGGCAACGTGAGAGAGGGCAGTGTGTCTGGTTGCAGAGGGGGCAGTGTGCCTGGATGCAGAGGGGGCAGTGTGCCTGGATGCAGAGAGGCATTTTTGCATGCAACTAAATAAGTATTTCTGTCGTGACCTAAATACTTATTACAACTTTTTGACCCAACTACCTCTCAAACAGTAATTATTTTGGAGGGGTGCCTTGAAAAAATTTGGAGACTCTAAGGGTGCCGCGAACTGCAAAAGTTTGGGAACCACTGGAGTAGGCTATTTAAGGCATTGTAAAAACAAAGCAGTCCACTAGGTGTAAATTAAAGAACATTTTAGGCGAATGCAAAATGTAAATGCTACCTATGCATGTATATAGGAATATTAACTTAAAAAAACATGCATTCAAATTTCACATTTTGGGAAATCAGAGTGCCACTCTGTCCTAAGGGGCAAACTGCACACGGGTTGTTAAGTAGAGATAACAACTGTACAGAAAAACCACAGTAGACATATCTTTTGGAAGGATATTTGATGTTTTATCATATTAAATATGTAAACGTGCGGGAGGTTATGACTAGTTTATTGAAGGGCGGAGTTAGGTCTCTGAGATATGTCCAAGAAAAGTTATGGAAGATTAACATTTTTTGACTAGTTTTGGACAATTTCCTCCACCACACTAGCATATACACTGCCCCTCTGAATGTCCACACAGTGAAACCTACCCAAATACTCTGTGTGAGAGAGTAGATTGTAAGCTCTTGGGACTCAATCTAATTGAAGAACTGTCCATTTGATTCTGCCTTCTCACAGGCATACATACTATAATACGCAATACCGGGTCACAAATGTGCAGACGTGTACTGGGCTGGCTGGTGAGCGGTAAGAGTCCTCTTACTTAGCATCCCTGTGGTACTGTCTGGCAACAGTATCACTCATATGCCCAAGCAAACATATTGGCAAGCTGTTCCAATAATAGATTGAGATTTCGATATGGAAAATCTATGTTATCAACGTTTAGTTCAGTAGCAATAAAATATTATAGAGCACATCACACCATGCAAATTTGCAAGTAAATCTGCAAATCAAGGTACAATCCCATTTTATAGGAGCAGTTCCAATAACTGGCTAGTGGGCGTGCACCTTCAACTGCAGTTGTACGACAAATAGGTACACTTTTGCAAAGAAACATTATGGGTCTGCATTTATGTAGTTTGGAAATGGGCCATAGCATTTGAAGAAGGGGGGGAAAAAAAACAACAAAAATTTTTTTAAATCTAAAATTGTGGAGAATTGACTTGCATTGAGTATGGTAGCCACACACAGGGGAAAGAATTCAAAGGGAAAAAATATATCAGACCTTGAGAAAGATTCACAGAATCAAAACGCGTTGGTGGTGAGAACAGGGGATCCGATACCAGGTGGGAACTGCTCCTGAAAGACTTACAGGACTGTGAGGCAATGTGGCAGGCACCTGCTGATATCATCTCGCAGTGATTGCGCTCCTTACATGCCTGTTATGTGCTTAATGGGGTAAGAGTCCCCCTTCATAAGGATTGGAGAGAAATTTTAAAACTGAATATTGGAATGTTTTTATATTTTTGTATATTTTTTACATATTGGGAAAAAATAAAGAATATTTGTTTACTTTTTAAGCAAATCGCACTATTGTTGCTTCATTTGTTTATAAACACAAGCTGTGGAGTGATAATTGAAATGAAAGAGAGAAAGGTTTGGTTCATCTGTAAAAAGTGAAAACTCCTATACAGTCAGACCTCTCTAAGAGAGGAAAGAAAAGAAGATTGATATTACACTTGTGGATGAGAACATTTATGAGTTTGAAATTTAATTGGAATATATCTGCAGAGAAGTTTAAATCAGAAGAAAGATTGCAGTTGTTTGGGTTTAAGAGTTAGCTCAGTTTGCACTATGATTTTTTTTTTGTTTCTTTATATGCAACACTGGAGGACAAAGAGGAATTGATACACCTTTATTAAGAAGAAAGTACACATTATTTTAAAGGACAATATTGGTTTGCTTGTTCAAATTGCAACACTGGAGGAAAAAAGAAAGTGACATTTCTATTAAGAAGAAGGCACACATCACTTAAAAAAGGACATTGTGTGCTGCACCACCCTGATCAAGTCCAATCTTGTCTGATCTTGGAAGCTAAGCAGGATTGGGCTGGGTTAGCACTTGGATGGGATACAACCTGGGGATAACAAATGCTGTAGACTAAAGTATAATTAAATTCTATTGTTGTTGTATAATGTACCAATAGCGCACTGTACACTTTATTTGTTTTTTGGATATATCAGACCTTGTTGTGGCTTTCAGTAAGAAACCATTACAATTACCTGAGATCAGATACTTAGCTTTAATTAATTTTGTAATTAACTTAGCTGAAAGATCATTACAGTAGCCCTGGTGTTACTTATTTTTTGCCATTTGCCTTTAATCCAAATTCATGAGTCTAAATGAGTAAACAGCTTCTTATTTTATTGTATAGCCCAGTAATCTTTATGCAGAGTAAAAAAAGCTGGAGGCTGATTTTTATACTAAGACATACGCATTTGCGGATCCAATTGGACCCTACCACTGCATTCCCCAGGTGGGCCCTTCATGCCCCAGTCAGACATTTAGCCAGAGGAAAAAAAACCAAAAAAAAAAACCACAGTAACAGTGCCAGTGAATGTCAGCACACTTGAGAGGGTGTCGCCGATGTTTGGTTCATCATCCACAGGAAAGAAAAATCTATGAGCAACTCTACACCAGTCTCCAAGTTAGCAGGCGGATGCCACCGATATAGACTGAACTAAAACAGGTAAGTGGTACAATATATGCAAAATACACATAGAGCTGACGTCTATAGGGTGTTCCACCCGGGTGTTTTTACTTACCACGAGACAGTCCTATTATAATAGAATAAACCATTGTTTCTCCTGTTATAAACAGACACAATGTGACCACTACAGCCAGCTGTGTGTGTTGTACCACTGACTGACCAGTGTTTGCAATAATAATGAAAATGTTGGAGGTTATTGCCAAGTATTACAACTATCCTCACCCGACTGCTTCTTAATGTCACCCAGCTGGCAAAATTTTCTAGGGAGAACACTGCCTTTAGTTACAAACATTACCACTAAATCCTGGACAGGTGAACATTTACCTGAAAAGACGTCTTCAAAGACATGTAAACTACAGTGACTAAAGAAAAAACATTAACATAATTCTCAAAGAACCCTAATTGGCAATAGTAAGGGTTATTCACAGAAAACTCAGAATAAATAGATTTGAGTGAAAATAGAGGCACATTCTGGACTACAAACAGCATAAGGTCTACATAGGAGTAGATTTGATTGTTTAGTGGTAAGAAAAATTATGAAGAAACCTAGTGTAAGATTAGCACAATTAACTCTTTTTAAAGTTATTTAATTAATCACATAAGAAGTAATATATACAAAATTAAGCAATTTTGGTCAACTTTGCTGAGCAAAATCAACGCTTTTGAATAGCTGCAGAAAGCCCATGTCAGGCGCCGTCTCCGCACTGACACTTGGTGCAGGAGACGGACGCCTGCACCTTCTCAGCAACCCCGTCCTGTTGCCTAGCAACGGGACGCTATCTCTGCTCACCTGTCTGCAGCCAGCATGTCTTACCGCCAAAATCTCCCTAACCCTATCAGGAGGGACCTTAGGGTATATAAAGCAGCCTCTGACACATGTCTAGTGCCAGAGTATTTGGTCTTCAGCCTTGCTCCAGCATTTGTTCCTGTGTTGCTGTTATTTGGATTCTGTCCCCGGCTTGTTCCCGACTTCTCCTTTGGTTCCTGATTCTGGCTTAGAGTGATATTTGGTATTGACCCGGCTTCCTGACCATTGTCCTGCTTCTGATTTGGCTAAATCCGTTCCTCTGGTTTTGACCTGGCTTGCTGACTACTCTTCCTTCCTGCCTCCTGGTGGGCTGTCACCGCTGCCTCAATTGTTACCTCGCCAGCTGACTGATACTGAGGCCCGCGACCTGCACGTCCCTTGCAGCAAAGTCCATACCTCCTTGCAGGGGTTCCTGGTGAAAACCAGGGGCGTTAGACTCCGCGCTTCAGTACTCAGTAGCGCCAACTGTTGGCAGGTATCATCAATTTCACCTAGTGTTTCTGACAGTATACTCTGGCCATGTCAAATGCCGAAGGCACCGGTGATTTCTCTGCTATTGACCTCCTGCAGCACCTGACTCGCCGAGTTGATCAACAAGAGGTTAACCAGACTCAGCTCCTGCAGTGCCTTCAGGGACTGGCTACACGCATGGATACCTTCCAGAGAACCCCGACTCCTCCCGGAGTATCTGTTGCTCCCACACCCCCCGTTGTCGGCTCTTCTGCTTCAGCTGCACCTAATCCTACTAGATGGATTTGCATCCCACCTCCCGACAAATTTGGTGGTGATCTGAGAAAGTGCAGAGGGTTTCTCAACCAATGTGCTATCCAGTTCGAGCTATCACCAGGAAATTTTTCTTCAGAACGAGCCAAGGTGGCATATATTATTTCGTTACTCACAGATTAAGCGCTTGCATGGGCCTCTCCTCTCTGGGAGCATGATGACCCCCTGTTACAAAATTAATCTTCCTTCATACAAACCTTCAGAAAAGTGTTCGATGAGCCTGGTTGAGTTGCCTCTGCAGCCTCCAGCATTTTGAAGCTACGACAGAGAAGCCTTCCCGTGGGTCAGTACGCGGTTCAGTTCAGAACACTCGCCTCAGAACTGAACTGGAATAATGAGGCCCTTATAACTACCTTCTGGCAGGGGCTGACAGATCGGATCAAGGACGAGTTGGTCTTCAGGAATTTACCAGCTACCCTAGATGATCTGATCTCCTTATGCATCAAGGTCGATATCTGGTATCTGGAGCGTAATCAGGAACGAGAACAATCTCGCCGGGCTAGTCCATGCTTGGCCCCCACATTTCAGAACCCACAAATTCTACCTGAGGAGCCCATGCAGATCGGGTGTTCTCGCCTAATTGTGGAGGAGCGGGAACAAAGTTTTAAAAACCATCTATGCCTCTACTGCGCTGACCCCTCTCACATTCTATCACAGTGTCCCAAGAGACACTAGCCAGATCCTAGTCGGTGCCGGGATGGCCGGTCTAGGACTGAGTACATCTTCCCCTTAGTCCCCAGACTTCGAGTTGGGGACAAAGTGTGGTTATCCACAAGGAATTTAAGACTTCGAGTTCCCACCATGAAGCTCGCGCCCCGTTATATACCTTTTCAAATAACTCAAGTTATAAATCCTGTGACATTCAAACTCCTTCCTCCATCACTCAAGATTCACAATGTGTTAAATATAGCTCTACTAAAACCCCTCGTTCTCAACAGATTTGTCAAAAGAACCCCACCCCCGGTCCCAGTAAAGACTGATCATGGGGAGGAATATGAGATCAATCAGATTCTGGATCTCCAGGGGTCGTCACCAATATCTTGTTGACTGGAGGGGTTATGGCCCCAAGGAGAGATCTTGGATGGATGTACAAGAGATACATGCCCCTTGCTTATTGGCCAATTTCAAGAAGGAGAGAGAGGAGACCTTGCAAGCCCTGAAAAAGAAGAAAGGGGAGCGTACTGTCAGGCGCCATCTTTGCACTGACACTTGGTGCAGGAGACGGACGCCTGCACCTTTTCAGCAACCACGTCCTGTTGCCTAGCAGCGGGATGCTATCTCTGCTCACCTGTCTGCAGCCAGCATGTGTTACCGCCAAAATCTCCCTAACCCTATCAGGAGGCACCTTAGGGTATATAAAGCAGCCTCTGACACATGTCTAGTGCCAGAGTATTGGTTCACTCCTGCTCCAGCGTTTCCTGAACTTCTGATCCAGTGTGTTATTCGGTTCTGACTCGGTTTCCTGTGACTTCTCTCCTGTGTTTCGTTTTTGGTACCTCGCTGCCTGGCTGGTTTGACTATTTGGCTTGACCTGACCTCTCTGGATCCTCCCTCTGTACTGCACCGCTCGGTTGGCTCTGACCTGGATTGCCTGACTATGCCTGTCTACTACTGTCGCTACACATGTGACTGTCTTGGAGAACCGCGACCTGCGTACCCTCTGCAGCTAAGCCTAAACCACCTTGCGGGGGTCCCTGGTGAATCCCGGGGGTACGTTAGACTCTGCGCCTCCCTGTTTAGTTGCGCCAATACCGGTTAGCGGTCATCTCTGTAATTCCGTGACAGCCCATTGGAATGAATGGATAAAGCTCAGCCAATCACAAGCAATGATTACTTTCAGGCCACTTGTGATTGGTGAGCAGGTACTGACCTACAGCCCCATTGATAACAAAGGCTTTAATGGCAAAGCAAGTAAATAATATTGTGGAACTGTTCCAAGTGATGATGATGAAGTCCCAACAATGTACAAGCAGTCAATATCAGTGCCTCAATTTTTAGTTCCGCAATAGTATTATATATATATATATATATATATATATATATATATATATATATATTTTTTTTTTTAACTGTCTGAAACCAGGGAAATAGTTTGAGAGTCCATGGTGATTAGCAGATACCTTGTTATATACTTCACAATGCAGAAAGTGATTATTTATGCTATTGTTAGATGTATGGCTAATTTCTGAGGTTTTTGTTTGTTTTTTATTGTAAAATCACTCAAGTCTTTCCCCATCCTGCTCCTATTATTCCCCTCATCTTATTGTTTAGCAATGCATCTCACAGTGACTGTAGGAAAAGGCACTTGGTGATTATGCTCACGTATATGACACTATTATAAAACAGTAGTAATTATTTACTTTATTTTTTTTTCCTTTTTTTTAATGTAACTTTCTAGATAATGGAGGTCCAGATATATTTTTGTGTAAGCTTTCAGTTAGTGAAAACTAACGATAAATATATTTTGTGACAGCTATTTACTTTAATCACAGAGCCTTGGGCACATCTTCCTTGTTTCATTTTAATGCAAGATTTAATCACTTTTTGTGAACTCTCTAATTAAGACTGTAAAAATTTGCTATTCCAGTTCATATAAGTAGCTGTGTGGTCCAGTTAGTCATCTGTCAGTTTCAGATCATATGAGTCAGTATAATATTTACAATTCAATATTCTGCTTTTTAAACAAATATAATTTCAATATATTAAGTCCCTGCCACTATATCAGGATTGCATTCTGCCTGGATTAAGGATTTGAGCTTTTGAACCACATACATATCAGGTTCAGCACAGCTCATCAACACAATTCTGTTTTTTATCCAATTGTTCCAGGGTAATTTCTCCAAGTAAAAACAATGGAAAAAACTATTTTTCATACTTGTTTTCTAATCTACAGTTACAACAAGCAGTAAATGTCAGCACGACCTGCCCTACAGCCATGTAGGAGGATGTGAAACGCAGACCTGTCTTTTAGAAATTAACCTCCTGCTAAGTAGAATATGTATTAGCAGAGCAACATGTGAATTAAAAGTAAAGCAGAGTAAAATCAGAGCTAATGTTAATATGTATTGTAAACACTGCCATCATATTTATTTACAGAGCAAAAAAAAATAATATTTTAGCTCAAACCAAACCGTTATAACATAAGCCAATAAATGTAATAACATACAATTTATAGGCGTTTTATAAACTTTGTCAAAAAAGAAATAAAAGAAACAGTCATTGTACAGAGAATCCAAACAGCAGCAAAGACCAGCAGACCTTTGGTGCATTAAGTTTTGGTGACAAACCAGACCTATATCATTTTGGTATATCAGTCAGACAAAAAAAAAAAACTATTAATATATATTTTTGCACTTTATAAGGGAAGTTTAACATTCAGAAAAGGTACCCATAATTACTATTTATGCTAACAATATGAAAAAATAATAAGGATAGAATAAGCAAATGCAATAAAAAGTGCATTCTTCTTATAATGTGTTTCCAGACAGACCAAATGGTCCAGGAGGTTCAATATAAAAACAGAGCAGCCCATATAAAAGTTGTCCACATACCAGGTAAGAGTTCCAGGTATACTTATCCTGGCTTTGCATTTTAAGAGGAGTAGTTTCCATCAGTTTAATAACAAAGAAAGTAACGGACACTTTGCCAGACGTCACTTTCTAAACTAAGCCAAAAACAAACAGATGTGTACATTTGGGTACAAAATTTTTGCAAAATATGGGGTTTTCAATATGAACTTTGTTGAGAATTTAAGTAAGGGAGGGGTGTTTTTTTACACAATTGAGAAAAGAAAACACAACACACACATCAAGTATACACACACAATTGGCACTTTACAACATGCATCTAATAAATGGACTTTTCTTTTTCAATTTGGCAAGAAACGTTGTTTTTAGGTTTTAAGCCCATATGGTCTCCAGATATTTACTTTACCGCACTCAGGAACCTAGACGTTCCTTTTCTAGATCAGTTAAATAATTAGCTGGCTGTACCAGACTAAAATTACATTCAGACTTACACTAGCAGAGTAGAGGTGAAGGAAGAGTTCACCTGATGCATTGTTTATACCAGGGCCATCCATGTGTATAATGTTTATTAAAGCTAAATATAGATTGGTATTTAAAGATATTTGACATTTAAAAAAAAGAATACAGCCAATAAGCTCTTATTGGCAAGTCAACAACAGGGTTAACTAATCACATACTTGGCTCACTACTGTGACTGAATATTTAAGTAAAAAGTCAAAGGATTGAAGATTTCTGAAAGTGTGTAATACACAATGCTGACAATCTAGTTATACCTGAGGATTTTAAACAAAACCATACATTTTACAATACCAAATGATTGAACTGGTTTCTACATAGTGGGCGTCATTTAGGAGTAAAACCAGTTAGGAGATACAATTCTGCATTTTGGCAGAACCATGATGAATTGCAGGGAGGGAGTGCAAATGTAAACTGTGCACACAGATTTTTGAGTTGGGAGAGGGAGCATTTAGCTCAATTTAAATTGTGGTGTTAACATAAAGCTGTGCAGTATTTGTGTGCTACATGCAAATATAGGCAGTACTTTCCCTAAATGCCCAAAAATTGCATTTCCACCTGTTGCTCTTAAACACGATGGTTTGTCCAGGTAAACCTTAGCAGCTTTTGAGCTTGTGCTTTAAAAAATTTTTTCCCCATTTATCTTGAAGCTTACTCTTAGTTTTTAATGAAATACAAGTGACAGATAATGAGGGGAAAAAACTAACTAAAATAGAAGAAAACAGTCAATTTTCCCATGCTTTTTCAGCCAAACAGCTTCAATGATTTCCCTCATCTCAAAAGGTTTGTTTTGCAATGTGTTACAAAACTCGATGGATGATTTTTAACTGGATAGAGTATGTTTCAAATACAATTTTATTTGAAGCTTACCATTTCTGGAAAAACAGCAGAAAAGAAAATGTCAGGTGTTGTAAAGCTATGAATCTCTCCTTTGGTATAAGTGTGATATGAAAAGAAGAGGGAGGGGAGAGGGGGAAATCCATCTACAAAAAAATGTTTCGACAGTGTTTGAGCCAAGAAGGATTTGATAAACAAGGAATGCCAGATGTGAGTATAGATTCCACTGGAGAACAATAAGTCACTGATGGGCATCTTGGAGCTAGTTTGCATATTTGTTTACTTATACATTATTAATACATATCCGAGATACAGAAGGGGCTAGATAATAAAACAGAGAATATAATAATCAGAGTATAAGACATCTGGTCCAGAAAAGGTTATCAAAACCAAACGTGCTGAGGTCCTTCAAGAGTTCACTTGAAGTATTGTAGTTGTAATTAAAAGAGAGGCTCACATTGGTCAATAAATATTTACACACAAAACGGATGTTCACTAAAGTTAATCAAGGTATTTAAAAATTCATATGTATTAAAAAAAAATGGTTGTGAAATCCATCGTAATAACTTTGAGAACATTGCATAAACCACTTTAAAACAGCTATCACAGATACTACATGTAGGAAACAATATAAATAAACGATAATACTAATATACCCAAAATAAAATGCAATAATCTGTGGTCCCGACCTTAGGCTGAGTACACTTATAAATAACTTATTGTATCCTCATGTGTTCAATATGGTTTAACAGCAGAATTGTTTAATGTGTTCCCCCCACTATGTACCCCTTCAATCCTTCCCCTTTTTATTTTGTGTCCTTTCCTAACCCCCCATCCCTTTTCTTCTTTCTGTACCCCATAATTTTTGAAAAATTAATAATAAAAATACTATTAAAGTTAAAAATAACTTATTGTATAAAATTTATTTAAATTAATGTGTAACAGTGTCCCAATTTATATCATTACAAATGTAGCGATTTTTTTATATTGGGATGTATTCTATATGAAAATGTATTGATTTCTGAGACAGTATGTCATGATTTGGTTTTGTAAGTAGGCATATGTGTGAGGAAGTGTGTTGTTGAAACTGTCTGAAGGGAGGTAATCTCATACTAATTACACCTCTTCATACTACCACTTGTGGATCTTTCAAAACGTGTCAGTCAGTAATGGCTACACCTATGCCCCAGCAAAGAGAGATGGAAAACAAGCACTGTTAGGCATACTCAAGGACTGTGTTTGTGAAACACTCCTAAATCACAACTTTACCTCTCAGCATTAACACTGTAACAAGCTGTCGGATATTGTAATAGACAGTTGGGTTATACACTACAATGCCGCCTACATTAACTCTTTCGATTCAACTCTAGAACAAGGCTCTGCCTACCTTAAGTAAGTCTCTACTTTTCTGTTGTTGCCTCCTCACTCTTTACCCCTTAACTGCCTCACTGACCTGTCCTTCAGTCATGGCGGGGGGCCGGGCCAGAGGTAGTTCTCTCCAGCTGGAGTAGGTTTGGGTACTAGAGACCCTACAGTTTTATATGGTGCTAATACAACTGTCAAACTGTCAAATGGAGAACATTAATTTTCAATAGGAGCATTTATTAAACTTGCACTGAATTAGTTTGTGGTGATTTATAGGACATTCTCCCCGGTAGGAGAAGGTTATCAGTTTTAAATAAAAATTGATTCTCTAGTCTGGTTTAAAATTAACTGCTGATTTTTAGACACTGAAAATTCAATATTTTTTTCACACACTGCAGTTTTATCTGTTCTCTATAGAAATAAACCCTTCTGTGACTCTGTTACATCAGCCAAGTGATTGCTTCGTATGCAATATTAATAACGTTTAATAGCTTTCCATAAAGACACTTAACTAGTCATTCAGAGCGTCCTACTGTGGCCATTAACGACTTACACTGCAGATTTGATAGGAACTATAAAGCTACCATTGCCAGTTTATTTGTCTTTTCTTGGCGTGCAACTGAATGATTAACCTAGTCCTAGGGGCATATTTAGTAAACTGCGGGTTTGGAAAAGTGGAGATGTTGCCTATAGGGATCAATCAGATTCTAGTTAGAAATCATTTGCTACATTCTACAAAATGACAGCTAGAAACTGACTGGTTGCTATAGGACACAGCTCCACTTTTTCAAACCAGTAGTTTAGTAAATATAGCCCCTAGACGCATATAGTGCAGTAATCAATGTGTCAAGGCTTTTCACTCAAAGGTCTGTGGAACTCAAGAAAGGAACTTAAACCAAAAATATCCCTCAATGGAGCCTGGAAACTGGACCTACAGTAAAAAGCATATAAAGAAAAGTCCTCCCTAGATCCGAAATGGCCTGGGCTGTATTAAGTGCTGCGGACTATGCACACTGCAGTAAAATAAAAAGGGGGTAACACCTAGGTCCGTGTATCGCATTTAAAATGACCACTGGTCTTTGTCTGCTGTAGCAGGAGTGTGAGGGATCATTTTCAAAATAGCTAGTTCAAGTGCTTGGGGTTTGACTTCTGCTCAGGGGTCTACGATTTTAAAGTGTGCTGATAAGTGATAATTGTATGTGCATATTGCAGTAGCCTACACTACACATAATTAACACCCTTTTCTCAACTCCACCTAAGCTGCTGTCATCCTGACTATCAAAAAGCGTAAAAAGGACCATCACTTACTTCTTCTGGTAATATTATTAATTATGCTTATGCTCATCTGTCAAAACTCAACAGCTTTATGGACACTATGGGCCTGATGCTCTGTTGGCCACAAGTTGAGCATAATTGATGATTAAAAAAAAAAAAAAAGGTGAACAAACACCCTCTGCCCCCCCCCAAAAAAAAGTTATTTCCACCGATATGTCATGTGCATCACAAACTGCACCTGCAGCTTATGCACCAAATTTATGGCAAGTGCAAAAATACCTGTACTCCAATCTGCCTGCAACATGCATTGAAGAGACACAAATCTAAATCACAAAAAATAGCTGTGAAGAATGATGGAAGTAGTATCGGCTGGAGAGGTGAATCTGCAACCATCCCTTTAGCAAGTGCAAAAGATATGAGTATCCACGCCGGTTTATTACTGTGCTTGCCTATGTTAAACTACCACTACCCTCCCGTCTCTGCCTACGCAAGGAGATACTAATGTCAGATGCACGCAAGTCTGTATATGCACATTTGCGTGTGCTCTCTTTGCATGCACGCACAGTGCAAATTTGCGTATGTTCCACCCTGCATCACCCCCTATGTTTTAATTTGCTTTCGTTTCAAGACTTTAACCAGACAAAATGGTGGATTTGTGTTCATGTTCCCTCTGAAGGTGGTATATCACTGTTACCTAGCTCTTTTACAATGGCCTTTTGAATGGACATGGACATAATAGTAAGTGAAAGTATTGTGGGAAAAAAAATGTTTGATTAGACACAGAGGGACACATGTATCAATCTGCAGGAAAATCAGCGTTTTTAAAACCTGTTGCACAAAGGCGAGTTTAGCCTTCGAACTGCTGGTGCTTTAGAGAAAACCACAATAATGTAAAAATATTATATATAACCATACATTTTCTATGATTTTGCTACCTACTTCAAAAAAACAAAAAATATTTCCCCATGGCAAATTCCACCCATTCTACTCACCTTCACTTACACTCCCCAACCCACATTTTCATCCTTCTTTAAACATGCAGCCATCTCACCAATTCTAAAGAAACCATCTCTAGATCAGGTCTCTCTATCAAACTACCACCCTATTTCTCTCCTCCTTTTTGCCTCCAAACTACTTGAGTGATAAGTTTACAAACACCTGTCTCACTTTCTCTCCCCTCACTCCATTCTCGACTCCCTGCAATCAGACTTCCACCCCCAACATTCCACGGAAAATGCTCTTGCAAAAGTGATTGATGATCTACTTACTGCAAAGTCTAAGGGGTAAATTCATCAAGCTGCGGGTTTGAAAAAAGTGGATTGTTGCCAGTAGCAACCAATCAGATTCTAGGGGGTAAATGTATGAAGCTCCAATTTCTGCAAGTTGTCATAAAATCGGCGACTTCGCAGGGGAAATTTAAAGTGGCGATGGCTCAAAGCTTGATACATTTCCCCCATAGTCATTATTGAAACAGCATATAATCAATTAGCTACTTCTGCCATAGGTTTAATTTGCTTTAAGATTAATTAACATGCTTAATAGGGAAAAAAGTCACTGTTATGTTTATATTAAGCACTAATTTTAATGTTACAATTTACAATAGAATGTTTGAGTTTGGCCATATGGTAAGCACTTAGCAAGCTTATTATTTTGTCTATGGTGTAATGGGGCCTATGGCTGGTTACCTTTAAAATTGTCAGAAAGTTTTTATTAGGATACATCCTATCACAAATCAGATACAATAAGAGGCCAATCTCAGTTTGCTAATAATGTTTATCATACTTAAATGCCATACATACGCATGTACATATACTGCAGACTGTTGTGTGTGTCTATGTACGACAAGTACAATTTAGCCTGAGCATTCTTACATCCAGATTCAAATCGAAACGTATCTTGAAATAAGTTTGGCCTTGAATACGGTTGGAACTACACATAAGTTCCGAGTTCTTTTTAAAATACAACTTACTTGCACGTTGCATTCGGACTTGAATTAGGCACCTTAAGCCAAGATCAATTTGATCCACCTTTCTATGCAGAAAGATTTAAGTGAAATAAAATCTTTGCTCCATAGCAAATTAAATGGTTAATTACATTTTAATTTTTTTAACATATTTAATACTAATTCCTTTAATGTCTCTTTAGCCTACTTGCAGCAATATCAATCTTGAATCACAGGGGCAGCTGGTGTCATAGGAAGAGAACCAAACTAATATTTTAAATTAAATGTGTTTGAGAAAGTGTTTTTGATTCTAAATGTTCTCCTAACAATTATTTTGTTTGGCTAGGCTAAGATCTAGGACGTACTGTCATCATCATTTATTTGTAAGGTGTCACAAATTCTGACATGCTAGGCAGTCAGCATACAAATACACGAGTAAAAATCAAGTGTAATATCAAGATGTGACTTACGTTTACCCATTGTGTTTAGTTGAACATTGGGTTGTTTTAATTTATTAACCTCTTTTGTTACACAATCTAACTGTGGTTAAAAACCTATCAAGATGGACCCATACTATTCTAAAATAAAGCCAGGAAAGGAGGGAGAGAGAGGGGGATTTTTTATGAGCTGCACACGTACAAGGACAAGCAGCACAGTATAAGTAGGACATCGAATAAGCACTTAGCTAATATTCCAGCCAAAAAAAGTAACAGGTACAAAAGGAGTGCCCTGCTCATGAGAACTTACAATCTAGAGGGACGGGGGAGCCAGAGACAGAAAGAGCATAGGAACACTGTTGGACATCAAGTGGACAGAGCAATAGGTAGTGGTCTAGGATGGGGTGGGGTAGGCAAGAGTGAAGAGACGAGTTTTGTGGGAGCGTTTGAAAGATTGAGGTTTGGAATTCTGGTCAGTCGAAGAGAGGAAGATAAGCCCTGCCACTACATTCAGGAAGGATTGAATAGCGGAAATGCAGGACACAGGAAGGCCAGCTTGCAGTAGTCTAAGTGGAAGATGAGTGAATGGATCAGTGTTTTGGTTAATCCTCAGTGAGAGTGGGGTGGACTTGGGAAAAGTTGCGAGTGATGAGGAGACAAGACTGACAGGAACTGGATGCTATGGCGAGTCAATGATTATGTAGAGACAATATGCTTGGTAAAAATGGGAAAGCCATACGATATCAACTGTAAGGGCGATTGGGGGTAGGGTAGTGACATTGAAATGGGGAAAGATTATGAATTCAGATTCCGACATATTAAGTTTAAAGGTAGTGTTGGGACATCCATGAGGGGATAGCAGAGATGAGGGATAAAAAAGGAAAAAGGTCTCGAAGGAAAGATATGTTTGGGTCTCATGTGTAGAGGAGGCAGCTGAGGCCAAAGGAGTGCATTCGTTGACAGAGAGGAGATGTGAAGCGAGATGGCCGAGGACAGAGCATTGAGGGATCCTGACAAAAACAGCAAGAGAGCAGGAGAAAACAAAAAGCAATTAAAAAGGTAGGTAGAAAACCACAGTGCTGCACAGGCCTAGGGAGCATGCATAAATGTAAAGTCTTTTTAAACGGTATATAAACTGTTGTTTATGGATACGGAGAAGAGCCACTTTAAGAGACATTATCTCATTCCAATAATTTTGACCTACAAAATTAAATCTAGTTTTGACCCGCACTGCAAAATAGGCTCACTGGTATACCTACTCCTAACTTAGCAAGGAATGCCATCACTGTGCCCAACTCCTCCCATTGACTGGCATAAACTTTTGCTCCTCTGCAAGCACTGACATCTTGCTCCACAAACCAATGCACTTCTGCATAAATGTAGGCGCACCAGCTCATACAAAAGCATGAAAACTTTTTTTCACCTACATTTCTGAGTACTAATAAAACAACCATTTATGTTTACATAATGCTTCTCAATAAGTATCACAAATGAGGAGACATAATTTAGTACATGGTTGAAAATTTAAAGTTAGTGAAATAATCTAGTGAGAATGTGACTTTTGTGTCAGAGGAACGAGTAGGTTAAAACTGGATCCAGGTTACACCGGATTTATTAGTGATTAAGTATGGAGTCCAGGGGGTAAATGTATGAAGCTATGATTTCTGCAAGTCGACGGAAATCGGCGACTTTGCAGGGGAAATGTAAAGCGGCAAGTTTGCCTTTACAAGTCAGCTAGGGGAGGGGTCTTGCAGTAACTTGCAGAAATCAGAGCTTCATACATTTACACCCAGGTCCCTTCCATACGTCACATGATCTCCTTCCAGGTAATGGTATCCCTGATGACGTCACAACTATTTAGAATATATAAAGCCCAGTAACTCCCACTGCTACAAATATCAGTGTGACAACGCCTTGTCTGCAAAAGTCAAGATTGATGCATCAGTATAAAAAATATGAATGTGTCATGTTCACATGTATAAACAGATATCTCTTTCACAGTTTCAACTATAACATTTTTATGTTTGCATTTATCTGCCTTTTTTATTATCATTATCTGGGATTTATAAAGCACCAAGAATTAATGGAGAGCTGTATATTTTAGTAAAAAGATAAAAAACATTACATACAAGAACATACTGAAACAAAGGGTAAAGAAGAACCAGCTCAGGAGGGCTTTCAATATAAAATTAATTGAATTTAAATCTGTTCCAATTGCTGTTGAAAGGGTCAAGAATGAATAAAAGTTCTCTTTGAATTAAAGTTATAAACATATCAACTGTTCTTAACATATCCTTACCAGCAACATAAAAATGGCAATCACAACAACATCCAAATGGGAACCAAATTATATCTGTTTGGAACTGAAAAGAGCCTGGTGAATAGTTCCTCTGGAAAGTACAGTACCTTCCACAAAACAGCTCAAGGTGGCTGTTTTCCATTTTCATTAATATATCTGCAATGCACTTCAACAATATTACTGTGAATGTTTTATCTTGAAGTATAATTTAGTACACATAGAAACCTTTGCCAAGATGTAGGGAAAAAAAATGGCATATTACAGAAGAACGGAGCATAAACTGTAAGCACAATTTAGCAACAGCTCTGTAGGAATGATTTATCACAATAAAACACTATCATTTTGAGAATTAAAAGAGGGCAATTGTTAAAATACAAGTTATTCAAATATAGGAATCTCATGTCACAACTAAAGGTAAGTGTGATAAAGTTTAAATATAAACAATATATAAATCTATGTGCACATTTCTTTATACTGCTCAGCTGCAACTGAACACGTTGAATGTCAGCAAGCTTAGATTAAAATTAACCTGCCACACCAAAGGAAAGCCAAATACACGTCATTAAAGTGTTACAAAGCAAGAGAATTTTTTTCTCTTTGCACTACTAAAATATTGGTTGAATACATCTCTGCTTCTCATACCACTAGCACTAGAGAGGTGGTGATGGCAAAACAGAGTGAGGACAAAAGATTAAAAAAAGAAAAAGCCACAAAAATAAATGCATTTCTGATTCAGATTACGAACCTGATGTATAAGCAAAACATTTGTATGACCTCTTATTAGCGCTTCCTTAGGATTGCTGCTTCAGTATACAACTAAGTGCCACGTCACTCTACAAAACTTTAATAATAATAACATGTGTATACCTCATGCTCATACCATATATCATACAGATACTGTTAGTATACTGGAACCTATTACAAGCATATATCATGTCTACAGATGTGCTCCACTGATCTTATAAGAAAAAGATTGAAATTAATTTGTATGTATATGTCCTTCGTAAAAAAGGTCCACAGAACAGTCTAAAAAGGTCTCTTTTCAAATCCCCAAATGACATTCATTGATTGTCCAATAAATGATTGTTCAAAGTGGATAGGATCAAAATGTTTTAAATATATTATGGTGTAGTAAATTCAGACAACACAAGTAGCGTTTAAGTCCCAGAAAAGACACAGCTAATATATATACACTTATAGTGATCTGTGTCTAAAGCAGAGTCATTATTCATTTAAAATGAATGCACCAGGTGAAGCAGTGGCGGATCCAGGGGGGGGGCCAACGGGGCAATCGCCCCCGCCCCCCCTAGCAGAGACTTGATGCCGACAGCAGCGCAGTATGTGCAGGTCCGTTCGGCAGTGACAAGCAGGGACAGTGTGCTGCCCGGCTGCTCTGATTGTGTTTTAAACACAATCAGAGATGCCGGACGGCACACTGTCCCTGCCGAGCGGACCTGCACATAGTGTGCAGCCGCCGGCAGCCTTAGGTGTCAGAAAGGGGACGGGGCCTAAATCGCCCCCCCCCCTAAATAGCCCAGGGTACAGCAGTTTTCTAGATCCGCCCCTGAGCTGAAGAGGCTCTTGAAAGGTGATGTTAATATTGGGGTGCTTGCCCATTTCAAATGCGCTTACTTTGTGCCTTAATAGATTTTAGTGCATTCAGCTGTGCAGATTTTCCTTCCTTGGATTTCTTCTTTTGATCTCTTGCTTTTCAGTTTTTAGCGTACATATAAACAAAACGAGATCGGGTGTAATATCCTTAAAAACACTGATTTAGTTTCCATATACAGGATACACAGTATAAACAAAGATCCCTGTCATTAACACCCAGCCTGTCCCAGATACAGCAATTTGAACAGCTGGCCATGACTGGCGGCACCTAGTCACTTAGCAATGAATACACCTTTTCTGCCACCACAAAGGATTTATTATGGTGTCCTTACGTCCACCAAAACCACTTATTAAAGTTTCACACTTAAATCACATACACATTTAGCATGAGCCTTCCTGGGCTTCGTAAATTCACAAAGAATCACAGGGAAATACGTTAGATTAAATATGTTTAATCTGAAGAATATCCAGGGCTTATTTACAAAACTAAATAACAAGACATACAAAATGTTGCACAAATGAGTTTCAGAAAATAGAATAGGAAATAAACTCAAAGTACGACTTACGAGGTAGACTTGCTGTGTGTGAGGGAACACAATTGAAATGATGGGACATTTCAGTCGTGATATACCTCTCTTGAAATGCATAATCTGATGTCTAAGGCAGAAGATTTGAACCATTTCTTGTTGGCTCTTCACCATCCACCTTAGGAATTTAGCCGTCAATAAAGACAGATTGCTCTCCCAAATGTCACATGGCTTTCGAAGTGAGCTGAGATTGGAATGTCCACAAGACCTTGAAATCTCACCTCTGCTTGTCGTTCGGCTTATTAATTTTTCTGCATACACAAACTACTCAATTTATCTGGGCCTGGCTACTTTCACAAGACCATTGACACTTGCCTAGGTCAGACTCAGGTCAGTTAACAAAATACACTTTGAAAGGTTACATAAAATATTCAGTGTTATACATAAATTCAATAGAAAATCAGTCAGTCATTAGATATACTACATTTCGTCACAATCCCATATCAGTTGTTATAGTGATCAGAAATTATCTATTAAAATAGCAAATTTACCCCTACCGGAATGATATGGGGTGATCAGCATTAAGACGTGACAAATCCCGGGTTGAAAACAGCTGACCATCACTCTGTATCATTGGTTTTTCTTGCTGCTCCGTTCTTTTACCAACGCGCTTTGACCCAAACATACCTGAAATTTCAGCTGACACGGATTTTAGACATCAGTCAGCCAATCCGAGAAGGATTTGCGCAGTTCATTATACATTCTTTAAAAACAATTCATACAGACTATATGTTCTTTAAAAAGTACAACTCTATAACTAACAATACAAATCTCCTGAAGCAATACACACACGGATTTATAAGTGCAATATAAGTGTGGCCATCAAGGAAAACACATACAAGGTCCCCACCAGCTGGTACCTGAGGTTCCCAAACACTTACACACTATGTTTCCTTCTGCCTCGGACGCCTGCTGGAGGCAATGGGGACACAAGGTCATTTCATGCATATATGGTGGGTGTGCCCAAGGCTGTCCTTCTGGGCCGCTGTCAGAGCTCTCATAGCGGAATAAACTGGGCTAACCCTTCATGTGACTCCTTAGATATATTTATATCTACCAAGACTGACTCTATTTTTATTTAAATTTATATACTGAGAGTATGAGAAAGACAGAATTGGCTTCCACTATGAAGATCTATTTGAGGCATGAACAACGGAGAGCTAACTTCCATCTGTGCATGTACAAGATGAGAAGGTTCCAAGCCTCGCTTTGGTCTATAGTGACTTTTCCGTACACCATCACATGACTGTCCACTCTTGACGTGATTTGTGGGCTAAATCACATGACCGGATTGCAAGAACTTATAAGGACATTACTTTGGGCTTCCTGTTAGCTTGATAAAGAATATTGTATAATCGAAACGCGTTGGACAATTAGGAAGACCTGCTTCCGGACTACCCCACGGATTCACCTGTTGGTTGGGAGCTGATGGACATCGGGTAAACCCACTCCTATTCTCATTTTGAGACGTTATTTGAATCTTGCATTGGGGTACGCTCCTAGAAGCACATCAGAATTTGTTTATTGTTTTTATATTTTAATAAAATGGCATTATACTATGATCTTTTCTCTGCATATATATCCCACATCGTTGGAGTTCTGTATGGAAGATAATTTTGGAGTCACCGCCAGATGGTTTTTGATGTGCTGTACCCAAAGAGAGTATCTTGTAAGCTCACACCCTGCGGGGGATCCCTTCACGTGGTTATGTACATTAGTTGGCCACATAGATCACTATTGGAAGAAGGATTTATCACTGGAAGACATTTCTGACATTCATCCATCTGTTGGGACTTTACTGCTCTATGTGTGTATTATTTTATGTGTTACACTTTTCTGTCATATCCTGCTAACCGCCTATGTACCCCCATCCCCCATCTTGACAAACAGCAGGACAAGCTTATTCTACATATCTCCTGTGTGGCCAAGTTGCAAATAGCCCGCAACTAGAAAATGAGTAGCCCCCCCCCCCCCCACATGGCAGGAGGTAATTGACCGTATATATGGTTCATTTCTCCAGAACAACTAAGTGACCTCCTATCCTTTGGGATACCTGGTGCACACACCAAACACCACTCCTGCTTGCACAATGTAAAGCCTTTCCCTCCCTCTTTCCCTGGCACGCTCCATTCTCAATACCTCCCAACCCCCTTTCTTTACTAGCAACATGGCAAGGGCTCCTTGATGTAGGTACAGGGCATAGACCTCTCCTTCCAGCCCTTCTCCACACTGGTCTGCTAGGCTCTCCTGGAATGCCTCTGGCTGTTCGCAGATTGTTGTGTTGCCCCATTCCATGTCAGCCATGTCAAATCTACCCTAACTACATCATTTCTGTGATTTCATGCCCGTTTGTTTGTTCTTCCTATGTTCTTAAAACTTTTACAAATAAAAAGAGTTAAAAAATAAATAAAAATCTCCTGAAGTTTAAACTAAATAGGAAACCCTTTTCGTTTACTTGTCCCTAATAAACACATTGACGGGCTGTCAGCAGTTAAAGCACCTTTTCTACCTGCACATACTATTTACATCAGCTGCCCCATAGGAGTTACAATTTTGGAGAGAAAAGGTTATATTATTAATCAAGTGAACAGAGTGAAGTCATTAAGGCAATTAGCCACAAATTGGGACTTCGTTTCAACAAATGGTAACAAAATAAGGTCCGTTTTAATGTGAGATGTGCATGAGAAGAGTTATTAGAAGATGAATTTAAATCTCAACCTACAGTATCGGCTTCTGCTTTAACTGCTGATAGTCCATTATTGTTAGTTATAGAATTGTACTTTTTAAAGAACATATAATGAGCTGTACGAATTGTTTTTAAAGAATGTATAATGAACTGTACGAACTGTTCCCTGATTGGCTGACTGATGTAGAAAATCAGTGTCGGTTGAAATTTCAGATACACCTTGACAAAGAACCTAGATGTTTGGGTCGAAACGCGTTTCTAAAAGAATGGAGCAGCAAGCAAACCACCTCTACTGATATACAGGGATGGTCAGCTGTTTTCAACTCAATGCTGATCACTCCATATCACTCCAGTAGGAGTAAATTTGCTATTTTAATAGAGGATTTTTGATCACTAATACAACTTGCAATGATATGGGAACTTTACGTTTTTATTGTGTTTCCTGTATATGGAAACTAAAGCAATGTTTTTACGGGTATTACACCCGATCTCGTTTTGTTTTTTTGTTTATATGTACGCTAAAAACTGAAAAGTAAGCGATCATAAGAAAAAAAAAAAGCAGAGGAGGGAAAATCTGCACAGCTGAATGCACTGAAATCTATTAAGGCACACAGTCTTGCATGCACAAAGTAAGTGCATTTCAAATTGGCAAGCGCCCAGATATTAACATCACCTTTCAAGAGCCTCTTCACATGTGCTTTGTGTGAGCAATTGGTTAACTGAATGACTGTTTTTCCAAAAGAGGACATCTTGGTAAATTCACACGCGAATGGGCATATTTATCATTAAAAGTCTTAGTGCGGCGATAAGGATGATTTCTTACCACATCATTTATCAAAAAACTATTGCCAAGGCACTTAGACGACACTCAGCTGCCCTAGCTACACTACCCTGGAGCGGTTAGACCTAACCTACTACTTCGCCAGTCAGTAAGCGGTAAGAGTTAACTTACTGCTTCGCCAGCCAACATCTGCAGATGTGTATATGCATGAACCAGCTTGCCAGATTCGGGCTTCAGTTCCACTAGTGGAAAAAAACATTTAAATAAAGTCTAAAAGAAGAATTTATTTAAAAAATGAAATATATTTTAAACAGTATTTCATATAAAATAAATTATGCAATTAGGCATTTTGTAATGCTTTTGGTCTGTTATGGCCATTCTGACAACAGGTATTGCTGTGGTACTTGATAAATTGGCTTCCAATGCAAAGGTGAAAGTCAGCAAAAAACTCTAGGGACATAAATGAAAGGGCGTGTTGCATGAGTTTTTTAGGCAGTTACCATTTAAAGGTTGGCCAATGACCTCAAAGATACCACAACCACGGTAAAAAGGGGTAACTGACCATCCTGATTTTCCACTCTGAGCAGATTTCGATCACTGGGTTGATAATTTAAAAACATACATTGGAGTTTTAATGTTCTTAAAATTACAGAAAGCCATAAATAATTATGAAAACCTAGTCTAAGCATGGAGCAATGTTTTGAAAAAATCAAATTGCTAATTTAAGAATTTGGAAGAATTTTTTTGTAATTCTTGAAAAAAAAAATGGAATTGACTTTAGTGTTGCCTATGATTACTTGAACTTGAATAAATTGGAGCAAGTAGGAGCTGAACTGCAAAGGCCTGATAAGTACATAATTCCAGTATTGTCATTACTGCGAATATACTGCTCAATCCCAGTAATTATTCCTGTTAATTGCCTCTTATTACAATGAATACATTTATTTAGAGGAACACAACAAAATAAGCTCAATATAAAAATAGAGTACATTCATAAACAATTACATGTATTAGAAGAGGTGAATAATTATAGGAGAGACAGTACGTTCTTCTGGCAAAGGTTAATTTTAGAAGTGATTCAATGTTGTCCATGACAGGAACTAACTCATGGGACATAATAAGAAAATAAAATATCAGATAGTTTACTTTTCATTATAACACGATCTGAATGTTATCACAGAAATTGGCAGAAACAAACCGTTTAATTTGTTCCTTTAGTAAGGTTTAGTAATTGTTTGGTGGAATCAATAAGCAGGACACTCGTAAAACTGTTTAACTGTAAGGTTTAAACTGCTTAACAAATGAGGTCTGATACTGCAACTAGCCCCCATCCCCCATACATTGCTTATTTCATGGATCATTTGTGGTTCGGATGCTTGCAAAATAATAGTTAGCTTTTGTAGTTAGCAAACACATCAAACATAAATAAAAAGGTCATGTATGCCAACATATTTAAATTTTGAGCCAGAATACTTTTGCGGCCATTTGGAGCCTATATCCCCAAACACACACTGGTGTTGTTGAACCAACCTCTTGTACAGACAGTTTAAAGGAAAATGCTAGTATTCATTACAATTTTATGCACTGCAATCCCCCTTTCCAACTAGAAGAATGATGAGAGAATAGCTAAGGTCAGCAGGACTGAGGTTGTGTGTCAAATCCCAGCTTACAGTGGCTTGTCCAATCATCTACAACCCAACACATAGTAGCCGGACATCTGCCACAGAGTCAGCCCTGCTCACTATAAAGAGGAACCAAAAGTGAGTTTCAGGCGTCACTAGAAGACACCTCATTGTTAATTTTGTAATTGTATACTGATGTTAGCCAGAAGACACATGAAAGGGGCAGCGGATACTTGAATGTGTTATTCCATTTTTGAAAGTTACACTTCTATTTTATTTCATTAGAACAAGAGGAGCTAAAATTATGGAACATAAAATATATTTCACTGACTTTTTAGGGGGGGAGGGGTGGTAAATTCTTTAAATAATGTATAATTCTTACATTGTTAAGGGATAGTAATATTTTGTACAATCGACCTTTAAGAGTGACCTCCAACAACATGACAAAGCATAAAAGTAATAAGGGTTTACATACCGGCCACCAAGTAGCACCTGAGACTGACGGTTGTTCACTTGATTATCAGTCTTATGACGAAACTGTAAAAGGTAGAAAAGAAAAAATACTTCATATAAAATAAATAAAACTTAAACTGACATTTTAAAACTACAAAAAAATTAGGTTTCATTTTTTACTGCAGAAGATTTCCGAATCAAATATATCAATCCCCATACACAACAGTTTTCATGTTTGTTAAATGAACATTCTAAATGAAAATAGGTAAATACACATTTCTATATTATGCAGTGGTGCCTCCCACAGTATTTCCACAAAAGTTCATAATTTTTCAACAAATACACAATTAGTGTAGTCTTTATACTGTTGTAAGATTCTCTTTGATAAATATATATACATAAGAGAGTACATGCCATTTGAAGAGACACACATTGTGGTAACTCTTAGTGAGAAAAAGCTGCAGGTGCAGGACAGATTAAAGTCTGTATAAAAAACTTATTTATCATTTTATACGTATAGTCAAATTATTCTAAAATAAGAATTTTAATTTATTGTTATGCCAATATTACAGGATATATAAAAATATATCCTGTAAAACTGGCATATTGACCGAACAGAAATTGGTGATTCTTATGTGACAATTTCTGCACAATGACACATCTCTTTGGTGGAAATGACTTGGTAACAAATTCTTGAAAAGTACTGACCCCCGCCACCTCAGTATGTATAAAAAGCACTGTGCAGGTTTCTGGGTGGCTTCTAAACTCTGCCAGGCCTCCTAAAATTAAAAGCACCTTCATATATGTTCAATCTCCACCCTGTTATCGCATTTAGGTATTTTGTTCTATCAAATTAAATCTTGTTCTTAAAAATTCTGCGTAAAGTAAAGGGCATCATTTTGCTTAATCCACAGTCCCTCAGAATGCCCATGATCTTTCTATTATTCTGTGCAAAATTTGACTTGTTCCATATTTTTCCAAGCTGATCTACATGCAGTTCCAAAGAATAAAAAAAAAGAGAGCACTCTGTGCAAATAGATTTTAGTGACATCAAAGCAGCAATTGTATGAAACGGACACTGCTGTGTGTTACAATGTGATTTTACCATGTGCATTTTAAGTTACGGTATCGTTCTCTCCTGGAGTGATAGCTCCTCTTTTGGGCCCAAATCCCACACCCTCTTCCTCTCATATTATCCCTTTTTCAGCCTCAAGAATAGGTTTGTATGACTAAACTCCATTTGCTTACAGAAGTGGACCTCATTTTCGATGCACTCTATGCACAGTGCAAAACATATTTGTTATGCACCTGTGCACG
The DNA here is from genome assembly GCF_038048845.1 of Mixophyes fleayi. Taxonomy (NCBI): domain Eukaryota; kingdom Metazoa; phylum Chordata; class Amphibia; order Anura; family Limnodynastidae; genus Mixophyes; species Mixophyes fleayi. The sequence goes on along the minus strand of NC_134405.1, from coordinate 105,312,284 downwards.
TATAAAATCCACCCTGTGCAGTCAAGGTGCACACTTTGGTGCGCCACATCTAAAGACACTCACTGTACAAAAGAGTAAACTACTTCCACACTAGAACGATCCTTTTCATTAAATAAATCTTTTCTGCAAGTGTCTAAAAAATATGCTCGTTTTAGGCTCGTTATTGACATAAATTAATCATGAGAGTGAGGGTATATTGGAACACGTCCACCTGGAAAAGGTTTCCTATGCCAACGTGCAGTATATATATATATATATATATATATATATATATATATATATATATATATATACACATACACACACATACATACATATACACACACACATATTTATCATATATACACACACTTAATATTTTCATGCTGCAACCGACTTGGCAGGATAAGCCTTTAATTTCTTAGTGTATCATCAGTGCAAGATATGTTTGCACATCAGACATAATATATATATAGACTAGGATTGAGATTAAATATACAGATATTTGAAAACCAAAAAGGGATTTTCTATTGAATTATAACTTGCATACAATCCACATTGCATAACTTATTTTAAGAGTTCTCTCCCCTCTTACTCAGAAATTCTTGCGACACATCCAGCATGGTACAGCGACACAAATTAGCCCTGAAACACTGGTTGGAAATCAGTATTAAATAGGTTCAGTTTCCAACTCCCATCACGTCAAGACTCATAGTTAAAACCAATGCATATAGTGCCACCCAGTGGCAGCCTGCAGATACACTTGCCACAATAGAGCCTGGGAAAAGTTTCACTTCTTAGTATTCTAGGCAGAACTACACTATCAATATTTCATATATTATAGACACAGTTCTGTAAATTACAAAACAAAAACCGTATCTTGCGCGTGCGTGCGTGTGTGTTGGCTCACAGCACTGAGCATCCTATACTCCGCTGCTTGGCTTCCGTAACTCATTGAGAAAAGGAAACAGAACTCCAATCAGCGACTAAGAGAACAGACTGATAAGTTCCCAGACCCAGTGAAAGACGACTAGAATGGAGATAAGTATACTTTGCCATCTGGGCCCTGTACTGGACACTGGGCAGCCAGATCCTGGGCCCTGTACTGTACAATCATCTTATAGATTGGACATATCTTACAGATACGACATACATGAAGACAACAAACATGGTAAACACATAATTACAATTAAGCATAACAACACGATCATGGACCATCATGAGTAATTATAACTCACACGGATACCGATATGAGTGTGAGTGAACATTCAGCTTAGAATATAACCTATGGGTTGTACGAGGTGGACAGACATGACACACAGGATCCTGTCCATGAGAGTTCTCATTCTAGACACATGAAAGCTTATTTACAACCCGCAAAGAAAACATGCCGTACAACTTAATATGTGCAAAATTACCCATTTGTCTGTCAATCGCATTTCAAGGTTTATAACATCTTTAAAAATACCCCAGAATATCAATCTGCGCCTGCATTTGCGGATACTCAGTATAATGTGCAAGGTCAAAATAAAGAACTACTTTTACTTTAGAATACCCCATAATTAATTTCAACTGTTTTTTTTCTTTTCCAAAAGTAGTGCTTTATCTTAAATTAATCATGAACATTATGGGATACCAGGACTTTCATTATTACAGTTTTGTGTTTTAAGGTTTTAATTACAATGCTCAAATTTCACCTAGCAAATGTGCTTTGGTGCAAAAGTTCAACTGTAAAGAGCAAAAAGTTTCCTGTTAATAGTAAAGAAACAAAGCCGAGTGTCCCCCATCTCTCACCACCCAACAGCATCGACACAAATGCCCAAAAAATGGCCTACTGAAGCGTACAATGGTCCAAATTGGAGAAATGAATCTTGGGACATGTTCCTGCAAAAAAGGAACACACACATTCTTTACCAGCTGGCTGGAAGACAAGCAATACAGCCTACTCTGCAGACACTCCTAGTTGAAGCAAGCGCGGCCTTCTGCATCCAACTGAGGACTAAAATGCGGCCCAGAATCCTAATTGTAGCTCTCAGTGAGAAAGAATACTCTGTCATACTTCTAAATAGATTTAGAATCTTGAAAGAGAAGAAGCTCATGCAACCAATACATTTCATATACAAATCACTATAATCACCATACTGAAGACAGCTAGTTAAAGAATCAGACTCTCCAGTTGTTACAAAGGAAAATCATCATTATATTGAGAAAAGTCAATTAGCCTACACGTGTGCACATTTCAAGGAAAACAAGGATATTCTGGTCACTTATTATACTTGAAATACGTATTTTCACCTACTCTCTCAAACTGCTGCCCTGCTTGAGCCTTACACTACAAAGTGGTAGATCACCCTATTGAAAAAGCAGTGCTGAAATTGTAGGACAGCCTGTTCTCTAGATGCATTTGTATATTCTGAACCCTGGCACAACTACATAAGTCACACAGAGCCCCACAGTAAGATGATTACCATCTGCTCTGCAGTAGATAAAAGAGCTGTTTTAAGGCTGTCCATATAACCAAGTAGGTACACATTTCCACTATAACAGAGGCTGCTTAAAACATTTTGTTCAGTAACTTGACATGGCTTACAATATATGCAGTTCTTCAGCAACAGCGACTTTCTTCTTATAAAAGTGATCATGAGACTTAAGCACTATGGGAAAAGACAAAAAGAGGACACGTAGAAGAGAAGCAGGGAAAATAAGGGAACACCTCAAAACAATATCTGTGTTAGGGTTCTACCTGAAGATACCCCTACAGAAGGCTTGGCAGATGCCTTAACCAGAATCTTTAATGAAATCCTTGAGCAGAACTCAACAGATCATATAACATCTGAGAGAGTCCATACGGCCCTTAAGCTAAAAGGCCTGCTAACAGAAATGGTGTGTGATGTTATCTGCAGGCTACATTATTTCACCCAAAGGGAAGAAATACTCAAAAGCGTTTAGAAGGAACAGATTTCAACAACCACAAGTCTCAAGATTTGTCATGGCAAAAGCTGCAGTTCTAGCTACAGGTGGCACACAATGGGAAAGTAGTCACACTGTGCTCTCCTACAGAATTGGAGCCTTTTTGCAAGCCACTGAATATTCAGAAAATAGCACTTCCAGAATGGCAAGAGTCACTCCTTCAACTGGACCTTCCAGCTAGCCTTGTAAGAAAAGAGAAAAGGAAGACCATTCAACAAGCTAAAAGTGATAACAAAGCACCACAGAACCCATAGACTCCAGAAAGGACATGAAAATAGCCAGGTTTACACCTGGTGTTGTCTGTTCTATTCTACTTTCCTAAATAGGTTTAAGAGCTTAACCTTAATTCATGCACTCATCATCTCCCTCATCGACTATTGCAATTCCATCGTTACTGGTCTTCCCAAAACCAGACTTGAACCCCTACAATCTATTTTGCATGCAGTGGCTAGATTGATTTTCTTTGCAAACTGTTCTTCCTCTGCTGAGTCACTCTTGCAGTCTCTACATTGGTTGCCTGTTTTTCAACGAATTCAATATAAAATTCTTCTACTAACATACAAGGCAGTCAGAAAAATTGTACAGATATACATCTCCTCACTTGTCTCAAAATATCTCCCAACTCGACACCTCCATTCTGCACAAGATCGGTGTCTCTCTTTCACGCTCATCACATCCTCCCATTCTTGGTTACAGGACTTTTTTCGGACTGCATCTACTTTGCACCTACCTCCCTCGCACAATAAGACTTTCCTCTAGTCTTCAAACCTTCAAGCGTTCGCTGTAAACCCACCTCTTCAGATAATCTTATATTTCTCAACCAGCATCTTAATATCCCTGGGTTACCCTACTATCACCCTCTACACAGCTAACACAAGACAACAACCCTCTGACTAATATTGATGTGTGACTGATCACACAGCCCACTCAATACTTCTTACCTTTGCATTCTAGCTGCACAAAGTTGTGCAATATGATATAGCACATGTCCTTGTGTTTCAAACTGCCATTGTCCCATAGATTGCAAGCTTGCGAGCAGGGCCCTCTTACCTCTGTCTGCATTACCCCGTATTGTTTTATTAATGTTTGTCCCCGATTGTAAAGAGCTACGGAATCTGCTGGCGCTATATAAATAAATGATGATGATCTGCTTTTAAGGATGAACAGTGTTAAAGTGTTACAAAGACAATGTGGACTTGGGTGATATTGATTATTGCAATTTGTATGTTTATTATCCCACAGTAGAGAGAGTCTTTATTGCCCCCACTGGTGAACATTACTATAGCCCTCACCCTGTTTAATGTCCAAAGTTCTCTATTCATGATCATGATTGTTTTTCTGGCCTATGTGCTCTTTCTACTCTTTATTTCCCCTAGTACTAAGTCATTGTCAATAGTTTCAATACAGTTCTTCAGCTAAATCAGAACTAGGTCATAAATAACCTCTGTCAACGGACTTTTGGAAATTGAGGGCTACGTTTCAAATCCTTGCAATACCTGTGCTTTCCTTTATAGTTTATGATTAGTTTCTGGTCGTTGAGGTCACTACTCCCCCAGTGACAAACCACACCGCAACCAAAATTTCCTGGACAGTGGTTTACCAGTTGCTCTCATGCCTACCAGAAGTGATTTACTATATCAAGTTATTCATGCAGGTTTTAACAAGGCCTAAAATTGTATATTTATTGTTTTACTTGTCCCCAATCCAACCTTAGTACCAAGTTCCTCTCTCCCTACCCCAGCCCTTCTCCTGTGAGATGTGAGCTCTCTCCCTGAGGTGACACCAGAAAGAATGTAGGCTCCAATGGGGTGTATCAGGTGACTCATCTATCAGTATGGCTGATAAACCCCAAATGGTTTTGAAAACTGTTTAGTGCTTAAAATTCCCCTAAGAGAAGAGTCTATGGTTCGCAGGCTCTATGTCCTAATTAGGAAAAAGGGGAAAAGGAAAGACACGGATTTAATCTTGGTGCACTCATTAAAGTCCCAAAATTATGTAGCAAGTTAATTATTGAGATCAAAGTATGAATATTAAAACTCGACTTTTATTAGGATTTGCACAAAAGTATTTTATATACTATTTTATTATTATTAAAGGGTCTATGTCCTGACAGAATAGATGTAACTCAACTTCAGCTAACCCATCTGAGCCTGGTCCTCAACATCTTTACTACATAACCACTATTACCCAAACATCTTTCATTGAAATGTGAAAAAAAGTGCTCTCTTATCAATCAATAGGACAAAATTAATAGAGAAACTATGAGGAGACTATGAGCACTTCGAGATTACCAGCACTACAACCCATGTCCAACCTTCATCTGTCCCTCTTACCACTCTCACTTTCCCAGTCTGTGTATCCCCTACCTACACTGTTATTATATCCAATTCCTTACGCTTAGGATGGGTATCAACTCATACATAGGCAACATGATACCATTTATACTGATCATCATTACGCTCTAAAAATGTAGTCGCACAGATCAAAACACCTATAGTGTAATGGTCATTTCGTTCTCACTGGCCCAACTCGCACATCACAGGCTGTCCCCACCCCACTGTGCGCTCTACTGTTTACTTTTAATTATGCTTTTGTACAACATCAGAGTGCTGGTTATGAGAGAAGCATTGGCTGGAGAGTTACCACATATACCACGACCAAGTTATTTAGTCCTGGAAGGACGGGTCGTGAGGGACAAAGCTTTTGAGTTTAACATTTTCCACGATTACTTTCTGTCCCTGCTTCTCTGTAACTGATGTAGCCAGTCTCTCCCTCCCTCCTCTTCCGGATAGCAATAAGCAAACAACTTCTGTTTTTTCCCAACATGAGTTATACACTGGATAGAAAGTTTCTCTGACTATTTCTTTTCTCGAGTTTGTTCTCCTTATATGTACACATATCAGAGTAAAAAAGGGACGGAGGGTGAAGAAGTCTACAGTCAGTGGTATAACGATTGCCGTGAGTGAATTGTGTGCAGAGATTATTCTACAAATAAAAGAGGGAGAGATGGTCCGTCAACATATGAGATATATCAGCAATAACTGAAGGCAAAAATTATTTTTGTAATGAATTTTGTGACATCAAAAATAACAATTTCGTACAGTGGCCTTCAGATGCTTTTCATTTGCTAGTTTATAAATGTCATCCGGCATATTTTAAAAAAAACACTTATATCTCAAGTTCTCTCTGTGCTTTCATCCATATATTTATATCATCGGTATAGTTATTTATTTCCATTGCCTCGAGATACCACAATACTCTTCTGTGCTCTCTGCACTGGATACAGTTGCAACCAGAGAGTAGCTGTGTGCACAAATACAAGTTTGAAAAGGCCAGAAAGAAAAAAATGCATTTACCAAGAGTTACAGGCATGTCATGATGAAAACTCCCTTTATGTATTTTATATATTTTATATTTATAACATTTGATGGCAGGATAACACTTAGGAATTCATAATCTACTTTCATGTGTTGGATTCAGTCACAGGTGCTTCCAGTAGGGGGCATTACAGGATTACACTAAATCCAGGCAGATATACTCCTGCCTGAATTAAATGAGCAGAATAAAGCAGATTTCTGCAGAACTTTGCATGCAATTTTTTTACACATTTAGTAAAGAAATGTATTGTGAAACAGAGATCCAATACAAATGTAATAAGAAACTGTGTGGCTGATCTTCTTATGCATATTCAGTAAACTGATTTATACAAAACAAAAATCATAAATCAGCTTATTTATTGCTTTTATGGGGGGAATTCAATTGGCCGCGTTCCTGCCGAAAGTAACACGGCCTGCGCACTATTACCGATATTACGATAATTTCAACTCCGGCTTTTTGCTCACAGCTCCCTGAGCTGCAAGCAGAAACCAGGGTTAAAATTACCGTACCGTACCGTAGAAGCGTTACTCTTGGGGGAACTGAATGTCCCCCAAAGTGTTTTGTATACCACATTTAATAGCAGGATAACACTTAGGACGTCATAATCCTGTGTCAATTGTTGTATTCAGTCACAGGTGCTAAGAAAATTGCATGTTTTGATGAGTGTTAGTATCAGTACATATATATTAAAATCGTGACATTTGGTTTCTCTTTTAGGGAAATGGTGATTTGTTTAGTTCATGTGAACAACTGTAATAACAAAAAAAACATTATGCAAACTAAAAGGAAAAAAAAAAAAAAAAAGAAAAGAGCCAAATACATCACTTACATAGTCATCTGTGGCATCTTTTACAGCAGTGATGGTCAATACAAGAACTAAAGGCACGATGGTAGTAAACCATGACAAGGAAGAGATTTCAGGGATTAGCTGCAATGAGGAACACAATTTTGTTCAATTAACAAAACCAGCCTTAACAGAAAATCAACTTGTTGTGAATGGCATATAAGGTTCTTCAACACACCAACAAGTATCATACAATCAATTCTACACACTTAAAAGGTACCATTAGATACTGTGACTTTAAATGCCACATAACAGTTTCAGACTTAGCCGCAAATCGCTGCACATATGAGCCCAAAAAGAACAATGCTCCTTACCAACATTTGACCGATAGATCACATATTGATCAGAATGGACTAAATCTGGTCAGACATATAAAATAGTGTAGGAGTTCATTGCCTTATCGCACTGACAAATTCATGTGTGTGACAAAATCTGACAGATACCCACCCACTTGATAATCAGGCAGAACAGATGGACCAGCCATTTACACCTATATATATATATATATATTACACCACCATCTCTTGTTCAAAGGACACAGTCCATGTTTTTAGACATTTTTGCTTCCTAAAATGGTAATAGTAGACCCAAAAGGTCTATGTAATACATAAAGCCCAGGCTACCTTTTATCGTTGGTTAGACACATTCTAATAAAGTGTACCTGTTATGCCAGTGTATGCACTATGTTGGGCTGGACATATTCAGTTCTCTATATATGCCCAGCCTCATCTGCCCTATTCCAATAGTTTTAGAGTCCCTAGAATTGCTCCACAAGAAAGCCTACAAAAATTGTCTACAATAACTCACAAAACACCAAGGGGCATATTCAATTAGGTTTCCGATCCGCAGTAACGCACGTTACCGCGGACAGTGCGCAGTATTGATGGTAATACGGTACCACAATAACGCAGATTTACCTACGCAACCCTATGGGGTGCGCACGGAAAATCCACGTTATTGCGGTACCGTGGATTGACTTCGTGGCCTGCTCCGGCACGTTACCGAGGACCGGAAACCTAATTGAATATGCCCCTGAAAATGCAAACTTTCACATTACTTTACAAGAAGAGCTACTAATGGTATTCAAAAAGCATAATTTATGGATCTTATCAGAAGTAAAGCTATTTAAAATAAGGAGTACATTTTCTAAGCACTTCCTGTGACGCACAGTAAAAGAAGATGTTGGGACTGTAAGCTCCAATGGCACAGGAACTGATGTGAATGACAAATATTTTGTCTACAGCGCTTCAGAATTTGTGGCACTATATAACTAAATGATAATGATGTAATATATGTTGTACATACCTGTAATATTAGGAGGAAAAGAAAATATGCATTGGCTACTCGCTGGAATTGTTCAAATAAATTGATAGGTAGGAACGTGAGGATATTGTACTTCGATGTCTTGATACCATTATTCTGAAAGCATAACAACATGCTTGATTAGTCCATTACAGAACATTATGCAAAGAAATTAAATTGGCTCTAAAAAATCTGATCTATTGCTCTTCCTGGTTTACTCAACACTCCCCCTACCCCCCCCCCCCCCCCCCTTTCCCTCTTACCCGAATTATACCAAGCAGATTTCTGCAGCACTTTCATGCAGAACTTTCAATATATTGTGAAACAGAGATCCAATATAAAAGTAAAAAGAAACTGTGTGGCTAATACATATACATTTGTGCATAAGAAATGGAAACTGTGACGTGTAAAAAATAAATAAATCATAAAATCAGCATTTTTTGCTTGTAACTGATGCATCAAAACTATGAATATTGTCAGAATTTACATATACATATAGAACACAAAACAAATTATGCTGTGCGATAACTATTGTATGAATTTTACAAACCAGTGAGTACAGAATTTGTTTACTTCTTTCTTACTGGTGGTAGATTGACCAATTTTAATATTTTCATGCTGCAACTGACTTGGCAGGATTAGCCTTTTAATTTCTTAGTGAATCATCAGTGCAAGATATGGGTCACTGACTTCTATATTGTAGGACAAATATTTAATTAAGAGTTAATAATCTTAAAAGAGCAACAGCTGTTTGCACATTAGACATAAGAACCACACACCTTATGTGTGTGTATGATAGAGATATATATATATATATATATATATATATATATATATATATATAGCTTATTTCATACAAATTAGCTCCTCTGAATATTTCAAAACCAAATACACATATAAATATATATTATAAGGATCCTACTAACTCTGGATGAACATACATTTTAGGTTTAGCTAATTATGAGGCATTGGGTACACATCAGCAGCAACGTATTGTTGTTATATTATCATAAGGGAGCTGTCTGTTTATGATAGTGTCACGCAGCTACCATGAGACCAAGCACATGTCAATGCACATTACAGAGCTATGGAAAATTAGATGCTTCTGAGAAGATTTGACGAGTTCTCTGTAAGCCCAGGAGGAATCTGTCAGCTGCAAAACAATCTGTTGATCGTGAGAATAAAACTCCACCTCCCATGCACATCACAAGGGCCAGAGATTGGGAATGCTTAACAAGCTCACAAAATCGTCAAGGTATTTCATGGCAGCTTTCAAGTTCTTTATATCACTGTCAAAATCAACCATTTCAGCCAGTTTCTTTGTATCACTAAAAATTTGCTTTTTAAGCTTCTACTCTAATTTTCTTCAATTTCCAGTTTTTAAGACTAATATATTTATGTATAAGGCAGTGGTTTAAAGTATGCTTGTCATGCACTTTAGAAAAATGTATTAATAGTTCAGCCTGAGAAGACATCCATTTGTCACGTTCTACCATATTATTCTTAAGAAATCAACTATAATGCGTCTCTCCTCCTCTAGTACCACTGGGCACATTCGTCACCACCATCCCCTTCCCGTCGGGCGCCATCTCCTCTTCATAAAGACACTGCGTAAGTGACATCATGTCATTCAATGTTTTAGGCACGGCCTAAGCCCTGGCACCTTGTGCAACCGCCTAGGTTTGCCTAGTGAGAATTCGGCCTGCGTCCAGTTTTGGACAAATCCTTCACAATTTTATACTCCATTCCTCCTTAGAAAATACATGTATAATCCCATCTCCACTTCCGAGGTATTTCTTTACCATCATTACATATAGCCAGGAGTCACCAGCCACCATGCCGCTCTGCAGCTGTCAGTGTCAAATGAATGAATGCAGCAGAAGGGGATAGGACACTTACTCTCAGCTCTATTGAGAACTGGACGTTTTCAGTCATCACCGCAATATATGCTGCGCCTGCTACAGTTAACAGAAGTCTAACAGCTTTCACCACATTGACTCCCAAAGATCACAAGAGATTAGTGTTAAAGGATTTTCAACCAACTCAAAGAGTTAATGTAAATAACGCCTTCAGCACTGAAAAATGGTTAATCCAAGTTAGGACAACCCTCGTCCCTCATTTTTACCTACATCCCACAGGTATTTAAATTTGATGTGAGCTGAAAACGCTGTCCCACTAATCTCATGTGATTATTTAGAGCCACTGTGTTGAAAGCTGTTAGAATTCCTAGTTTAATGATGGACTCAGTTCATGAGTATCGTCTCCATATACTTTTTACTTATGTGTCCACCCACTGTCAAACTCGTAGTCCTTTAAAATCCATTCTGGATCATTTATTAATATGCATAGAAAGCGTCATACACACATTACTGCAATAAATAGGAAGAACATCACCTGAAAAAGGTCACAGGAATTTAGGCCAAACCCTTAACCGTACATTAACTCTTGCTAACCTCATATTTCCACCTCGGATTTTAAATATGGAAGGAGTGGGCCCCCCTTTTTTATCCTGGACTACAACCTAAAAATGCCCACCACGGTTAATTTCAGGCAGGTAGCTTTGTGAAGGTTACTCTGATAAACATTCTTTTTTTACATGTTATCTGTTTCTCTAACAGCCCAATATGAAAACTAACAGGTAAAATCACGCAAACTTGTCATGTAATGTTACATTACTGCAAATCAGCAACTTTTTTTTGTGTGAACTGCGACAAAACTTTCTATGATACTGAAAACAATTACAACAAATAGTTTTTATAAAAAAAAAAAATTACAGTTTTTACTGTAATTCAGAGGGGGGGGATGTACAATGCACACAATATCACAATCAAAATTTAAATTAATTCAATAACATTTTGATATTGTATTTCCCTTGGAGGTGTCCACCTCTCTGCAAGGTTTTAGAAAAATACAAAACTGAATGAAGGACTGGATTACAAAACTTGACTTGCAACTGTAAATATTTCTTTCAGATATTGTATTATAGCTATTTAATTTTTATTAAACAATCACTAAAAAATGTTATATATCGAGTGATTATTCATACTGCTGTGTGAACACGGATTGACTGGATTAAGAGACCTCTAAACGGTTTACAGCTTCTTTAAGAATACCAAGCATTCCATCACCAGTACTGAATTTATTATTACCCTGCATAAGTAAAACCACCTAAAATGATATTTTTTCTTGCCATGTTGCCATATCTGATAAAAAGGTATTCTTATATGAAATCAGAAGAGTACAAGCCATACCACAAGAAATGTGTGTTGTTTTTCTCCGTAAAATAAGATTGCCAGTGATTTAAATCAGATTTTATATACGGGGCACTAACCGGAATTGGGCAAAAAGGGCCTCTAATTCTGCATGGGAGAAGGTGAAGGAGTGGTATTTTTGAAAATTTCATTAGCCCATATTCCTAAACCACAATAAACAAGAGAAAGGTGAAAAATAATCTTATAAAGTCATACATGACTCTCTGTTTGTTGGTGGAAATTCTAATGGTACTTCATGACAGTAACAGATCAGAAAGCAGTTATGGAGAGTGAGGAAAATGTGACCTGTCCTAAGGGAATGAGAGAGATACTCCATCCCCTCTATCCTTTTAATATGTTTTATATTATACAGAATTTATGTATGAGTTATGTGTTGTTATAAATGTTGAGTATGTGTAAAAAAAACAAAACACAACAAGACCCTTCTCAAATTAAGAACACATGCTCCCAGGTATACAAACGCAGTCCATATAATCATTACTGATTGGTCCATCTAGAAGGCCCAATTTTAGGGACTATTTTGTTCCTTTTTATCAATAGTCTTGCATTTTTTCAATTCTTTAATTTACACATCACAATTCCATCTGCTAGGAGACTATCCCATGGATCTATCACCCTTTTTGAAAAGAGGTGCTTACATATGTATAGTTTCAGTCGATCTTCCTCAATTTTAGACTATGCCTAGAAATCCTCATGTGTTTTAATGCATAGTTGCCTGCCTTCACAGATAGTCAAATAGCGAGAGACCTCCCAGATGAGCAGGGACAAGTTGTGATTAAGTAAATTGCATCAAGCCCCGCCCCCGGTCCTGTAGAGTCATTATACACATTGGCCCCGCACACTTGATGAGACAAATTGCAGTAGAAAATATGTTGAATGCTGTTAAGATTTTTGATATTTGAAAGATTCTTCGGTACTCTGCATGTTAAGCTTTTTAGTCTTAGTACTCTTAGGTATTCTTCATGTTAAGCTTTTTAATTTGAAAGTGAATTACAGAAAGATTTGCATATAGTCTCATTTACATTGTATTTTTAGGTCTATTCTCACAGTTCCTTGGCATAGGCAGTTAATTATTATTGCATTATATGGTTGTGTGTACAAATGTACTCATAAATAGGCATAGAAGATAAAATATACATATAAAAACAAAAAGATGCTAGATTCTTCAGCTGAGTTATTCAGACCTTCAGTGTGTTTAGCCAGAGCGATGTCGTATAGAAACATTAGAGCAGGCCTGTCCAACCTGCGGCCCTCCAGGTGTTGTGAAACTACAAGCCCCAGCATGCATTGCTGGTAGACAACAAGTTGATAGCTGGAAGGGCATGCTGGGACTTGTAGTTTCACAACATCTGGAGGGCCACAGGTTGGACAGGCCTGCATTAGAGGATTACATAATAATTACATAAATGCCAACACATTTTGTCAACAAATACATATAAAATAGACATATATTCTCCTCTTCTTCCATATCACAGTCTGGTTTGAATGCTTGTAGGGCTTATTCAGGCAATTTACAGAATATGTATTTTAAAATTAGATTTGGTTTCATGCCGACTAGTAGCATTAAGGCAGGCATGGCACAACTTTTAATTGCAAATTATACGCTAGAGGCAATAATCCTTTACAGCACAACTCATGGGCTGCATAAGACTGCATTTTTGCATCCACTTAGAAACAGTACAGATACAAGAGTACCCGGCACAGGAAATTAGTATTTATATCCAAGGTCCACCTGTATCTGTCTTGTACTGGACCACACTGATGCTATGGAGACTCCCCTAGTCCTCACCCCCAGTGTCAGTCCTTGCCTGGCCATTTGTCAGAGAGGTCAGTCTGGCAGTGAATCCGAATAAACAAGCTGCACTGATTCTCAGACACTCACTGTACTACTGTGGAGCACAGTCTGGCAAATGAAACATGATCAAAGCCTTAACTTGTGTGACCAAGTTTTGCTGTCTGTGAGTCACCTGACTGCAGTACAGGCAAGATATATGCAGGGGGAGAATAAATGTATTATTACAAGGGAAAAGGGGAAATGTGCTACTATGAGAGAGAGGGGGGGGTTTAAGGAGAGCATTGGGGTAAAATACTTTACTACAGAATTGAAGGGGGGAGAAAATGTGCTAGATGGGAGAAACAGGAAAGAAATGTGTTACTACAGAGGTGAGAGCGCATGTGTTACTAGGTGGGGGTAGAACGTGTTGCAGAGGTGAAGGGGGCCAAATGTATTACAGGAAAGGAGCATACCATCATACCATATGACATGGCCATGCCCCTCTGAAAGCACACACAGTTCTATCCTTGTGGGGACTTTTTAACAATGTTTCCCAATTTTCCTATAGTATATTCAATGTATTTTACATTTTTATTTAAAGTATTATGGTGGTTCCTTTGCATCCATGCTTTGCAGCATATGAATGATATTTTAAATTTACATAAAGCACAATCAAGACATTGGCTCTCACTCTCGAATACGTTTTAAGAGACTAAAATTTCATTAGTAAAGATAAGACATACTTTCTAAAATTAAATATATTGGCTTCATTGAAGATTTATCAAAAGCAAAGGTGTGCAACAACCTTTCATAAAAAAGTATTATATTATCTCTCTAAAGATAGTTATCTTCCCTTTACACTAGCTAAAGCTATACCAAGTCTGAGCTTCTATCACAGTATTGCCTACCATCTGTATAAAAACATTAAAATTGAATGGAATCTGATCAGTCAGTGAATTATTAATGCCTCTCTTGCTTTTATAAGAATACAGTAAAGTACATATCATCCATTTCCATGCCAAGCAATGCTGATAACGTCTACATGACAGACCCAGGTATTTTATTATCACAGTAAGATTTCAATGAAGACACACCAAGAATATTTTCTTTTTCTAGGCTTTCCATATGCTGCACATACACAAAGAAGAGGTTGCCAGGTATCAAATGTCTACCCTGAGGGGATGTTGAGCAGCCTGGGATTTATGCTGCATCCAATTACTGTCACTACTGCGGGAGAGAAACCCACATCCTAACCTCTATGGTGCCAGAATGCATAGTCAGCACAGGAGAGTTTGCAGATTAATACTGCACCAAAAGGTGCATCACAACCGTTACCGTTTACAGAAGGATGCAACGTATTGCAGTGAAACACAGTAGGACAATATTTTAATGTGGCTTCTATTCCAACCAGGTCACTATCCCTTCTCCCTTGGTTTGCATGGGTACTCCAGCTTCTTCCCACAGAACAAACACCTAGTGGTAGGGACTAGTACTCTCGCTAGTTACACCAAGACTAGCAACATAATCATCATCGTTTATATAGCGCCACTAATTCCGCACTAATTCACATCAGTCCCTGCCACATTGGGGCTTACAGTCTAAATTCCCCAACACACATACAGACTAGGGTCAATTTGTTAGCTGCCATTCAACCTACCAGTATGTCTTTTTTGGATTGTGGCAGGAAACTGGAGCACCCAGAGGAAACCCACGCAAACATGGTCGGGAATTGAACTCATGACCCTAGTGCTGTAAGGCAGAAGTGCTAACCACTTAGCCACCGTACTGCCACATAATGGCAGAAAGAATCATGCTGTCCTTTTTATGTGTAATATATTTATTATGCAAAACATCCTTTAACTACAAGAGAAAACTGAAAACAACCAACAATAAGTACCTTCTAAGAAATCAATAGTGCGTCTGCATCCCACCACCTTTATGCATATTTGTTTGATGCCTTTGTATATTAATCCGCAGAGATGAGACCTGTGATGTGCATTGCTCCTCATTACTAGATGGTTATGAAGAACATGCCTAGACTACACTAGGCCATTGTTTGGCTAAAGCATATGAATTAACCTTTACTCTAGCAGTAAGAATGAAATAGGTTGGAAGAGCCTAGCCACAATAATACATTAATATTGACAAAAAAGCTGCATTTTTTTTATCCAAAAACGTTTAGAACCTTAATGTGTTTTAAAAAAAAAGTTCTAGATGTGTTAAAGAAAAGTATATTTTCAAACCTCACATATCATAATAGCAGCATAACATATTATGAGTCTCAGCTATATTCGGCAGTAATTCAGGCTACATATTGCACAACATGGTAGTATATAAAACAGTATGTCAGTGCAAGGACATGTGTTTGTAGCTACATTTGGAAGATCTAATCATTTGGCACACGGGGAACAGTAGGGTCAACATACACTGTCAGTTGTAACAATCATCCGATTGCAATAATCACCAGATGATAAAAAAAAGAACTGGCTGTCTTTTGTCCTATATACAGTATATGTGTCTATTTACAGCCAAATAGGACTAAAATGGTATAAATGACTGTTAAAATTGCAGGGTGTATAGCCACCATCAGAATGACAAAAGATAAGAATCCTGTGCCCTATTTTTGAACAGGGGTGTCTTTCAAATTCTAGTTGGCCAGATGAGTCCTCCTAATACATTTTTGAATAATAATAATAATAATAATAATAATAAAAAAAATAAAGCACACCAAGTAACCAAATTAGAAAATCACATTATGATTCACTGTGCTCTATTCGTTACTATAACATTTTTACTGTAACAGTTTATCAAATGTAATAAAATTATATTCTTTAATAATTAAAGGGCCGCTAACCTGCAAAATTTAAATTTTCAATGAAAGTAACATACCCTCAATATGCCTGAATTGTTGCTATAAGTTAGATGGCCAAATAGATTCAAAATCCAAATTGAATAAAAAAAACTTCCTCCAAAAGCAATCGAAGCCAATTGAAATGTATATACAGTGGTTGTGTGATTAGAATCCAATGATCCCACAACTGTCCTACATTGAACATGAACTGCAATGATCTTTCTGTTCTATCAAATCAAAACTATTGTGGGTGAAAAGCAAAGACACTATAATCAGTTTGCAACTTGTGTGCATCAAAATGAGGTCAATGTGACTGTACAGAAATACCGTACTTTATAGAGTAGTTCATAAGCAAAGAAAAAAAACCTGATGCATATGTGGCCAGCTTTCACATTTATGGAAAGTTAATTGTAGTAATATAGCTTTCAGTTATCTAAAGTTTTCTCTCACGTACACACAATATATGGAGCAGATTGCCCGTTTATCTGTGACTGCGGCTGCTGAGAAATGGCATTCAGTAGGGTTACAAGCACTACTCAAAACAGACAAAGAAAGTTATCTGCAGTGTAACTAGTACTTCATACAAATCAGTTTGCAGAAATTATCTAAACAAAGTAATCATTAAAATATATATTTCTCTAGTAATCCTTTTACATTGAAGTACAATGTACATTTACTGGTGACTTGTAGGCACAGCAGACCCTATTCACTGCAAATTAGTAATCATCTCCCCCCAACTTGCAAAATCGTGCAACCATGTTCTAGAGCTTCTATCAGACTATAACAGACTGGTCTAACTAGTTGCTTGAGTTCAGCATGAGAGGAAATGGAGCTTTATCAGCATATTATAGCTCAGCCTTTTATAGTGCCTAATGATGGATAGCAGGGCAATGTAACAACGTGTTTCCCTCTATTACTTGAAGCAGGAAGCAACTATAAATTGTACTGTGCTGCAGCTCTCGGCGCAGAAGACAGATTCCTCCTGCACTGTAAACGGAAGCTCAGTACAGCTTCATGTACAGGGGGAGACATGGGGAAGGCACCACCTATATTCTACATGACAGGTGGACATGTCAGAAAGAGTGGTGGTTGCCAAAAAAATGTAATCACTTTTAACCCTAAAGGGGGATGGAATGGGAGTTGCAACATCCCTTTAATCTGAAGGATTTAAATTTACAGTTTCAAGCAAATCATGTTTTGCATTGATGACTTAACAGATCTGAACATAAATGTATTTAGTTTCAATCTGCTAACGTCTGTGTATATCAGGCAGATTTAAAGACAATAAATAATACTTACTGCATAATTAAACTTTTCATTGTAATCACGGTCATTGGCCTTAACTCTTCGTTCCTCCTCTGTAAAAAATAAATATATATGATGAGAACTTATGAGAAAACACTGGCAATGAGACCACACATTAGGTGACACTGAGGTTGGAATGTACCAGTCGTTTACCTATCACCAGTTTATGCCAAGATTTTGTACCTTTGCAATTTCATAAGCTGCTTTCACAGTATGGACCCAATGTCCTGTAAGTAATGTGGATTTACAAAGGCTGAAAATGCCTTAAATTGATTTCATTATTGCCAGATGAGATTTTCAGAACATAGAAATTATTTCTTTCACTTCGGACCTCATTTGTAATCAGCAATTTATGTAACGAACATACAACTGAACCAGAATATAACCAACTGTAGTATGATTCACAAATCATTTCTTCTAGTAATCTAGAGCACAATCTTTATTAGATGTTGCAGCTCCAGATACATGCAGCTTCTCTGCTTGCTTCTATTAACAACATATGGATTTCCACAGCTTATATCATCATCATTTATTTATATAGCGCCACTAATTCCGCATTCACATCAGTCCCTGCCCCATTGGAGCTTACAGTCTAAATTCCCTAATATAGACACACACACACACACAGACACAGACAGAGGGAGAGACTAGGGTCAATTTTGATAGCAGCCAATTAACCTACCAGTATGTTTTTGGAGTGTGGGAGGAAACCGGAGCACCCGGAGGAAACCCACGCAAACAGAGGGAGAACATACAAACTTCACACAGATAAGGCCATGATCGGGAATCGAACTCATGACCCCAGTGCTGCCCCCATACATCCCACTGCTGTGTCAGCTGCAGCATCAGTGGTGGTGGGACATCCATGGTTCTCCTACTTAGGGGGTGCAGTGTATATGATTCTTAAGTGTAAGTCAGTGACAGGTATAACAAGTACTGTGACCCTGTTAGAGGAAACACAAAATATTTACATTTTTAATCTAGAAGTATTATAATACTTGATTAATAATAGTATCAGCCCTCTTGTAAGGAGTAGACCCAGTATGTTCCACTAACTGCCATATACTGGTGTTCAATTGTGGCAACTCAGAGCTTGTTCTATTCTGATTGGTTACTGAGATCCAAAGAACAAACTGCATGGTCTTGCAAAAATCCAATTGAGGCAGTAAACTTCAACACAACCAAGACACTTGTCCTAAATACCCCTCTTGTCGAAGGACATTCTCTCTTTTGTACTCACAAACCTCTCCAATATTTTTTTTTTCACAGTTACCAAGACAAAGCATATGAGGATTGTTAGTACAAAGTTGTGGATATGTCCATGTTTAATTACACACTGTAACACAAGTTTTAACATCTAAGCCTACAATCAGAATGCAAACATTCTACAATATCTGTAACAGTTATTACCAGATAATAAATATTACAATTCACATTAAATTGAAGAGTAATTCCTATAATATTGCATGTAGAGTCCTAAGGCACTGAGAGACCAAAAGAGGAAAAGGTATACACATATTAGAGGTAAAGCAGAAGACCTTGCAGAAATACTCTAGTTTCGCACAAAAATGTCAGATGGAAACACTCCCAAAGTTGCTCCCTCAGGGGAGTTGGTAGCACGTTGATGTTGCTTTCCCAGGTTTCCTAGAATTTATGAGTGAGTTTTTACATTCTGAAGGGACACCTCAAACCAGTCCATTCGCATAACAATAAAAAAAATAAAAATGTCTTTAAAAAGTTTGAGTGGTGGGGAGAGAGCTCTGGATCCACATGTGGAGGATACATTTTGTGGTTGATGCTGAAAATGCCATTTGTAGCTTTTTGCTCCCTTAAGAAGCTCTCACATGTTCTGGCAAAATACCCAGGCTCGCCCATTCAGGCGTAAATGACAGAAAGTGTACCAGCTCCACCACCAACATTTATTTATATAGCGCCAGCAAATTCCGTAGCACTTTACAATTGGATCACCACATTATTCTTTTTAAATATTCCATTGTTCAGAGAGAATGTATATATATTTATAGAAATACTCCTCCCTTTATATAGTTCTGTGTTCCAGAACTGGTGGGGTCTGTAGATCGATATCATGAGCTGTTTAGGTTTGTCAAAATGTCTATGAAAGCAATTAAAAGTTTGTTTTTATAACAAATCTTGAAATGTTTGAGAGAAATTACAGTATATCATCACTTTACTTAAAAAAATCTTTTATTTTTTTTCTCTGTATTGGAAAGAAAATTGCCCAAATCTGAAAAATCCATCAGAAAACACCACAAACTTTGTTAAAGGATACCTCCATCCATAACTGAAAATACTGTGAATTTCATTGAAACCTGGTCCCCAAAGGTTACTTAGCTGGGCCCAGTGTTCAGGCACTGCAGTGGTTCCCTTGGCACCTGTCATCACTCCTGAAGGCAGTGTGTTGTCTGTAGACAACACACAGCCTTTATGAAAAGAGCAGCAATGAAGAGATTCCTGCTATGACTACAGAACTCTGCTTGCTCCTGATACATGGGCTGGAGAAATCCCAAAGCCAAGTAAGCTAGTAGGAAAAAAGGAAATATGAAAATGGAAAAAGGCTTTCTGGGAAACTCTGTGTTATCTTATCAAGTAAAAGTGCAAGAAGATAAAATCTCAACACCATGGAGAAAATCTCTAATCATTTCACCCTCATTCTTAAACAATGAGCAGAGATTTCTACCGTAATTGTTGGTTGATGATCAGTCCAATTAGAAAAATGTTCCATAAAATCAATCAAGTTAAGATAAGCAACAAGCTGTATAAAGCCAATCTGGAAGCCAAACATATGCCTATAATAGTGCAAATATTTCCCACCAGTTATAGGGCCATCTCAACAGGTTTACTAAACTTTATTATAATTGTTTGCACTTCAAAACACTTCTCCTTAATAAACCTTGACTTATAAAGTATAGATACTAAGAACTACTATGACTAGACATTACCTATATAATACATAAACCCTTCCTGTTTAATACACCGTAATGTGTTATATTTCATATTGTATTATAACGAAAACTAACACAATGCACTATTAAAGTGCATTATCTGCATAGAAATGCAGGTCTACAGTCCCATAAAACGTTACTATGCAGGTTGGAGCAGGTAATAGAGTGGCATACAGTGCTACATCACTAAATAGGAAATAAATGATGGGGGTGGAAGGGGGCTTAGCAATATATAGTTCCACAATAACTGGAAAGTTACATGTTACCTAACTAGAGTATCATTCAAAAAACTGCAATTGGTATGTGAAGGCCCATTACAGTGAACATCTGTTTACTATATAAAAGTACACTGATGTGGAAGGAGTGTGCCACCAACTCCAGTACAGAGAGACGCAAGGTACCCCTACCAACACAATAACTCAACAAATGTACAGTTTTAAAAGGGAAAGCTTTCGTTAAGGATGGGCAGTTACCTCGGCTGCAGGCAGCTCGACCCCTTTTACAGTAGCTGCTGCCTGGTTGGTCCGGCTGGTCTAGTGGCCAGAGGCATGACCCCACCACTTGACTTGCTCAACATGGGCTAAAGCTATAGTTTGTCAGCACAACCTAGCCTCAGTCTTTTATGCTGCTTAGACAGGTTGCATCAGTATGTAATATATGCTAACAGTATCCTATTTATGTTTTTACTCAGTGGTAATTCTACTCCAATACACTAACTTTAACAAATAAAGAGAAATAGATCTAAATTTATTACTTAGTTTACTATGTGACGTTTCATCCCCCAACCTTAATTAATACCTCTTCGTAATGGGACCACAACTTGGGTATTAAATGTGTACATATGTTAATATTAAAGCTAGCTGTAACTCCTCTGTAACCTGGAAGCATGTATGAGTTATGAATGATAAGTTTCTTACTTTAATCATCCGTCAAATGTTTACAACTGTATTAATGTATACCATTAATACAAAGTAATGAAATGGTTAAAAAACTAAAAAAAAAAGTGCACAAAAAGAGACCACACAAACACACCCATCATAACAAAATTACCTTTTGGTGCCACTTTTCTCTTCATGGCAGATTATTTGGAAGGGTAGCACACTTACGTATGCTGACTGATGGAGTTCAAATGGCTGAATCATACATAACGTACCTTTCGATAGTATGTATGTATGGTATAGTAAATGAGGAATGAAACCATTGTAGACTGCACAGTGTCCCCTTCTTTGCATTCAATAGTCTGTGCATCTTCCCAAGTGATCATGTGATCACAGTATTACCTAACATTAAGGTGTGTTCAAGGCCCGTGCTTTGCTTGACAACACCTGCATTATTTATAACGGTTATACAAGAAAATGATAAGCAATACAACACGCAAGTCTTGGACAACTTTTGCCTTCCATCAACATGTAATCACAAGCATATAAAGAACATGTTTTACATAAATGAAAAAAAAATGCATGCCAACAACAGAAAACTTAAAACAAAAACATTCTCTCTTACCACAGTTTATCTGAAATGATACTAGTCTGCACACTGCAACTAAAGTAAAGCCAAGCCCACTTAGCTGGGTGAATGATCTTCATTACATACTATCAAACGTTCACCTAAACAATACAGGTACACTTCTTTCCATTATTACTATTTTATTATTTATAAAGCGCTGCACATTGAGGGGATTGTAATACAAAAAAATAACATATGATGGCATAAAACAGAAGGTAAAGATGACTCTGCAACAAGCAAGTTCCTTTCTCTGTACATATACACTTTGGATTAAATAACATTTAACAATACGCAGTAACATTTGATTATTATTATTATTATTATTATCATTTATTTGTTAGGCGCCACAAGGTATCCGCAGCGCCGCACACAGTACTAACAGTAAACTGTACAGGGTGAAACCATACAGAACAATGAACAAAAAGTACCAATACTTCAGAAACTCCGGCTAGTCATATGCAGTAAAGACGGAGCGGAAGAACAGGTACGGAGACAGGAGGGGAGGGGGCCCTGCTCATACGAGCTTACATCCTAAACAGATCACAATTAAAATGTGCAGACATTCTATACAGTTTATAAGCTGGCCAGTTTCAAGGTTAATACTTTTGGATGGTTGCTATGCTTCCTTTCTATGTTCCACCTGCATTTCACATAAGTTAAAATGGTTACTATAATAGAGAATACTGGCATTTATAGTAAATAAAGTTGAAACCAGTGACACTTTCCAAATGCTGGACAGAGCAACTTGTTTTATTTTTGGTTCATTAAGCGTTTGAAAAAAAGTGGCAATCTGTATAGCGTGTTTACTATAGGGATCAATTATCCCCATTATAAACAGCCATTCAAGTATCAGATACTACAGGTTAGGGTGAACATACAGTGCCTGTGTGTACAAACTCTAAATGGACATACGAGTGTGTGCACAAACTAAGTGAGTCCCCATAACAAGACATTTATTTACTACTATTACCTGCAGTAACATCAAAAAAGTTTTGTTTAGTATTTCCATTTAAATGGGAATGCTCAAGAATAACATATTGTGCTCTCCTGATTAGACTATCCATTAGCACTTAACAATAGCTAGTAAAACAAAACTATTTGAGATTGCAAACAACTCTACATAACATTGATCAGTCATTTCTAACCTGGTACTCACAGTTGCCTGACCCACAAGAACACACACGCACACACAAACATAAGGCAAATCAAGTTACCTACCAAGTATTTTAGTCTCATTACAAATCATTGTAGACTGAAGTCACCTCTCGAAGA
Source organism: Mixophyes fleayi (assembly GCF_038048845.1). Classification (NCBI taxonomy): domain Eukaryota; kingdom Metazoa; phylum Chordata; class Amphibia; order Anura; family Limnodynastidae; genus Mixophyes; species Mixophyes fleayi. Next base: position 105,288,868 of record NC_134405.1, on the reverse strand, counting down.
AGCTACGATACAGCCTGTAAATATTGAAAAATGTAGGTTAGCAAAGGAAATGCATTATACTTTATTTACAGAAGTGCAGGGAATAAAAGCTAAAAAAAAGTGAAACTGTAATCAATGAACACTTTCTACTAGTTAATGAAACAAGAGTTTCTTAGTAGACATTAAGGTATGAAACATACAAAGCAAACTGTGTATTGCCCGTTAGCATCTAATTGCCCCCCTTTGCGTTAAAGCAATGATAATGCATTAAAAAAAACCTGTGTGATGAACAGCTCAAAGGACTGTCATTCTGAGAGCCCTTTCAAATGTACATAAAAAAACATTTGTATTTTTAAAATAACCTCATTGTAAATGACATGCATTACTTATACCGGGTTAACATTCCCACGTTATAATTCATGTGCACCTGGCATTGCAATGTAAAATGCAGGTTTCTGAACTTGCACCCTATTAAAAGTAGGATTTCAGCAATTGCTATGCCAGATTTAAAAAAATGCACATTCAGCATTAAATATGCACAGTAACCGTTTGTACATACTTGTAACATTCGTCACGCGTATTTAGACCACTAGAATTTACCCTAAATATTTATTTTTCATATCCATGTGTAAGGGCACAACCTGAGAAACAGTTGGAAGTGCAGTCATAATTAAAAGAAAAAAAAAAAATCTAAAAAGAGTGTAACACATCTAAGGAAGTCTTGAGTTAGGAAGCCAGGGCAAACATCAATAATTGGCTCAATATCACAGCTTGTATAGACAGAGAAAGGATTGCTATCTGGCATAACATATTAATATCTGATCATTATCAGACATCTTCGTAAATGCGGCAGAAAAACAATCATAATCGGCCTGTGTGCGATTATCTTCCAACCGCACTACCCTACTTAAACTCAAAGTGACCTATATATGTAGGACAAATCTGACAATGATCCTGACGCTCTACTTGGGCCAAAAGACAGGATCGAACTTGTGTGTGGGCAGCTTAAAATATGAGCATTACTGAAACACACTGGAAGAATGGAGGCAAAAATGTATTATTATTAGTGGAAAGTGATGTAATTAGGGGGGAAAAACAAGTACAAGAGTAAAATATATATATTTTTATATTAGCCAGGGATTATTCGATAATTGATGATTTTCCTAAATTGTTTTAAAATGTGTTTGTCTTACTGTTCCTGCTGATGCTACTAAAATAATGATGCTACATAAACTATCATGCAAGTATGTTTCTGCAGCTGCACAAGCCCTTATACTTGTTTTTCTCCTTAACTACATCACTTTCCACTAATACATAGAGCGGCTGAAATAAGTATTGAACACACCAACATTTTTCTCAATAAATATATATTTAATGTGGCTATTGTATTGAAATTTACACACCAAATGTCAGAAACAACCTTTGCAATCCACACATGCAAAGAAATCAAACCATAGATGACCATAAATTAAGTTTTGTGTAATAATGTGAAATGACACAGGGAAAAAGTATTGAACAAGCTTCCTGAAATGTATTTAATACTTTGCACAAAAGCTTTTGTTGGTAAGGACAGCTTCAAGACCCCTCCTGTATGCAGAAACTAATGGCATGCATTGTTCAGGTATGATTTTGCTCCATTCTTCAACGTAAATAGTCTTCAAATCTTGAAGGTTCAGTTGGCTTCTTCTATGAACTCTGATCTTTAGTTCTTTCCATATTTTCAATTGGATTCAAGTAAGGCGATTGGCTGAACCATTCTAGCAGCTTTATTTTCATTCTCTGAAACCAACTGAGAGTGTCCTTGATGTGTTCAATACTTATTCCACCCGCTGTTCCTTTTTGCTTACATTCATAATATATAAATATATATTATCTATATCTATAATATAAATGCTTAGTGGCGTGTGTTAGTCTGTCTGTGTGTGGAAAAAATAAAACCATGCTGCAGCGCCACCTGCTGGGCGGAGTTATACACTGACCTACTAAATTCTTAGTGTGTGTGGAAAAAAAAATTCAGAAAGGGCTGAAATTTGGTATACTAAGATGTTTTTAATTTGTTAATTTAATTTGTTAATTGTTAAAAGTGTTTATAAAGATTTAAAAAATATATATATATATTTCTTGAAGGAGAAATGACAGTGGGGAGTGGTTGGTGGTTGCCGGGGGTGACAGAGTGAGAGGAGTGTGATACTCAGGACCGCTGAGAGAGATCCCTGTGTCTGGATAGACATCTGGATAGATGTGGCGATAAAGATGAAGGATGAGGTGATGGAGAAAAATGATGAGGTGGTGACATGTGGACAAAACCACGTTAAAAAAGGGCGCTTACGTCGGGTAGTAACGCTCTTCCCCTGAGGAGGCCTGGGCTATGGCCCAAATGCATGACAAAACCCTTTTTAACACCTTAAGTAGCTTGATTTGACTAGAATGCATGAGTATCATGCATGGGTTAACTTGTGTATATAATATATATATATATATATATATACACACACATACATACACACACACAGGTTTGCTACAGACTGTTGAAGGAGAGACTAAGAGGGTCCATTACAGCCTGTCTATGTGGGATGAAGGCTTTAGTTCGTCACATCATAAAATGCCATGAATCTGAGACAGCGCATCAGAGGTACTCTATGAATAACTTTTACTTATGACCTTGTTATTCCAGAACAGTGTTAAATAGCCAAGAGACTTAAGCCTTGTAACAATTTCCCTGGCCAGTGACTAGTGAGGAGGCAGAGGGCCTGAGTCATTAAGGAGAGCAAAGCAAAAAAAAGGAGTACATTTTCTCCAGACAAACCATGTTACAATTCAAGGAGTGCAAATTAGTTTATTATTTTGCTTGTAAGGAAAATACTGGCTGTTTTTTCATGTAGCACACAAATACTTGATATTGATAACTGAAATTTAAAGTTGATCTAGGACATGCCATACCACAACTATAATCTGTCCTCACATTTTATATTTACCACCCCCTCATGGTTTTGCCAAGTTGCAAAGTTACTTCTTTTTTCTGCTTTGCTCTCCTTAATGACTCAGGCCCCAAGTGTCTAGCTAGAAGCAGGGTTGCGTGGTATTGTAAATACTGCTCTGTTTGTTTGTTTGCTGGATCTACAAGAGTTGCTGTCTATTCCATCCTGAAATCCCTGAATAAGACTACAGCAAAGTGGTTCAGCAAACCTGAGTCAGAATCATTTGTTTGGTGTTTTTGTCACAAATGGTGTCATCGTGGGATTAAAAAAAAAAACAGCCAGATTCTGCTGTCCACCCAGCCAATAGTCTAGGGTGGTAAGCGATGCAAAAACTGGTTACTACAAATACATTTGCTGCAAATGTGGAAAATTTATAGGTGATGCAAACCTTAGTCACAAAGCAAATGTATAAAATGGTTTCATGGTTGTAAGTGTGATTTACAGGTGATAAATCCCTTTCCACAAACAAAACTTAAATTATTTCACGCTCCTACATGCCAATAACACTATTATGAAGGATCTCGAGGGCTTTGGTGAATGTAGTCACTATGCAGCAGGTGTGTTGCTGAATGTGGCTGCTACACAACAGACCCAAATGCTGCAGGTTACAGAAGCCCAGATAAAAAATACTAAGCGCTTGAGTGAAGGGCTAGCTCAAGTGTGGTGTCAAGCGCCATCTCCACACTGACACTAAGTGCAGGAGACGACCGCCTGCCTTCACCCAACAGCTGCATCCCGTTGCCTAGCTACAGAACGCTTCCTTATTTTGTTTGGGGCACAATTTGCCCACATGCGCGGAAGACATTTCACCCCGTTGCAAGGCAACGTGACATTTACCTCACCTGTCGGTGGTCAGCGTACCTGACCGCTAAAAATCACCCCACCAAACAGAGCTCTTCATTCTGCATTTACAGAAGTGTCTGGCACCATTAGGGTAACAGAGTACTGGTTCCCATACATGCTCCAGCACTTCTATTCTCCAGTATCCTGCATTAGTACCTGGTTCTGACTTAGCTTGCACCTTTGACTTCCCTTATTGGTTTTGATATCTCTCTGCTCGTTCCGGTTACTGACTGTGGCTCACTGATTATTATACAGAACATCCCTCTGTACATCTCTACCTGGCTGTTTATTGACCCAGATTGTTCTACTACGCCTTTCACTGTTGTTGCTACACTGGTGGATGACTCAGAGAACCGCGACCTGCGTACCCTCATGCAGCGGAGCCCAAACTCCCTTGCGTACCAAGGGTTTGTTAGACTCCGCGCCTCCGTGCTCAGCAGTGCAAATACCAGCTAGTGGCCACTCCGTAGCTCCGTGACATGAGGCGTCTGTCTTGCAGAAAATTTAATACTTAGACCATGTGGAGGCATATCTCTTAGCCTTTGAGAGAACAGTCACAAGACTTAAATGGCCACCAGGAGTCTGGGCAAAAAACATGTGATATATAGGAGCGGAAAAGCTCAGCAGGCTTATGGTGATTTGTCTAACGAACAGGCTTCTCAGTATCAGCAAGTAAAGGCTGACATTTTGGCCCAGATAAGAGTGACGACTTGGGAGACCTCAGCGTTTCCATGACTGGCATTTCCTCCAGGGTAAAGCAGTTCACTCACAGCTGGCAGAACGCTAAGGTGTTAAAGAATTGGTTGCAAACAAATACCAATTCAGCTGGCCATATGGTGGAGATTCTAGAAATTGTCTGCGGGTTTGCAGAGGTGGGTGCTGCAAGCGGATCAGCAGTCTTATGAGGAGTTTCGTATGACGATGGACCGTTATTTGGCACTACAACACATGTCTAAGGCACCAAAGCTATTGCCCAGGTAAAAGTTGACACCACTATTGGCAGAGTCATTAGGAAAAGTCTCTCCACCTAAGTGCTTTGAATGTGGCGAACCTGGGCATTACTATGTCGAGCGTCCAAGGCATCAGGAACCAACGGATTGTATTTTGCTCAGCTGGGAAACACCTTTCCTAGTTGCTGCACCATGTCCCCCACCACGGGGAGTCTGTTGCTATTTCGGGCGACTGTCCTTATAAGCCAATATGCTGTTTTGGCCCATTAGACTCAGGAAGCGAGCAGGTATTGGTCTCCAGATCTGTAGTTCCAAAAGAGGGGAGGGCAATGTTATCCAAGGTGAACGTGCTATGCATCCAAGGAATTACTGAGGAATATGAGCGGACTTGCCTTTCACTTACTTTAAAAGGCTAAACAGTTGAGGTAGTGGCTCCCACAGCTCCAAAACTACCGTACCCCTTTATCCTAGGGTGAGACTTTCCCCGTTCCAAGAGGTTCTTACTGACCAGATCCAGCTGTGCATGTCGGCAACTGATATACTGGCCAAAAGTCCAACCTTAAAGGAACGTGTCCAACTCTCACTGGATTAGGGAAGAGAAACAAGAGAACTGTCACTTAAGGATTCTGAATATAGGCCCACGACCGCTTCTCATTTCAAGTCTGCAATCATTTGCTGGTGACACTGTTGTGGAAACTTTTGTGCAACCATAGGAAGTTGAGGACTGATCCCCAAATCCAAAGCTCGTTTCGTTACAAGACTTTGCTAGGGATCAGCTTAATGATGCTACCCTAGAATATGCCTGTTGTGGGAGTTAATGCTGTATTGAAAGCTGCCAGGCCGGTAGAAGGTGTACCTTATTTTTTTGTAAAAGGGGACTTATTGTATAGAGCATGGGTTGTTCTGGGAGTAAAATGTCGATCAACTGTTAATACCACAGGTATTAACTGTGCGGCTTTAATTTTGAAATCAGCACAGACAGATCTTTGTGGGGTCATTTGAAATAGGATAAGACACTGAAAAGAGTGCTACTACGATTTTGCTGACTGGGAATACATATAGCAGTAAAAAGGTATTGCCTGTCCTATCCAGTATGTCAGAAAATCTCTCCAAAACCTGATTACAGCACGCTGGCTAAGTGGCGCTGGGGTCATGAGTTCAATTCCCGATCATGGCCTTATCGTGTGTGGAGTTTGTATGTTCTCCTCGTGTTTGTGTGGGTTTCCTCCCACACTCTAAAAACATACTAGTAGGTTAATTAGATATAACAGCCAGAGTGCCGAGAAACGCGTCAGGTATTTGCTGGATTCCAGTCAGTGACTGTAACAGCGGAGTCACTAACATACCCCGGGGTCGAAGAAACTTTCTCCGTGATTTGAATGGTCAAACCTCTATACAATACCGCTTTGAGGCTGAATCTCCATGACATTTGATTGCCTATTCGGGATTAACGTTAAGTATACAACATCTTAAAAGGCATCTATGTTCCTCTCATAGAGAGGGTGACTATTGTGCACTCAATTGGGGACTTTATACACGAAGTCTGGTTCATATGAACCTCTTGAATTATCTATGAGTGATCTTTACTATCACATTAGATTGCCTATCCGGGACTAACATCAAGTATATAACAACCTAAAAGGCAACAATGTTCCTCTCACAGAGAGGGTGACTTTTGTGTACTCAATTGGGGATTTCACACACGAGGTTTTTGTTCATATGAACTTCCTGAATCATTCATGAGTGATTTTATCATTATCATGGACTAAATAACCTGCGGTATGAGGATTTGTTTTTACATTTGTGTGCTCTAGTACATTCATTTTCCAGGATTGAGCCGTGTATTTGTTGGATTATCATCTTACACACTTTGTTGTGTCTACAAGTTTCAACCTATACATATACACGAGTATATCCAATTATTACTACATCTGCTGTGAATCCATTTAGGGAATATTTTATGTGCTCTGACACATTTTAGAGTGTTGAATCTGATATATGCCAGTTTTTTGTTATACCTAATACTGGCTATTGTTTTATAAATATGTGTAATGGTATATTTATATCATTTTTAAATACATATTATTTTATATAATAAATTAATTTGTAATTAATCCAACTAGTGGCTTACAGTTTTTTGCGCTCTCAGTTTTCTTTTTGTTTATAGTAGGTTAATTGGCTGCTATCAAAATTGACCCTAGTCTCTCTCTGTCTGTCTGTGTGTATATGTTAGGGAATTTAGACTAAGCTTCAATGGGGCAGGGACCGATGTGAATGAGTTCTCTGTACAGCGTTGCGGAATCAGTGGCGCTATATAAATAAATGGTGATGATGATAATTACAGGGCCCCAGTGATTCCTATTCCGTTCAAGTTCCCTTTGAATGGATAGGAATGGACCTAGTGGATGCGCTGGAGAAATTAGCTTGCGGGCAACAATATGTGTTGGCGATTCTGGTCTACGTCACACACTATCCAGAGGCCATTCCTTTACGCAATATCACAGCAAGTAAAATAGCCAAAGAGCTGCAACTTCTTTATATGAGGTTTGGCATTCCGAAAGAAATCCTGACTGACCAGGGTACTCCTTTCATGTCAAAATTGATGAAAGAATTAAGTCAGCTATTGGGCTCCACACCTCGGTCTATTATCCGCAAATGGATGGACTGGTGGAGCGCTTTAACCGTACTTTAAAATAGATGATTAGGAGGGCCATGGCACAGGAAAGGAAAGAATGGGATATACTCCTCCCTTTTCTAATGTGCGCAGTACAGGAAGTACCACAAGCCTCAACTAGGCTTAGTCCATTTGAGCTCTTGTATGGACGATAACCAGTTTCCAAGACAGTCGCAGATACTAATGGCCGCTTCCTTATTATAATAGGCAAGATTGGCTCCCTACCTATAAGGCCGATGATGACATATGTCTATGTGATCTGCATTGAGACTTGTTTGATGAGCGACGCGGCAAGATCGAGTGAGTACAAGCTTCTGAATCAAACGAGGGAGCCCGTGATATCTCACCACACTGTGTCCACCACTTGTATTTCCACGGATGATTTATTTCAGCGTAGATGTGGGTAAGATCTATTTCCCATAGTGGCAAATTGTTCTGAAGATCTTGCGCTGTCTGGACGGAGGTATAGATCAATACATACACATACTCTTATGTAATTCAGTATTTGGAACAATCTGGACATCTAATTTACCACCTATTTGGATTTTCCGATTGGGCACCATGATTTTTTTAGCTCCAAATGGACATTTATTTGTGATCATGTACAAGATTTAGCACGGTGCGAATACAGTTCATATTCATATTCCTTTATTCAGCCTCCAAGGGATCTTTCTCATATATACCAGTTTCGCTGTTTTAAATGTTTTCCCTTTGGGATGTTTGTTTTGTGTATCAATTGTGTTATATGTTAAAATAAATTTATCATTATTTTTATGTAAGTATCAGCCAATCTTGTGCTAATTTTCTAGCTGATTGACTATTTCCTCCCCAGCGCCATTATATACTTTACTCTGATGATGACATATGCTCCCAACACAGGTCACTCCTCCTTTTTTCACACTATTTCGTGAACTTCATTCCCACTGTTCAGGTAGGGTCCTGTTGGGAGATGATTTTAATACAATACTTTCCCAAACCCTAGACTGTTCAACAGCGCCCTCAATGTGGGCTCACACCCCAGGTTCTAAACCCCTTAACAAACACATTGTAGAGGCGGGCTTGTCTGACTTAGGACGGGCCACATTCCCCTCCGCGAGGAACTACACCTTCCATTCTCACCCCAATTCATATTCTAGAATCAATATGCTCCTCTGCTATCCACATCTAATGTCCTTCTTAATCTAAGCCGATATTCATCCTAACCCTTCGTCTGACCACTCATAAACCGAGGCTACTTTTGACTTCACCTCCACTGGAGGAGTGGGGGTTACATGGAAGTTAAATAGAGCGCTTCTTAGGCTTCCACACTTCCAAAGCCTATTGAATGACAAACTGGACGAATACTTTGAGATTACCACTACAGAGGACGTACGCTTCCCCATTACGTGTGAGGCGCACTAAGCAGTAATTCGAGGGTAGATCATTAAATTTGCATCAACTCGTAAAAAGACAGCAAATGGAGCAGATTGGTTCACTCTCTTCACAGATACTCACACTTGAAACACAACAAACCACACTCACTCCACTCAGATCCTAACGCAGCTTACTAAATTTTGTGGGGAACTTAAGACACTTCATAGCCGAAAAGACGGAAAAGAGCCTCCATTGGTTGGGACAGAGGTTGTATGAAAAAGGCAACAAAGCAGATTCACTTCTAGCAAATAGCCTTAAAGCCAAACGGGCCTCCCAAACAATTAAAGCCATCCGGGACGCAAAGGGCATTCTGTCCTACAACCCCCGAGAAATTATCAAAACCTTTTCTTACTTCTACGAGGTTCTTTACAATCTGTCAACCCAGGGGGTCACAGACTCATGCAACTCTGATATAACCAATTATTTGTGCTCTTGCCACCTACTGACTAAGTCTGACTAAAGCAGAGTGGCTGTCTGAGGATATAACTGAAGAAGAGATTATATTTGCTCTTCACTGACAGAAGCCATCTAAAGCACCAGGCCCAGATGGTTTTAATATTGCTTATTCTAAAACATTCACCCCCCCAAACTGCTCCCTAGACTCACTTTTTTATTCAACGTGATACTACATGGCGACACTCTGCCTCGTCCACAATTATAGTTCTACCTAAACCCGACAAGGACCACACTATTTGCACAAATTATTGCCCTATTTTCCTTCTTAACACAGATATCAAACCCTTCGCCAAAATCCTTGCTAACAGATTGAATCCTGGCTGAGCTGATAGGAATAAAACCCACCTGATTAGGATCTAACAGGCAAGCACCTGATAACACTCACAGAGTAATAGATTTAGTTCATTATGTTAATGCAAACTCCCCTCGTTGCTTCTGGCCTTGGATGCGGAGAAAGTGTTTGATAGGGTTTCTTGGCCCTGCACGTTCTCCGCGTTGAAGGCATTTGGTTTTCGAGGTCAGTTTCTACAAGCCATCTCAGCTCTATACACTAACCCCACCCCGCGGGTCATGACTTACGAACAGGTCTCTAGTCATATTCAACTACGCAATGGCACGAGGCAAGGTTGCCCCCTATCCCCACTCTTGTTTGCTTTATGCATTGAACCCCTTGGCAGCCAAAATACGCCTTAACCCAGATATAACAGGCATTTTCTTGGGATTTGAACATTATAAAATCTCCTACATTGCAGACGATGTCTTACCAACACTGACGAATCTAGTCATTTCTCTGCCGAATCTAATTAATCTATCATATTTTGGCAGGCTATCCGACTATAAAATCAATGACTCCAAATCCAAAGCGCTATTACTTCATATCCCACGCACCACCCGATAAGCTCAATTGTCCTACACTTTCGAGTGGTGTCCTCACTCAATCAGCCATTTGGGGATAAACACCAAACATTTTTCAGGACTATATAAATTAAACTACCTACTCTTGTTAACAAATATTCAACAAGACTTATCTTAAATAGGAACCAAATACTTAAATGGGAACCCATGTTCATCTCCTGGGTAGGCAGAACTCAGGTTATCAAAATGAATAATGTCCCCTGCCTACTTTATTTCAGACACTCCCAGTACCAATACACCGCAAAACACTAATAACTCTTCAATCGACTTGTAATCGCTTTATATGGCGGGGAAGGAAACCCAGACTAAGCAAGACTTTACTGTCTAAGCCCAAAGAGGCAAGAGGCCTGGGCCTCCAGTTACTACACAAATATCACTTGGCTACCCAACTTAGCAATATTTTCTTGTGGCACCTCAACCCCGGTCTCAAAAAGTGGGTGGACATTGAAAATGCACTGTTCCCACCTGCCATGGCTTCCCAAATCCTGTAGACCGGGCCCAAGCATTCTCTTGCCCTTATATATCCTTTACATTAATCACATGGAACATAACTAACAAAATATATAATTTGGCCCCTTATCAGTCTTCCTTGACATCTATTTGGACTCACCCACTTTTCCCATCGGGTAGGCTGGATGCGAATTCCGGTTGGTGGAGAACACATAAGATTAAGCGCTTCTTACACATTGTGGGGGAAACTGCCCCCATTTCCTACGAAGAAATTCGGAATAAAAGCCACCCACCCCCTTTGACACATTTCCAATATATACAAATTCGGAATTTTATACTATCACAAGTCCGATCTACTCGACTTCGCATAATCTCCTCTTTCAAACGAAATCGTATATACTCTGCAAGACGCAGGGGTAATATTTCAATTATGTACCGCATGCTCACAGCTTCACTTGACCAAAAACTCAAGCCCTATGAAGAGGCTTGGCAACATGACTTGGGGGTTTCATTGGACGACGAGGAGTGGTTCATTATCAGAGTGAGAACAGTTGGTATCTGGTTCCAGAAAAGCTTCACCAGATGTATCCATCAGTATTAGACCCATGCTGGTGCCTTTGCAGTGCCAAAGGAATTTTTTTGCACATTTGGTGGGAATGCCCGGTCAGTCAAACCTTCTGGAATCTTACTCTGGTCATAGTACGCAAGGTAACTAGCATTAGATTCGCCAAGGTACCTGCCCAGATATTACTTAAATCAACCCATCCCAGATATAAGTAAGGCTGACAACTGTCTAATTGCACACTTTTATCAGGCATCCAAGTTACTCATAGCAAGAGCATGGAAGCAACCCACCTCACTCTCCAAGACAGAACTGCTTAATCTTCTCTATAGAACATATTTCCGCCCTTCTGAACAATACTGTACACAAATTCCGGTAAATGTAGACAACATGGTTTAACTGGCATCATTCTCCTGTACCGGGAATTATTTGAACAAAATACTCACCCTTTATCCCTTAACCCCATCTTCCTTTCCCTGGGCTACCAAACTTCCCCCCCCCCCCCCTTCCCCTTAAAAACCATAAAATCACTGCTCCATCATAACTGTTTTCTTAAATTAACGCTCAGTTGTCTTCTTTCCCTGTGGAAGCTATTTATACCTTTCGATATTGTTATACCAAATTTCTGTATTATCAGCTACTTGTTGTTGCTTGTTGTTGAACCGTAAGTTTGTACACTCATCTGTTTTTGCGGTTTTAAAATAATAAAAAAAAAAAACACTGCATGTCCAGACAATCTAAACTGGTCTGAGTTGGCATAAGCTGTCTGCCTAAGGATTGCTTTATGTACAGCACTGATGCTACAAGCATCTGATTTCAGTAAGAAATTTTGCCTATAGACTGGCGCCTCGGGAGTAGGAGTGGGTGCAGTACTGTCACAGAAGGTGGATGGAGAGGAGAAACCCAACAACATACGCCAGACTGTCGGTTTTCCTGGCCGCCAATGATTGCTGCATTCCGCACCTGCTGGCCGCCATTGTACTGTTGGGTCTGCGCATGCGCAAACCCGATCCTCTTATGATCTTTGCTCCTCATTCATTAGAGACTCATTCATTACCCTATTTAAAGCCCCTCTTCTTCTGTGCCTGTTCATTTATTCAACAACCCTGCTTAAGTTAGGACGCAGTTCCATGTGCTCTCCTATAGCAGCTGTGTGTACTACGCCGCTATCCCAGTGGTTACTGATCCGCAGATCATCCCACCTAAGCTTGCAGTTCCACTATTCTGCGATATCCTATCCGCAATTAGCAGTTCCTAACTGTCCACCTGAACGTTTCCAACTCAACAACTGTGTTCTCCCAACAGGTCCCTCAGAGAATCGCGACTTGTGGAGCAGAGCTGGCAAAGTCCAAACCTCCTTGCAGGGGTCCCTGGCGAAAGCCATCTGCTTCGTTAGACTCTGCACCTCTGGGAGGAGTAGTGTCAAGCCCGGCAGACCTAGGGGATCCGAAAATCCTAGTGATTGATACCGTGACACTGATCCTGTATCTCAGTCACAATCTCTTGCCTTGGGAGAAAAAGTATGCGACTGTTTAACAGGAGTGCCTCGCCATCAAATGGGCTGTGGAAGCCCTTCACTATTACCTTTTGGGTAGGGAGTTTACGTTGGCGACAGACTATGCACCATTTAAATGAAAGCAAGTAAACAAAGAGGGCAATGCCTAATGGTTCTTGACATTGCAGCCTTTACATTTCACCGCAGAGCATGGACCAAAGCTATGCATAAAAATGCGGATGCTCTCTCCTGTAAATATGCACTCCTCACAGTATCCACCTCGCCTAGGTCGGCGAGTATGTGGAAAACTATGTGACAAAAAGGACAGTTTACCAGAGAAATTATTAGCTTCTCCCTTAACGGTCTGTGGCAGTCTGCAGGCTCATGCTGCAGACAGGGTTAAGTCTCCACACGGACCACAGGATCACAGGTGGACCACAGGATCACAGGTGGACTACATGGGTGTAATTAATTGATTGTTTAGCTACTTACTGCTGGGGAGGAAACATAAATAGCTAGACTTGTTTTGTGAGAGGGGCAACCGATGCCTACCTAGTGAGGGGGCAGAGTGTCTAGCTAGAAGCTGGGTCGCAAGGTATTGTAAATACTTCTGTCTGATTGCTGGAACTACAAGAGTTGCTGTCTGTACTGTCCAGACATCCCTGAATAAAACTACAGCAAGGTGGTGCCGTAAACCTGTGTTAGCATCACTTGTGTGGCATGCCTTGAAATGGAAAGGGCGGTACGAGTGAATCGCCCTCACATACAAGGCCCTCTCTAACTCTACATTTACATACATACTCTCTCCTGCCCTCTCCGGTCGACCAATGACCGTCACCTTTCCTCCCTTCTGATAACCACATCTGACTCCTTTATCCAGTATTTCTCCTGTACTGTCCCCCACCCCCTCCCACCACCACCACTAGAACAATCTACCTTGTTCTAGCTTCAAATGATCATTGAAAATCCACCTGTTTAGAAAAACCTACCAGTCCTCCACTTAACCTTGTAGACCACCTCACCCTCTTTCATCCTCCATCTTTCCCTCAGATCCCTTGACACTGGCTCTACTCCATGTGTCAAATGTTTGTCTGCCTCTTTCCCTTTAGATTGTAAGCTCTGGGGAGCAGGGCCCTCTCTACCCTCTTGTTCTCATTACCTACTTTTGCTTACCAGCTACATTGCGCATCTCCTCCTTGGGCTCTCTGCCCATTGTCTCCACTTCTCCACCGTCTTTGCACCTCTGTCAGTGGCTCTTAACTTGATAGTTGTGCCCACACTAATGGGCACAGGTTTTAGCCTGTGCTACACCCCTTGCAACCCAGTAGCTGTGTTTAGAGTTGTTGTGTTATTTGTTTACTGTATTGCACTGTTATACCATGTACTGTCATGTTTACCCTCTGTACGGTGCTGCGGACCCCATGCGACACCCTATAAAAGATTAATAATAATAATTATGGCATTTGATAGTTTTTACAACTAAAGCAGCTTCTATTAGTACAACTTAATCCCAAACTTACTTAAAACAACCAACAAACCCTCTTCATTATGACACTTTACTGTTTGTTTTTGCTAGATATTGCCAAACCACACAGTAAGGTGTTGAGAATTTTGTACAGTAAAGTCCTGACTACGGATGTGGTTATGTGGTTATTTTTCACATAAAATACAAGATTTAAAAAAAACTTACAGGTTTTTTAGCTTCCACAATGTCTGATCGCCACTAAGAAAGGAAATTAAGAAATTTAGGAGGCATCGAAAACACGCACTTCCTGCTGCTTTCCCAATAGTGTATTTACCTTTTAAAAGTGTGTAACAGCTTTTAGATTTACTGAGAAACAGGTCAGTAGGAGGCATTCAAATTACTGTAGTGCATAAAAAATAAACAACAGTTTAAGGTGAACTACAGATGGTCATCGGAACAAGTAGTATAAATGACACCTAACACATGAATAATTCACAGAGGTCCTGGCAATGAAACAAAATCGTAGGTTTAAAAATATTTCCTTCCAAAACAGGTAGTAGAAAACTAGTAATCACTATAATGTTTTTTTTGAAAGATCAGTCCTTTGACATGTCATGAAAAACAAATTCCTGATAAATAAAACAACACAGTCTATAACTATTTATTAATATGTATTTATATAGCACCAGCATAATCCACAGCTTTTTCTAGTCAGGATCATAAAAAAATAAAACAAGACTCGATATTACAGACAGAGGTAAAGAGGACCCTACATGTAATCTTACCATCTATAGGACAATATGGGTTTAATTCATGATTTTGTTCATTTTTAAATAGTATAGTTATATAGTGGAGCCTAATTTAAAACTTCTGGCTACTCCCTCAAACAAGGCATGTTTTTCACACACCTTTTCAGCAACCTAATCGTAGCATATGTCCATTTCACATATGTACATGCTACAATACTTATGACATGGATTGGACAATCATGGGTTCATTAGAAATGTCCAGCTTATATCACTTATGTCAATGATTTTTGGAATATGCCTATTTACACCAAAGTTGCCCTAAATCTTACGTACATTTTTTCTATTGTTGCTCTTTAATTTGTTTGTGATTTCTAAATGCAAAACAAAAAGTGTGAAAATAAAATAAAAAAATAAACACTATTGGATACATTGCCTCTCTCACTGCCCAGTAATAACGATGAATCACACCTACAGAAAACATACTGTATTTGTAATTTAGGATATGGAGATTGCAGACCACAAAACTAACATGGCCATTTACTATTGCAGAACATAAGGCGTTAGCCAACAAGGAACCAGAATGCAATGTATTTTAGTATTTAGAAATAACTTAGCATTGCTTAAAAATGGCAAAATGCCGAAATCACTTAGGAGTGGTGACCCTCACTTGAAAGTATGGCTCGGTGAATGAATCCCACACTTGCTTCCTTTGCTCTGGCCTTTTGATTTTGCAGGAAAAAAAATTATGATTCCAACCAGGTGGCTGGGGCCATCTTGCGCAGTCACCATTTATTTATTTTCTCACCTTGTCTTTCATTGACATTCTTGTTTATGGGGCTTTTTTTTCACCGACTGGCATGGTGTGGATGCCTAACGATCTAGGGGAGGTGGTGTGGTCTATTGGCTCCCTGAAAGCTCCGACATCCCCCCATCCGGGTGAAGATTCGGTGCCCTGGGGAAAGATTGATCAGAACTCAAGGCTAAAAAAAGAATCCCCTAGGCTTGCTGCCCCTAAGGGAACTTTTGGTTCCGGGGATAGAAGGGCCTGAACACAACACGTTTTTGTGTATTTACAGATTTTTGGCACTTGGGTGAAAAAAAACACCGTCCCGGACTTTCAATAATGAAAAACAAATAAATATATGAGAATGACTTAAATATTAGTTATATCAAAGTATATTTTGCTCTCCTACTTATGATCTACTGCATCCAGGTGACACTACATGTTAGAACAGCAGAGTTTATTAAAGATATAAATCAATTGACGTTTGCATTTTCTGCACTGTTTGACACAATAAGGCTCATGGTGAGTCTAACAGTCACACGTAAAAGAGTATTTACCAGAACGTGGATGACGTATGAAGGGTCTAGTTTTACCAAATGGATTGCCTTGGTCATTGAGAGGTTTACTTACCAATCCGGCAACACTATAACTAAGTATTTTAAGTTCTGGTCCAGAGGGGCTAGGTCGAGATATGCTTTGTGGTCGCTGGCAGCAGTTTTTAACTCTGACTGAATATCTCGTTTAGGAACAGGATGTGCCTGGCCAGCTGGGTGTGGGTATCATTGGATATCTCTGAATCAACTTAATTTAGTATAAGTGTAATTGTGAGCACTCATCGCGACACTTACTAACTCCTGCTAACTAGCGGAGGAACATCTGGTGACCCGCCAGTGTTACACACCCTCCTGAGAGCCTATAGCTCATATAGATATTATTTAGTGGGGGGTTTTGTATCATCACATCACACCTTTATTGGGTAATTAGGTTTTAAGTCTGAGATTAGAACATTTGTGTTAGATAGATTATTTTTTTTTGTATAGAGTATAAGTGGCTTTCTTTTTCTTGTCTGTATTCTAAAGATTGAAATAAAAATATCTGATTAAAAAAAAAAAAAAAGAGGAAGAGTATATGCATCCATATACTGAGTCAGTAAATACACCCACAAATTAATATACTATAGGCACAACCAATTTCAGTGAATTCGCAATTGGCCAATCAGAAGCAACTAGCTAGTGTTGGTAACCGCCATCTTTATCAACATGTACATGATCATCATCAAAATCTTTATCTCTTCTACACAAAACACTGATTTTCCTACCAAGGACTCAACAGAAAAAACACCTCTGCAATACAGGCTTAAATGCTGCCACAAGCCCTAGTACACATGGTGTAGGACAGTTGGACATCTATTCATATATAATGAGGACTATCTACTTGGCATTATTATTATTATTATTATTAGTGAATATGGAGATTCAAAGTGTGGACAGGGAGACAAACATTCATAAACAACCACCAGATTCAAAGCTTTATGTTTAATAACAGCTTAGCTATATGTTAATTGTTAGGTTAATGCCTGTTTATATGCCAGACATATTATTATGTTATATCTCTTTTCAAGATATGAGCAAACTTTTTGTAAGCTACAAGTTTGCCTGCTCTCTCATGTTTCTGGACCTTTTTGGGACTTGATTATACGCTAATGATGTCACACAACACTAATAATTGAATGTAAACAAGTATGTGGATGGAACCTACTTGTTCCAATGACTCCATAACCACTTGAGCTTGCAGTATTTTGGATGCTTCATGCTCTATTTACTGACATTCAACGCAAGTGTTGCAAATGGACACAAGGGTGTCAATGCAGTGTTTGTATTTGACATACGGTGTCACTGTGGCTTTCCTAACCCCAGTGGATAGCAAGTTACATTCTTTAAAATTCTAAAATCCTAATTGAAATGTTTTAATTAGTTGTTGCTGTTTGCTGTCATGTGGTCATTCAGAGCCAATCTGTTGGCAAGTTTCTATAGTTTGATTACTTTGATGATGTTACAGAAAGGTTCTCAGGAACACAATGGGTATATGTTTATCAGTAGATGGGATGTTCGCACTCTCAGTAAGTTTGCAAGCAGGGCATCTTTGTTTGTTTGATAAAACCCAGATTTGCTTTCTTATGGTGTTTGCTCCCAATTGTAAACCAGTGTGTGTTATTGCCATATGAATAAATGTTAATAATAATCATCATCACCATTTATTTATATAGTGCCACTGATTCCGCATCGCTATACAGGGAACTCATTCACATCAGTCCCTGCCCCATTGGAGCTTACAGTCTAAATTCCCAAACAAACACACACACAATTTTGACAGCAGCCAATTAACCTACAAGTATGTTTTTGGCGTATGGGAGGAAACCGGAGCACCCGGAGGAAACCCACGCAAACACGGGGAGAACATACAAACTCCACACAGATAAGGCCATGGTCGGGAATTGAATTCATGACCCCAGTGCTGTAAGGCAGAAGTGATAACCACTTAGCCACCGTGCTGCCCCAAATATTATTGTAGGCACGTAAAAATTGTGTTGCAATTATTTGAAAGTGAAAACCCCTTCACAATTCAACTGATAACATTGAATTACCTGATTCATATCCATGAAGATTAAAGGATCCTATCTCTGAAGATCCCAGCGTAGAAATGGTATGATTACGATAGCTGAAATAGAAAAAAAAATTATACACAAAATTAAAGACACAGTAAGGAGCAAAATCAGAATCACTCTCTGAGAACTGATAAGGTGAAAAGCTGAGGAATAGTGTTATAAAATAAATATTAATATAAACATAATTTTACTGGAAGAATGCTATGGAATTGCAACACACTTATAGCAGATACAGATAAAATATAGAAAAACTAAAACATTGGGATAAACAAAGATCTGTCCTCAGAACAAACATATGAAATGAGCAGATTAATTGTGCAAATTGGTAGTTATGAAACACATGATAACTCATAGTACTAGCAGGGGAGGGCTGGCAAATTTTAGCCTGCAGGGCAAGACTTGACTCAGCAGCCTATTAGAAGCATTTTAAAGAGAAAAAAATGCAGGTGGCCCAGGGACCCAGCTCAAGGTAGCCCACTATGGGACCAGTCCAGGGGGCAGATGCCCCCCTGCCCCCCAGCCCAGCCTGTCCCTAAGTACTAGATCCATTAAACAGTTGCTTTTGTGCAATGTTTTTACATATTAGAGGATACTCTTAAAGTTGTGCTAAAATATATTAGTTTGAACAATTAAACAATGAATACATCATTTTATTGAGCAAATTAGCATCATGTTCCCACCATTTTCCAGGAAGAGGTCACCAGTTTTTTACTTCCGCTTGTCTATCCTATTCCACAGCAGTTAGCTGGTAAATGTACCACTCAACTTCCAATGTTTCTTTACTTTACATTTGAATGATGGGACCAGATGTTTTTTGACTTACTGCGAGTCATGACATCATATAAGCTATAGATGCTACAGAAATAGTTTCACTTACAAAAAAAATAAAAACAGAAAAATTGGTTAATACTTAAATATGATGCTTCAATTTTCACATATGCATCTATTTATATATGAAATCTCATTGAATATTTTTTATTTGCACCCCCATGTTACACTTCAGAGAAGACACATTTGTGACACACCAATGTAATAAAAGCTTCACATCCACACAAGTAACATGTAATAAAATAGTACTCATGTCCCCTCACGCCAAATGACTAAGTCTGAGCTGTATTTTAGTGTGGAGATGGTGCCCGAGAAGCGGGCGAAGGTACCCGCCATCGCTATGCCCCTGGAGGGGCTGAAGATGTGCCTGGTGCCCGGGAAGGGGATGAAGAGTCCCCTGGTAGCTGAGCCCTGCAAGTGGGTGAAGAAAGAAGAGGAGAAGAACTTACCCGTCCATCGATCCAGCGGCGGTGAGTATGACTTTCTTCCTGCAGGTCCCGTGCGCGGGGGAAGGATGAGCCAATCAGGGCTCATCTTTCCCCGCTGGCCAATCAGCGGCCGGATGCGCGAGCCAATCGCGGCTCGCGCCCGGCCATTCAAAAGATTGGCGCCGACGCGAGCCAATCAGCGCTCGCGCCGGCTTATGACGTCACGCCGGCGACTGTATAAGTCGCCGCGTGGCGCCATTTTGCCAGAAGTCCGTCGGCGGAGAAGAGGAAGGACGTCTCTTCACGGCGTCCAGGACCAGGACCAGCGGCACCAGCGGCAGGGGGCCCTTGTAAGGGCCGTGAGCTACCCTGCCGCCAGAAGACTACATTCAAGCAGTGATCGCCGGCGGGGAGCCCTTGTCAGGGCTGAGAGCGCCCCCGCCTCAGCAGCAACAGGAGATCCAGCGCCGAATCGGAGAAGAGGCGCCGCCGGCTGGAGGGTCTGGAAGACCCGGAGAAAGAAGCAGAAGACGGCGTGGCAAGTTGAGATTCCTGCGCAGAGCAGGTAAGTGACTCAGCCTTAATTCGGGCACTAGGCCCGGGGCCACGGTCGGGCACAAGGCCCGTTGGCACTAACTTAGGGGCACAAGGCCCAGGGACCTGGGCACTAGGCCCCAACGAAGTTAGTGGGCCAGTAGGCCAAAGTATTGATGATAAAGGGGACAAGCCCCTATTAGTTAGACAGGGGGCGTGAGAGCCCAGGTGTACAAGGGCACAAGGCCCTTAGGTAGTGAGTGGCCTAGAGGCCATAGGAAGGCCACAGGGCCTGGTTAGGGGCTGGTAGCCCGTAGGCTATTAAGGGCACAAGGCCCTCAGTCAGTCAGGGAGGCTACAGGCCTCAGGCAGGGGCTAGGACCCCTGGGTAGCAGGGCACAAGGCCCTAGTTAGTGGGCTCAGAGCCCTGAGTTAGAGAGGGGGCTGAGGCCCATGAATCAGAGCACAAGGCTCTGTTTGTAGCTGGGCAGAGACCCATGGTGTGTAGGGCATAAGGCCCTGGTGGTGTGTGGTAGAGGCGTGAGAGCCTCGTGAGTGTAGGCGCGGTCCTGTGTGAGGTGAGCACACGTAGTTAGGAGGTACAGTAGAGCGGAGGCTCCTGTGGTGCTGTAGCAACCTGCTGGTTGGCTAACAGCGGTGTGCTCTGGTAAGTAGCGTGCAAAGTACTGTATACTGTATTTATTCTGTCTGTGCGGCGAGTATAGTTTACATTACGGTATTTTGGGGTGTGCTACATAACTGTGTCCAGGGGCAAGACGTCAGGCCCCCATTAAAGGTAGGCTCTTGTTCCCTGTGTTTCCTGTGCTAACCCGTGTTGTGGGGACAAGTGTAGTTACCAGCATACACATAGTCAGGGGAGAACACACGTAGTTTCCCTGTCCCTTAGGTCCCCGGGGTCACACTGGTACCCAGAGGGGGTGGCTGAGTGAGTCGGTGGCAGTGCAGCACACCTTGAGGCAGTTCCAGGGGCGGCCGTGGTTCTGATCAAGGGTCCTCAAGGCCGGTTCCGTGCAGGTGGACCTGTGGTTCCGGACGTAGGGACACGTGTGAGATACCCGAGTACAGGCAGTCGGGCGGTTCAGTTCGATCGGCTGTTCCGTGCGGCAGTCGGCCCGCGGGTTAGTGTGCTGTTCTACTGAGCCTCAGCCGGGCTTAAAGAACCGGTCCTTAGGGTCCGTGGGTGACCCCATAGCAAGAAGGCAGCTTCTTGGTACAACCTGGGTGAGGGGGTTAGGAACCGCCCTCCGGTTTAGGCTGTGAACACCGGCTGGTGTTCCCCGTAGCGTGTAAGTGAGCAGTTCTGTTAGTGCACCACACCTAGTTAGTCCTAGTGTTTTGACTTAGTTGCGTTGCCGACCATTAGAACGTTGTTAGGGTCGGGTCGCTGTTGTAGCCAGTCCAGTTTTGTGGGTGCCATCTTAGTCTCACTGAGAGCGTAGAGGGAGGCTGTGTGTTCTTGTCATCCGCAGGAGTCGGGAAGGTGCAGGAGAACCGGATCGGAAGTGGGAGTGTCCCGGTGAGTATCACGCTCGATTCCCCCTTTCGGTTAGGCCCTCACCGGCAGGTGTGTGAGGTACTTGAGGCGGGATTAGTCCTCGGACTAGTCTTGGCCTTCAGTGCCTGTAGTCCCCCGCGTCTTGGCAAGAACAAAGTGAGGAGGCGGCAAGGAGCTTGGACTGACTGTGCCCTTGTTCTTTGCCGTAGTCTCGGACAGCCCTTACCTGGTAGGCACGGCCGTAATCTCTGTCTCTATCTTAGAGGGACGTGATTGGAGGTGACTGCGGCTGCGGATCTGCTGGGATTGGATCGCAGCTGGGAAATCGGAAGCGGACTGGAGGTGACCATCGTTTACAAGGTAAGTTCTTTTGTGTTGCGTCTGTCCCTGTCTTTCCCCGCAGGGGGCGTTACATTTGGATAAAAATTTAAGTGGCAGTAACCTGCACTTGTTGCCATGAGCCCCCTTTAATTTTTCCCAAATGTTGACTTCTAGTCTGCATAAAAGTTTCCGGAGAGAAGGTGTGTACCTTGATGTGCGCGGAGTGAACAATGTAGGCACACCAGTGAAAAACCCAGGAGTTTTGCAGCACCCTTTATAAAGGATACTTCGGAAGACCAGTGGCTGAAATAGATCCGTCTTAAGATGCCAAGTGCAGTGCTTATTAACTGAAACGTTCACAACTACTTAATCTGGATAATGTAAATTATTAAAACGACAAACTGAAAACCTGCAATGAAAACAACAAAGAGTACACTATGGCCAAACTCAGTACCTGTATAAATTCCTAAAAACAAAGGTTTAAGTCACCCGTACAAATCCACTCACAGCAACCCTTGAGGCAAGGCTCTATATGACTGATCCAATTTTAAAAGATTCAGTGGGTAGGATTACATAAAAATATATCTGTATCAAGGAATTCATAGGTCTGTTATTATAGATAACGTCAGCTAAATCCAGTAACCACAAGGTTACATAAAATATGCAATTTTGAGAAATCTAAATGCACATAAACCTACATTGAGCAGTTGTTTGCCATTTCGTAAATTTGTTTCTAGCAGAACTGCATTGAGCAGACAATCTTAAGCTAATTTCTGTTATATGTAAATAGTTATGAATCACTTATACAAATTAACCAAACAGATACTAAACATGTTATAGTGCAAAGACACAGGCCTCATGTATCCTGACTTGCATAAGGCCAAGGTTTTCTTTTGTTAGGTCCGGAAAACCACTGATGTGAAATCATCGTAGTAGGGTGCCATTAAAAGGAAAGGCTGCTTTCCACATAAAAACAGCATGAATTAAAAGACAAAAACGCCAAATAGACAGCAACTGTTAGAGGAGGATCAGGTTACAGACAATTTCATTGTATGCGAAATATGCGTACTGTAACATGTAAGTATAATATACAGAAACACTGTTTATTTCCATTTATACATATGAACAGATATCAAATGAGATACGGTCATAGAAATAGGTCTAATTCTTAAGAGACAACAACATTGACTCTTAACAGACAGCAATAGTGTCACCAAGAATCTCCACTGATTAAACCCAAAACACTAAAATTACCACTAAGACTTTCATTATCATTGAGAGAAAATTTGTAACTAACCAGTCCAAGCCTGACCTTTGCTATATTTCAGATGAGCCATCATTTCAGCAAACATATTTATCTTTACACACTACTGCCTCATACACGCAAGGACTAGGTAAAACAATTATATTTTCCTTCCAGTTCTGTAATCAAATAGTGATAATTGTTCCCTATTAAAAATATATCCTCCATACTCTATAAAGAGTGGAAAGCACAAATAAATAGAAAAGCTGCACTCCAAATGTACCCCGAGTTCAGAGAGTAACGATAGGTGTTCTAGTTACGTCCAACATGTTTGCCTAGCCAGATGGCTAAAGTGAAGTGAGGCATTTGCAAGTAAAATAAAAGTCACAAAGATCTGTTAGCATTGGTGCTTCCACCAATGCTAACAGATCCTATGTGTTTGAGGTGTCTGCTGTAAGTAGTAGGGTGGAATCAGCTGTGCATCACACGCAGGAGGTGGCTCTGGTTGCTAAGGGTGGACATCATGCAGCAGATTCACCCCAACGGTGTCCTTTCCTCCACAGGGAATGACTGTGCCTAAACCATGTCAATAAAATGCTCCCCCACCTCTGCCCTCTGTCACGCTGCCCCCCCCCCCTCTGCCCTTTGTCACGCTGTCGCCTCCTATGCCCTCTGTCACGTTGTCCCCTCTCCTCTGCCCTCTGTCGCAGCGAGCCAGAAAAAAAACAAAAAAAAAACCGTACCAATCCGCGCGGTGCCGGGACCCAGCATTCTCTCTCTCTCTCTCACGCAGCTTGTCACTATAGTGACAAGCTGCGTGAGAGGGAGGATGCTGGGTCCCAGCGCCGCGCGGACTGGTAAGTTTATGTTTTGTTTGTTTGTTTTCTGGCTTTCCCGCGGCACCCCTGTAATAGCGCCGCGGAGCACACTTTGGGAACCGGTGGTCTATGAGGAAGTTCTTACCCAACATTGACAAAAGCCTTTTGAAGTAAATTGTTTTATATACAATACATTTGCATTCTAATGACTGTGTAACACAAGTAGAGTTGATTATTGGTAATAAATATTCCTTCTTAAACAAAAAGTAACCCACTTTTGTCAGTGGGTTACTTTTTGTTTAGCCCTGTCCTTCTCAAATTCAAGTGCTCTCAAAATCACTTTGCACCTGAAATACATCTCCCGAGTCCATTCCTGACATACTAATTTGTGTCCACATTATTTCCCACCTTGATTACAACCCTTAACTAATTTATCTATGGGTCATCAAATCAACACAATTTTAGAAAAAAATTCTACCTTACATTATCTAATGTCAATTAAATTTGGTATAATAAATTCTGCCATGGATGTAAAGAAACCCCCCAAATCTTAGGCTGATATGTGCACTGGTTTTGAAGTTATACAACTTAAAATTTGCACTTTAACGAAAAATTTGCTTTTAATGTTTTTTTAAATTGTATTTGTAGCTCACCTGATTGAGCTAGAGTTAGACAAGGTCTCATTTTAAATATCTTTTTATGGGCTTTCATATAATATATAACACAGCATCATGTTTCAATAAAACTTAAAAATATAACATTTTCAAAATCAAAATTTTGATTTTATCAAAGAGCCATACTTTCTATTTTCTGAAAAACATCTCAACAATTGTTCATACTGTTGTTAATAAATCCCCAAAGTTTTATTTTGGGATTATGATGACATCATCTGCTACAAGAGTGATTCATGTAAATTGTATCTTCTGAGACACTACACATTTGAGAAAATAAAAACAAATATATATTTTTTCCAGTTGACTTCATTAGAGGAATGCACGTTTCTCTTCAGGTGTGTTTGGGGACCAGATTTTACAGACAGTGCCTGCTCCCAGGCATGTAAACTTATGCAGAAAGATACTCTACGTGGATAGACACTTCAATTGAGTTGAATAGGCCCGTCTTTCAAAGGAACAGGTTAGGTTTGGGTGGGCTTGACTTAGCGAAGAAAAGCCCCTTGGTCACTAATTTAAGTCCACCCAATGCTAACCTGACCCTGGACAATTTGTGTCACATTTAAAAAAGCAGAGTGTTTAATTACAGTGGAGTATAAGACTGGGAGAATGTGTGCTGGGAGCAGGGAGGAACAGCAACTTAGAGAAGGGGAGCTGGGAGGGAGAGAAGCAGCAGACTGGGAGCAACACTAGTCACAAGAAGAAGCCTCAGTCACTCGGACAGGCAGAGAAGAGAAGGCACAACCCATGAGGCTGCTGCTGATCTCCATGTGTCAGAGGAGCATGTGATGGAAACCTCCAATCAGAGCTCAGCACATGCTCCTCTTACCCCTCAGCAGAGTCTCATGGGAATTATTTTCCTGACTCCCCAGCAGCTCAGTCTGATCCTGCTGTGGTGTTTAAATTGGTTTAGAGAAGTAAAGAAGAATAAAGATGGAGGAAAGTGACAGGTACCTTATTGTTTCAACCTATTTAAAAAGGCTATTCATACTTCTAATAAGAAGTGGTTGAGAACTGTTTAAGAATGAATGTGTAAATTATTATCTGAAATGCCAAAACTTTCAAAAGTTTGTACCAGCTGCAGAAAACAACTTGGGACACTTCAAAAAGAGCAATAGGGTCATTGTTCAGTTCCTCCCACTTGCTGACAATAGAGGGTATGTTGTTTAGAGTAGGACCACCCTATTAGCAAAAGCACCTTGGCGTGGTGGGTGGCTTCAACATACATTTGCAAATGTGTGCAACTGAGACTTTTGCATTTTTATCTACAGTAGAAATAGCAGATCTGTTGCTGGCTATAGCAGTGTGCTGGGGGTATTTGTCTTTGTTTGTTCCTTTTAGGATAACCCCACCCTTTCATGCACCTGATATAGCCTATAAATTGATTTGAGCAACTTCCATTTTCTTTATTTGTCTGAGGGGCATGTTGGTGTCAGTAGCTGAGGGGGAGTACTGACATTGGATTGCTATTTGGAGGTCTCTGGGGTACCTCTTTGGTAAGTTAGCTCTCAATTTAAAAACACATATGTATGGCCCAAATATATGGGACTCTCATTGTTTAGAGTAGGACCACCCTATTAGCAAAAGCACCTTGGTGTGGTGGGTGGCTTCAACATACATTTGCTAATGTGTGCAACTGAGACTTTTGCATTTTTATCTACAGTAGAAATAGCAGATCTGTTGCTGGCTATAGCAGTGTGCTGGGGGTATTTGTCTGTGTTTGTTCCTTTTAGGATAACCCCATCCTTTCATGCACCTGATATAGCCTATAAATTGATTTGAGCAACTTCCATTTTCTTTAATAATAGAGGGTATGTACCTGCTGTCTGACAACAAATGGTGGCTCTCATTTATTCTGGAGAAAGATGAAAACATCCAGCTGGTCCATCACCACCTTGATCATACCAAGGAAGCCGGATGTTTTATGGATTACCATTGTAGATGTTCTGTGTAAGGTGAATCCGTTAACTCCAACAGGTCGGATGTACACCATTACTGAAATGGAAATACTGAAAACAAATGAAGCCTTCAGCCAGTTCCAACCCATCAAGTAGTACCATCCATCCAGAGCAGCAGCACCAAATGGTAGTGATATGTAGTAAGCGTTCTTATAATATGTGAAAGGCATAAACTTATCACAAATGTTTTAAAAATTTCAATATTTAACATAATGTGTCATTTTACATTATATACATCAAACTAATTGCTTAAGGCGATAAATTAAAAGTAATGAACAGGCTTAGATAGTTCTCATTTTCATTATTTTAACAAACAGTCCAAAGTGAAAGTTCTTGTGGCAGATGATCCCATCATGATCCCAAAATAAAACTTTGGGGATCTATTAACAACAGTATGAACAATTTTTGAGATGTTTTTCAAAAATGTTAAAATTTGAGAAAAATCAAAATTTTGATTTTGAAAATTTAACAATTTTAATTTTCATTAAAACATGATGCTGTGTTATATATCATATGAAAGTCCATACAAAGAGGTTTAAAATTAAACCTTGCCCAACTCTCTAGCTCAATCAGGTGAGCTACAATTTAAATTTAAAAAACGTTAAAAGCTAGTTTTTTGTTAAAATAGTGCAAGTTTAAAGGGGTATAACTTCAAACCCTGTGCACATAGCCTAAGATTTTGGGGTTTTCTTTACACCCATGGCAGCATTTATTATACCAAATTTCACTACAATCACTACAATCTGAAACAGTCAGTTTAAAACCCTGTGTTGATTTGATGTGGAATGACCCCCATACCTCCATAAGCTATCTCAGCTAAATACATTTTAAATGCAGATGCAAATCTAATGACATCATCAATGCTGCACCCCATTGCCAGTCACTGCATTGGCTTGCTGCTTCTGCCTGGGATTCAATTTAAAATTATGGTCCTTACCTTTAAAGCATTCAGCAATGACACACGTGCCTATCTCTATTCTCGTGTTTCATTACGTATCTCTTCCTAGGAAAGTACATGGATACTCATGCAGAAAACCATTTCATTACTGTTCAGTTGGTATTGACATAAAAATTCATTAACAGTTCAGTGTTTCAGCAGGATCTTTTAAGGAACAAGGGAAGATGTGCTTCCATTCAACATAAATACCAGAATAGGTTCCGGCAGTCATTTCTCAGTTGCATTGGCCACTTGGCTTCTGGGATTTGTCCAGCCCTAGTCATCAACATGACGCATTATTGGTAACCCCCGAAAAGGAGAATAAAATGGGTTGATTTTAGGATTGTTTTTCATTTTCTAGATTGGTCACTATATTTTCACTTTAAAAAGAGATCATATTCTGGAAACTATCCACAATGATAAGCATATAGCCCCTTTAAAAGGCTTGAATTACGTTACCCCTACTGTGGAGAGAAGGAAGCACAGAAAGGGAACATAGTCCAGTTTTCAACGTGCATTTATTAGTTGCCATGGCGACCATGATATGACATAACAATCTTTGTGGACTTTTTTTTGTAGCTAATTTAGGCATAACAGACTACTTTATTGCTCTAGTAGCGCATATCTAATAGTAGATGAATCTGAATAATGTAAGATATATGAAATGGTTCATTTGTAGATTTCTATATGGAATATGTTAATTTTGAGTTGTGTTAAGGCTGAAGCTGCTAAGTGGCAATGGCAAACTGTACTTAATGCAACTCGCAATTAGACGTTCCATCCCCGTTTCATCTCCTTTGTCTCACTCTCCCTTCTGTAACCCAACCTCACACGAATTTGTATTAAACTGAACAATTAAAAAAAAAAAAAAAAAAAAAAAAAATCTACTTGGCAAGCAATAAAATATATATATAATTTACTTTGAGTCTATTATACATATTTTACTTTAAAATAATAGTTGATAACAAGATCCATTAATGATTTTCCATCTGCAGCATATAAGGAGGAAACCACAAAAAAATAAAAAAAAGATTCATCAAGGGATCATTAAAATAGATGCCCGGAATTGCTTATCTTGGTGTGAGCATCACTTTAGGGGATTCCAAACCAGAGTCATAACAAAAGGCTTGATGTGTCACAAGAATTTTGTTTTCCACAATATTCTGCAGTGCAATACAGTGGGGAATTATACGTAAATCGTAGTTGAAAAGCAAGCAACATACTGAACTAGCCAACTAAAAAAAAAAAAATACTGGACGGACAAAGCATAATTCAGAATACAGAATATATAAATACCAGGGTGCACATCTTAACAAGATGGATAGACAATGGGAAAGAGGGACATGTTGCAGAGAGCTTACAAGCTAATATATCTATATCATGATTAAGGTTTTATGTTAATAAATTTCCTTATCAGTGTGTCACAAAAAAATAATAATCCTGTATCATCATTTCATCATTTGTGTGGGCAGATATGTCACTCACGGCACCAAAAAAGTTGGAAAACACTGCTTTAGAGTCAAGAATATATCAAAGTAAGAAAAACAAATTGCACTGCTCTTTAACAGCTGAAGCACTTAAGGCTGTATGACTATATAATAGTCCACCTCCCTGGAGCTCTGAGGGCTGCTCTACAAAATTATTTTTACCAATCTATCTCCATTTCTATAATATAGAAACCGCAAAAGATTCCAAGATCACCACTTTAAATGGCTGCAGAGGTGACAATACAAAGGGTGTGTGAGAGCAGGAGGTCCAGAGTCCCAGTTCTCAACAAGGCTGTGAGATGCACCATGGATTCCCAGGAAACATGGCTGCATGGCTGCATGGCACAGCCCCCAGGGCTCCAGGGAAAACAAGGAGCAGGCGAGTAATATTTCATCAGCTTTAACATGAAAAAGGTACAGAAGGACACAACGGACATTGTTTAGCTTCTATTGGGACCAAATGATTATGCTATCATTGTGGTAGTCTATATATTTTTATCATGTTATAGTAGTCTCTTAGTGGCAACTAATAAATGTAATTTTTTTATTGGATTGCATCAGTGACCTGCTGTTTGCTTGGACTTTAGAAGCAACAGCCTAAGGTTAGTGGCACACTGCCCATTTTTCAACTGTAATTAGGTTAGTAAAAATAAAAAAAATACAGTGCAAATCCACTTAAAAAATGTTCCAATACGTAAATATTAAGGATTTGTTCATACCTATCCACTAACACCTGAAAAGTGCATCAAAAATAGGAAGAATGGCTTCTTATGGATTCGTTCCCACTATAGTGTTCTCAAATTTTAAGTTTTTAGTATGCAGCACAACCTATTTCTCATGCGTTAACATGTGCTACCACTACAATAGATTGTATTGTTAAGCGAGCAATGCATGGAACACACATTAAAATTAGATCACATTTTTACCCATTTTCTCAGCCCATATTAATGGACAAACCCTAAGTGTAATTTTTCGGGATGTGCACCGGCCACTTTTGGTGTCTCGTGTTTTGGATTCGGATTTGCTTGAGGTTTTGGGTTCGGATTTGTTTCGCAAAACACCTGACGAAAGGTTTTGGTTTGGATTTAAGGTTTTTGATTCGGATTTATTTTGAAAAAAACATAAAAAGTGTTCAAATCAAGTTTTTTTGTTTATTTTCACTCCTACGCTATTATTAACCTCAATAACAATCATTTCCACTAATTCCCAGTCTATTCTGCAGAATCAGTGAACTTTGTAATATTGCAGTACCAATGGACTTATACTGCAGGATTGTTTTTGGATATTTTTTTTTTATTTCTTTTTTTTATAATTATTTATTTATTTTTTTAAAAAAAAAAATCGTGCTGTGCTGTGACCTTCTAAGGGCATTGTTATTTCCACAGCACAGCACAGCACGAGATATAGCAGGACAGAGGACCACCTAACACAACCTCCCTCTACCCTGATCAATGCCCGAATGAAGATGGCGGCGGCTAGCGGGGAATTTATAGGATCCGAGTATCGCAAGATCCGACAGCGGGATTATGACTCAGAGCCTCGGTTTCAGTTTTGCAATTGGCTGGAATACCCGGATCTGTCTCGGATCGGCAACGTTCGGGTGGGCTCGGATTTCAGATATCCGAGCCCGCTCATCTCTAGTAATTTTAGGATAACCCCTCTGCGAAAAAAAGATCCTCTAGTAATCGTGTTATTCTTGAAAGCAATATAGCATTACTGTAATATACAGCTTCGTTAAAACAATATTATTTGATAAATACTGGACGTGCAGTGTGTAATTCCGCTCAATGATTTTTATCTGTGGAAACCCTGAAAATGAACAGTATAACACTATCCTTAAACCACAGAGCTATTTCCCAATAGAGAATTTGCTCAGCAATTTTGTAGCTGGAACATCATTAAAGCTTAAAAGTAAAGCAATATTCTTAAAATCAAACTGACATAACTGTTGACCTGAGCACATTAATCGCTCAATATGACATGCTGACAGTGGTTTAAATTGACTAACTAGGCATCATTTTCTCACTGAGAAAAAGTTGTGCACAGGTTTTTCAGAGAAATCTTTATTACAAAATTTTTAGTGTGATGGACAGACAAAATTTATGTATTTTCCTAGAAAATCACTGATAAATAAAATACACAAACTGTCACACTATTTGTATTAAAGGGCCACCAGCCCTGAATATAGTTTCAGATATTTTTACCCGCAAAATTGTTCATTCGAATTAGTAGAACAAGAGTGCAATAACAGGGGATCCCACTTTTTCCCCCAAAATATTTATGTTCTATGTTTGGTCACACACTACAAAATTGACATATAGCATACGTGTAGCAAACATTATACACATATATATCATGCACTGGAAAAGTGTACTTCTCATATAGACCTACAAGGTGGGCAGTAAATCAGATTTTCAGAACATTTTAAAAAGCTTATTAAGAATTTCTGGTTCTGCACTTGCTTTAACAATCCTGCTTGGGTACTGCTATTTAATCCACATGAATTACCTTACTCCTTTTTGTAAAACTGTAATCCCTCTTTTGCACTGTGGTAATACCTGTAGTATGATACCAGACATGAAGATTCAAAAACAAGCAAGAAGAAATGGCTGTCACTACTAACTGTTCTAGTGTCATAGTTTCAGGACAGCAGTCATGTACCTTATGAATAAACTGCAACCTTCAATGCATTTACAACCTAAGTACTGTGAATGTAAACCGTCTGAGACTGCAAATGTAGACTTAACCTTATGTGTCAAACTCCCATTGTCAAATAGATTGTAGGCTTGCGAGCAGGGCCTTTTCACCTCTTTGTCTGTTTTACCCAGTTTGTTTATTAGTTTACTATGTTTTGTCCCCAATTGTAAAGCGCTACAGAATATGTTGGTGCTCTATATATAAATGATGATAATGATATAATACCACTATCATGTATCTCTTCAGTGCACAGGGCAAGACAGAAGTCTCTACAGAATAAAAGCAATGACAGAATTAAAAAGAAAACCTAACAGTAGTTCTTTGATACTCCAAATAGCCCTTTAGAAAACAGTAGATTCCACTACCTATAGCCATTAAAAAAACATTATATAAACATGTGTTTTTCATATATTATAAACACTGACTGTTTAAAAATGTCCATTTGGAAAAATACAAACAAGTTAGAATAGACTTTTAAAAAGCTTATGGTCACCAAGTAATAATAATATAAATAGGTTTCTCGTCACATTTTCCAGCAGTGGGGTATACAGTGCAACCCAGTGATGAGAGCATCAGACAGCTATGTAAACATAGGAATAAGGAAACCTCTTGTATAAATGCGCTGCAAAGGGGGCTTCTTGTGATGTGTGGGGGAGGGTGAGTGACTATCATCCACTGCAACTTTGGGGGCTGCATGAAACCACTGGGGGCTTACATTGGCTGCACGAGTGTGTGATATAGGCAGCGGGGAGGGGGTGGACATATCATTCACGCAGGAAAAACCCCGAGAAAACCCCGATGTGTACATGCAAGTACAGGCCTGTATGTGTGTGAGGTGGCTTGTGCATGGAGGGAAGGGGACGGCTCTTAGTCACCCCATCACTCCTTCCCGAGCGAACTTACCGCGAATGCAGCCCGTTAGGTAAACAATCATCTTCCAGCGGTGAGAGGGTGGGGCCGTGCTTGGTCGGGTGGAGAGCTCCGGGGCTAAGGATGAAGTCACAGCCCGAGGAGGAGGCGCTCCAGACAGGGAGACTCAGTGCTTCCGCTGCCTGTGAGTGCTCCTGCGAAGCTCAGCCTGCGCCCGTGTCTCCTGGGGCTCCTCTCACTCCCTGCCCTGTCCCCTCACCTGAGCCGCCTTCACCTCCCGCCACGGCTTACCTGCTCCAGATACCTATTATTACACACAGTGTGTATACCTGCACCATAGCCGCCTGCTGGCCTCTCACCTCAGCCTCTGGGGCCAAAAACCGTTATGAAACGTAATAAAAGTCTCCAGTTTAGTGCTCAGTGGGACCATATACGTGGCACCTTGTGGTGCTTTATCTAGCATGCATGGGGAGATTGGGGGAACCTTGTTTTATGAAATCTAAATACAGGTAAATGTGTTTATTAATGTTCAACCACCTTCACTTCACATTTAGGAGGTGTTTCAGTTTCATTGGGAATAAACTTTGTTTTATTTTTTTATAGCCTGGTGAATCTTATTGTTTTTTTCCAGTAGTGATAGGGCTTTCTTTTTGTAGCATAGGTCGACTCTGCCACAGAAGGAAAACCATATAAGTCCTAAAAAGTGTCATTCTGATTTTATGAGCATTGTCAAGGCCAGATTAGGGACAGGTGAACATTGTGAAGGACCTACTGTGAGCAGCATCTTGCTGTCAGAAGGGGTGTGCCAGCATCATGGAGGACACAGGTATCTCCTACCTCCAGTCACCTCCATTTCCCTCTCTTACCTAATATGATGCGCACACTATTACCTGGTGCACAGAACATTTAAAGAAAGTGTTGCGTGGCAAATACCTTCCAGCTGTTCTTCAAGTTCCTGACAGAACAGCTCAGTCCCCCAAAATTGGGACTATCAAGATAGAATCGGGACAGTTTAGAGGTAAAGTTATGTTATTTTACTAACTACAAAACAAAAACTTCATATAAATGGTATCCATCAATATAGAATGGAGTCTGCACTGTATTGCAAGTAAGACAAAGTGGGTATTAAACTTTAATGCATTATAATTTGCCCAGTACTAGTGACCGATATACAATACAAGGATCATCCTAATGACCTCTATGCAACAGAGAGCATCATAATGACCAATAAACAATACAGAGAGCATCCTAGTGAGAATATGCAATACAGAACGCATTCTAGGGACTTGCATACAAAGTAGTAAACATTCTAGTGACCACTATACAATACAGCACCTAAGTAACCACAGTAAAATGCAAACAGAATCCAAGTGACAGCCATATGATGCAGACACCAGTGCACAGTCCCATACGCAGCCTATGCTCAGAGCGAACTTTACACAGGTTTCCTCCATCCCCACCACCATTGGAGGAAAACAGGATACATACCTGAGAGTGGTTTACATATCCACACAGCTACCTTACTGCCCAAGGTAGCAGCAGGGTCAGCTGCATGCCCTGTTTCCATCTACCAGATTGTGTCTTGTTGTCTAGCAATGGGGCGCGCTGAGATCAGGCATAAAAATGTGTCCCGTTGCTGGTCAAGGGGACGCACTGATCTAGAAGGCGTCTCTTGTTGTCGGGCAACAGGCACGTAGGCTGATGAAGGAAGGCGACAGGGAAGAGCAGGTACAGCGTCTGACAGTACCACCTTTTAATGGTACCCTCCAAATTGAACAACACTCTCTCTGGGAATTTTCTCTTGCATAAGGCCAGAAGATAAGGATAGACCTCTTCTGCATCTACCCAAGATCTCCTCAGGCCCATTACCCTCTCAATCGATCAAGAATTATAATTTGCCTTTGAAGATTCTAGAGTCTAGTAACTGACCTCAAATTCCTCACCAAATTGAGTCTCAACTGCAGGTGGGAGTGAACGTTCCTCATCGAACTTATTAAGAACCAGGGGTTTTCGTAGAGAAATGTGAAAAACATTGTGGATCTTGTGAGACGGTGGTAAATTAAATCTAAAAGTTACCAGATTGATGATTTGCAAAATGGAGAACGGACCAATGTAACGAGGAGCCAATTTCATAGAGGATACCCGGAGACGGATATTTCTTGTGGAAAGCCAAACCTTTTCTCTCACGTTCAAAATAGGACCTGGACGTCTCTTGTCAGATGTTCCCTTATAAAGTTGAGAAGCCTGTAATAAGTTGGACTTGGTTTGTGACCAGATCAGAAACCAGGGAGTCTACAGCTAGAACCCCAGAGGGTTTATGGAGGAAAACCTGGGACATAAAGCATGGTTGCCTGAAACCATATAGAACGGAGTACCGGTGGACTTGTGTAGGTGGTTGTTGTGGGCGATTTTAGCCCAAGTAAGTAAACTGCTCCAACTATCGTGACTTCCAGAAATGTGCATTCTTAAGAAATTCTCTATGTCCTGGTTAACCCTCTCAGCCTGACTATTAGTCTGAGGGAGGTAACCCAAGGAGAATTTTAAGTTAACACTTTACAGAAGGATTTCCAAAAACGTGAAATAAACTGGGTACCACGGTCTGAGATTATTTCCTTGGGACAGCCATGGAGAGGAAAGATCTCTCTGAAAAATAAGGTGGCAAGAACTGGGGCGGATGGTAAGCCTTTCAAGGGCATGAAGTGCGTCGTCTTAGAAAAACTATCTACAGTCACCCAGATGGTATTGCATCTTTTACTAGATCTGTGACAATCCATAGAAATACTGGACCAAGGTGTATCAGGGATGAGTGAAGGACCCAGGGATACTTGCCGAGGAATCTTGTGTAATGACTGGGCATACCTGGATATAGTTTTGCACATCACGTGATAGAGAAGGTCACCAATAATATCTAAAGACCAGAGAGAGTGTAACACCAGCATAGCCAGCTAGTTTAGATCCATGAGCCCAATAAGGTATCTGTCAGGCCGTAGGCCTTCTGAGGAGTACAACGGAGCAAACACTAACCGGTATTAGCGCTACTGAACTAGCAGGTGCGGAGTCTAACGTACCCCTGGTGTTCGCCAGGGCCCCCCGCAAGGAGGTTTGGACTTCGCTGCACAAGGTACGCAGGTCGCGGTCCTACTAGCTAGTTGCCGGTGTAGTGTAGAAGGGTCAGACGGTCCGGGTCGAGCCAATCAGGAATATACGGTACCAGGGAGAATCCGAAAGGGTAGTCAACAAGACGAGGTCGCAGTACAATATGGGTCACATAGATAAAGGGGTAGTCGCCAAGCCGGGTCACAACGGAGAGCAGGAACAGTAGAAACACACTCAGGGAGACAAGAGCAGGGAAAACCAGGAGCACTTGGTCAGGAAACCTGTTACTCCGGCACCCTAATGGGTGCCTGACAGTATCTTGGGACAGAATTGGAGATTAGTAAAAAAAACTCTCTGTTGGACGAATTGTTGTTCCCAGCCACAATACTCATGGGATCCACAATAGGTGTGAACTTGGAGGTCAATAGGATCAAAGGAGAGAAATAGAGCATCTGCTGTCTTATTCTTGGAGCGTGGTTGAAAGGATAAAATAAGGTTACATCAAGAGAAAAATAATGACCATCTGGGCTGTCAGAGGTTAAGACAATGAGCAGTAATGTCTTGTGATTGGTAAAACTGTTACTGTACACTTCACCCCCTCAAGAAGTTACCGCCATTCCTCCAGGGCCACCTTTATACCAAGAAGTTCTTGGTCTCCAATCCAATAGTTTTGTTTTGCAGAGGAGAATTTCTTCGATAAAAAACAACAGGGGTGGAATTTCCCCAAGGAGTCTTATTGGGATTGAATTGCGCCTACTACCATAGAGCAAACATCAACCTGTACATAAAATGGTTGAGTGGTGTCTGGTTGTTGCAGACAGAAGCTGAAAAGAAAGCTTTTTTTAATGCCTGAAAGAAGAAGCCTCTGGGGACAATTGCTTGTGAGGAGCATTCTTGTTGGTAAAAGCGGAGATAGGTGCAGTGAGAGTGGGAAAATTATTTGTGAACTGGCAGTAATAATTGGCACAGCCAATCAAGCATTGGATCTCCCTTTGGCTTAAAGACTGTGGCCAATGCAGGATTGAAGCCTCCTACTCTGGATCTATCTGCTATCCTTCGCTGTATACGGTATACCCCAGGAATGGCATCCTCTCCTGTTCGAAGATGTACTTCTCAAGTTTACAGAAGAGGCGATGAGTCCGAAGATGGCAAAGAACTTCCTTGACATGAGTGCGAGGGAAGGCAAGTCAAATTTAAATTTTATTGAGGTATAACACCACAGAAAGTCTCTAAAGATTTCATTACCAAATCCCTGGAAAACAGCTTCCCCAAATGGCATTACAAGGTATTCATAGTGGTAGTGGAGTCACGAGTACTAAAAGCCATTTTCCACTCATCCCCTTGACAGATCCTGATAAGGTTATAGGCTCCTCTGAGGTCCAATTTGGTGAAAATCTTAGCTCCCCGAATCCAATCAAAGAGCTCTGAGATGAGGGGACGATGGTACAGATTCTCAATAATAATGACGGTAAGTTGCCCATAATAAATGCATGGTCTAAGTGAGCAGTCTTTTTTCTGACAAAGGAGAAGCATGCACCAGCTGGAAGAATGATTTACAAATGAATCATTGGAGATTCTCTGTAATATATTCAGGCACTGCTTGGGTCTCAAGCATCGAGAGAGGATACACTTGTCCATGTGGTGGGTCCTCCCCGGCATCAAATCAATGGTACAATCCCAAAGCTGGTTAGGTGGTAGGTAGTTGCTCAGCAGAGGTGTTGCTGAATACGTCTAGAAATGCCCCATACATAAGGGGCAACAATTACACGGAAGACAAAGTGCTGCAAAGAAGGGTAAGTGACCTCGGAAGATGGTTAGTCAGGCAGTCTTCAGAACAATGAAGGACTCAATATAGAACCTGGGCAGAGCACCAATCAAGTTGTGTTTCCTTAACCTAGGTGAACCAAGGATATCTGGATTAATGGCTTGAGGGTAGTATGAAGAGAGAAATCCACTCTAGATGAAGAACTCCTACCTGTTGACGAATGTATTCCCTGTCTGTCTGGACACTGTCCCAGGCACTCTCAGGCAGCTAAGGTCAGTGGTTGGGTCAAGGGTATGGTGGCGAGTTGCAACTTAGCTGCCAGAGAAGTAAAAATAAAATTATCAGCAGAGCCAAAATCCATAAAGGCAAAAAGATGCACTGAACCACTGGGAGAAAGTATAACAATGGGCATCAGGAAGTCACATCCTCCATTATTCGAGGGAGGATAGAGTATGTCTCCTAATCCAGCCTTCCTGTCACTGGTTAGTGACATTTCTGGCATTTCCCGACCTCTCAGGACAGTTTGCCAGAATATGGCAAAATAGAGACAGATTATTTTAGAATGTTCTGTCGTGTTCTTCCTGAGATAGCCATGAGCGACCTAATTGGATTGGTTCCTCAGCGGGAGTCAGGGGTTTCTTGAACCTCTATCCTAATTTTATGGCGGACTGACAGGACGACTCCCTTTCCTGAGTACCATTGCCAAGCAATGGGTGTGTCAACTGGGGGGGGAAGGTGTTCACTCCTGTGAGTGCAGGGAGAGCGCCTGATACTCAGGTGAAAATCTTACAGGACATACAGGGTTTAGCTGTGCCTACAGAACCCACCTGGTGACATTTAAAAACAAATAATACAATACTGTACATGGGAAAACACAGGGGAGGGCTGGCAAATTTCAGCCCGGGGGGCAAGTCTTGACTCAGCAGCCTATTATAAATGGAAAAAAATGCGGGTGGCCTAGTGACCCAGCCCAAGGTAGCCCACTATGGGACCGGCCCGGGGGGCAGATGCTCCCCAGCCCAAATACATAACACTGCAAAACAATACTGCACGATGGGTGTGAGGGGATGTCAGACAGGCTAACCTTTATTTCAATGTGTCCGGCACCCTGCTCTTGCCACAATGAAGCACAATTTTAATCATTGAACTGTACATAGTGTTTAACACTGTGTTCAGCAATAGAGTAGAAAGGGACAGATAGTAACATAAATGTACACTTGGTCAGAAAAAAGACCACTCACTGTTGTAAAATAGAAGAGGTTAAACTCCCCCTAGTTATTTTCATTGTTTCAGAGAGCTAATATCAATGGATTAAATGCTAGAAGCTATTTAGCATGTCAGTGTGCATAAAATGATGTTTACAGATTAATAGTAAGGAAACCTACTGATAATAAGGAAACAGTAGCTTGTTCTGCTGAATAGACTGGAAGTTGTCTTTAAAATTAGCAAGCTTTGCAAGTGAGCCTTAAATCCCTTAGAACAGTATATGCAAAAATGAAAGGATTCAAGTACTTTCCCTCACTATGAAAATCCCAAATGTATTAGTAATCATAAAGCAGTCGACTTGCCCAAATTAACAACGTACACCTAGGTGCAGTAAATTTAGCTTGAACAGAGAAAAGCCAGTCCTGAGATTGTTGACTATTTTGATTAAACTGATATTTTACAGGCATCATACTCATTTTAGATTACAAAAACTATAAAGCCAGTGGCTTTCAGACCTTGTCACCAAGCCATAAATACTCAACTGCCCCCAAGAAGCAAGCCTCACCTATTACAAAACAACAACACATTTTCTGAAGATGTATGTTCTTATAACAGCTAATCTGTAAGTAGAAAATACTTGCAATACTTGCATTGCATCCATTAACTTATTTACAAGAAAATGCACACCTGCTAACATACCATTATTTTAGATAACCCTATGATGCCACAAAATATGTAGCAATTATTTGTTTAATGAGCTTTAATATTAATATTCGCAAAAAGAATTTCATATCCATATATATACTTTTTTTGGATATAGTATTTATCAATATTGATAAGAATATTAGCCACTTTTTAAATGTAAGATAAAGGAGAACTGCATGTAGTCAATTTTTTTCGTAACAAAAAAAAACTGCCTCCATTTGGCCAACCAGCAAAAGCTTGATGGTGCTGCACCCAAAACCTCCCTCCTGTAGTGTTAATCCAGGTAGGCAACCCACATGTTTTGATCCCCTCAGAGTGCCTGGATAATTGTGGTTCAAAATGACACTGAGAGAAAAAAGGTGTCCTGGCAGAGTTCAGCACAAAATGAATGGTGGGATTTTCTAGCTGGAAGCTTCTGCAACCACAGTAGTTCTGCCTTTGTGTATGAGTATGAAATATCTATCAGTTTAACCCCACAGGAAGCACATAGCACCTTACAGAAAAGAAAAAGCGAATAAATTATTGATTAAAAGGTACACACAGAACTCAGGACCTTTTATTTTTATTATTCACGTTAGATACATTTTGTTTATTTTTTTATTATCTTTTATTTATAAAGAGAATTCATACTTTGCAGCACTGTACATGGAGGGATTATGGTACAAATCTATTAAATATAATGACATGAAACAGAAGGTAAAGATAGCACTGTACAAGTGACCTTACAGACTAAGCGGTGTGAAGCAATTGACACATAAGGTAGCGGAAATACAAGTGTAGCTGGT
Organism: Mixophyes fleayi; assembly: GCF_038048845.1. NCBI lineage: Eukaryota > Metazoa > Chordata > Amphibia > Anura > Limnodynastidae > Mixophyes > Mixophyes fleayi. The sequence goes on along the minus strand of NC_134405.1, from coordinate 105,248,625 downwards.
GGTATTATCAGCAACTAATATTAAATTATACTAAAACATCTATACAAGTTTTCAACATCAGTAGATGATTAATAGAAAAGTACATGTTTTGCTTTCTGTTCAACTATTTCCAAGTGTCTGGAGTGTTAGGAGTAGATTTAGCAAACCTTCTAAAAAGGAAAATTTGAGGTATTGCCCATAGCAACCAATCAGATTCTAGCAAGCATTTATATACTATATTCTAGAAAATGCTAGCTAGAATCTGATGGGTTGCTATGGGCGACACCTCCAATTTTCCTTTTAGGTTTGATAAATCTACCCCTCATTTGTGTCACTAGACATCAGTTATTTTATAATAAGTTTGAGAGTGCTGAGAATTATTATTATTATCATCATCTTTTATATATAAAGTGTCACCAAAGGCCCACAGCGCCATACTTGACATGTACAGAAGGCAGTGATCCATAACACATTACATAAAGAACAAAGTACAAAGACCAGACATTATGAATAAACAAATATACAGATATGAGTTTAATGCATATCACATTATTGACGGGACAGTGAGAGTGTGTGATGGTAATGACCAGAATGAAGTAGGTCTGAGCTTAAGAAAGGGCTAGGGAAGCAGGCCAAGAGGTACAGAGGGTGATGGAATAGAATAAGGCAAACACAAGGAGGGTCCTGCTCATGAGAGCTTACATTCTAAAGGAAATGGGGAGATACAAACAACTGAGACAAGGGAGTTAGGAGGAAGACTGATAGGCTTGAATAAAGAAATGAGTCTTAAGGGCATGCTTGAAGCCATTGAGAGTAGAGGCGTGGGAGATTGTTCCACAGCTGGCCCAGGCCCAGGCAAAGTCCTGGAGATGGGAGTGAGAAGAGGTAATTAGTGAAGTAGTGAGGTGGTGGTTATTGGCAGATCAGAGGGGGCGGTAAGAAGTGTAGACAGCAGGGCCGGATTGGGACTAAAAATCAACCCTGGCATCTAAAGCACACATGACCACGTTTGTTCCAGATAACAATAATAAGAATAATAAGAATAATAATTACAGTACTTTTTGAAAAGCTTATTGTATCATAATCAGAGAATCTATAAAAACCTGCTGCTGTCAAACAAGAGTATGCTTGAGAAACAGCCCCCTTATGCCTTCTGTGGCTCACCAGTTTATGTGAAACAACAAGTCCCAGCATGCCCCACAATAGGCTTTCAGGTATACTGAGACGTTTAGTCCACAGCAGCTGGAGAACTATAGGGTGTTGAGGTATGTTATTATAGTCCTCTGTGGATCAGCTGATTGCTGTCTATGTTACCTGCCCTGCACTGGACTTCTTCCAGTATCACCGTCATGGTCATTACTATGGAAACGAAGGCTGTTATACAGTGCCCTGTGAGATACAAATGTATTATGTGCAGCTTGACTCTCTATTTGTAGCATAGTATCAGACAATTGTATGTACAGGACTGCCAAGAGAGATTTGGGGCCTGGGTACCCATAGATGAGCAGGAAACAAACTGTGTGCTGAAAAGGGGATGACCATATTGTGTTGGGGAAGTGGTCAACATGGGGCATTGATACATACATTATAATAAAACATTGCATTTCATACTTGCCTACTCTCCCGGAATTTCCGTGAGGCTCCCAAATTTCGGGGAGTTCTCCCGGACTCCAGGAAGAGTAGGCACAACTCCTGGATTCTAAGAAAATGCCAAAATTAACAGCATTGAATATCGGGGGGCGGGGCTTAATCGTGTCATTAAGCCCCATCCCCATTATGCAATGCCTTGATTTTCGCCATTTTGTAGTGGGGGCAGGGCCAAAATGGTGTGTTTTTCAAGTCCCGCCCCCACACGTCCACCTCTCCCCCCCCAGCTCCCGGAAGCCAGCTTCAAAAGGTTGCAATGTATGTTACATCTATCACTCCCTCTCCAGCCACATCAAGCCACCCCCCCCACATTATGACACTTCAAGCCCACTGTACTTATCTATGCTTCTGGTGCTGCTGACATCCATCAGGGTGGGAACTTCCTGTAGAGTGAGCAGGGAAGCTCTTATTCTCATGAGATTTCCAAATCTTGTGGTACTTAAGAGCTATTCAGGTTGCTCTGCAGGCCATGTCCTGTCCAGGGACCGAGAGCAGCTATCAGCTCCCTTCCCCTAACCAGAGCTGGATTAATGCTAGGAGGGCCCCTATTATGTAACATGGTTATCGTTTTAGACAAATGTTAGACAAATACACAGGCAATAATGTGTGCACTAGTGTTAGGTGCACACAGCTCTGCCTTCACGAGCAGTAAGTTGTGAAGCAGGACATACCTCCAAACTGTCCTTCCAGTTGAACCAAATCCTGACTAAGCGTCACTCAAATTCTGGACTGCCCCACCAGATTCAAGACAGTTGGCAGACTGTCCTGCAATCTTCTACCTGTTCTTGTCACACATATATATATATATTTTCCTCCAACAAGCCCCAACATTAAATTAATGGTATTCCTATTTAATAAATAAACCTATTTCTCTCCCTCCAAACAGCCCCAACAATAAATTAAATAACATTTACATGTAATAAATATAACCATTTCCCACAACCATTAAATAATTCATATTCACATTTAATAAATTGCCCTCCTCCCCATACTTAGCCCCAAACCACCCCAGCATTAAAAGTCCAATCACCCCATCCTAAAATGATAGGCCCCACTGTTCAATGAAATTGCCCCACCAATAAATTATATTGCCCCACCATCACTCCACAAATAAAATAGCACCCATTAAATAATTAGCCCCCACCTACATTCAACCATTAAATCAATAGCCTACCTCCCACATTATATTAAGACCGCCTCCTTCTGTCACACCAGAGTGCATCTCCTCCATTGATATTAAGCCACTATAAAACCCCCAAATCGCATATTATGCCACACAGTAATGCCCCCAAATCGCATATTATGCCACACAGTAGTGCCCCAAAATCATATTAAGCCACAGTAGTGCCCCCCAAATCCTTTTAAGCCAAAATAGTGCTCCCAAATCGTATTATGCCATACAATAGTGCCCCCAAATTACATTATGCCACACAGTAGTGCCCCCCAGTGCCGTAACTAGACATTTTAGTGCCCTGGGCGAGACAGGGCACCGGCGCCCCCCATCTAAGTGGGAGTGATATTTGCCATGTGGGTGTAGCCAACCTAATGTGGGGGTGTGGCTAGCACTTTACTGAAAGAATTCTGTTTCACATATTTGCAAGTGCATGATATAGATATAGATATATATATATATATATATATATATATATATATATATATATACACACACACACACATACATACATACATACATACATATATACACAGTGGTGGGATTCAAATTAATTAACAACCGGTTCTCTGCCCTAATGGCCATTTAATGACCAGGAGGTACGGGGAATACAACGCATGCAAAAGTGGGCAGTATTTTCCCAAAGAGCAAACATGGTGGCTTAGTGGTTAGCACGTCTGTCTCACAGCGCTGGGGTCATGAGTTCAATTCCCAATCATGGCCTTATCTGTGCGGAGTTCGTATGTTCTCCCCGTGTTTGCGTGGGTTTCCTCCGGGTGCTCCGGTTTCCTCCCACACTCCAAAAACATACTAGTAGGTTAATTGGCTTAAAAAAAAAATTGACCCTAGTCTCTGTCTGTCTGTGTGTGTGTGTATGTTAGGGAGTTTAGACTGTAAGCTCCAATGGGGCAGGGACTGATGTGAAAGAGTTCTCTGTACAGCGCTGCGGAATCAGTGGCGCTAGATAAATAAATGATGATGATGATGATGAACAAATAGAATTTGCACCACTTATATCACAACATCATGTGTCCAGTTGTACATCTGCACCCCTTAGATGGATTTGCCCCTAATTTTAAATTTGGCCCAATGTGTTTTAATGATGTGATCTGGTAATTGGCGACAAATACTTTTACACCTCTATTGTCCTGTGTGTCTACTCTGTGTGTTCTACATATACAATTCCTGCTAAATATCATTCTGCGATTTTGACAGCGTATTAAAATCGCGGGTGTTAACCCGCGATTTTAGTGAAAAAAACCTGAAATGTATCAAGCTGCGATTTTGACACTGAACTTCAAAATCGCTAGTTATCTCTGGCGATTTGCTGCGATGTAAACACTCCCGTGTTTAGATAACTCTCCTGTGTTTGGCAAACTCTCCTGTGTTGTAGCAGCGAGTTGTAAACACATCACTGTTACACTGGCCTGTCATACAGCTGCCGGAGCATAGGAATAGGACAAAGTTAAAAAAAAAAGAAGCGTGGGGTCTCCCCTCTATTCCTGCTTAACCCTAGTGCTGCCTGACTACTGCTGGTCCCGTGAAAATCGGGGAAAAATTTTGCGTGGGGTCCCCCCGATTTTCACTTTACCAGCACTAGGCAAACCAGCCAGGGTTGGCGGCACTATAGCAGTGGGACACGCAGCAGTATTTTGGGCAACCTGGCTGGCTGGGACTTGTAGTTCCACAAAAGAAAATGGCGTCCGTTTGTTATTTTTACACTTTATCGCCGGTATTACCCTACTACCCACAGCCCAGGGCTAGTAGGAAGAGCCCAAGTGTTATCAGCACTGGGCTGGGGGCGTCTGGGGGGGGGGGCGTTCGTTTTTTGGGGTGGACCCCACTCCCTAGGGAATCCTACCCAGGGCTGAACAGTCTAGGGTTGGTTAGTCATTATGGCAGGGGGACTCCTGCTGCGTGTCCCACTGCTATACTGCCGCCAACCCTGGCTGGTTTGCCTAGTGCTGGTAAAGTGAAAATCGGGGGGACCCCACGCAAAATTTTTCCCCGATTTTCACGGGACTAGCACTAGTCAGGCAGCACTAGGATTAAGCTGGAATAGAGGGGGGACCCCACGCCTTTTTTTAAAAAATTTTTTATCTGTTCTTTACCATTTTTACACTGTAACAGTGATGTGCTTCTACAACACACTGCTATCAAGCAGCGTGTTGTATCTGGCATGTTTTCAATCAAACTCTCCTGAGTTCGCTTACTCGCAGCTTCATTCATTGGAGACTTGTATAGCTGCAGTGGCAAATAGTCGGGAGTTTGATCTCTGGTGATTTTGCAAATAGCGATTTTGACAGAAGCACAACTCTGGCGATTTTGCATGAAATCTTAGCTTCATACATCTGCGAGTTTCAACTCTCCCGAGAAAATCGCTGGATTTGCAAAATCGCACCTTGATACATTTACCCCCTGGCCTTAAGTGTTCCAAGTCCTACCCCAGATACACCACACATCAGAATGATCTGACTGTCATGATCCCAGCTCTATTCATAGACTTTAAAGTCTGCAATATATGAATTTACAAATACATTTCAAAATGACAAATGGAAAAGATTAGTCGCTAAAACTTCACACTTCTACGGAATGGCGAAACGGCCTGTTTTGCCTGGAAGTTTTACACAGATCAAGTTGGTGAGAAATTTCCACTCAATTTTGTTCATCTCTGTTAACTCTACAGTGGGCACATTTACCTAGATGTAGTGGTGTGCCATGAATATGTTACTTTAACAGTGTTATGTGTAGGGCTTTCACAGAACTGAATATCCCAGAATGCCGTAACTGTCACACGCCAGTCCCATAGTTAGGTGCCGGCGCTGTGACTTTCCCTTTAAGAACCATGATTCTGCTTGCTTCTGCCTCAGAGACATTACTGTCACCGGTGTTCCTGGCTACTGTGATCTGGACCTCCTCCTGAACCTCATTGGTCCTGGAGCACTATATTAACCTCCCAAGGTTATGGGCTCATTGCCTGTTCTTCGTGTTACTCTGGTTGCATTTGGATATGGCTGTATATGTCTCCTTCCGAGTGTCTGTTACCTGCTTGCTGGACTGAACGCCTCACTGCTGTTCACCTGCAAGCTGCAAACTCCTCACTGTTGTTCACCTGCAAGCTGCAAACTCCTCACTGCTGTTCACCTGCAAGCTGCAAACTCCTCACTGCTGTTCACCTGCAAGCTGGAACTCCTCTCCGCTATTCATCTGTACGCTGAACGAGTATCGTGAGTTGTTGCTAAACCTGTGCCTTATCTATTGGTTCACCTTTACGTCTGGCTGGCAGATCGCTGCATCTCGCTGTAAGAGCTACTATCAAGTTACTTGTCACCTGTAGTTCCACGTCTGACACGGGTTATCCTTACTCTGCTGTTACCTGTTTACTGGACTGTTATTGTGAACTACTTGTTGTGCCGGTGGCTAATACTTGGGCTCAAGTTACGTGTCTCTGTTCATTTGCTTCATACTACAGCGAACTTACCTTTGCAGTTACAACGAATCCTGCTACCTGTAGTTCCAAGCATGGTTCAGATACTACTCACGTCTCTGCTACTTCTAGGCAACATTCTACTGCACGTGTCAGTGTTCATCCAAGTCCTTGGGTGATGTTTAACGCTTGCTGTTCTACTTAATAAAAATCACAGTGTTTCCAGTACCACCTGCTATGTTGAGTCATCTCTACTCTCGGATCAGCTAAGTTCTATATACTACTCTGTTTGGACTATAAGCTGTACCAGTGATTCACATTCATCTGCTGTGTGGTTCTCTATTGGATCCTAGTGTTCTTGCTTATCATCACTGCGTTGAACTGTATATCATCTCATCTCATGCTGTTGCCAAGGGTTACCGACTATGAAGTAGCATATGTCATTAATGTCTGCATTACAACGAATTGCCATGTATTCATCTTTGCCAATATATATATATCTAATTCCTTCCATACCTGTTGTACCAACATTCAATATAATACGTTGCAGCACTACTACTTTCTCCTGTGTTATTATTGATGCTTGTAAGCCGTGAACTTATCCTAAGAATATTATTGTGTTCTGCCTCCACCATCCTCTATAGTAGAGGCAAGGGATCTGCAAAACACCCTCAGAGCCGTGACAGTAACAAATATCATTAGGAGTCAATAATATAATGAGGCTATGTAAAGAATCAAAAGGCTACAAAAGTAACAAACCTAGTTATGTGTTATAAAATTTACTACACAATCCTGGAAATTTACTAAAAAAATGGGGATACAAACATCAGTCAATGTAGTGACATGTAAAATGGCATTAAATAATCGAGGGACACAGTGACTGCACAGTGAGGTGGTGTACACAGAATATGGACCTCTGCTGATACCCCCAATTTATTATCCATAAATCAGTCTTTTCTTCTTTATGCAAGAACCATAGTAGACATGTGACATCAGATCTGTCATCAGGTTATTAGAACTGACTCTCTGACACAGCATCTTCTGCTAGTAGCCACACAAACATAAATGTAAGCATCTTTGTAGGTACCATTGACATTATGACTATGAACATGATGCACAACATGAAACATCCCAAGCGATAAAAGAAAATGATTTTATACCCAAGGTTATTACTGGAGACGTTATTGCTTCTCTGTAGGTGTATGGAGAGTGGTAAGATATAAAGAGAGCACTGTAGGCGGAGGGAGAGAGAGAGAGGGGGGGGGATTTTCTTTTGCCGTGGAACGTTCCAAATGCTGCACTTCCTGTCAGTTCCACTGCGAAAATAAAAGTCTGTAGATATAGAGCCTGGTAGCGGGCGGCTGCTGCGCACCGCCCACACCTGCCTAGTTACGGCTCTGGTGCCCCCGAATCATATATTATGCCACACAGTAGTGCCCCAAAATCATATTAAGCCACAGTAGTTCCCCAAAATCCTTTTAAGCCAAAATAGTGCCTCACAATCATATTATGCCACACAATAGTGCCCCCAAATCGTATATTATGCCACACAGTAGTGCCCCCAAATCGTATATTATGCCACACAGTAGTGCCCCCAAATCATATATTATGCCACACAGTAGTGCCCCCAAATCGTATATTATTCCACACAGTAGTGCCCCCAAATCGTATATTATTCCACACAGTAGTGCCCCCAAATCGTATATTATGCCACACAGTAGTGCCACCTAATTGTATATTATGCTACACAGTAAAGCCCCCAATTCATATGCCACACAGTACTGCCCCAAAAACATAATTAGCCACAGTAGTACCCCTAAATCGTATATTATGCCACACAGTAGTGCCCCCAAGTCATATTATACCACACAGTAGTGCCCCCAAATCTTATTATGCCACACAATAAAGCCCAAAATCGTATCATGCCACACAGTAGTACGCTAAAATCATATTAAGCCACAGTAGTGCCCCAAAATCATATCATGCCACACATTAATGCCCCCAAATCGTATGTTATGCCACACAGTAGTGTCCCCAAATCGTATACTATGACACACAGTTCGTGTGCCCCCAAATCGTATATTAAGCTAAAATAGTGCCTTAAATCGTATATTAAATCACAATAGTGCCCCCAAATCATATTAAACCATACAATAGTGCCCCCCAATTGAAGAAATGAAGATTAAAAAGTTATTAAAAAGACATTGCTCATGAGAAAATATATATACCTACCTGATTATGGCTTGTGTTAGGAGGGACCTGCAGCTGTCAGCTCAGACAGACAGTCAGTCAGCCTTCAGTATAGTGCGCAGGGGACAGAGGGAAGGAGGCAGTGAGAGTAAGAATGGGGAAGGGGGCGGAGGAGCCCAGGCTGAAGATGGCGGCACCTGTAGTAGGGTGGCTGGTTCCTGGGGAGGAGCCAGCCATCTGGAAGCCAGACAGTGTCGGGGCCAGGACTAGCCTATTAGGCTGCACAGGCTGCCAACATGGAGAAGAAGAAAGTAATCACTGATCCCTCCACCGGCCCATATTGCCAGCGGGCCTTCTGGCATTTGCCAGAAGTGCCAGATGGCCAGTCCGGCCACGGTAGGTAGAGATGAGATTGGAGATGTAGGAGGGAGGATTGATTGAGAGCTTTGAGAGTGAGTGTTACGTCTCACTGGAGACAACTACCAACCGGTATTGGCATTGGCCTTCCCAGGACGCGGAGTCTAACGGACCCCCCGGTCTTCTCCAAGCACAGCCGCAAGGCCGGATGGTTTTAGCTGCCGGAGGCCCGCAGGTCGTTGCCCCTAGATTAGCCCATCGGCGTGGTAGAGAGATAGTAGTAGGTGGAAACTGTTCTGGGAACACAGTAAAAGGCCTCGTCTAGCTGGATATTGAACAGCTTAATTGTAAGAAGTAGGAAGACAGACGTACCTTGCTGTCTAGTAGAGAGGCACGAGGAGACAAACACGAGAGGAGTCAGGAACTGTAGCCGGTTCAGTACACAGAAGGTCAGCCAGTGCGTGTTGCCAGGGATTCAGCAGATGCAGGGTTAATCAGACAAGCCGGGTCAGTACACAGAAGGTCAGCCAGTTTGTGTTGCCAGGGATTCAGCAGATGCAGGGTTAAATAGACAAGCCGGGTCGGTACACAGAAAGTCAGCCAGTGCATGTTGCCAGGGATTCAGCAGATGCAGGGTTAAATAGACAAGCCGGGTCGGTACACAGAAAGTCAGCCAGTATTCACAGGGAGAAGTGCACAGGGATCAGGAGCAGCCAGACACTAAGTACACTTGTTGCTCTGACACATGAGAGTGTCAGAGTGAAGACTAAATAGTGGGGAAGTTTGAATTCCCCGCCTCAGGTCATGTGATGAGACAGACCTAACAAATAGTGGGGAAGTTTGAATTCCCTGTCTCTCATGTCACGTGATCAGATGGGCCTAACAGTGAGGAAATTTAATTCTGTAGGCCACTGGGAGCCAGTGTAGTGACTGATAGAGATGAACAGCAGAGATAGAGCAGTCTGAGAGAAAAATAAGGCGGGCAGCAGCATTTAGGATAGACCTAAGAGGGGCAAGGTGAGAGTCAGGTAAGTCAAAAAGAAGGAGGTTAAAGTAATCAAGGCGAGAAACTACAAGTTAGTGAGTAAGAGTGTTGGCGGCTTCTGTGGTGAGAAATGGCCGTATCCTGAATCTTACGGAGGTGGATGTAGCAGGATTTTGAGAGGGAAAGAATGTGAGGTTTGAAGGAAAGAGAGGAGGCGAGGATGACCCCAAGACATTGGACTTGAGGGACAGAAAGGAGAGTAGTAGAATACTTGCCTACTCTCCCGGAGTTTCTGGGAGTCCTCCCGGACTCTCGGAAGTGTAGGCACACCTCCCGGACCCTGTAAAATGCTTAAATTCACGGCATTGAATAGCGTGGGCGGGGCTTAATCATGTAATTAAGCCACGCCCCCGCTATTCAATGCCTTGTATTTCTGTATTTATGCTAGGGGCGGGTCTGTAGTGACGTAATTACATTGTCACGCCCCCTCCTACCCTCTGTCAAGTGATCTGTACTCCGATCTCCCGGACTACAAATTTAAAACGTAGGCAAGTATGGGTAGTAGTTAGCATAATGAGAGAGGGATGGAGGTGAGGGAGCCCTGGCACAAATAGTAGTATAGCAGCAAAGTGTTTTGACAAATAATCTTCCCAGAATTCTCCTGCCAATAAAAAGCTGCCTCTCAGTCATTATACCTGTCATATATTTCACAAGAATTATTGCTCTTTGAAAGTTGTCACAAAATACTTTAATTTGTCTGTGCAGCTTTACAATGACATATAGTAATTTTATAAGCCAACAATTTAAGAACTAACCAAGTTAGTTAGTTTGCCTCAAATCGTAATTTGTATATGGTAAGATAGTGGATGCACGCTGTGAAAGCCAAATAATTGGATGAAGTAAGCTAAATTGATTTATATTGTTTTACTGTGCAATTGCGATTGGTACGCCATGTGTAATGACACAATCGCACAGATTAATAACACACACAATTACATTCACACTTACACTTGTAAATAGTACACCTTTATTAAGGTTCCAATCCACATTTATTTATTAGTAAAATGTGTTAGAGAGTATTTAGATAACACTATAGTAAAGGTATTTATGGTTCAGGTCCTCTAAAAGGTAAAGAGTTTGGTCTCATATTAAACCTTATTTCACCAGCATTAACCCGGTTTTGATAGATTTGCGATCGCATCTGGCGGTCGCAAGTTATGAGCAATATGATATTAATACTCAAAAGTTCTTTGTTTATGGGTCAGTTTAAGCTGGTTATTCGGCGGGAAGACCCGTAGGCAAAAGTTGACATGAGGTACACCCACACTTGGAGAAGAGATCAAATGAACTGACCTAAGACCAGCAGTACACTGGAACATCGTTAACCCTGGACCAATAATGACCTCACTTAATGTTATCTGTGTCTATTCGTGACATCATTACTGATTATGATAATCTAACTGCATATAAGCAAGTCCTGGGCCATTGTTAAATCGCTCTCTTCCTGACTACAAGGCTGAACATGGACCTGGGCCTAGGACACGCTTACGTAATGTAATGTATTCGGTTTTATACTGTTTATTTTTATGCCTTTTATGCGTCATCATGGCTTGCTGTAAATCCTGCTATCTTTTGCTATTAAATCTCTTTGTGCGTTGGAACCGCAATAATTGCATTGGACAATGTTTATTGGTAGTGTCAAAACGAACATTACAACACATATGCACAAATGCAGATATGAGTAATTTTGCCATTTAAGCTATCCAGTGTCTGGAGAGTCAGGACGCGTGTGTTCTAATATAGGCTGCGCAAAGTAAGATTGCAATTGTGAACAGATGCAGACAGGTGAAAAGACACATATACACCTGAGAAAGCCATATTATTTTTAAGTGGTCAGGGACAGGTGCAAATATTGGATGATGATAATTATGACTGTATCCGACAGTAGCAAACCACTTGTGATTGGGTTGCTTATGATTGCACCACATAAGCTGGTGCTTTTTTTTGTCGCTCAGGCATAGGTTATACTTTTGTGTGGATGTTTAAGCAAAATATTTTTTAAATAGCGAAAGCATTTGTTGTACATGAAATAAATGGCTAAAAATATGAGCTCAAGTGGGACGTAAGTGTCTGTGTCATGTGCATGGTAGAAACCGGACATATATGGTACTAGTGCTGAACTGCACAGATCTTAAGATGCAGTATATGGGCTATTTTTATGTTCAACTTTTTTTGAGTGTATATTATGCCCATTTTGCACACTATTCTGCATCAGGCCCTAAATGTTTTCTTACCAGTAATTGTACACCATTGACTCTTGCAGGCAATAAAATGCTAAACAATACTAAACAAAATAAGCAACTCCTTGTTACGATCTGGGGTGAAAGGCCTGTAATATTCCTGATTATCACTGGCAGACCAGGGGTACAGAGTCTAACGAGTTTCCCGGTGTTCACCAAGAATGGAGTTAGACTGCCAGGATCTTGCAGGTCGCGGCCCCCAGAACTGTGTCAGGAAGTAACACAGGTCTCAGGGAGTATAATCGTCTCACAAGAGCAATACAGGAGTGATAATAACGGTGGAGTCAAATGTGTAAATGCACATGGATAACAGGCTGACAGGATCTAGTACAATAAGTAAGCAAGGGTACTGACCAGTTAGGATCGGGTACTCGGTTAGTCAGACAATGCGTAGTTAGGCAAGCCAGGTCCGGTACACAGGTGATCCAGCAAAGCGTAGTCAGAAGAGCCCAGTTCGGTACACAAATGATCCAATAAAGCATAGTCAGCCAAGCCAAGTTCAGTACACAGACGATCTAGCAAGCGTAGTCAGACAGTCCAGGAACAGTACACAGAGAATCCAGCAAATACACAACTCACAGAGAGCAGGGCACCCAGAGGATACAGGAGTTAGACGCTAACAACAAAGTTGCACTGACACAGAGCAAGTGTCAGTGCCGAGTTATATAGAGGAGATTCAAATAGCCCGACCCGACAGCCGAGTCATGTGATCCGCTACCCAGAAGTATCGATCTCGGCAGAGAGAACCAGCGCTGAAACGGGGAAACAGATAAGAGCGTTACACCCCTCAAATGCCTGCAATATGAAGTACAGGTACAGAATATGCAGATGGATATTTCAGAAAGTGATTGCATGAACCCATATCTTCCGCAGTCACACACCTACCAGACTTCAACCTTGGATGGCGAAGGATGTGGTAACACCCCTCCTAGACTGCTCACACTGCACTGGCTCTTTCTGAAGTTATATGTGCACCCTAGAGGAGCCCCAAAAATCAGCTGCCTTGGGGCCCGAGATTCCTCTTGGCAGCTCTGGCCACCTCATGTGTGCAGTACAGCCTTTATGCTCCACCTCTGTTGACTTGAGTGTTAGGAGGAGAATGTAAAAGTATGTTAACGAATCATGAGGTGAGAATCTCCTATATGTCATATATGCCCCCTCCAAGATTGTGCTCTCCGAGAATAGGATGTCATGAATCGGGATCTTAGCCCTGTTTACACCACTCAGCGGTATCATATTACCGTACATCTTCCTGCTGGTTGTATGCAGCATGTTATCCTGGGACAAGCGTGACTTGTGTCTGCAGCACTGGAGGCTGCCATCTTGGCTGAGACATTTGCTAAGCTTCCTGCTGAGTGTGAACACCTGATCCCATTCCCCATTTGGCTTCCTCTGCAGACTATAAGAGTCTCCTCCTACACTCAGTAAGTTGCCAGTGCAACACTTCCTAGTTCCTGGTTCCAGATATACAGTGGCTGTTGTTTGGTTGCTTCAACCTACCTGCTGAATACAGAGATCTACCCTTCAGGTGTACTCAGCTTTATCCGGACTACTGCTTCTATTCTCCCGCTGTGAACAGGCCTCCATCATTACCTCTGAGTTAATTCAACCTCAACCTGCTGCTGTATTATGGAGTTCTCTTAGTGAGTTTAACCATTTGTGTGAATTCACCTTCATCTATTGCTATTACATGAACTGCAAACCTTTAACCATTTGTGTGAATTCAGCTTCATTCTACTGCTGAAATAAATACCTTGGTAGTTATTCCTCGTGTGGATTCACGTTCTTTGCACCTGCAAGCAGCTCTATGAGCAAGACATTTATCCAGCCCCCGAGTTTCCACTACACTCCTGCCACAGCTAGTCCCTGGGCTCCCGACACGGATCCCACAAACCCTATTGCCGTGACATAGGACCTGCACTATTGTGTTTTGTTACAAGATGTTGTGTGTTTGTCTCGTTCAGCAGTAGAGTGACTCTCTACAATGTTTATTAAATATGAGGCAAAATGCCTCTATTTTGAGTTGTGCTCACTTGCGTTTGGAGAGGCAGATCAGGTGTGTTCATACATGTACACGTTCACATGTATGCTCAGTACAGAATGGGAGGAGACACAAGTTAACTACACCTCTAAGAGATGTCAGATTTTTACTTACACAAGTATGGATGAAGTTTTGTATATATACAAAAGTCACAATATTACTTTTATCTCTAAATTAGGCCTATAGTGCCTAACTTTTCAACAATATATTTTCTTCACAGCATACTATTTAAAGCTGTACTGTAAAGTAGAAGTGGGAGTTATTTCTGATCACCATTTCTAATGACTGTATGGCTGTAGATTGGGGTGTAAACCAAAGCTTCAATCAGAAGATGCAATGTCAGTGAAATCATAGAGATTACGGCTTCTGATTGGCACTCCCACTCACATTAGTCTTTGGCTGCCTCCAGGGAATTTCAACCAACTGGAGAACCACAGTTTTCCTATCTTAGCTGCAGATTCATCACTGTTATTTTTTAGCTGTAGTGAACCTAAGAGGCAGACTGAAAGTGAAGGTAATGCAGTCTGTCAACTGTGAAAGGATTTATAACACAACAAAAACTATATATAAATTGGTAAAGATTAGTGTGGTTCCATAGTTACATACAAAAAGATTAAAAAAGTGCGCACTGATTTTTAAAACTTCAGATGTTAGTAAGTAAAAATCCAATATAATGCAGGGATTAATATACATGGGTAAATGACCAAAGTCTATGATACCTATACAGATTTAACAGTTATATTTCACCATTAAATTGATACAAAATTAAATGGTTAATTTGAATCACAATGTGTAGCCTTACCAGATCTTGCTGGGTTATTGCTAGGCTAAAGCATTTCACTTCTAAGAACAATTTCAATGGCAACTGGATGTCTTGTACGATAAATTCAATACAAAATCAGTTCATATTTGGCTCAAGGGAGAAATTAATAAACAAATTGCATACCTAATGCTGCAGCTTAATGGCTCTTTTATGAAAGAGCTTCACAGTTTAGATCTGGATATATAATTGTTAAGAGAAGTAAATAATTTAGCACATCATCTACAAGGAAGCGGCCTACCATTCTAATGGGAATATATTCCATACAAAATAGAGATTGAAATATTGCGCTAAATTTAATTTAAATCGATGTACACTGTGTAAAATATGATCTGTATATCTAATTTTGCTGAGTAAAACAAGGGGCATTGGTACATGTTTCAGTTGGGTTGTATCTCTATAATGGATAGGGGAAGAATCCATCCTAGGAATGTTTTGACAGCTACTCATCTAGGTTGGCAACCTACTTTATTAAACACACAGAAACTTGTGTGTACATCTGGTCTAAAGTGCACACTCACAGCAATAAACTCAGCATAAGAGCATGTGGAGCCCGAACTGGAATGCACTACCTTTGTCACACAATTGTAGTGGTGTAAAAAACTTCTCCAGCTCAAGTCCAATTATAAGCATTCCGAAGGATTTCACTGGGATGTGCAGTCAGTTCTTTGTATTTCACAGTGAAGTACTTACTTCTTCAAGCACCATAATAAAACCATTTTACTTAGAGGATACTTTCTGGATGCTACCATTTTCAAATTCCCTTACACAACCCAAGTAATCAGCTTAGATGTCACACAAGAGAAGTTACGGCAACACCACCTTTATGCAAAATTTGAAATATGCGAGTTTGCGGTCTCCAGGGTGACCTTCCTAGGATATATTATCTCATCATCTGGTTTCTCCATGGACCCCAGTAAAGTTCAAGCAATCCAAGACTGGGTCCTCTCTACTAACCTGAAGGCAATTCAAAGATTCTTTGGCTTCGCCAACTACTATCTGTCACTCACCGGACTGTGAGTGCTTCTTCCCGGACTATTAGGAACTGTGGACGTCCTCTATCCTGAGGGACTGCGCATGCGCAGCCCTTTCCAAACCTTCAGTGTATGTTCCTTTAACTTAATTGGCAGATCAGGCAACCTCCCTATATTAAGCACCTGTGGTCAACACCACGTTGCCTGATCTTGGAGTCTCATTCCCCATGAGTCTCTGAAGGTGTTCCTGTGTTTCCTCGTTTATTCAGCCCAGCTGATTCCTGTGGTTTCCAAACCACTTCTACCTCTGTGGTTTCCAAACCACTTCTACTACTGTGGTTCCCATACCACTTCTACCATCTACTGTATCATCGTGACTGTGAGCTGATTCCTATCCGCTGCCTCCGTGCACTACAGTCTTCTAACCTCTTCAACTCTACCTTGTATCATTGGGACTGTTAGCTGATGCCTATCCGCTGCCTCCGTGCACTACAGTCTTTCATTCTCATCCACTCACCTGTTCATGATTGTGACTGCCAGCTGATTCCTATCCGCTGCCTCCGTGCACTACAGGCTTCAACCTGCAACTCGTCTGTGTTTCATCACCGTGACTGTTTAGCTGATTCCTATCCGCTGCCTCCGTGCACTACAGTCTTCAACCTGCCACTATTGCTACCCGCTACTCTCCGTGATCAACTGTTCCAGTTCAACTCTGCTCTGGTGTCCCATCGTTACTGCACCTGCTGGTTGCTATTGGTTACCTCCGTGTTCCCGCAGAGACCCGCTGCTGTTACTTCTCAGCGCTACGCATCCATCTACTGCTGATCCGCTCTCCACGCCTTCCTGGGTTCCCTGCTGGTCTACCTACCTGGGCGCTGCACCTGCTAGACCACCGCTTCACCCATCCAGGGACTTTGCATCCTGCCGGCCTCCTGCCGTTCAGGTATCTCTGCACTTCTGCCTGACTGCCTTCTCCTGAACCACGGTATGCATACTTCCCATTGACTGTGCTGTGTATTGCATACCTTGCTGGACTGTGTTGGTTCTCCTCTGGAGTGTACTATCCGCTGAGTCTATTGCCATCATTGACTGTGTTATCTCATGCTGGATTACTTCAAGAGACTTTCTATATTGGCAGTGTTGTTCAGTCATTTATACATTTATATTGTGCATATTACTGTGGATCAAAGTCAAGGTGCCCGTGTATATATTGTGTTGCAGTCTCTCCCCGTGCTCCTCCTCACATATATATTCAGTGGTACAACTTGCTAGTGGCAGACCACTGACCCCTGTTTCCAGTTTCACCTGCTCCAGTATCCTCTCACATAGCAGGGGTACAACTTGCTAACGCAGACCACTGACTCCCCGGATACCTCCACTTGGATTCCATTCCTTCACTCAGACAGCGGTACAACTTGCTATCCGCAGACCGCTGACTCTCATCACCTCCTCGTTTCTGTTGGACATTCCTCCTCACTATAGCAGTGGTACAACTTGCTACCGCAGACCACTGACTACCTTCACGTGTCCTTTGTCCATACAGTTCCTCGTGTATTACTACCTCCATATTGCCAGTGCTGCTAGTCATAGACTTTCCTGAGCATCTCATCATCTGCTATTTCCTGTTCCGTGATCACCCTGCTACCAGAGTACCATATTACCACCTATACTGCTCTGGTAAGCCTATCACCTGGTGATCCCTGGGTAAAGACTCCTAGTGCCCGTGACAGTAAGATCAGGCCATGACAGACCCAGATACGGAACCTACAGCCAAAGAGATGCTGCGGCATCTGGTTACCCGTATTGAGCAACAGGAAGTTCGCCAACGGCATTTACTGCGGTGTTACCAGGCGTTAGCTTCCCAAAGAACGTCCGTGCAAGATGCCACAACTACTGTTGATGCTCCTGTGCCTTCCTCCGTTTCCCCAGTGCCATCCCAGGTGTTTACGGCTTCCACGCTTCACCTGCCTACTCCGTCAAAATACGATGGAGACCCCAAAACTTGTAGGGGTTTTCTTACTCAATGCTCAGTTCATTTTGAGCTCCAACCTCAAAATTTTTCTACCCATCGTTCCAGAGTGGCCTATCTTATTTCATTGTTTTCTGGACAAGCTCTCGCATGGGCTTCCCCTCTGTGGGAAAGAAACGATCCATTGTTACAGGATAGTGCCGAATTTATTTCCACGTTCCGAAGTGTATTCGATGAACCAGGTCGTGTTATTTCCGCTGCATCCAGCATTCTCCGTCTTCGCCAAGGATCTCGCACTGTGGCTCAGTACGTCATTCAATTTAGGATCTTAGCCTCTGAACTTCAGTGGAACACTGAAGCATTAATTGCCGCCTTCTGGCAGGGGCTTTCCGATAAAATTAAAAACGCACTGACTTCACAAGAACTACCCTCCTCTTTAGAAGATTTGATCTCTCTTTGCCATCGTGTAGACCTGAGGTTTCGTGAAAGAGAACCTGAGAAAACAACTTCGGTTAAAACACCTCTTCTCTCAAATCCTCAATTTCACCCAGCTTCATCTCCGGTGATACCCATGGAGATAGGTCGCTCCAAATTAACTTTAGAGGAGAGGGACCGAAGAATAAAGAATAGACTTTGTATCTATTGTGCCGATTCTACGCATATGCTCAATTCTTGTCCCAGGAAATGCCGGGCTCTAACCAATACTGGGGAGATAAGGTTAGGGTTCCTGGAGTCCTCCCCATCTTCTACGAAATTAAAAGCCTGCGCTTTTGATGTTACGATTTCCTTTGCTACCAAATCCTTTGAGTCACAGGCATTGATTGATTCCGGAGCAGCAGGAAATTTCATTTCTAAATCCCTAGTGAATCAATGGTCCCTACCAGTGATTACTTTGAAAACACCGATTACTGTGACTGCTATGGATGGATCACGTCTCATCAATGGTCTCA
This sequence comes from Mixophyes fleayi, assembly GCF_038048845.1. NCBI lineage: Eukaryota > Metazoa > Chordata > Amphibia > Anura > Limnodynastidae > Mixophyes > Mixophyes fleayi. The sequence goes on along the minus strand of NC_134405.1, from coordinate 105,229,815 downwards.
TCACCCAGAGTACGTCTCCAGTAACGCTTCAGATTGGTGGGCTACACCATGAAGAGATTTCGTTTTTAATTCTTCCTGTTACGACAAGTCCGATTGTCTTAGGCCTTCCATGGCTTCAATGTCATTCTCCCCAGATTGACTGGCGCACTTCTCAAGTTACATCTTGGGGAGCTGAATGTCATCATCGTTGTCTCTCTCAAATGGTTTCATTCAAAAGACAGCATTCGTATATTCCACCAGGTCCTCCTCCACAGGATCCTTCATCTACGGATCTGTGTGATAAGGTTCAGTCTGAACGCCTTCCTTCTCATCGGGCGTTCGTGACGTCATCGGACGTTGAAGATGGATCTCAGGAGTCATCTTCAAAAGTGCTGGTGGTTCACGGTCACCATCTGTCTTTTCCGGAATTTCCTGCCCTCCCGCCCACCCAAGTTCCTGCTGTGGAGACTGCTTGTCAAACCTTCAAAAATATCTGGTCTCAGGTCAAAACCTGTTTAAAGAAGACATCTAATAAATATAAGTCTTTCGCAGATAAGAAGAGGCGGGCTATTCCACCACTAAAAATTGGAGATCGTGTCTGGTTATCTACCAAAAATATTCGTTTGAAGGTTCCATCTATGAAATTCGCCCCTCGTTTTATTGGTCCATATAGGATCATTCAAGTTATCAATCCAGTATGTGTTAAACTTCTTCTTCCTAAGAATCTTCGGATTTCCAATGCCTTCCATGTGTCCTTGCTCAAACCTCTCATCATCAACCGTTTCTCGACTCCTCCCTCAGCACCGCAGCCAGTTCAAGTTCATCAGGAGGAGGATTTCGAGATTACTGAGGTATTGGATGCAAAAATTTCGCGAGGAGTCCTCCGTTTCCTCGTTCATTGGAAGGGCTTTGGTCCTGAAGAGCGTTCATGGATCAAAGCTGAAGATCTTAATGCTCCTGCCCTTCTGAAGAAGTTTTATTCCAAAAATCCGGACAAGCCCGGTTCCAGGCGTTCTGTGCCCACCTTTAAAAGGGGGGGTACTGTCACTCACCGGACTGTGAGTGCTTCTTCCCGGACTATTAGGAACTGTGGACGTCCTCTATCCTGAGGGACTGCGCATGCGCAGCCCTTTCCAAACCTTCAGTGTATGTTCCTTTAACTTAATTGGCAGATCAGGCAACCTCCCTATATTAAGCACCTGTGGTCAACACCACGTTGCCTGATCTTGGAGTCTCATTCCCCATGAGTCTCTGAAGGTGTTCCTGTGTTTCCTCGTTTATTCAGCCCAGCTGATTCCTGTGGTTTCCAAACCACTTCTACCTCTGTGGTTTCCAAACCACTTCTACTACTGTGGTTCCCATACCACTTCTACCATCTACTGTATCATCGTGACTGTGAGCTGATTCCTATCCGCTGCCTCCGTGCACTACAGTCTTCTAACCTCTTCAACTCTACCTTGTATCATTGGGACTGTTAGCTGATGCCTATCCGCTGCCTCCGTGCACTACAGTCTTTCATTCTCATCCACTCACCTGTTCATGATTGTGACTGCCAGCTGATTCCTATCCGCTGCCTCCGTGCACTACAGGCTTCAACCTGCAACTCGTCTGTGTTTCATCACCGTGACTGTTTAGCTGATTCCTATCCGCTGCCTCCGTGCACTACAGTCTTCAACCTGCCACTATTGCTACCCGCTACTCTCCGTGATCAACTGTTCCAGTTCAACTCTGCTCTGGTGTCCCATCGTTACTGCACCTGCTGGTTGCTATTGGTTACCTCCGTGTTCCCGCAGAGACCCGCTGCTGTTACTTCTCAGCGCTACGCATCCATCTACTGCTGATCCGCTCTCCACGCCTTCCTGGGTTCCCTGCTGGTCTACCTACCTGGGCGCTGCACCTGCTAGACCACCGCTTCACCCATCCAGGGACTTTGCATCCTGCCGGCCTCCTGCCGTTCAGGTATCTCTGCACTTCTGCCTGACTGCCTTCTCCTGAACCACGGTATGCATACTTCCCATTGACTGTGCTGTGTATTGCATACCTTGCTGGACTGTGTTGGTTCTCCTCTGGAGTGTACTATCCGCTGAGTCTATTGCCATCATTGACTGTGTTATCTCATGCTGGATTACTTCAAGAGACTTTCTATATTGGCAGTGTTGTTCAGTCATTTATACATTTATATTGTGCATATTACTGTGGATCAAAGTCAAGGTGCCCGTGTATATATTGTGTTGCAGTCTCTCCCCGTGCTCCTCCTCACATATATATTCAGTGGTACAACTTGCTAGTGGCAGACCACTGACCCCTGTTTCCAGTTTCACCTGCTCCAGTATCCTCTCACATAGCAGGGGTACAACTTGCTAACGCAGACCACTGACTCCCCGGATACCTCCACTTGGATTCCATTCCTTCACTCAGACAGCGGTACAACTTGCTATCCGCAGACCGCTGACTCTCATCACCTCCTCGTTTCTGTTGGACATTCCTCCTCACTATAGCAGTGGTACAACTTGCTACCGCAGACCACTGACTACCTTCACGTGTCCTTTGTCCATACAGTTCCTCGTGTATTACTACCTCCATATTGCCAGTGCTGCTAGTCATAGACTTTCCTGAGCATCTCATCATCTGCTATTTCCTGTTCCGTGATCACCCTGCTACCAGAGTACCATATTACCACCTATACTGCTCTGGTAAGCCTATCACCTGGTGATCCCTGGGTAAAGACTCCTAGTGCCCGTGACAGTAAGATCAGGCCATGACAGACCCAGATACGGAACCTACAGCCAAAGAGATGCTGCGGCATCTGGTTACCCGTATTGAGCAACAGGAAGTTCGCCAACGGCATTTACTGCGGTGTTACCAGGCGTTAGCTTCCCAAAGAACGTCCGTGCAAGATGCCACAACTACTGTTGATGCTCCTGTGCCTTCCTCCGTTTCCCCAGTGCCATCCCAGGTGTTTACGGCTTCCACGCTTCACCTGCCTACTCCGTCAAAATACGATGGAGACCCCAAAACTTGTAGGGGTTTTCTTACTCAATGCTCAGTTCATTTTGAGCTCCAACCTCAAAATTTTTCTACCCATCGTTCCAGAGTGGCCTATCTTATTTCATTGTTTTCTGGACAAGCTCTCGCATGGGCTTCCCCTCTGTGGGAAAGAAACGATCCATTGTTACAGGATAGTGCCGAATTTATTTCCACGTTCCGAAGTGTATTCGATGAACCAGGTCGTGTTATTTCCGCTGCATCCAGCATTCTCCGTCTTCGCCAAGGATCTCGCACTGTGGCTCAGTACGTCATTCAATTTAGGATCTTAGCCTCTGAACTTCAGTGGAACACTGAAGCATTAATTGCCGCCTTCTGGCAGGGGCTTTCCGATAAAATTAAAAACGCACTGACTTCACAAGAACTACCCTCCTCTTTAGAAGATTTGATCTCTCTTTGCCATCGTGTAGACCTGAGGTTTCGTGAAAGAGAACCTGAGAAAACAACTTCGGTTAAAACACCTCTTCTCTCAAATCCTCAATTTCACCCAGCTTCATCTCCGGTGATACCCATGGAGATAGGTCGCTCCAAATTAACTTTAGAGGAGAGGGACCGAAGAATAAAGAATAGACTTTGTATCTATTGTGCCGATTCTACGCATATGCTCAATTCTTGTCCCAGGAAATGCCGGGCTCTAACCAATACTGGGGAGATAAGGTTAGGGTTCCTGGAGTCCTCCCCATCTTCTACGAAATTAAAAGCCTGCGCTTTTGATGTTACGATTTCCTTTGCTACCAAATCCTTTGAGTCACAGGCATTGATTGATTCCGGAGCAGCAGGAAATTTCATTTCTAAATCCCTAGTGAATCAATGGTCCCTACCAGTGATTACTTTGAAAACACCGATTACTGTGACTGCTATGGATGGATCACGTCTCATCAATGGTCTCATCACCCAGAGTACGTCTCCAGTAACGCTTCAGATTGGTGGGCTACACCATGAAGAGATTTCGTTTTTAATTCTTCCTGTTACGACAAGTCCGATTGTCTTAGGCCTTCCATGGCTTCAATGTCATTCTCCCCAGATTGACTGGCGCACTTCTCAAGTTACATCTTGGGGAGCTGAATGTCATCATCGTTGTCTCTCTCAAATGGTTTCATTCAAAAGACAGCATTCGTATATTCCACCAGGTCCTCCTCCACAGGATCCTTCATCTACGGATCTGTGTGATAAGGTTCAGTCTGAACGCCTTCCTTCTCATCGGGCGTTCGTGACGTCATCGGACGTTGAAGATGGATCTCAGGAGTCATCTTCAAAAGTGCTGGTGGTTCACGGTCACCATCTGTCTTTTCCGGAATTTCCTGCCCTCCCGCCCACCCAAGTTCCTGCTGTGGAGACTGCTTGTCAAACCTTCAAAAATATCTGGTCTCAGGTCAAAACCTGTTTAAAGAAGACATCTAATAAATATAAGTCTTTCGCAGATAAGAAGAGGCGGGCTATTCCACCACTAAAAATTGGAGATCGTGTCTGGTTATCTACCAAAAATATTCGTTTGAAGGTTCCATCTATGAAATTCGCCCCTCGTTTTATTGGTCCATATAGGATCATTCAAGTTATCAATCCAGTATGTGTTAAACTTCTTCTTCCTAAGAATCTTCGGATTTCCAATGCCTTCCATGTGTCCTTGCTCAAACCTCTCATCATCAACCGTTTCTCGACTCCTCCCTCAGCACCGCAGCCAGTTCAAGTTCATCAGGAGGAGGATTTCGAGATTACTGAGGTATTGGATGCAAAAATTTCGCGAGGAGTCCTCCGTTTCCTCGTTCATTGGAAGGGCTTTGGTCCTGAAGAGCGTTCATGGATCAAAGCTGAAGATCTTAATGCTCCTGCCCTTCTGAAGAAGTTTTATTCCAAAAATCCGGACAAGCCCGGTTCCAGGCGTTCTGTGCCCACCTTTAAAAGGGGGGGTACTGTCACTCACCGGACTGTGAGTGCTTCTTCCCGGACTATTAGGAACTGTGGACGTCCTCTATCCTGAGGGACTGCGCATGCGCAGCCCTTTCCAAACCTTCAGTGTATGTTCCTTTAACTTAATTGGCAGATCAGGCAACCTCCCTATATTAAGCACCTGTGGTCAACACCACGTTGCCTGATCTTGGAGTCTCATTCCCCATGAGTCTCTGAAGGTGTTCCTGTGTTTCCTCGTTTATTCAGCCCAGCTGATTCCTGTGGTTTCCAAACCACTTCTACCTCTGTGGTTTCCAAACCACTTCTACTACTGTGGTTCCCATACCACTTCTACCATCTACTGTATCATCGTGACTGTGAGCTGATTCCTATCCGCTGCCTCCGTGCACTACAGTCTTCTAACCTCTTCAACTCTACCTTGTATCATTGGGACTGTTAGCTGATGCCTATCCGCTGCCTCCGTGCACTACAGTCTTTCATTCTCATCCACTCACCTGTTCATGATTGTGACTGCCAGCTGATTCCTATCCGCTGCCTCCGTGCACTACAGGCTTCAACCTGCAACTCGTCTGTGTTTCATCACCGTGACTGTTTAGCTGATTCCTATCCGCTGCCTCCGTGCACTACAGTCTTCAACCTGCCACTATTGCTACCCGCTACTCTCCGTGATCAACTGTTCCAGTTCAACTCTGCTCTGGTGTCCCATCGTTACTGCACCTGCTGGTTGCTATTGGTTACCTCCGTGTTCCCGCAGAGACCCGCTGCTGTTACTTCTCAGCGCTACGCATCCATCTACTGCTGATCCGCTCTCCACGCCTTCCTGGGTTCCCTGCTGGTCTACCTACCTGGGCGCTGCACCTGCTAGACCACCGCTTCACCCATCCAGGGACTTTGCATCCTGCCGGCCTCCTGCCGTTCAGGTATCTCTGCACTTCTGCCTGACTGCCTTCTCCTGAACCACGGTATGCATACTTCCCATTGACTGTGCTGTGTATTGCATACCTTGCTGGACTGTGTTGGTTCTCCTCTGGAGTGTACTATCCGCTGAGTCTATTGCCATCATTGACTGTGTTATCTCATGCTGGATTACTTCAAGAGACTTTCTATATTGGCAGTGTTGTTCAGTCATTTATACATTTATATTGTGCATATTACTGTGGATCAAAGTCAAGGTGCCCGTGTATATATTGTGTTGCAGTCTCTCCCCGTGCTCCTCCTCACATATATATTCAGTGGTACAACTTGCTAGTGGCAGACCACTGACCCCTGTTTCCAGTTTCACCTGCTCCAGTATCCTCTCACATAGCAGGGGTACAACTTGCTAACGCAGACCACTGACTCCCCGGATACCTCCACTTGGATTCCATTCCTTCACTCAGACAGCGGTACAACTTGCTATCCGCAGACCGCTGACTCTCATCACCTCCTCGTTTCTGTTGGACATTCCTCCTCACTATAGCAGTGGTACAACTTGCTACCGCAGACCACTGACTACCTTCACGTGTCCTTTGTCCATACAGTTCCTCGTGTATTACTACCTCCATATTGCCAGTGCTGCTAGTCATAGACTTTCCTGAGCATCTCATCATCTGCTATTTCCTGTTCCGTGATCACCCTGCTACCAGAGTACCATATTACCACCTATACTGCTCTGGTAAGCCTATCACCTGGTGATCCCTGGGTAAAGACTCCTAGTGCCCGTGACACTATCGTTGGTTTATACGCTCGTTTTCTTCCCTGGTGGCTCCTATCACTGCTCTCACCCAGAAGGGGGCTAACACGGCTAATTTCTGCCCTTAAAGCTACCTTCACGTCTGCACCCAACGCTTTCTCCTAGCAAGGTCAATCAGTCTCCTTTAAATAGGCCTCGGCCTCTGCTTGTGAACGGAGATCACAAGTTCATCGTGGAGAACATTCTAGACTCAAAAAAAGTCATGGTGCACTGGAAGGGTTATGGCCCAGAAGAGCGATGTTGGATACCACAGAGGCATCTCCACGCCGAGAGACTCATTTAGGAATTTTTAAAAAAAATTCCCATGAAGCCTGGATGTCGGGATTCCTTGACCCCTCCTCAAGGGGAGGGTACTGTCAGGAGCCGCATTGGCTGCGGGCACCGCCCCGACTCACTGCCCCTGGTCTCTGGCGCCCGGACCATAGTCATGACGACCGGGACGTCACTTCCGGTCTCTGTGTCCCGGTTGCCTAGGCAACAACTGGGACACTTGCATTTCCCTGCCGCCACGCCCGGCCAACTGTCAAACAGTCATTAATTAAGCATGCCCTGGGGATGCTTTTAGGGTGCTGCCCTGATTGGCTCTTAGTGCTATTTAAGGCAGTGTGGACTGAGCCTCACTGCCGGTTATAGCGTTCTGTCTCAGTACTGCTGCCTGCTCCTGTGCTGTGTTGGTGTTTAACCTTAGATTGCCTTTTTCCCGTGTGTGACCTCTGCCTGTTCCTGGACTCTGAATCTTTGCTGTGACCCTGACCTTCTGCCTGTACCCGGGCTCTGAACCATTGCCTGTGACCCAGATCTTCTCGCTGTACCCAGACTCCGAACCTTTGCCTGTGGCCCTGACTCAGCTAGCACCTTAGGTCTCCATCTCTGCTCGGTCCACTCCGCAGATCTCTGGCCGGTCCCTACCCCATGTATTACCTCCTGTACCTGTGCGCTGCCATGTGAACATAAACTTGTACTACACTGAGTGTAAGTCCTGGGGGCATCCGAGTACCCGTGAGCATAACCAGTCTCTCCGGGAAAGGCAGCTGCTACAGGTGAAGACCTCTTCTGCTATAGTTCTAGAAGTTTATGCTGCGCTGGTTGCCATAACATATCCTAATGCAGTTCATATACCGCTGGCATCCTAGTGGAGTTCCTACATCGCTGGCAGAATGAGGTTGTGTTACAATAAAAGATGGTTTATTGAAACTCAGCAGCAGACAGAGAATTACGATAGAGTCAACGTACTGTAATTGCATTGCCTAAGACTGGCACCAGAAATATCTTCAGTCTTTTACTTCATATTCTATATTGCCTCAGACTGCCATATTAATGCAAGATTCCTGTGTAACTGTGTTATCATCATACAAGCATTTCTTCAGAGATTGTGTTTATTTCCTGTCACACCTCTGATTTCTTAAAAAAAAAAGTCAAGACACTGTTGCTGGATAGAGGTCAGACTATGGAAAGCCTCTGTATATGAAGCTAATAAAAAAAAACATGAACCTTGAGTGTAAGGAGACTGTCTCTTCTATGGACGTAGTGTCAGGGACGTGTTAGCAGTTTCTGCATCAAGTATGGAAGTATCCAATTATAGTCAGAAGTGGTTGGCTACCAGACAGATTGAAAAATGTTTTAGAGTTTATGCCTTAATAGAAGAGTAATAGCACTTTGGCACCCTCTGGTGATGTTGGGAGATAAAACAGGTCTGGCAGTGTACAGGTAATTTAGGAGGCAAAGAAGGAGGAAACATCCTCGAGATACTGTTTTAATTGTATTGGTATGACACAGTTTGCTTCTATTGTGGTCTCTGAGCTTGTAAATGTTTCAATCCTTTCAAGAACAAGGGCAGTGCAACATAGAGAGGACTTTCTGTTGTACTTTCTCAGATCAAGTTAGGCTCAGTCACACAATAATCAACTACAGTGGGTGAGTCCCAGGTCAGTGCTAGTAGTTCGCAATAGCCGGTGGTACACGTTTCACAGCTAGGCCTAGGACACAGATCTGGAGCAATTTTGGAAGGTTGGAAAACCACTGTAAAGAATAGTTGCAGCTCTGGGTGAGCTCACTGGCAGCCTGATTATCGTAGAAGGTTACTCCCTAGGCTGAGGGGTATAAGACAGGGTTATTTTCAATAGATCTTCTAAACGAGTGAGCTTAATCGGTACGCTGGTTTCCAAATTGCTATGGGCCACAAATCATGGGACTAGCCCAACGAAGCCCTGCTTCCTCTCTTTTCTGTCTTCTAGACTGCCCCTAGCACATTGCCAGCTGTGGGAATGGAGCTGAGCAGAGAAGTAATCCAGAGCGTTTTCCTGTGCGAAGAGTTTAAATAGCAGCCTGTTTATACAGTTCAACAGGATGTGCCGGCTCCTACTTTATTCACAAAATAACTCTTATATGTAATAGAGATGGTAGATTTTTAGTTTAGATCTGCAGAGCTCTTGTAATATGTGGTCAAGAGATTAAGATTAAGCCACGTAACTCCCCCTCCCACCTCCTTATTAAATTTGAAATTTCCAGTGCAGTTAAAAACACTCATCCTCTACATTAACCTTTAGGGCTAGATTTACTAAGCTGCGGGTTTGAAAAAGTGGGGATGTTGCCTATAGCAACCAATCAGATTCTAGCTTTCATTTATTTAGTACTTTCTACAAAATGACAGCTAGAATCTGATTGGTTGCTATAGGCAACATCCCCACTTTTTCAAACCCGCAGCTTAGTAAATCTAGCCCTTAATGTTGTGATTTTACTGTAGTAGTATTATAGTATGAACCAGTTGAAACAGGTTACATTAGATAATAAAACATAGTATAATCTACTGTATTCTCCAGAAAATAATCTTTGCAGCAATACATTTCCATTCATTGAGCTGCCCTATATGGTATTGGGATAGTTTATTCCTTTGGCACGATTTGAATAAGCTATCTTATTTCAAAAACACAATTATCTCTGTAATTATTAAATCAGCTATATCACATCAATTAGAACACGTAAATAATTTCATATTAAAATGGACTGTAAATGTCCACCTTCAAGTGAAAGCATTCCTAACCCTGTCTCATCCATAAAATACGTATCATGCACAGGAGAATGTGCAGGAGTGTATTTTACTGCAGTTTGAAACAGTCATATTCTTGGAATAACAATGTTTGGTTCTTATGGCATTAGGTTTGCTTTCTAAACAAAGTAGAAACATTTCATATTGTGTTGAATGCCACTTACAGAACATCCACCTGTTTCCTCTCAGCCTACTTTGGGAATGTCGTCATATAACTCACAACTGCTCCACACTATGCTTCAAGGTAACATTTAAGTTCCGACTTCCCCAGGTTTAAATATTTGTGTTAACATTTGGAAACAAATAAACTTTTTTTATTTTATTTTTAATCCTGCCAGAATGTGCTGGTAAATTGAAGTTGGCAAATAAAGACCCTTGTATTGAGCTGCCAAAACAGTAAACGTTAACCATTTCAGTGTTCTGTAAAGCAGTTATTTATAGGAGCAAAAACATATTTATGTTTTAAATGTAGTTTTGTGGTTTAACCCCTCCTGATTGTACAGAGGGCTAGTATTGCAAATATTTATTGTTGCCATATATTACTACCTATATTCACCTGCTATACTTACCCAAGGCTTACTTGTACACCCCACTGAGCTCCGGGAGCAGCAATATAGCACAGAATTGAGTTACTTTCTTTCACCACACCTTGAGGATCATTTCCATAAAACTCTACTTACATAGCGCACATCATATGTGCAGCATTTGCATACACACCTACTGGCTCCAATTGAACAAATATGTGGTACATCTATGCTATAATTGTGGTTTTGGAGGTGTGACTCAAAAGCGCAGACCAGGGACTCAGGAAATGTGACCATTAAGCATGGCCTATATTAGCCCTGACTCATTCATTAATTTAAGGTTTTCCACTTTATTCCAAATATACTGCTCATTTGACCCTCATTTATTTTTATTATAAGGACTGAAATATCAGGGCTGCCTCTACTTTAAATGACAAATTTATTATTATTATTAATATTTATTTATAAGGCGCTACAAGGCATCCGCAGCGCCGTACAGAGACAAACAAAATCACAATACAATGGGAGACAGCACAGTACAGTAAACACAGCAACTCAGTACGCTCAATGCACAGCTAGAGAGGGCGGGGAAAGGGGAGGGAGGATCCGAAAACGACGGGGCCCAAGAAGGGGGGCGCGGAAGACAGGGAGACCCCCAGGGGGGAGGAGGGAGCGAAAGTGGACGTGGGGTGGAGGACCTTTCAGGAGGAGGGCTAAGTAGCTGGAGAGCAGAGTTAGAAGTGGTGGAAACAGGAGGAGAGATGGCCCTGCTCAGAGGAGCGTACAATCTAAGGGGAGGGGTGGACAGACAGAGAGACGCAGGGGAGAGAGGGAGAGTAGGGGGACAGAGGCAGAAGATAAGGTAGGAAGTTAAGTGGGAGACAGAAAGGCTTTAAGAAAAAGGTGGGTTTTTAGGGCCCGTTTGAAGCTGGACAGATTAGGGGAAGTTCTGATGGAGGGAGGGAGCTTGTTCCAGTGGAGGGGGGCAGCGCGGGCGAAGTCTTGGATACGCGCGTGGGAGGAGGTTATAAGGGGGGAAGAGAGGCGACGGTCAGAGGCAGAACGGAGAGGGCGGGATGGAGCATGAATAGAGAGGAGGGTGGAAATGTAGGGCGCAGTGGAGTTGGCGAGGGCCTTGTAGGTGAGTGTGAGGAGCTTAAAGAGGATTCTAAAGGGGAATGGGAGCCAGTGAAGGGCTAGGTAGAGGGGGGAGACAAAAGAGGAGCGGCGAGAGAGGAAAATAAGCCTAGCTGCAGCGTTAAGGACGGATCGAAGGGGATCGAGATGAGAGTGGGGGAGGCCAGTGAGGAGGAGGTTGCAGTAGTCCAGGCGGGAGATGATCAGAGAGTGGATAAGGCATTTGGTGGCATCTTGGGAGAGGAAGGGCCGGATGAGAGCGATGTTGCGCAGCTGGAAGCGGCAGGATTTAGCAAGAGAGAGGATGTGGGGGCCAAAGGAGAGAGAGGAGTCGAGGATGACACCAAGGCAGCGAAGTTGGGGGACAGGCGAGATAGAGGTATTGTCGACAGTGATGGAGAGGTCAGAAGGGGATGGGGTATGAGAGGGAGGAAAAACTATGAGCTCAGTTTTGGCAAGGTTAAGTTTGAGGAATCGAGAGGACATCCAGGAGGAGATGGCAGAGAGGCAGGCGGACACCCTAGAGAGGAGGGAGGGAGAGAGATCAGGAGAGGAGAGGTATAGTTGAGTGTCGTCAGCGTAAAGGTGGTAGCTGAAGCCGAAGGAGCTGATGAGTTCACCCAGGGAGGAGGTGTATAGAGAGAAGAGTAAGGGTCCCAGAACAGAGCCCTGAGGGACCCCAACTGGAAGGGTGGATGGGGGGGAGAGAGACCCAGAGGTGGTGACAGAGAAGGAACGGTGAGTAAGGTAAGAGGTGAACCAGGACAGGACTGGGCCGGAGAGGCCGAAAGACTGGAGGGTGTGAAGGAGGAGGGGGTGGTCAACGGTGTCAAAGGCTGCAGAGAGGTCAAGGAGGATGAGAAGGGAGAAGTGGCCCCTGGCTTTTGCAGAGAGGAGGTCATTGGTGACTTTAGCCAGGGCAGTTTCAGTGGAGTGGAGGGGGCGGAAACCAGACTGGAGAGGATCAAGGAGGGAGTATTCAGAAAGGTAGGAGGTGAGACGGCTGCAGACGAGCCTCTCAAGAATTTTGGAGGCAAAAGGGAGAAGAGATATGGGGCGATAGTTCGAGAGAGAAGTGGGGTCGAGATTAGGTTTCTTAAGAATGGGGGATACGAGAGCATGTTTGAAGGAGGAGGGGAAGATGCCAGTGGAGAGGGAGAGATTAAAGAGGTGAGCGAGGTGGGAGCAGGTGGTGGGGGAAAGGGAGCGAAGAAGGTGGGAGGGGATGGGATCCAGGGGGCAGGTAGTGGGGGGGGAGGATAAAATGAGAGAGTGGACTTCCTCGCCGGTGGTGGGACGGAAGGAGTGGAGGGGAAGGTGGTTGGGGGGGGAGGACAGAAGAGTGGGAGGGGTGGAAGAGAGAGTGGAGGAGGAGATTTCAAGTCGGATGGCCTCGATTTTAGAGGAGAAGAAGGAGGCGAAATCAGAGGCAGTCAGGGAGGAGGGGGTGGGGGGAGGGGAGGGGGCCAGGAGAGTGCTGAAGGTGGCAAAGAGGCGGCGGGGGTTAGAGGACTGGGAAGAGATGAGGGATTTAAAGAAAGATTGTTTAGCGAGTGAGAGGGCAGAGCTGTAGGATGAAAGGATGAATTTAAAGTGGAGGAAGTCAGCCAGGGAGCGGGATTTTCTCCAGTGACGTTCGGCGGAACGGGAGCATTTTTGGAGGAAGCGGATAAATTTGGAGTGCCAGGGTTGGGGTTTGGAGCAGCGGGGGTGGACGGAGTGGGCAGGGGCGACCGCGTCCAGAGCGGAGGTGAGGGTGTGATTGTAGAGGGAGACCGCCTGGTTGGGGCAGGCCTGGGAGGAAAGGGGAGAAAGGAGGGTATCGAGAGAGGAGGACAGAGAGGCAGGGTCAAGAGCATCGAGGTTGCGTATGGACAGAGTAGGTTTGGGCAGGGGGGGGGAGCAGGAGAAGAGGAGAGAGAGAAGGAGAGGAGATGGTGGTCGGATAGAGGAAAGGGAGAGATGGAGAAGTCAGAGAGATTACATAGGTAGGAGAAGACAAGATCAAGGGAGTGACCAAGGCAGTAGGTAGAGGAGGAGGTCCATTGGGTGAGACCAAGGGAGGAAGAGAGGGTGAGCAGTTTGCTGGAAGCAGGGTAGGTGGGGTTGTCGATGGGGATATTAAAGTCACCGAGAATGATCGAGGGGAGATCGGAGGAGAGGTAGTGAGGAAGCCAGCTAGCAAAGTTGTCAAGGAAGAGGGAGGTGGGGCCAGGGGGGCGGTAGATGACAGTGACGCGGAGATGGATGGGGTAGAAGAGGCGGATGGAATGAGCTTCAAAAGAGGAGAAGGAGAGGGAGGGTTCAGGGGGAATGACACGAAAAGTACAGGTGGAGGAGAGGAGGAGGCCAACTCCACCGCCAGGGCGGGCACCAGGCCTGGCGGAGTGGGTGAAGGAGAGGCCACCATAGGAGAGGGCAGCGGGGGAAGTAGTATCAGAATCGGAGAGCCAGGTTTCAGTAACGGCAAGAAGGTTAAAGGAGTTGGATAGAAAGAGGTTGTGGATAGCAGTCAGCTTGTTGCGGACGGATCTGGCATTCCAGAGGGCACAGAAGAAAGGGGGAGAGGAGAGGGGGGAAATGGGGATGAGGTTAGCAAGATGAGCAGCGCGCGGGGGATGGCGGGGAGGAACGGGAGAGGTAGGGCGGGGGGACAGTATGGGTATGGAGTGAGAGCGGGGAGGCATAGTAGGGAGAGAGAGTAACAGAACAGTGAGATAGTGGGGACAGTGAAAAACAGGTAAGAACAAAGGCAGGAAGACAATGAAAAGGTGGAAGATGATAACGAATTAGGGCGTGGAGGGCATGGAACAACAGTACAGTGAGATAATAAGGACAATGAAGACAGGTAAGAATGATAGCAGAACAGTAAGATAATAAGGACAGCGGATAACAGGTAAGAATAAGCAGGGAGACAATAGCAAGATGGAGGACAATAACCAAATAGGGCGTGGAAGGCAAAGAATAATAGAAGGAGAGGTAATAAGGACAATGGAAATAGGCAAGAATAATAACAGGTAAAACTAGTTGCTGGTAAATATAAAATCAGGAAAAACAAGATAAAGGCATATAAATAGTAGAATAATAACAGGTAAAAAGTAGAAACTTGTAAATGTACAATCAGGAAAAACAAAATAATGGCATATAAAATAATGTTTTATATGCAGTTGATGCAGTTAAGCCAGGGATTCAGCAGGAGAAGGGTTAACTGACAAGCCGGGTCGGTACACAGTAGATCAGTTGCTGCAGATAAGCCAGGGATTCAGCAGGAGAAGGGTTAATTGCCAAGCCGGGTCGGTACAGAGTAGATCAGTTGGTGCAGATAAGCCAGGGATTCAGCAGGAGAAGGGTTAATTGACAAGCCGGGTCGGTACACAGTAGATCAGTTGATGCAGATAAGCCAGGGATTCAGCAGGAGAAGGGTTAATTGACAAGCCGGGTCGGTACACAGTAGATCAGTTGGTGCAGATAAGCCAGGGATTCAGCAGGAGAAGGGTTAATTGACAAGCCGGGTCGGTACACAGTAGATCAGTTGATGCAGATAAGCCAGGGATTCAGCAGGAGAAGGGTTAATTGACAAGCCGGGTCGGTACACAGTAGATCAGTTGGTGCAGATAAGCCAGGGACTCAGCAGGAGAAGGGTTAATTGACAAGCCGGGTCGGTACACAGCAGATCAGCCGATACAGACAAGCCAGGGACTCAGCAGGAGAAGGGCCAATTGATAAGTCGGGTCGGTACACAGTAGATCAGTTGGTGCAGATAAGCCAGGGATTCAGCAGGAGAAGGGTTAATTGCCAAGCCGGGTCGGTACACAGTAGATCAGTTGGTGCAGATAAGCCAGGGATTCAGCAGGAGAAGGGCCAATTGACAAGCCGGGTCGGCACACAGCAGACCAGTCGATGCAGACAAGCCAGGGACTCAGCAGGAGAAGGGTTAATTGACAAGCCGGGTCGGTACACAGTAGATCAGTTGCTGCAGATAAGCCAGGGATTCAGCAGGAGAAGGGTTAATTGCCAAGCCGGGTCGGTACACAGTAGATCAGTTGGTGCAGATAAGCCAGGGATTCAGCAGGAGAAGGGTTAATTGACAAGCCGGGTCGGTACACAGTAGATCAGTTGATGCAGATAAGCCAGGGATTCAGCAGGAGAAGGGTTAATTGACAAGCCGGGTCGGTACACAGTAGATCAGTTGGTGCAGATAAGCCAGGGATTCAGCAGGAGAAGGGTTAATTGACAAGCCGGGTCGGTACACAGTAGATCAGTTGATACAGATAAGCCAGGGACTCAGCAGGAGAAGGGTTAATTGATAAGCCGGGTCGGTACACAGTAGATCAGTTGATACAGATAAGCCAGGGACTCAGCAGGAGAAGGGTTAATTGACAAGCCGGGTCGGTATACAGTAGATCAGTTGATACAGATAAGCCAGGGATTCAGCAGGAGAAGGGTTAACTGACAAGCCGGGTCGGTACACAATAGATCAGTTGGTGCAGATAAGCCAGGGATTCAGCAGGAGAAGGGTTAACTGACAAGCCGGGTCGGTACACAGTAGATCAGTTGGTGCAGATAAGCCAGGGATTCGGCAGGAGAAGGGTTAATTGACAAGCCGGGTCGGTACACAGTAGAACAGTTGATGCAGATAAACCAGGGATTCAGCAGGAGAAGGGCCAACTGACAAGCCGGGTCGGTACACAGTAGGTCAGTTGATGCAGATAAGCCAGGGATAGATGGTATGGCCTTGTCTTTGGAGTGATGATGACACTCCTTTGTACCCCCACAATAATTTCCCACTGTCTTCACAAGTTTTTAGATGTTTTATAATTGTGGACAGATAATTGTGTGGGAGGAAAGACACAGAGCTGATCTAACGTGCAGCCTTCTCCAACTGCCGCCCGCATGCAATATGCATGCAATATGACAAATGTGGTAGTTTGTTTAATACATTAATTCACATGCACATATTTTTGCCCTTGCTTTGAAAATCTACTCGCAGTTCATCATCATCACCATTTATTTATATAGTGCCACTAATTCCGCAGCACTGTACAGAGAACTCATTCACATTAGTTCCTGCCCCATTGGAGCTTACATTCTAAATTTCCTAACACACAGACAGACAGAGAGAGAGAGACAGAGAGACTAGGGTCAATTTAAAAGCAGCCAATTATCCTACTAGTACGTTTTTGGATTTTGAGGGGATAACCGTAGCACCCGGAGGAAACCCACGCAAACACGAGGAGAACATACAAACTCCACACAGATAAGGCCATGGTCGGGTATCGAACTCATGACCCCAGTGATGTGAGGCAGAAGTGCTAACCACAGAGTAGAATGTTCAAGAATTTCCTAGTCATCTCATGCAATTGTATATATAAAATAGAAAAGAGGGAAAAGCACCACTAATAGTGCTGTATCACAAACACCAGCTTTTCCGCTGTAACCGGGAAACATGGACAAATTTGTCCTCCGTTGCCCCATGGATGGTTCAGCCTCTCCAGGTAGCAGGACAGCATAAGAACCCGAGACCAGCTAGTATACCAGATACAGCAACCAATGGGAGAGATGCAGTGTGGTCAATCCCAGAGGGCCTCTAGTTCTTTTGCCCATCCTTCTACCTTAAGAGGTTGGACCATACATGGGGCAATGAAGGACACATTTCCAGACTACAGTAGGAAGTCTAAGCCGAAGAACAACAACTGCTATGTTAGATACAGATACACTTTTTTAAATGAATGTCTTGTACGTGTTGTTGTTGTACAAATATGTAAATAAGAGGTGTTTGTGATATAGCACTTTTAGCAGTTTTCCATTATCTAGAAAATGAGATGCATTGACACGTGGAAATTGTTTGTCATGCTAACATCTGAGGGGTCCCTGCAGAATTTTGATGAACAGTTAAGCCTTTTCCAGATATTAATCTGTATTTGTGCAAATATTCATTTACCATTAAAATATTACACTATTATGGCACTAATTTTATTTTCATTTTCTAACATATTCTTTATGCCTGGGAAGAGCACGAGCCAGGGAAGTCAGACAACCCTGTGGACAAAATGAAATAATTTTAATGAATTAAAATGGTATTATTTTATTAATAACGCATTGTTTGTTTGTGTGGCTTTAAATTAAGGATCTATACATTATTATTTATTGTATTCTAAATTACTATTATATTTTTAGCACATACTTTATTTATATTAGACAAATCACTTTATAGTGCCTACTACATGCACAGTTCAATGTAGGCATACAGCCTGCAAAAATTATTGTTGTTTTTTTAATGTTACTGTAGTACTTGAGTCACTCTTGCACAGCATATCTGGTTTGTAAATATGGGATATAACAATCCTAAAGCTGGCAACAGTTCCATCCAAATACTTTAACAACATAGTACAAGTTTTAATCCTTTGTTCAAACAGCAAAAATCAATACAATTACTATTAGTATATTGCAGTGTGATTCATCTCAACACCAGTGTACTTTTGTCACCACGTGAAATGTTCTCCACATAAAGCTCATGCAGATCATGCATGTCCCCTCTTCTGTTTCTACAGGATACTGTATTTGGTGCATTTTACTGGCTTCCTGATCAATATAAACTTAAGAATATTTAATATGCTGATCAACTGCATAATATCTGTACACAGACCTAATTTTTGGTCATGCATAGGATTAAGATTTAATTTGCTCTCATTTTGCATTCGAAAAATTTAGCAGGTATGCTTTCTGGTTCTACAATTCTGAATTTACATAACATTTAACGCTGCTCAAGATACAAGAGAGTTTATAATAGTTTTAATATATGACCTTAAGATGCCACCTGGTGGACACATGGCAGATTATCAACCAGATATTGGTTTTATAACAAAGCTTATATACTACACTACAAGGCTTATTGGGTGGTCACATAAAACAGGGTGACTGCTCTAGAGGCTGAATCTCATGGTTTCCACTCACGGCTACACAGCTGATTTATGAAACTACCCGGCAGCTACCTAGACATGTTGGTACTTGTCACATTAACACGTGCTGCCTGGTCTCAGGTTGTCTAAGCCTTGGTAATGGTTATAGACACTAAAACTACATCTCCCACCATGCTTTGCAGCAACGTCACTAGTAAAGACCTGGAAGCTGAAAGTTACGAAACACGTGGGAGCATTTTGTCGTTCATAACCACAAGCTTTACTATTTAATATTAATAAGTAAATCGTGTTTATGTTTTTTGTAGCTGTGCATGCTGTGTTTTAAGGTAATTAGTTCGTGTATCATTTGCATGTGGTTAGAGCTTTATGTGCATGCTTTAGATACTGTTGAGGCACTGACATGACTTTCTAAGCAAAGAAACGTAATTTTTTTTTGTGTGTCCTCCTTTTATTTTTGTTAGTGTGACCTTACTTTGTGAGTTAGCGGAATTTTTTTTTACCTTTGTTTTTAGTATATGTAATTAGATGTGTATATATGTTAAGTGATTCTGTTTTATGTGATGTATAGAAAATATTTAGTCTTGTGCTGGTTATCCAATAAAAATCTCCATAACATTGCTTTGTCACAGATGGACACAGTGCTTAAATTATTACCACTGAATCATGAAGACCAGGGAACCCAAAGATGCAGACTGGGACATAAAGTAATGTCTTACCTGCGAGTAAAGATAGGTTTCCCCCTTCTAATTTCATTACCCAATGGCAGCTGCTTGTGCACTGCTTGGCCAAGAAGAGATTTGTCTGATGCGTTTCTACAAGTTGACCTGATGTGTTCTACATTGCCAAAACTCATGGTGGACTATAAAGATAACATTGTTTCTTTAAATCAGTTAAGAAGCCTAAATTCTATCAAGTTAAAAAGGGTAACAGTAAAAGTTGTACTGAAAAATGTTGAAGTGAAATTATCTGTATCTGGACCAACTCTCCAGGAGGTAGTTAGAGACTTGTTAAGAAACGTATATGTGTTACCTGATTATTTGATAACCGCAACAGAGGATTCACCAGTGGTGAATGTGGAAATACTAGATATGGATCCCATAATAGGAGCAGCTGGACTTATAACGGCGAAAACAAATGTGCACATTAAAGAAACCATGTCACTGGAATGGTACACATATATATTGGACAATGCCCCACATTGTCAGGTTGCTGGAATGGATGAAGTATGTACCTCGCTAAGTGAGATTATCAATTTACCTTTTCATTTCTCAGAGACCATAACTAAACTAGGTCTAGCTTGTCCCAAAGGTCTACTATTGGCTGGTCCTCCAGGAGTTGGAAAAACACTTTTGGTAAAAGCTGTTGCAAGACAAGTGGGTGCCTATCTCATTAACTTGAGTGGTCCATCAATTCATGGATCAAGACCTGGAGAAAGCGAGGAGAATTTGAGAAAGATTTTTGAGAAAGCCAGAGATGTGTCTCGTGGAGGTCCATGCATTCTTTTTATTGATGAGATTGACTCCTTATGTCCTAAACGTGGGAATTCAAATAATGCCCCTGAAAACCGTATAGTTGCCCAGCTGTTGACACTCATGGATGGAATTCACAGCGACAACAAGATGGTTATTGTTGCTGCTACAAATCAGCCAGATGCCATAGACTCTGCACTAAGGCGACCAGGAAGATTTGACAGAGAGGTAAATATCATTGGTTGTTTGACCAATAATTGTATTACTGCTCATAGCTCTTTATAATAGATATGTTTTTATATGTCTTGTTTAAAAAATATTTTATTACTATTACTCTCCATAGTTTTCTCTGTGGTCAGTGTAGCTGATGTCCTGCTATAATACGTGAACACTAAAGCAATGTTATTTACATTGATTAATAATTAAACAAATCTATTAGTGATAGACTTGTTATATATTCATACTGTTCTTGTTTAAGTACAATGTATTTTGGGTTGCATGTATCTTAAGATGTGAAACTTCAAATCTAGTATATAGATATGTTAAGTGCAAACAGCAGGCCTATGGGAAGCACAAAGATACACGCAAGTCAAAATTGGACATGTCTCTAAGGCTGTACTGAATATAGACATGTACTGACCCACACTTCCAGTTGGAAGTAAACACAAGTAGAAGATATTCTCCACTCAAAATACATAAGTTGTGCATAGGCACAGTGCTGCAAATCTTACACGGGATACATTTTTAAATGGTACAAATAGACTTGCGTCCAACTGTAAAACAGTCACAATACGTAGATATCCAGCAGCAATACTTGAATGAGAGACAGCTCCATGCTAATGAATGTCAACTCTTGCTTGGAGTGATAAAGCTAAAATAATCAAAAACTAAATCTAATGCTTTCTCAGACCCAAAACTCAGTTCCTGGCAATTTCTTTGATTATACTCAAATACATATTGTTGCAAGATCAGGTTAGGATGCCGTTTCCTGGGATAAACAGCTGCACTTCCTAAGCATCAGTCAAGCAGCATCACACCAGTCCCATGCCTTGGTTCAAGTAGCCACAGCAAGTTTTATTTAGCAACTCCAAAATAAACAAAAGTCCTAGCCTGTCTGGTTGTAACTAATACAATAATGAACACCCTCTCTAATATGGAAGGACCTAATGTTCCACACTCTCAAAATAACAGAACTCACATGTAATAATGGCAGTGTCTCTCAGTAGGCCTCTGACCTGTTCTCTATGTAGTGAGAGACTGAGGGAAGTGTCTCACAGCCTTTTAACAGCACCTTACAGGTGCAACTCCTAAATATTTAGCAATTTGCAAGATGAATGAATGGAGCCCGCCTATTTTCTCCAGGGTCCCTTACACCAACTTTTCCTACAGCCGGAAAAATCTTTGTTTGTCTTTGGGAAAGAGCTTCCCAGTCTATCTGGGGTTCTAAAACATGTAAGACAGAAACCTGGGACATATATATCTGCCCTCAATGATTTTCAAAGTGCTTCTGTCACAATATGTACAGGTATATGGTTATTATCACTGTTTATTTGTACGGTGCCACAAAACTCAGCAGCTGTACAGTCAGTGTAACAAATCTTACTTAAAAACATAACAAGAACCAACCTTGAGGAAATGGAGAATGCCCAGGATGAAGAAACATAGCCTCAATTGTATCTCCACTAACCTCAATCACATGCAACACGATGTTACACTCAAGGCGATTCAAATTAGGTCTACCCCTTCACAGGGCTGTAGGAATCCCTCTCTCTCCAGCTCAGGGAACAGTGGTCATACCTGCAAATGCAGGAGTTCTGAATGGAGCATAATGGTCACTGGAAAGCTATCCCCTTTTCAAGACCTGTGCATCAACCTCCAAAACCCTAATATAGTATATCACAAATCTACCAGACCATACGTGAAAGCACCCATACTCCATTACCCAAATATGCCCAGCCGTAGCAAAGAGGCATAAATATTACTCTCATGAAACCTTTAGGTAATAGAAATGCAGTTTAATATCTTGACCAGATGTTATTGATGTCCCAGTCTCCTAATAAGATCTCCCCAAACACTTCCTCTACTTTTTGGAGATGTAACTCAGCCATAGGAACCACATTCTCATGTGGTGGGAATGCTCACTGATCGTCCCATTCTGCAAAAGATTTTTCGGATTTCTACTAAAAAGCAATGTTCCAACAGGCTCACTTTTGAAGTTTTTCAACAATGCAGCTAAATCAATAATATCTGCTTGCTGGAAATTGAACAAACGCCTTTCCATTGCAGATTGGTTCAGTAGGCTAGATTTGTACATGAATATGGGAGACTTTATTCGCTCATTCCAGGAGAGATGTGCTTCATTTACACCAACATAGTTCAGATGACTTCCATTAATCAGACTATCTCCTCCACAGCCACCTACTCGGGCGAAGTTAATAACACAAACTTTATGTGTGCCCTCCCATCTATATTCATGAATAAAAGGCCACAACCTAGGTGCCCCTTTCACCCCAATCCTAAGCACCGCCCCATCCCTTCAGTACTAGTCTCACATTCCTCTCACAATCTCCCCCTCACCTCTTTATAAAACGCACATAACTGTAAAAATAATGACAATGTATGCCGATAGTTTTGTGTAAGTGTAAATTGCTTAGTTTTTGAAGAGTACATAAATAAAACCCAGAACAAGTACATAAGATGAGACAAAGAGTGGAGAGGACCCTGCTCGTGACAGATAAAGGTCATCAAGCCCATCTTCTATACCAATCTGCTTTTCTACTGCACTCTACATTACAGACTGCAGCTGAGGTGCATAAATTGCTGCATGACATAGCATTAGCACATGGGTGTACAGAGCAATTGTAAATTTAGCAGCCACTCAATCAAATCTAGGAGCCAACAGGAACTGTTAAGGAGTCAGCAAAGATATGTGTATACATTGACCTTAATAGAAATGACTCCCAAAATGTATACACAACAGTCGTTTTTTTAGGTACTTTAGCTACCTGGCTGTTTGAATGTGTCTATCTCTGCCTCGGTATGATCCCCGTGTATGTTCCCAGCGGGCACAGGAGTCAAAAATGTAGAAAAGTGTCTTGCACTGATAAGGATGAAAGGAAGTAATTACAAGAGGTATTAGTGCTAACAAGCACAGAGTTGCATCCCCATCAACCAACAGCCACATTTGCAATGCTGCTATCTAATCCTCATTTTACCAAAGATCTCCATGGTCCCTACCTCCACCACATCCAAACTATACGCGTATGATACCCTATAATTTAAAATAACCATGGATTGTTTTATTTTTTTATGCTGACAGGGATGTATGAATCAACATGTCCACTCCCTCACTGACAGCAGCAGTACATATATAATATAAGTAAGATAGGTAAAAATACTGAATTGCAAACTGCTAGCAGGAATTTAAGAAAGCATAATAATATAAAGGTGATATACAATGATAAGACAAGACAACCTTCCACCCCTGTCATTCTGTCACCTAGTCTGGATCTATGTGGCTGTTCCATAAATCCGCAAGCTAAAGGTGTTTTATCATTGTTAAATAGGAAATAAAATTAAAGAGCATTATTTGTTACCAAGCTAAACACTAACACTGCTAAATATGTAACATCCTAAAAATACCAATACATGTTTATCCAACTCTTTTACATATACCACGTCTGCATTAAAGGGCACGTGTATCGCCTCCTATGTACATATTGGTGGTAAAGTCTTACATATAAGTCTTTCCCTCTCCTGGCAAAACCAAATATCTGACTGTCACAAGACGGCTCTCATCACCCAGCATAGTATAATGAGCCTGGAGAGGGATCTGTACGAGAGATGTTCACTGATCCCCAACCCCCGTGTTCTGGTTTTGGATCTGGATTATTTGTGTTTTGGTTGTGGCAAAACCACCCTTGTGTGTTTTGGTTTTGGTTCTCTATTTTTTTTTCCTAAAATTCCTTAAATATGTGATTTTGCTAAAATCACATATTTTTGCTTTTTTTCCTCTTTCTTTCAATAACACTAATTTCAAGTCATTTGCAGTCAATTTTGACCACCTCACAGGTCACAATATTTTCATACACTTTTAAACAAAGACTGCAGATTTAGAAGACCAAGCCTGCCAGACCTATTATTTCTATTTCAGCAATGACAATTAGCAGTGGAGCAATGGAGCTCTCCTGAATGTCACTAGAGACTTTGAAGAACACTGCTACCCCTCCTCTTTCTTTTCTACCTATGACGCTGCCCAACTGCACTAGAGACTGTCGAGAACTGTGCTACCCCTTCTGTGTCCCTCTGTGAAATGGCGCTGGATTGCCGCGGAGGGCGGTACTTATAGAATCCAAAGGTCGCGAGATCCGACGATGTAACAATGACGTTTTGCCTCGTTTTCAGTTCCGAGGGCGTGCAAAAGTACCGGGCTCGGTACTCGGATCTGCTAAGTTCGGGTGTGTTCGGTTCTCGGTGAACCGAGCTTGAGCATCTCTAATCTGTACCTTACTGGCTTCCATGCTATAGTCCAATTGGTTGAAGACCAATAGTAGTATACTATTATTATTTTTTTTAAACATACCTTATTAGGGAGATTTTTCAATTTTCAAAACAGTGTAAAGATTAAGTAACATTGATCAAACAACAAATACATTGCGGATGAGAAAAACAATGTGAACTTTGTCAATAAAAGTAAAAACAGAGAAAGGGAAAGAAAGGCGAGAGAGCAGGGGACAGGGGAGTAGTATACTATTATTATAGGTAGTAAACGTCAGTGCTAGTGTTTCTAACACTCTCTTTACTGCAGATTACACTCCCCTTCAGTATGACTACATGAATATGGGAATATAACTAAAAATATAATCCCCCACACAGGTACTATCTTTTAACGCACACTTTATCAAGCACGCTTCTATGAATCTGACAAATGAACTCTGATTAACTAAGTTTTCCTTGTTTCCTTTTTCTTATATAAGATACATGTTAAGTTTTAATTGAACAAAAAGGTCATAGTGTACATATAGCAAAAGGTTATAAAGTGACATTGTATAATATACATACAGGTAAAATAAAAGGACAAATACAGAAAACATGAGTAAGATGTATATCCTTCTATGCATGAATCACTCTTGGAGCAGCCGTGTGATTCGGATGCTTGGCCCTGCCGCCAAGCTGCCAGATCTATCACTTGCATGTGTGTGGCCAAGTTTAACAGATTTCACTGCCTGGCAGATCATACAGGAGGCAATGTGGACAGAAGGTGCCTACGTAGATAGTTGCGGGTCTCACCCAACCAGAATTACCAGCCATCCCGATTGACTTGGGAATGATCTCATGTGGATATTGATTGAGATCAGCAATCCAACATCAACCTTGCAGTCTGAGAATCATGAGACACTTGCCAAAACTATACTCCTTGGGCTACAGTTTGTCTCTCACCATTCTGATAATTTGGAGTTAATTTGATACATAACATTATTCATAATACTATCAAGTTTACCAAAAGTGAATGGTAAACAATGGCATGTTTTCAATTGTGTTCAGCTAAGAAATGTTACTACTTAACGATACGATAATGAGCAGCAGTGAATGTTTATGGCGTTCTGAAACGTGTACTTTATTCCTCCAGATAATTATAGGAACTCCCACACTAAGCCAAAGAAGAGCCATTCTTGAAGTACTTACATCAAATATGCCTATCAGCAGTGATGTGAACATAGCTGCTCTGGCGGACATGACGGTGGGTTATGTAGGAGCTGATCTCACGGCCCTCTGCAAAGATGCTGCCATGCAAGTGGTACTGGATGCCCATCAGGTAAGAGACAGTTCTACCAGATCAATTAGTCATTAATTGTAGGTTAGTGAGCTACTAGCTGCAAAAAAACATAGCATAACTACCTTTAATGCATTATGTATACATTATTGTAAAATTTGACAACCAATATTACAGTACAAGGAAGTCTTCCTACTTATTTTTACCCTGAGAAACAGCAGTGATAAATATATTTGAACCAACAGAGCACTGGTACACATTAAATATACTGGTGAATATTTAATAGATCTGGTGCATAGGTGCAACAAATGTGCTGTACCACATCACAGCCAGTCATTTTCTAACTTTCATTTTTCTAGCACAGTTATAATAATAAGATCTAGGGGTACAACTACTTTTTTTGCACAGTTATCTGTGCACCAAATTTCATAAATGTCCCCCTATAAGTGTAATAGCCATAGACCAATGCATTGAAAAATGTCTCTATTATACATGAGCAAGAAAATGTAATGTTGTCTTGGACTTTAGACATAAATAACTGAAGACTTCTACTTCCAAAAAATAAAGAGGTCCAGTTGTGCATTTGTATTGTAATAACATAATTATTTGTTATCGGGTGTCTGTCCATTAGTGTAGATTTATTAAAGCTTCTAAAAAGGAAAATGGAGGCGTTGCCATTAGCAACTAATCAGACTCTAGTTAACATTTATCTAGTGCATTCTACAAAATGATAGCTCCAATCTGATTGGTTGTTATGGGAAACACCCCCACTTTTCCTTTTTAGAAGTTTTAGTAAATTTATTCCCAAAAGTAAGTTTGCCATATTGTGCCCTCAAAAGAACAGCCTCTAAAGCATGCAGAAAGTATGTAGGAAATAAAAAATGCAGCCTGTTAGACATTAATCTCTATGCGGTAGTTTCATAGAAGTCTCTTACATGATGTCTTCCCTTTGTCAGACATCTTGTAAAAAATGAGGCCACACACTACTTGAAGGTCAGCCAGGCAGATAGAGGTCAGATTGTCCAAGACTTGAAGCATTCAGGCAACAGAAAAATGTATTAAAGTGATGTGCAAAGACTCTCTTTATGAGGGGGGCGTGCATAAACAATAAACTGACTGGATAAATCCTTTTATATAAAGATGGGTAAGGTAGAATAATGGTAAAATGATAGGAAGAAAATAAACATTGTCATGTCGTGAATACCACTGATTTATGACGGTGAGGAAATCCCAGTTGATAAGGTGTGCTGGAAGATACTGCAAATATATGGCAGAAGGTCTTATGGTGTGACCCGACTAAAGTGGAAGTTTTGGCCTGAATACCAAGAGGCATACATGGTGCACATCACTCCCTGCACACCAACCAAGTAACCAGAGCTGGATTAAAGCTCTGGGGGGCCCGGGAGACTTTAGACAGGGGGGCCCCTAAAGTGTACTATGGCTATAATTTCATACATATACACAGACAATACTGTGTGCACTACTGTTAGTTGCACGTAGCTCTGCCTTCACCAGTAGTACAGTGTGAAGAGGAACATACCTCCCAACTGTCCTTGTAGTCGGACCAAATCCTGACTAAGCGGGACAGTTGCCCAAATTCGGGACTGCCCCACCAAATTCAGGACAGTTGGAAGACTGTCCTGCTCTCTCCTACCTGTTCTTGTCACTTTCATCACCTGTGGCTGCTGGTGTCTTAAACTCAGTTGTTGCTTGTGTAGATCCTGGAATATTCATGTAAATCTAAAATAGCCCTGGCATTAAATCAATAGCACCTACATTTAATAAAAAAAAAAAAACTATTTCCACAAAACAGCCCAGCAATAAGTTAATAGCATTTACATGTAATAAATAAACCCATTTCACACAACCATTGCTGACAATTAATATTTCATATTGACGTTTAATAAATTAGCCCTCCTTCTCCCCAAAGTTAGACCTAAATTGAATAATAAATTAATAGTCCCGAAACCAGCACAGCATTTAAAGATCACATCAATTCAGCTTAAATGAATTGGCCCCACTATTAAATTACATATTACACCAACACCTGTAAAATAAATTCATAGCACCCACCAGCAAAACTACACCATTAAGCTCTCTCTCAGCAAAACTACACCATTAATATCTCTCTCTCTCTCTCACACACACTTAAAAAGGCAACTTATCAAATGTCCAACACCCAACCATCGCTACCTCCGCAAATGTTGTACTGCAACAAAGATCAGATCACCTGTCATCTTTCTCCTGTGCGGCTGTCGGCTGTAAATCCCCCTCACGCAGGCGAGCACCTCTCAGCAATAGAAACCCTCCTCCTCCAGACGGACAAATCCTTGGCAGCAGGCCAGTTGTACAGCAGCACCGCGGCTGCTGTACATTCTTACATTTTTACATCGACTTCTAGTTGCTGCACATGCGCAGCAGCTTCTCTCCTTCCAGCCGGCGGCGGGGGGCCCTCATAGAGAGGAGGGCCCGGGGCACATGCCCCCCCCCCCCATAATCTGGCCATACAGGTAACTCTATCACTACTTTCAAGTTTTATGGTTATAGCATCAAGTTCTGGGGATGCTTTTCAGTGGCAGGAACTGTCAGTTTTATCTGGATTGATGAGATTGTGAATGGGTCATTGTACTGAGAAATCCTGGACAAAAACCTGTGACCCTCTGCCTGGAAGCCCAAGCTGGAGAGGAAATTTGTCTTTCAATGGGACACTGCAAGAGCAACACTTAGGGGGAGATTGAATTCCCTGCGTTGTTTTTTAGAACAACACAGGTCGCACATCATTACCATTACTACGGTTATTGATGCACATTATTACAAATACTTTATGGTAATTTCAATGCTAATTTTTGCTTGCAGCCCCCTGAGCCGCGGGCAGAAATCGGTGTTAAAATTGCCGTACTAACGGTAATGATACGCGCCCCGTGTTGTTCTAAAGAAAGGAATCTACCCCAAAATTTGAACCTTGTCCTTGTGTGGCCCAGTCAGAGTCCTGATCTTAATCCTACTGAAAACCTGAACCACTTTGTAACATTTTCCAGAAGGAATGGGCAAATATTGCTCTATACTCACTGTTCTAAGTTATCAGCGACTTATCCAAAAGGAATACTGGTTGTAATAGCTGCCAGAGGTGGTAGTATTGACCAAGGGGAATGAATACTTATAATATGATGATAATTTTATTTTATGGTTTATAATGATCCATCCTGTTTGAGGGGGGACTCTGAATAGGTGAATGCATGACTCAGCCTGAAATATTTTATATTTATTTGTATGAGATTTCTAAGCACACAAAATGGATGCAAGGCGATGTTACAGACAGTGAGCAGACAAGCAGTGATACACTTCGAAGCTGACATCATTTGCAATTTGTATCAATGCTTGTGGTATAGGAACTCAGCTCTGCCTGTTACGTACAGGAAAAACACAGTGTAAAAATGCTGACTTTCCCTAGGCTAATAAGTGTGGTTGCACAAGAGTCTTCTAATATTGGACTACTGATACTAGAGCATTGAATTCATAATCTTGATACCAACAAGGACCTTACCTGTGTGTGTACAATAGAGAAGTTAGATTTAAGCTCTAATGGGACAGAGTCTGATGTGATGATTACATATTTTCGTTAAAGCGCTGCTTGATATAATTGGCGCTATTGCCAGTCTGTAGTAAATATATGTGGATTAGATTCATAATGTACAATATTGTGATTAACACAACATGAGATGCATGGTGCTGAAGTAACAATACTAATTTAACACATCCAATGCTGGAAAAGTGTGTGCTTTGAATCTTTGGTTATTTTTCATTGACTGCTTCCATACCTTGCAATCTTTTCGCTACAAGGGGTGCTTGATTACATGGTTCTTTATATACAAATTGATAAATAGTAACAGGAAATAAACCTGTTTAAGTAATAGTGCTCTGGGTTGTATTACAGGACAATCAGGTTAACTTGGTCAGCAGAGGACATTTCTATGAAGCATTTAAAAAGATCCGACCTGCTTCTGCTCGGAGTGCTATTGGACAGGTGGAGTTTAAGCCAATATACTGGGAACAAATTGGTGGCCTGGAGGATATTAAACTCTTGTTAAAACAGGTAAAAAGCTACTTGCCTCTCCTCTTTAGATTCTAAGCTGTTATGAAACATGTCTTGCCAATCTTATTGTAAATGCACATTTTTCTGTTTTTGTACATACATCAAAATATCTCCCAACTTGACACCTTCGATTTTTTGGGGGCTGCACCCACTTTGTGGAATTCCCTCCCTCGCACAATAAGACTTTCCTCTAGTCTTCAGACCTTCAAGCACTCTCTGAAAACGCACCTCTACAGACAAGCTTATAATATTCCTCTACCACCCTCTTGACCTCCCTAGGTTTCCCTATTACTAACTCCTTTACACAATTCACACCAGACAACAATCCTGTGACCAACATTGCTGTGTGACTGGATCATATAGCCCACTAAGCACATTTTACCTTTGCATTCTAGCTGGACCAGTTTTTTTAAGTACATGTAAATCAAAGGCAATTTGAGTAATAGTACAAGGTTTTATTTTCATTTGTATAGCACTCATAAAAATGCAATGGAATGTATAGAGAATAATATCAGGCAGCACGGTGGCTTAGTGGTTAGTACTTCTGCCTCACAGCACTGGGGTCATTAGTTCCATTCCCGACCATGGCCTTATCTGTGTGGAGTTTGTATGTTCTCCCTGTGTTTGTGCGTTTCCTCCGGGTGCTCCGTTTCCTCCCACACTCCAAAGACATACTAGTAGGTTACTTGGCTGCTACTAAATTGACCTTAGTCTTCTCTTTCTCTCTGTCTGTGTGTGTATGTTAAGGAATTTGGATTGTAAACTCCAATGGGGCAGATCTTAACAATAACTATTTTACCTCTGTCGTTTATATTTGTAGAGCATTAAGTGGCCCTTGAAGTATCCTGAAGCTTTCCTGAGGATGGGCTTAACACCGCCAAAAGGAGTGCTACTATATGGGCCTCCAGGATGTGCCAAAACCACACTGGTGAAAGCTGTGGCTACCAGCTGCCATTGCTCTTTTTTCTCCGTTAGTGGTGCTGATCTTTTCTCACCATATGTGGGGGACTCTGAAAAGACTTTAGCTCAGGTAAAAATGACATCTATTACCTGAACGGTCTTGCCTCTTTTTCATTCCTTTTCTTTGACACAGTGACCTGTGCTCTCATCAACATGCAAGACCAGCTGTCATATTATTATAGTACCAGATATGGCACTTCCGCTGACTGGTTGTTCTGAGTTGACACACTTTTATCTTTACTTCTCTAGCTTTTCAGGCAAGCAAGAGCAAGCACTCCAGCAATTGTGTTTCTGGATGAGATCGATGCTATTGTGGGGTGTCGCTCAGAGTGCAGGACGGGCTCTGGTGTCCAGGAGAGAATTCTCTCTGTTCTCCTGAATGAACTCGATGGTGTTGGGTTTAAGACTACAGAACGCAGAGGGTGCCCAGTACTACTGGAAGGTGACCGTCATCATTGCTATGATGACAAGGTAACTTGAGACTTCCAACTTATTATATTAAAGCAACATGTTCAAGGTAAGACGTAAAAATGCAATCTTTAATTGCTTCTAGATAAATGTTGTATAAAGAACAAATCACATTACATGTTATGTACTATGTTCCCAGATCTCATTATTTGTTACTTTCAGCTGGAGTTTAAGGAGGTTGTGAACAAGTTAGTGATGATTGTGGCTGCTACAAACAGACCAGATGTTTTGGATGATGCTTTACTGCGGCCAGGGAGACTAGACAAGCTCCTCTACATACCACCACCGGATGAAAAGGTAATGGATTTTTATTTCAATTTATAACTATATTACTTACTATGGCCATTTTGTCAGTCTAGGCCAGTGGTTCCCAAACTTTTGCAGTTCGCGGCACCCTTAGGGGCGTATTCAGTTGTTGGCGAAAATCCCGCGGTCCGCGCGCTATTACCGTTATTACGGTAATAGTGCGTGGAAAAACTGTTACTACAGTAATTTTCTTGCTGGATTTCAGCTTGCGGCTCAGGGAGCTGCGAGCTGAAATCCAGCTAACTATTAGTTTTAACGCGCCGCGGAAACCCAACAATTGAATACGCCCCTTAGAGTCTCTATAATTTTTTAAAGGCACCCCTCCAAAATAATTACTGAGCAGTCCTGTTTTAGAAGTAGTTGGGTCAAAAAAAATGTAATAAGTATTTAGGTCAGGACAGAAATACTTATTTAGTTGTATGCAAAAATGCCCCCTCTGCATCCAGTAACTCTGCCACCTCTGCCCCCTCTCACGCTGTACCCCTCCTCTGGCCTCTGTCACGCTGCCCCCCCTCCTCTGCCCTCTGTCACGCTCTCCCCCTCCTCTGCCCTCCTCCTCTGGCCTCTGTCACGCTATCCCCTCGCCTCTGTCACGCTCCCTCTCACTCTGTGCCCTCTGCCGTGGCCAGCCAGGAAAAAAACAAACAAAACATAAACTTACCAATCCGCGCGGCGCCGGGACCCAGCATTCTCCCTCTCTCTCACGCAGCTTGTCACTATAGTGACAAGCTGCGTGAGAGAGAGAGGGAGAATGCTGGGTCTCGGCGCCGCGCGGATTGGTAATTTTATGTTTTGTTTTTTGTTTTTTCTGGCTTTCCCGCGGCACCCCTGTGACAGCGCTGCGGCACCCCTGGGAGTCGCGGCGCACACTTTCAGTACCGCTGGTCTAGGCATTGTTACCGCCTGTTCTCATGCTTTTCATAAAAAGGTCTTGCCTACTTTAGTCACCATGTTACAACTTGTATACATAATTTCAAATGCATAACATGCTTGGACAGCACAGTTAACTGGTACAGTTTGCCTGCTCGATCTTTGCGTTAATACTTCCAGCATTCTAAATAAGAATCTCACCAGGCAGCAGTCCAGGTGTCCATGGCACCAATTATGACGCGAATATGTAATGTTTGCTGGATATACCACATCCAGAGACTCCATAGAATTAGAGTCCAACGCCTCCCTGAACACCGGAACCACGATCTCTTGATTGATGTGGAATCCCGACACCACCTTCGGTTCCACGGATAAGCCAAAGGGAAGTGCCCAGAATTGATAGTGGGAGGCTCCCACTGTGAAGCAGAGCAGAGGCTGATGCCCCTCCGAAATGGGTACATGAGTGTAGTCCTGGATATCTATAGATGCCTGGAATTCCCTCGCTCCAACCCATTGATAACTGACCTGAGAGATTCCACACAAAATTTGTGCATCTACAGGTGCAAATTTAGAGTCTTTAAATTTAGTATGGGTTGAAGTGAACCATCCGATTTGGGGACCATGATGAGGTTTGAGTAGAACCTCTGGCCCACTGAGACCTGGCTGATGACCCCTGCAGAAAGAGGAGAAGCGACACAGTGAAGCATCTCTCGTCTTCTTGTGGGGCAGGGAGGTTTGCGAAGAGGTTGAGGAGCCCGACCGGAGAGGTCGATTATGTAGTTCCTCAATATGACCCCCCCGAATCCAGTCACCCCGGGAAGAAACAATCCACTGATCTGAGAACAAGCGTCCACTTCTGCAGCCGCAAGGAGGGGAGGATGATTGTAAGGCTGCCGTTTTTTCCTGGAAACTTGGGCGCCAGACGCCACTAGAATAGGAGGCCTTGCACCTGTGGGAGTGGCCTCTGGACGTAAAGGGTCTGACTCGGGTTAGCTGACCTCTGATGAAGGTTCCAGTGAGGGTGAGAAACAAACTGTGCGTCTCTTAATTTTTTTAAAGAGACCCTGGTCCGCTGGTATCCTCCTAGGTCCAATAAATCCAAGGCCTGGTGGACCGCC
Source organism: Mixophyes fleayi (assembly GCF_038048845.1). NCBI lineage: Eukaryota > Metazoa > Chordata > Amphibia > Anura > Limnodynastidae > Mixophyes > Mixophyes fleayi. The sequence goes on along the minus strand of NC_134405.1, from coordinate 105,196,467 downwards.
AGTACAAGCTCCTCAATGTCCTGATTTCTGGGCGATTTATCCAAGTCTGCCACCTGCGGGCAGTCTGAATCATCACTGAGTACAGCCTCCTCGTCTGACGAGCCCTCCAAATCAGAGACCGACAGAATAGGATGGATGGACCTGCGTTGCTTGTTCCTTGAACGCAGCGATTTAGGCGAGTCCCAGAACCAGTTTAACTTGTCTAGGCTTCTGACTAGGAATGACAGGTTGTCCTAATGGAGGACCCTGGAGAGAGGATGAAGGACCAGCCTGTCCTAAGTCTGCCGTCTCATTTACCGCTGGAACCAGGGACACTGTAGGGGAAGCTACTACTACTGGGGTTGAGGGGGAAACGGCTGGAATCTCCGCTGGACAAGTATTGCCAGTGACGTTGCCCACAGTGGTTCCTCCGCTAGTGCTGGTGTACTAGTTCGGACCTGCGCCGCCTCACAGTCCACACAAAGTGCCCCCACGTCCTGTTGTCCACTGTGTAGTTTCATTTTAAATTTTGATTAAGTGAAGTATTTTGCTCTGGATGCCTTGCCCTTATCAGACATCATAAGAGCAGGTACCACAACAGTAAGATAAAGCAGGTAACAGAAAGAGTCACACAAGACACAGAATGGTGCACTGCAAATACTGACTGATCCCTGACTGAAGTCAAAAGTACTATAGCAGAATAACTGTTATAGCTCAGTGTTCTCCCCAGAAAATGTTGCCAGCCTTGTGGGGGCAGTGTAATTCTTTTTCCTGTCACACTTTATGCAGGAAATATCACTGACTGGTATTAACGCAACTAACCTGAGAGGCGCGGAGTCTAACACACCACCGGTGTTCACCAGGGACCCCCGCAAGGAGGTTTGGGCTTTACTGCGTGCGATGTGCAGGTCGCGGTTCTCCCGGGAAGTCACCAGTGCAGCGATTAGAGGGTAGTCAGACAGGCCGAGTCGAAACCAAGGAAGCGAGGTACCATGGGGAAAAGGCAAGAGAGTAGTCAGGAACGGTCCAAAGGTCAATACCAGTGCAGGCAACGAAGTACAGGGGATATCCGGAAGAGAGATCAAACAAGCCAAGGAGTCAAATACACAGGAGGTCAGGAACTGTAAACAAACTAATAGCTGGAGCAGGTAGAACCAATACTCTGGCACTCAAATGGTGCCAGAGTGGAGTTTAAATACTGTCTGGCAGGAAGTCCTCATGATGAAGTTCCGGTGATCAGTCTCAGCTGATCGCCGGAGAAGCGTCTGGGTTGCCAGGCAACCGAATCGGCGCATCGTGCCGCGGTCACGTGATCGCAACGGGACGTTCCTTCCGGGCAGAAGGTGTCCGTCTCCGGCACCCAGCGGAGGTGCGGAGGCGGCACCTGACATTTCCATAATAATTTTGAAAAATGTTAGAGGTTATTGCCCAAATCTGCCAACATTGGTCAAACTGCTAGTCAGTTGTCTAACACAAACTGCTGACTGTAGTGCTCACATAGTGCCATTTAAAACAGGAGAAAAGAGGATTTATGTACGTTAAATCCGTTTCTCTGATTCCGTCTGGGGGACACTGCATACCATGGGTTGTGGAGGGGAGCACGGGAGTTGGCACCTAGCTAGTTAAGTTTAGCACTGCTGACAGACCCCTCCCCTCTACAATCCCCCTGCCTCTTCCTGTTCAGTTAATTAAAAAGGCCAATCAAACAAGAGCACACAGAGGAAAAGCAGAAGGGAGGGATCGCAGTGTCCCCCAGACGGAATCAGAGAAACGGATTTAACGTAAGTACATCAATCCTCTTTTCTCTTTCATCCAGTCTGGGGGACACTGCTTACCATGGGGACGTTCTTAAGCAGCCCCCTAAGGGTGGGGCTACTCTGAAAGCCCCGCTCGTAGAGCACTACGAGCGAAACTTGCATCCGCGGATGCAAATACATTAAACTGGTAAAATTTTGTAAAGGTGTGGACAGAGGACCAGGTGGCTGCCCTGCAAAGCTGGTCTGCAGAAGCCCCATTTCTCGCTGCCCACGACGCCCCTACCGATCTGGTGGAATGGGCCCTAAATCTCTCTGGCACAGGACGGTTAGCCTTTATGTAAGCTTGCTTAATGGTTGCCATAATCCATCTTGCAATGGACTGTTTTGAGGCTGGCCAGCCTCTTTTATTAGAATCATAAAGAACAAACAGAGAATCTGTACGTCTAATCTGAGAAGTTCTTTTGACATAAATGCGGAGAGCCCTAACCACATCTAACTTTTCCATAGACTGTTGATCAGAATCGGAAGTAGATGATAAGACCGGAATTACAATATGCTGGTTCAGATGGAAAGCCGAAACTACTTTTGGAACGAAGGAAGGGAGGGTTCTTAATACCGCTCTGTCCTCGTTGAAAACCAGATATGGTTCCCAGCAAGACAGAGCTCCCAATTCTGAAACCCTACGTGCATATGCAATAGCTAAAAGGTACGACACCTAAAATCTGCCATAGGTATTGGCTGAAAAGGAGGCCCTTTAAGCATATCCAGTACCAGGTTAAGATCCCATGGTGCTGTAGGCGGAACGTAAGGAGGCTGAATATGTAAGACTCCCTGAAGAAAAGTCCTGACGTCTGGCAAGTCCGCTAACTTCAGGTGAAAGAAAACTGAAAGCGCTGAAACCTGAACTCTTAATGAACCTAAACGGAGCCCTGCTTCCAGCCCATCCTGAAGAAAGGCCAATAAGCGAGGGAGACAAAAGGAAGATGTGTGACAGGACTTATTTTCGCACCATCTAATATAGGCTCGCCAAATGCGATGATAGATGTGAGCCGAAACCGGTTTTCGAGCTCGCAGCATAGTATTCACTACACTGGGGGAAAAACCCCTTGCTCTCCAGAGGCTGGCTTCAACAGCCCCACCCTTAGGGGTCTCTTGCCCTTGCGCAAAACCTGTGAACTTTTTTGTTGTGTCTGGAGGCCATGAGATCTATATCCGGAAGACCCCTCCTCTGAACTAGAGACTGAAATACTTCCGTGTGGAGGGACCATTCCCCTGGCATCATCGCATTGCGACTGAGGTAATCGGCCTCCCAATTTTTTATTCCTGGAATGAACACCGCCGAGATTGCTGGAACATACTGTTCTGCCCAAAGGAATATCTGAGCTGCCACTCGCATTGCAGCTGCACTCCTGGTTCCTCCCTGTCTGTTGACATATGCCACAGCCGTGGCATTGTCGGACTGAACTCTGACTGGATGGCCCTGAAGAAGAGTCTGGGGCCCCCGGAGAGCTAACAGAATTGCCTTCAACTCTAATGTGTTGATTGATAAGGCTGATTTCTGAACTGACCAGAGGCCCTGGAGCCTGAGGTGCAGGACTACCGTCCCCCAACCTCTCAGGCTGGCGTCTGTTGTGGCTATGATCCATGACCATGGAGCAAAGGACCTGCCCACCGACATGTGATCCTGATTCAGCCACCACTGAAGCGATTCTCTCGCCACCGGAGACAGCGAGAGCCTCTGGAGATCCAAACGTAGGTGGGATCCTGACCATTTTGTCAACAGATCCCACTGGAAGCACCGAGAATGAGCTCGACCGAAGGGGATGGTCTCGAAGGAGGCCACCATCTTTCCCAGCAGCCGCATGCACAAGTGAATTGAGGGGCTGGTAGAAGACAAGACCTGAGATGTTATACTCTGAATTGAACTGATCTTCTCCGCAGGCAGGAACACCTTTTGCTGACTGCTGTCCATTAGGAGCCCTAGGAAGACCATGCGTTGACACGGAACCACCTGGGATTTCTTTAAGTTTATCACCCACCCTTGGCTCTCGAGAACCGCCAAGGTGAGGGATAAGTGCTGACGTAAGTAAATCTCTGAGGAGGATTTGATGAGCAGATCGTCCAAATAAGGCACTACCTGAACTCTCTTTAGGTGAAGACCTGCTGCCATCACTGACATGATCTTCGTGAAGACCCTCGGAGTTGTGGAGAGACCGAAGGGAAGAGCCCGAAGCTGATAGTGGGAGGTCCCCACTGTGAATCTTAGGAGGGACTGATGGTCGCTCCAAATGGGAACGTGGAGGTATGCGTCCTTTATGTCTATGGAAGCCATAAACTGATCCTTCTCTAAGCCGTTTATTACCGACCTCAGGGATTCCATCCGAAATTTGTCCACCCGTAAGTGCACATTGAGGCTCTTTAGGTTTAAAATGGGTCGAAAGGACCCGTCTGGCTTCTTGACCAGAAAAAGTTTTTAATAAAACCCCTTTCCCTTCTGGTTGTCTGGGACTCTTTGCGAAAGAAGAGAGGTGACACAGGCCTGTATTGCCTGTCTTCTTGTTGGATCTCGGGGTAGCGGGGTTACAAAGAAACAATGTGGTACCGGACCCAGCAGGTCTATCATGTACCCCCTTGATATAATGCTCCGAATCCAAGGGTCTTGGGATGATGCTGCCCACTGTTCCTGAAACAAAGACAGACGTCCCCCCACTGGCGCCACCTTCGGCAGAGTAGAGTGGTCGTCAGGACGCAGGCTTCTCCTGGGTCTTGGAGGCCTGGTGCCTAGCTGCAAACGAGGATCTACCCCTGACAGAGGAGCCTCGAGCATTTGGTTGTATACCTCTAAATGACTGTCCTCTAGGCAAGGAGGTCCCCCTAGAGGGCTGACGAAAAGAGCTGACCCGAGGGGTTCGGCCCCTACTTGAGAATACCGGCAAAGAAATGCTTTTGCCCCCTGTTGCCTGGGAAATCATAGTATCCAATTCTGGGCCGAACAAACCTGCTGCTGAAAAACAGACTTTTTTGATTCTCAATCTCCCTCCCAGGATTTCAGCCATAACGTTCTTCTTGCTGAAATAGATGCAGCCTGAATAGAGGAGGACACAGACGCTGTGTTCTGGGCCGCCTCATAAAGGTACCCCGATGCCTCTTTCAAATGTAAAGCCAGGGGAAGTAAATCAGAGTCCTGTAAAGCCTCTGCCAGTTGATCTGCCCATGCTTCCATGGCTCTAGCAACCCAAGCTGAAGCAAATGTGGGTCTAAAGTAAGAACCCGCTGCCACAAATATAGATTTTAGCTGGGATTCCACTCTGCGATCAGTGGCATCCTGCAGAGTTGCTGAGCCCGGGACTGGTAGTAAAGTGTGTCTGGCCAAACGGGCTACTGGAATATCCACTTTAGGGATACCCTCCCAGCGAGCCACGTCCTGCTCCTGCAATGGATACAGGGAAGAGAACCTCCTGGGAACAGAGACCCTTTTATCAGGCTGTTTCCAGGCTCCCTCTGCAATATCTCTGAGTTCTACCCAAGGGGGAAAACGGATGGCCTGCTTAAAAAGACTTCTGTCTCTAGGACTAGGATCCTCCGGTTCTGGGAGGTCCAACGCTTGTCTCACCGCTAAAACCAAATCATCAATAAATTGGCTTTTAGTGTTCTCTTCCTGTTCCAAAGGTTGAACCTGGTCAGGATCAAAATTTGTTTCCCCTTCCTCCTCTGAAAACCCCTCAGAGTCTGAAAGGACCATAAGGGGATTAGCGGATCTAGGCCGCTTCCTTTTAGCAGGTGGGATGTTTGGGGATTCAAGTAACTGGTTTAGTTTGTCCAAACCCTTTATAAAGGCTGCGGACCATGCCGGTTCTGTGGGAACAGGGGCCTGGTCCGTAAGCAAAGAGGAAGGTCCTGGTATAGACGTTCCAATAGAACCTGTGGTAGCAGGGAGGCCCAAAGGTGTACTAGCATTATTAGCCGCCGAGGCTGCCACACTAGATAGCAACTGAGTAGATTGTGAGATAATCTGTGCTAAAGAGGAAACCGACTGTGTCAGGGAGGCCACCCAGGCCGGTTCCTCCATCAGTGGGGCTGGAATATGCTGGGTTTGCGCAGGGGGGACCCTGCTTCGCAGACAGAGCAGAGAGCCAACGGGTCCTTCTGCCCACATGGTAATTTAACCTTACATCTTGAACACGTAAAATACTTTGCCATAGGGCCCTTTCCTTTATCTGTCATATTTTACAAAGGAAGGCACACCAAACACACAGCCTTAAATTGTTAGATTGAGAGAGACAGTGGGAAAAAAAAACAAGTAATCAACTAATCTGACATAAAAGTTGTACTTGTATTTTGTTAAACAACAATGTAATATCTTGGCAAGTAGAACTACAATATAACCCCTACTAGCCCACTTTGCAGTCAGAGCAAATACAGTAGTATTGTTTAAATAAATCAGATACTTAGCCCACAAGCCAAACAGGGGAGAAGTCCAACAGCAGTGTCCTGGTGCCTGCTCCCTCTGATCTGTCCTTTCCCGGGCTTCTCCTTGGCGCCAGAAGACCAGGCTAGTCCAATTGTTCCTGGAGAGCAAGGGAGCTCTATGTCTTATCTCCCTCCCCCCCTCCTATAATGCTGTCTCTATGTTACAGCTTGCTCCGTTTTTTTAATTAGAAAAAATGGTATGCGGCAGAGTAGTGGAGACCTCAAGGGTTAAGGTCTCCGCAGCGGTTTGCACCCCGATGCCCCCTCCTTTGTATGAGGGGGGATCTTGGTATGGCCCCCTTCAGTTCTCCTCGCTCCTCCGCAGATCCAAGATGGCTGCCGGCATCTGTAATCTCCGATAACCGGCACTCTATGCCTGCAGTGGCAGCGCCGGTTATCGGTGAGGCTCTAAGAGTGACAGCGGTCCGGAGAGACCACTTGTCACTCTGTATCTAGGCACCCTATTCTCTTGCTCTCATCTGACAGAGTAGTGCTGCTATTCTGGGAGTGTGTTCTCTATAATAGAACACACTCCCAGATCTGCCACCAAAAGAAAAATTTCTAATGAAAAAAAGATTAATTAAATAGGAAAATAAATAAATAAATGAAAAACCTAGCAGTAACTAAAACACTGCCCAACTCCATGGGCACCTAAAAAAAAAAAAACAACAGGAAGAGGCAGGGGGGATTGTAGAGGGGAGGGGTCTGTCAGCAGTGCTAAACTTAACTAGCTAGGTGCCAACTCCCGTGCTCCCCTCCACAACCCATGGTAAGCAGTGTCCCCCAGACTGGATGAAAGAGAAACAATGATTTATTATATTATGATAGGACTCTGTTGTGCTCCAAGAGCCGGATGGCAAGTAAAAACAGCAGGGTGGAGCACCCGGGAAATAGGTCCTGGGGAGAACAATGTATATTGTATAAAAGTAAATCCAACTCCTTGGGCACTTTAAACTACACTGAAGAGCTACATGGGGTTGCTGAGGGGAGGGGTCTGTCAGCAAGCTACGTTTAACAATTAACTAGTTAAGTGCCAACTTCACACTCCCCTCATACAACTCGTGGTAGCAATGTCCCCCAGATTGGATTAAAGAGAAATAAGGATAAGTTTGAGGAAGTGTTGGGTCATCCTGATGGAGTTGGAAGAGAGGCAATTGGACACAAGAGATAAGAAAGAGGGAGAGAAAAGGTAGAATTTGGTGTCTTCTGCACAGAGTTAGTAGAGGAAGCCCAAGAAGAATATGACTTCGCCGAGAGAGGTGTGGATAAAGAAGATTCGAGAACAAAGAACAAAGCCTTGGAGAACACCAATAGAGAGAAAGAGGAGGGGAGCAAGAATTGAAAGTAGAGATACTGAAGAAGCAACATGAGAGATAGGAGTTGAACCGGGAGAGGTGAGAGAGTGGGATGAAAAACAGTGGATCGGACAGTTGAAGACAAGTCATTCAAGAGTTTTGGAAGCAAAGATGGGACAGTAGTTGGAGAGAGAAGGGTGAAGAGAGTTTCTCCAGAATATAGGAAATAAGAGTGTTTGAAGGCGGATGAGGAAAGACACCGGTAGAAAGGGAAAGGTTACAGAGGTGAGCAAGGTGCAGGCAAACAATGGGTGAGATAAATGGGAGCTGCTTTGAATGAACTGGGTCGAGAGGAAATGCTGTGGGTGAAGACCAAGAGAGGAATATCTCTGACTCACAAAAGGGAGGGTGGGGTGGATATGGAGAGAGAGATTTTGTGGTGGATAGTGTCAATTTTGTTTTTAAAGTAGGTGACAGTCTTGAGTTTTGATTGAAGTGAATGGGTGTTGAGGGAGGTCAGAAAAGCAAATTTACAGTGGAGAGGATAGGATTATGAAGTAGGTTTGTTTGGCAAGGAGAGTTTGGTGTAATAGGAGGGGGAGGGCAAGGGGAGCTGTAGATGACAGCAATGTAAAGAGGAAAGAACACCCAATTGGAGTGAACTTTGAAGGAGAGAAGGTGTTTAGGTGGGATGATACTGTAGGTACAGCCAGGAAACAGTAGAATGCCTACTCCACCAATATGACTGTCACCAGGATGAGTGAATTGGGTGGATGACGGAGTCACCATAGGAGAAAGGTGCGGAAAAGGTAGTGGGTGGTTGAGTTTGTTATAGTAGAATCTAGCATTCAAGAGTGCACAGAAGAGAACATCTGTGAGAGGTGGGATGTGAACGAGATTGGAGGTGAGTTGGAGGCTTTGTGATGGGGGGGTGGTAGGGATGGGACCCTTTGTGTGGAAGATGGGGTAGAACTGGTGGGTGTGGGTAGGCAGGGAGGAGGTTGAGAACAAGCACTAGCAGCTAGTCTGCAGCAGGCTGGGTTAAATTTTCCCTGGGATCCTCTTTCTGCACAAACACACACAGGTGTTCCACATGGGTGTAATTGGTTTGTTTTGCTGTGGTTTGTTTGTAGTGCTTGGGTGGAAGATAGACACTGTTTGTATTTGTGGCTGGCTAGTAGCCAGGGAACTAATGTTTAGCCAGATGTAGGTGGTGGGAGATTTTGTGATACTTTTGCTGTATATGACTGTTGTACTATCACTGAAACTATTTCGCCATCCTGAAAACTGCTAACAGTGAAAAGGTTCAACAACCCGTGTGAGATTCCAGTGAATGCAGTACCTTATCATTATATATCTTAAAAAAAATTAATTTACCCTTGTCTTTTGTACGACAGGCACGTTTATCTATACTACAAATCTGCACTAGTAGTGTGCCATTAGATGGTGACGTGTGTCTGGAAAGCCTGGCAGAAGCTACACCATTTTACTCTGGCGCTGATCTTCAAAATCTCTGTAAAGAGGTGAGAAGTACTGGATTAGAGAGTACAAGAATGATGTATCAGGGATGGCTGAAGTTCTACTTGTTGGGTGCGGAATTGTTTTCACTGGTGGTTTTTAAATACTTAATCTCCCTTAGTCAGTGCATACCACCATGTAACTTTATTTTGTTTATAAAGGAGCAGATTTATATAGAACAAATTGTACTACCTCTTCCTTATATAATCAAACAAGTAATATTTTTTTCAAAAAGGTGGGTTTGTGTGTCTTTATGGTAATAGACTAACAAGATTGTAGCAAAGAAATGTATGAAGTTATAAAGGGTAATATTAAGATGTGTTCATTTTATGTTTACCTGTAGGCTGCCCTTGTGGCATTACATGTGAGTGGACCACAGACTACCTGCGTGAAGCAAGAGCATTTCCAACAGGCTTTAGCATCTCTGACGCCATCTTTGAATGCCACAGATCTGTTGGCCTATAAAAAACTATGTGGTTATACAGAAATTGTGTGAAATGTAAAACAGACTACTTTATAATATAACAAACATTGATGACATACATCTAGTACTGTATTAGTTTTCACTGGAAGCGGATCTACAACTTCACATTACTAATTTTGCAAGTTTTATTGCAATAAAAGGGTAGCCATGTAATAATTATCTGAAAAGCAAAGTGTGCTATGTAATAATAAATACTTTATTATAAACACACTGTATTGTACAGTTTCAGTACCTTCCTTATTGTTACAGAAATAATGTGCCAGGAACTCATCATTATAAATCATTTGCAGGAGGAAAATAAATGAATCAAAATTACATAAACAATTAACACAAAAACAAATAGAGCACAATCATTCCACTTAAACGGCATCACCAACTTCACACGTGTGTTCAGTGCATTTAGGAATTTGAGGGGGGAAAAATATATATATTTACTATGTCGACTCTCACACAGCATGGTACAGCACTGCACTTGTTGGATTGCAAACCCAGCAGTAGTCTTCTGACCTAAGGCTTGATGATGAAGGGAGCTCTTATCAAACAAGAGTTGGAGGGGCATGCATACAAACCCCAGGTATCTTAATGTGTTTTTTTTATATTGTTAATACCATCACAATGTACTTTGGTTTTTACAAATACTTATTTTATTTTACATTGGCTTTTATCTTGTCAATGTACATCAAGTGTGTAAAATCCACTTAAGTACTGGCTTAATAAAATACTATCTCCAGGGTATGTAAAGGCTAAAATAGCCCATAAAATATGAATGTTTAAATATACCCAATGGTGAAAGTATGGAATAGAACCATTGTCATAAAAAAGTATATACTGGAAGTCTGGTCCTTACAATTGGGTATAACACTGTCCATATTTAGCCTGACCAAATACTTTGGTGGTCAATGTACAAAAGATTAAAAGAAATATGCCCAAGTAGTGTTCTTGTTTGGTAAAAGAAATTATGATACATTTGCAGCATATTTGCATTTAAATAAAGTGTGAGCAGTCATGGTGCTTGCTCCATAAGGATAAAATATTAGCAGAAATACAGTGCCACCTAGTGGCCAAATGATCATAAAAAAATAACTTTTCAATTACGCACCTCAGACATGAAAATACCCTTTGTTTAGGCAGCAAGGTGAGCCATACGAAAGGTATTTGTTTTCCCAAATAAGAAATCTGCAAGTATAACACTGGCCTGTTTTTTTTCTAGTTGTGCAGCAAGCTCTAGCAGCCTGGGGTGGCATTTGAAAGTTTTGTTTCATACATATTATGATGCTTACATTAGACATTCCTTATACTGCAAGCAGCACTGTCACTAGGTCAGCATTTTACAGCAATGACTAAGTGCAACGGTCATGAATACTGGATAAAAAAAAATAAAAAAAAAGTATAGTGCCCACTTCATAAAATATTGTCATGTTTATCCTACAACAATCAAATGAATGTGTAAACTTCATATCCCATCCTAAAACATTAGATTCATAATATGGGCAAGTAGTGTTATTTCTATCACTGCTACATTAGAAGCAGAGCAAGGATTCTCTAAAGGTTTCATATGTACTGTGGTCTGCATCAGAGGTTGTAAAAGTGAACTATTAACCTGCTGTGCATGGTAATATTTTTATGGAGACAGTGCCTGCTTTGGAATGACATTATTTATGTGTTTGACCTTCAGAAATGAACACAAATAATGTGAGCTCGTAAAGCATGTTTTTCATGGACTGATTTAACGTTTTTACTGATAAGAGCAGTAAACAATATGCTATATAGGTTTTATAGAAACTAATTATGGCCTATTAAAAACAAAATGTTAAACTGCATCATCCATCAGACAAAATATTTAACTTTGGGTCCTCATGGCAGGGCGTCATTCTTCTTGCCCTAGGTCTGAGGTATGTGCAAACTTGCTTAAATCTGTAAACAGCACTTTAAAATTGGTCTTGTTTCACAATGGAGCATTTTCTATCTTCAAATAGACTGTAAGGATCACAGTTTCCAATAAAAAAGTGTGCTTCTATTGAGGATTTGTGCTGCAAAATACACCATTGCTTCATCACAAAGGTTCAAGGATAGCAAGTATTGCTGTATTTGATAGGTCTGTGGTAAGGCAGCAGTCCATGGGACTTAGGCACTGGAACAGTTGGCACATGCTGTGCTCTCTTCTTGCCTGTAACTCTGCATCTGAATAAAGCACTTGTACATTCCATACGTGTTTAGCAGTATGTGTCTAGCTTTGCATTGAACTTCTTCCCACTTTGATGAGGAGCCAGGACCTGGGGTGCGGGAAATGACAGAGATACAATAGAATTTAAATATGTTTATCCATCTTCAGACATCATGTCACCCTAAGTGCTCCCTCCCCAAATAGCAGTAATGTAGACGACACATACAAGCCAACTTTTTAAACTGAATGGGGGGTGCTTATGTTACCCCCATATGACTGAAAAATGCCATACACATATATGGTTAGTGGCTCCAGCAACACAAATATTGGGGGTGCTCAAGCTCCCACAGAACTGGCTCCCATGGATATACGTCCTTCCAGTTGGATACCCACCATTATCTTAAAGATTGTTAGATTCCAAAGGTCAGATAATGCATTCAATGAGGGTAGTCATCCTGCCTGATGTAATCAGAAGTGATGTACTTCTTGTCATTTGCTGCGGATCTAGTACCAGAAGCTATACGCCACAGGGCAGAGCGTCTCTCTCTTTCAAATAACTTTAATATCTCTCTCCCTCAACATTCTGCATTGTCTAAAGGTTTTCTGTCTCAAATTTACTGGACAGAGCTACAGATATACAGGGTGATTCAAAAGTCGCAGTACACCCTTTTATTTCAAAAACTCTACAGGAATTGGGCCGATTGGTCAATTTCAAGATGGCGCCCATGTTTGGTACATACCGTAAAAGATAGACCACGTCACCCATACCTTACTGGAGTATTCAGGTTTCCCAATTTCCTGTAGTTTTTGAAATAAAAGGGTGTACTGCGATTTTTGAATCACCCTGTACATAAAGTATATTCTACCTAAAATCCTTCCAGCATGTCATAAAACAATCACCACTGTATTATGTGAAGATCTATCAGATTTATTATATACAGTTTACAAACATTTAGGACTTCTACAACGCACATGAATATCGTATGTTAAAGTCTGGTAAATGCTCTTTAACCCTGATGGCCAAATAATGTCAAGCAAATAGACCAGCGCATGTACACACTTCATAACAACTGTTTTTAACATGTCTGCATCAATCACAAGCATCAACGCTCAGTACAATATAATGGAGTTCTATGGGAACGCAGAGCTCAACAAGTTCACAGTACTCTATGTTGCAGGGAGGTATTGCTTTATCAGTATTCAAAGACAATGTTTTTGCTTATGCTTTTAACCTATGTTGTTTTTCAACACCTGTGTATAGAAGCCCCATAGTAAAAAAAACTACTTATACTGCATGTAATGCACTTACTTAGTTGTAAACGGATTATGGCCGTGGATTTTCCTGTTGTCAGTGACCAGACATTAAGGTCCTCTACTGAAAATACGTCATCTATTTTCATCATGTCATCTTTGATTTGATCCACATTTAGGTGTTTTGGAACGCCTGGAATAAAGGCATTAAAATTGTTGGGAAATTCAAGCCAAGCCTGTTGTACAGTTTAACAGTTTAACAGGGATTGCCTAACAAGTAATTAAATATTGACACACATTATAGCCCAATTTAACTTTAGCCTACTTGTGTAAGATTCAAGAATCAACTGTTAGAATGGCATTGCACTTTTTAACCTTTGGAAAAAGAAAAATATGTTAGACATTAATATTTTTATTGTTGGCAATTATGCTCAGTTCAAAAATGTTATATTTGATCCTTCTAGAAATAAGCATGTCCGCTCATTGGTAATATTTAGGAAGTTTTTATGTTCGTTTACATTTCATGCATTGCACCCTGCAGTTGGGATAACCATATAAAACAATTTAAGCAGGTAAATGCAGACTGCCAATTACGTTAAAAAGGGGATTTTAATGTATTCCCTTAAACAGGATGCTACTCTAATTAGCTCAAAGTGAAATTATTAAAATCAATTACCACTTAATGTACAAACTTCATTAGATCAAAAAAATATATTCTGCACACACTTATAGTTGTAAGATATTAAAAAACATAATGTGAGGATTTCTCCAATAGGAATAAAAGATTTTTAGTACAAATGGGGCGTTTCTTTTATTTGTATATGTGATGGTTAACATTTTCTTTGTATTCAGAAAACAATTTATATGTAGTTACGCATCAGAGCTTCGGTGAGACATACAGCTATACAAGTCCTACTACCTGTACTTGGACTTACATGTACCAGACTTCATAAAATAAACATTCTTTTTGAAAAATGGTCTCCCAAATATACTACTGCATAAGTTATATTTAACATGAAGTCCAGAAGTATATGCATAAGCATCATTATGACTTAATATGCCTGTGCTCACCTTCAAGTATTATAAGCACTGTGTCTCTTATAAGCCGCACGGTAGTGAATAGGACAAGTACAGAAAATATGTAGGTACAGATTGGGTCTGCAATTTTGTATTCTGGCTGAAAGATAGAAGTGTAAATTATCAAAGTTATTACTATATACAACAAGTGAATAATATTAGGCTGTTTTAAAGATTTGTATGGCTATTAGAATGGTCACAGAAATAGGCATTTCTTGAGAATAGCAGGTTATAAAGACAAAAACATGGACAGGCTTTCCAGTTAACAGAAATAAAACTGATGTCATACAATAACAACTATAAAGGTTCCCTAGAAATTTAAGATAAAAACAATAGAAGCCCAATATGTGCTAAGTGTTGTCAACAGGAAGACTATTCCTATTGGCTGCCTGTTACAAGACTAGTTTCCAATAAATGATTAAGACACTACGAGCACCATAATCCTACCCTCTCAATGTTTCATTAAGTCTACAAGATGCCGAGTGCGCATTATGTGTTACATTTACAGGGAACGCCTTTTCCACATATAAAACCCCCCACCTCCAGTGAGAGATCACGTCCAACCACCTAGAACAGAAAACAGATGAGACGAGCCTTCCACTGTTTTTTCTTCTTTCAAATACCTCAAAACATGCAAGCATACTATTATCGCCGAATTATAAAAAGTATATTTGTCTTATGACTGATTTTCAGCTCCGAATCAGTAGATATAACCTTGTCTGAAAGTTTCTGCTGTCTGAGTGAGCTCCATTCAGGAATCACGCTGACAGTTTTTAAAGTCTTACTTGGGAATGTAATACTAGACCCTGAGAAGATAAGTCCTGCACTCTGGCAGCAGCCATGGGTCCTCTGACAAGGTCCATTTTAGCCAACACAGGACTACCAGGGTGACTTGTGCCTTCTGAATACTCTTCTAACCCTGGAAATCATCACGGACGAATAGGTATAAGAGAGGAAAATCCCACTTCTGGTTTAACACATCTACTCAATCTGGGCTTGAATTTAACAAAAATAAATTCCTGATAATTGCGTTCATCCAAATGACAAACAGATTCACATTCGGAGATCTCTACCCCAAACAATCTGGAGAAATAACTAGGGTACTCGCTACTTTAGGTTTTCTTCTTTCTTCCACCAATAGAGGGATATCTTTAAGCATTCCCGAATTCTCACATGTTTTGTTAAGGGTTTCCTAACGTTTGTTCCATAATTTAATTGCAGTGTTCTCAACAGGTGTATCCAAGTAAGTGGTGGGATTGTAGCAGTCATGAGACCCAATTCTCAGATTCTCTGATACAAAGTACATTTTTGAAAAATGCTCTGTTCATATTGCTCTTTTGCCTTCTTTCATGTGCCAGAAAGGTAATCTAATATTTTGAATTCAAAAGGATCCCCAAAAAACGTACTCTGTGAGGGGCTCAGATCAGATTTCCCTTAGTTTATCAGTCTTGCTAGGGAGGGCAAGATGCAATTTACTATCTCTAGCTTTTACAGAAGCAGATATTCTGTTTCTGCTACTATCAGTAAATAATCCAGGCACAGTAATATCAGGATCACAGTGTCTCTGAAATATACCATATCCCCCACCAAGATCTAAATGAATATTTTAGGTGTTGACAAGAGGCTAATGGGAAGAGCTCTGAACTGGAGTTCCCTATCCTACATCTGGACTGTCAACCTTAGATATTTTTCAGCAGAAATGGGAACATGATGGTAAACATCTCTGTGGTCCAGTGTGGGAAAGAATACATTTGATCTGAGAAAATAAACTAATTTTTAATTTCTGATATCCAATTCAATTGTGTAGCCTACACCATCTGGCCCAGTACACTGGAATAGAATGGAAGCTGTGGACTAAGCAAAAAAATCATGTCTTCTCCTGTCTTTTGGGCACAGGAAGAAAAAAAAAACCCCCAAAAAAAACCACACTGATGAGGGAAAGGTTTAGTCTGGTCTACTTCCTGTGTTAGCTGGGTGGGACCTGATCTCTTGCTCTGGGGGATGATGTGGCAATGGTCTTTAAAAGCATACTTAAAATCAAATGTAAGAAGATGGCTACCTTAATGCTGGCATATAAAACACTACTATAAGACATTCTTAACCAAGAGTTACCTTACTGGCTGCAACTGTTCTCTACTTACAAACAATATATAAAAATCACTGTGTCAGCATATACATAAAGGCGAATTTTGTGCACAATTTAGCTATATTGGGTTTAGGTTCACCCGCCAGTGTCAAGGCATCTCCTGTAGGTGAGTACCTAAGCTATTGGTTCAAACAGATTTCATTTATCCATAATATCCCTGGTTAGCAGTAACAACTATTCAGAGTGCTATGCAGTTTGAATAAAGATTTTCCTGCCCGCCTGTAGATTTAAGGCAGGCCTGTCCAACCTGCGGCCCTCCAGGTGTTGTGAAACAACAAGCCCCAGCATGCTTTGCTGGTAGACAACCAGGTGATAGCTGGAAGGGCAAGCTGGGACTTGTAGTTTCACAACATCTGGAGGGCCGCAGGTTGGACAGGCCTGATTTAAGGCCTTGACTGACAGTCCCAGCCGATAGTGACAGCAAAAAAGAGGAGAAAGAGCAGAAACTGTGTATCTGGGGCACTCAATTAACAAGTATCAGTGATGTAATAAAATAATTATTTTTTATTAAAAAGTATTAAAAACAGTGTAGCAAAATATTGAAAAAGGAGTTGAATAGTCAACTATTCAAGTTCTTTTTGGCTGTCACTACATGTTCATATCTGTGTGGAAGCAGCTCCCCGCATATATTTTTGGTGTATTATTATACACAGTAATATTCTCATAGAGGGGTCTAACTAAAACTCAGTGCGGTGTTTTCTCACTGTTAAAGTCCCATGCAATAAACTTCCAACATGCTGGGTCTGACAATCAGAACTGATAGTTTTGTAAACACCAGGGGGTATATTTACTAAACTGCGGGTTTGAATAAGTGGAGATGTTGCCTGTAGCAACCAATCAGATTCTAGTTATCATTTATTTAGTACATTCTACAAAATGACAGCGAGAATCTGGTTGGTTGCTATAGGCAACATCTCCACTTTTTCAAACCCGCAGTTTAGTAAATATACCCCCAGGTGTGCATGAGGCTTTTGTCATGTCAATTACACAAGTCTATTGCAGTCACCAAAAAAGGATTCATAAAACAGCACAAGAAAACCTTCCAGATTGTTACTTTGGAGCCCGAAATAAATGAGAGAAAGACACTGTGCAAAATACAGCCCAATGAGAGATGGCTTTAAGGGCCGTCTTGTTACTTGCTTGTCCTTTCAGTAGGAAAGCTATTAACCTACTAGCTACTGTTTCAGTTGTATCCGCATTAAGTGAATGACCATTCTGGGCACAGAGTCAGTGTATTGACAAATTTAAAGTGAACCTGTCCTACAGCTTTGGAAGTTCTAACATTAATAGTACAACCTAATAAAAACCTAATTTCATTGTGCAATTCATGAGCAAAATAAGTATTACAGTGGTGCCCCTCACTCCCCGTATCCTTTTGTATAGAGATCATTGAGTGACAGTGCCCATGTGGTTTAAATTTTTGGATGACAGAGCAGGACAGATGAAAGTAGAACAAGTTCTATTTACTCTTCTTCAAAATCCACTACTATAAAGTTCCTATGCGCAGTCTGTTAATTCATGGAGATAAATGATCTATATGTGAGTATCCATCTCTCCACCGTTATCCAGACAGGAGTGGTAGACAGTGCGCACAAGGCCTTTGCTATTACCGTATATACTCGTGTATAAGCCGAGTTTTTCAGCATACTTTTGTATGCTGAAAAAGGGCACTCGGCTTATACACGGGTGAACTTACCTGGTGTCCGGTCCCTCGGCTTCAACTTCTGCATATGCGTTCCAACACAGGAAGTTCGGCATTTGGAACGCAAACTTGCGTTCCAAATGCCGAACTTCCTGTTGTTGGAACGCATGTGCGTTCCACTGCGGGGTGGATTTACAAGCCGTTCGATCACATCTTCTGGGTCTCCAGGTTTTGCCTTGATTTAAACAGCACCAGTACCTCTTCTACTTCTTAATGATGGTTCTGACAGGGTAAGTTCCTAACTGGAAGCATTTTGCTATATTTGTATAGCTTTTCTCTGCCTTGTAACTCTGAGTTACCGTTGTTTTGAAGTCCTCAGTCAGTTGCTTAGAAGAACTTGCATGCTTGTTGAGAGGAGGCATAATATCCTTATATATTTTCTGACTCTCTCTCTCTCTCTCTCTCTGATTTTATAATCATTTATGAATGTTCCTTGTCATCTAGCTAAAAATGATTTCATAGATTGAACCTATCATTTTTATTTAGGTTTTTAAATTAGCGCTCTTTTCCACCCTAGGCTTATACTCGAGTCAATAAGTTTTCCCAGTTTTATGTAGTAAAATTAGGTGCCTCGGCTTATATTCGGGTCGACTTATACTCGAGTATATACGGTATTTAAATTAGCGGTTGATGTGGGCAGAAGTCGCTGTGACACCAATCTCATGTAGTTATTCTGACACAATGTGCGGACTTCCAGGCAGCATTATGACTTCATGGAAAGTTTCTCAAGAGTAGAGTGAGCATGCTCCAGTCAGTACTAGGGCTGATCACAGTCATGTTTACAGATACTCAGAAGATGGCTACCTGCAGATTGGCATATAAACAGGTGAATATAGAAGAAATTTGACAGCAGTAACAGTAAATGTAATTTTATAAACAGGCAGTTGTGTTTTGATGGTATGTTTTCTTTAATCATCCCTGCTATGTGACAAATTATATAGTAAATTGACATGCACTATGAATGCTTGGTAAACAATTAGCCTTTTAGCCTGGGAAAAAAATCCCGCTAACTTAGCAAAACATTGTACAATAGACAAGCACAGTTCAAATTAGGCTGTGTTCATTTTTAATTAAAGATAGCTTTCTCACAATGAGACTCTTACCTTGAAACGAATTATGTACGCAGCTATGAGTACGCCGACACTTTGAGCGAGGTCACCGAGCGCGTGTATAAATGCAGCTCGCACCGCCAGGCTACCGTGGCTATGACCGTGGGAACTGGAAGTAGAATTTGCTGGGCCACTTGGAGAGTGGGAATGGGAATGAGGATGGCCTGTTTGATTTAACAAAAATCCCATTCTGTAGACATTAAAATAAAGCGTTAGAATCTGAAAGCAAAAACAAAACAAGCTTCTTGCTTAGAAGACATCATTCTACGTGATTTTGAGAGTTACTAGCACACACTGAGTTCTATTAAAACTTAACAGCCAAGTGGCTAGTGGTTCATAGCTAGGTTGTTGTATATGTGGATAACAGTTGAACAGCTTCATTTTCATCTCTAACTTACATGAGATTTACAGCAACACCTACAGCTGCCGTTATCAGCATAACATCCCCATTAATGTTGTAGTCCATGTGAATTGTTCGCTCAATAGCTTCATACAGCAAAAAGGCTGTGAGAACATACACCAGTAATACACTGATGATGGCGGACAGAACCTCTGTAATAGAAATAAAAAAAGTCTCAAACAGAGAAGCTCCAAACAAGTCAAATTAACAAATGTGTTGACAAAAGGTGTTAAACTCCACATTTAGGAATTATATTGTCCAGGCTGATTTATTGTTGTTGACCTTAGAGAAGACAACAGATCTGCTATCTGCATACAACCAGTGGTTAAAGTGGCTAGTATATGGTGGTATGCCATACCGCCACTTCTCCTCCTGTAAAACGCACTCTTTGTAGACATTTATCTAACACTGGCTAATGACTAAGTTAAATCTACAAATCTCAGCAGGTAAAATAGTGTCCCCTTGTTGTCAAAGACAACCATATACTACGGTCTCGACAGTCTGAATATTACCCAGCATCCTTTACAGTAACAGCCCCAGCACCATTAATGCATAAAGCCAGGTTAGTTATAATTTCTAAATGCCAGTGGATCATGTACTTTTGCATGTTAAATACTCAAATACAAAATATGTTACCTTATGTCTAGGCCTGACAAATTAGTTTGCATTTACAAGTCATTCTGGAATATCTAAAAGGCAATAAAGTGGTATATCCATTCATATCTATGGAAATTACCTAAAAATATTAAGTACCAGTAGCAAATTTGTTGGAATTATGGCTACCTTACTACTAAAATTTGTCCAGCCTTTATGTGTATCTGTTTTGTTTATGATATAAGGCAAGACTTGTTCGCTTTTATTGCATTTAAATACTTACATTAATAAATGAAAATGTGTGTACCATACAGAATACCTAAAATTATAGCAAGTATACAGAGCAATGGAAATGGCCATGTGTGTTTAGTCAATAGCGAAAAATAAATGTTCCCAGAAAATTAGAGACAATGGTAACTAAAGTAAAACCACTGGTGAAATTTTCTCTTATGTAAAAAAAAATGTTGATTATATGTGCAAATGGAAAGACAATATATAGTTTAAGAGAAAGACAAGGGATCCTTATAGTGGGATATATGGGCCAGAAAAAAACTGCCAAATCACAATACCATTTACAGTCATTCAACTTATAAATTTGTCATAGACTTTGTTTTAAACTGGTGAAGTTCAAGCATACCTAAGCGGTGGAATCCAAAGGTGAAACGTTTGTTTGGAGACTTGGTCGACAACCACAGTGCAAGCAAGGTCAAAATAATACTGCTGAGATCAGTAAGCATATGAAGTGCATCAGTCATGATTGCAAGGCTGTTGGCAATATACCCACCTGTTATAAAGGGATTAAAAAGTAACATAATCAGAAGATAATGTATAATAAAACTGTACCAAGCAAAAAATATATAACATGTTGCTAGAGAGGACAAAATGTTGTAGTTTACTTTGAGAAAACAGTCACTCTATTCACATTATTGTATGAGATGTAAAAAATGAAATGTAAATTTAGTCATTCCTTAAATTAAATTCTGACTCTAAAACCGTATTCAAAAAAATGAATGACTGAAAGCAGGATGTAAGAGAAAAGCTAAGCATTTTTAAACATCTTTTCTTTTTTTGCATACAAAAGAACAAGCAGGTATGCATATTTTTTTTTTTTTTAAGTAATATTAGCAAAGTACGAGAAGCACCTTTATGGCTGACAAAAGACTCAGTCCAAAAATATATAAGCACAACACCTGGACCAGATGGCTTACATAAAGTTATGGCTCTCTAGAGCTTGATATTCCTCTCTTCACAATTTATTATGAAATATAAAGTTCTTTAGGTGTGACAGAAAGTATTTTTCATAAATTCTGAGTCACCCTGTAATATTCCCTTAACTTATTATTAACATGTGTCATAAATTGCTCTGACAAACAAACATTATTAGGGTTCCCCTAAACAAGCACTTTTAAATAAATTTACAGTGATATATGGAGAAAAATAAATAAAACAACAAATACATAGAAAGCAGTATTTCTGTCGGTATCATGTTTTTAGCAGCAAAACAATGTTATGGCCCATTTGTCAAAGCATAGAGATCCATTATGCCCAGTCCTTAGTGTTTCAAAAGCACTTTACATTTAAGAATAAATTCAGAAACTAGTATGGGATAACTTAAAATGTATTAAATTTAATTTATAAAACATCTAAAGAACTTATTTTGTTTTCAGGACTAAATAAAACAAGGCGGCAGCCTATTTTAAAGGGAATCAATTAAAATGTCTATTCAATTCTATTTACATTTAATTGATGTATTCAAGTTATCAAACCTTGCTTAGATTGCCTTCAAGTTACTGAGCAGTAATCCAGAACATATAAAATTGTTTCATAATAAACTATAGCTCACAAATGCATATGCAAATGTTTCAGGAAAATTCAAGCACTAAATACATTTTGGTAAGGGTGTTTGTTAATTAACATAAAGGGTTGTGGTTTCTTTTGCCTCTTGGCAAACCTACTGAAGAACATAGCAGAGAAACTTAATGCCTTGCACTCAGATGATACATACCTGAATTGTCCCTAAATGCCAGGGGCAGTTCTGATTTTTAAAGCTTTGTCTCCCTACGTTTATGTCCCTGACAATGTACTTGGGTTATAAGTCATGACACAACCAGCCAATTTACCATCTACTTCCTATGTTTAGCACATTGGTGGTGGACCCTTCTTATACTGTGGCACTACAATTCTCCAAATGCCCTAGCATCCAGAGAATGGGACAGCTGAGAGCCACAGGCTGCCTGCCCCTGCCAACCTTTCACATAGAAGTAGTAACAGGGATAAAACAAGAGGCCAGGCCATGGTGTCACATCATGTGACTGATATGTGCCACCAGCAGCCTGGGCATCACGGTGGAGTGGGCACAGAGCCACCACTGACCGCCCTTTGTGGGTATATTTTCTACCGTCCTGCTGCACCCCGGAGAAGCCACCTCTTACCCAGCAGCTCGCCCACCATAAAGAGGAGATAAAGGACGGCGGCCAGCCCCAGCCTCTTCGTCACCATCTTCTGCTTCCTTCTCTCCCGCTGCTGGCGGCAGCTCTCGCACGGATCAGCCCGGGCCTGCGGGGTGTCCCGCTCCAGCAGGGAGTCGTCATCCGAGGACAGAGTCAGGGGCCCTCCGTTAATGACCGGGACATCATCTGCCACCAGTACCCGCAGCTTGTTGAAGCGGGACAGCCCGTCCTCTTCCTCCTCCACTGCCGCCTCCTCCTCATCAGGGTAGTCAAAGCCGGTGTCATCGCTCAGGTATGGATGTTGGTCACCTCTGCGAAGCTTCAACCGGACGGCACTCCACCAGGCGTGGGGCCGCCACATGGCAGCCGGGGGCTCTGAGCTGTCCTGACGGGAGATATGTCACTCGCCCCCTGGCTCTGCCGGGACACTGCCACTTCCGGGTCCAACTGGCGTGCTCTACAAACAACGCGTCACATGACTCCGTCGGAACGCGCACAGCAAACAGCGTTTCACGTGACTCATCGGGAGCGCGCGGCAAAACTGGGCGTCACGTGACTAGCTCGGGGCTAAGCGAATGACAGCTCGGCTAGAGATAGACCGCGGGAGCGCGCCGTGAACAACGAGTAACGTGACAGGGCGGGGACGCGCGCTGCATACCGATGCTCTAAACATCTGGTGCGACAATAAAGATAGTAATCCATGTATATATAGCGCAATGTGATACAGGACCAGGTCATCAGTGATAATAGTGTATCAAATCTTGTAGGTCAGAAGGTAGGCAATCTGTAGATCAGTTATTGCGCAGATACAAGTACCATCATTCATATAAATAGTGGAATCCACATTTCATTGCGGGTTTGTCACTTACTCATTTGTAACAGAGACCTCTAGCGGTAGAAGTACATAACTACAAATTCAGGTTCAACTCAACCGAAAACTTTTTTTTTTTTTTTCTTTAAGCTTTATTAACATCAACTTTCGAAGCAACAAGGATGATCTCTGTGAGAAAGTGAACGAGCTATTTCCGGGTTTCCAGTCCCGTAGGTCACATGTCTCAGGCTGGATCTGGCTGAAATAAGCTGCATGTTTTCTTTTCAGAGAAGTAAGGGGTGAATTTAATGGAGGAAGAAAGAAAAAGTGATGGTCAAGGAGTAGATAGCAAAACATTCCAAGGGCTCAATGCTGCTGCAGGTAGGTGTGTAATAATTAGTCTTGCATACCTACCAACTGTCATTATACTGGACCCAAAGATATACAGATGATATGGTACAAAGAACAACCACACTCTTATATCTCTAATATCTGCTGCTTTCCCTGTCACTTCAAACACAAAGGCAGTTCCCATAGGTTTCTATGGGGACTGTTATTTTGCACCATTTAACAAGTTTCGAAAGTCAAAGATTATTGGAACTTCTGCACAATGACTAACACCCGCTGCAGACTATTGGTGGAGCATTGTGGTAGGGGGATCTGAAGATCCCTCGCCACAACTTACCTGCTCTCCCCTCCTGTCACTATCGCATAGGTGACCATCGCTGTAGTCATGAGTTCAATTCCCAACCATGGCCTAATCTGTGTGGAGTTTGTATTTTCTACCTGTGTTTACGTGGTTTTCCTCCTGGTGCTCCATTTTCTTCCTGCACTCCAAAAACATACTAGTAATTAGTTACTATCAAAATTGACCCTAGTCTCTCTCTCTCTATGGGCTAGATTTACTAAACTGCGGGTTTGAAAAAGTGGGGATGTTGCCTTTAGCAACCAATCAGATTATAGCTGTCTTATTGTAGAAAGTACTACATAAATGAAAGCTAGAATCTGATTGGTTGCTATAGGCAACATCCCCACTTTTTCAAACCCGCAGCTTAGTAAATCTAGCCCTATGTCTGTCTGTGTGTGTATATTAGGGATTTTAGGCTGTAAGCTCCAATGGGGCAGGGACTGATGTGAATGAGTTCTCTGTACAGCGCTGCAGAACCAGTGGCGCTATATAAATAAATGGTGCTGATGATAGTGACCATAGAAAAGATAGGAGTGGGTCTTCACAGGAACAGCAGTTTTTCGTATTTGCTGTTCCTGTTGAAGATTGTTAATAAATTTAAACAATATTTCAATCCTTATGTTTGTGTTGAGGATTTAAATCAATCGGGCATATTATGCAGTGCTTCATTAATAGGGGCCTTGGTAAACAAGTACTTGTAAGATGGTGTATTTTGCATTTTTTGGGGGGGGAAAAATCAGACATTCTCTTTCCTTCTAGAGTGCCTCTCTTCTAGGTCTCGTGTACTTCCAAGCTGTCCTTTGTATTTAGAGACTGTGGTGTCTTAATGTGCATAATTAAATAACATGAAGTCTCTTTTCTTTCCTCTATGAAATATTTTGGGAGGTGTAATCTTAAGCTAGTTACACATGCTGTGATAGTGAGCAATTGGACTTATATTGTTGTGTGTTTGGTTCAAAAACCATCACAATATCTGATAATTAATTGGAAATATGTGGATCATTTTCACTCATACTCGCCTACTTTCTGTGCTTCACTGCCAGGATATATGGTTGTAAGGTATGATGCCATTTGTGTTATAACGGGGACAGGGCAAAGCATATGATGATGATAATTGTATTATCACGCCCTACCAACTTGGCATTCACATGGATGGTCTGGACTTGATGCCGCTCTTGTCATTGTTACACGTCTCTGCCCACGTTTTAATGTGGGCAACCGGTTCTCTGTGAGAGTTCCCTGCTCTTCCTGGAGACAGTGAGGTCTCAACCTAATCAAAACCTTTTATACCCAACGTTTTGCGTAAGGACTAAGCGCTGACCTTAATCAATCATATGTTACCAAAAACCATCAATAATGCTGTTAAAAACCCTTAGAAAAGGATCGAAGATGCTGCTTCAATGGGGAAGTTGTTTGTGTATCAACTTCAATTAAAACCGGAAAAAAAACAGAGATATCATAGAAGCACAGAACTGATCCTATCAAAGGTAAATATATCACCGTAGAGTTGTATAGATATATATTAAAATGTATTTTAATAACAAAAAACACAATTTATTCAAAGTCAATATCACATGATAAAATAAAAATATATAAAACAACTCAAAAAACTATGATCTGGACCTGTTAAATTAATAAATATCTTGTATATAAAAGTCTCCTATTATTTACATATAGGGATAAATATATACATTTAATTAATTGTGTTTTTTTGTTATTAAAATAAATTTTAATATATATCTATATAACTACGGTGATATATTTCTTACCTTAGATAGGATCAGTTTTGTGCTTATATGATATCTGTTTTTTCTCGGCCTAATCTGCTGGGGAAGAGTAGGCAACTATGCTGTAAATCCACTTGGAAGAGAGCTGCTTTCTGGCTGTTATTATTATTCATTTAAAAAGCGTAGATATACATACAGGACATTATGTCATTTAACACACATGAGGTAATAGGTGTGTCCTCTTCTAAAAGATTTTACAGTTTGGTGAGGGAGCAGGGATTGTATTGTAAATCACATTATGGTGCGAGAAATGTTGGTATTTTTCTTTTGAGTAGTAGCCAAGGTATTTGTCTGAGATGGGTTTTTATTGTTGCAATAGTGTATTCAGGATATGATTACAGCTTGCATCAACATTTTAGTTGCATCATGAGTGAGAAAGAAACAGACACAAGAGATATTTGTAAGCTGATGATAGCGGGGAGCTATTTTATTGCGAATGTAAGGAGTGAATGACTTCTAAGGGTCAAGCATTGGGAACAGGAGAGATTGGAATGTTATCCGAAGTGATTGTTGTTTCAAACAAAGGAACATACTTAAAAATCAGAGGTAAAGTTTTATGCTGCTAGAGGACATGGGAGAGGAGACACAAAAGCAAGAAAATGAAGAACGTGATTCAGTAAAGATGAAAGATATGAGTGTTACCACCATACAGTTGACTCTGAAACCCAATAGAGTGAATCGGCTGACCAAGACCATATGTATAGGGATGAGGCGGGATTGGAGGATAGTCTTGTGGCATACCTATAGAGAGTGGGTGAGGAGAGTAAGTTGTGCTGGAATGGGAAACGCTAAAGGTCTGTTTATAGGAGGAGATCCAAGATCGTGAAAGAAGAGATTTTGGAGTAGCAGTCAGTGATCGACTGTCAAAGGTTACGATTGATCAAGTAGTATAAGTATGGAGTGGTGGCCTTTTGACTTAGCATTAAGTTTATCATTGGTTACTTTAGTAAGGATTGTTTCAGGGGAGTAATGAGAGTGGAATCCAGATAGTATTTGTTCTTGTAGGGAGTTGGTGGAAAGATAATTTGAAGTTGTCAACCTAACATTTAGTTCTAGTTTAGATAAGGTTGACTTTGGCCAAGAACAATAACATTTACAAATAACACAACCTTTAATACCATAGCCATAAAGTGATAATGTCCAACAAGATCTAAGATGCTACCAATAATGTCCACTTTCACAGATGACCTACCCTTCATGTTTGAGGTTCATGGAGTGACTATCCACTAGTTTAGTAGTCACTTTCCATAGATGGCATCTCATGCATGACTTCATACAATTGACCACACCACCTTCTATACATTAAAAACTGAAAGTAATCTACATGATGTCAAGATTTGAGTATACTCTATATTATTTTAATAATAATATAAAATCTTGGGGCCTAGATTGCCCATTTGTAAAATACATTACTAAAACCCCAAGAGTTTTAAATGGTACTTGCAATTCAGAATCATAATAAAGTCTGTTCAGAAGCAAAAAGTTCAGAAGTGAAATACACATATAGATATGACTTAATGTAAAATCTGATATCACCCTGCTTACACATAATGGTTACAAACAAATGACGTATGATAAGAGAGTTCCATCCATCATTCATTTGTTGCTGTTTATAGGATGTTTTGTCTGTTTTTGATAAAGAGGATTGAACCCCATTACACTTTGCTTTTTAACAAAGCTGCATTGAAAAGTCAGGTTAAGACTGAACAGCACATTTCATCTTTGTACTTTGTCATTAATATGTGAACTTTTGTGAAACCTGTGGGTCGGGGTCCGCAAATGGAATCCTAGTATCTGCTTTTGGGGCTGCTAAATTGAAGATATGCAGTATATTCTATTGGGTTCCAGAAACATGACACACTGAGGTCCCAGTTTAAAAAAAAAAAAAAAAAGTTGAGCCTTCGCTTTAAACTCTATGTGAGATTCTTAATATTAGTCATTTATTGCTGTTCAGATTATTAATGAATCAGTCTCATCATCTATGATATTTGTAACATTTGGAGAAACCTTTACAACACTTAAAACAGAACAACCAAGCTTATTTCTATCTGCAAACTATGCAGTTTGAAGGTTTTGTGGACCATGTGTTTAATGTTCTGTGAAATGCTCTGTTATTTTCTCATGCTATCTAATATAATGCAGGGCCAAGTAATGATGCCATTGATGAAGGATTGCCGGAAAATCTGCTTTCTCTCGACTCTGTCGCTGTGGAACAGCTTAGTGAGGGACTCATCTCCCACTACCTGCCAAATCTTCAAAACTCAAAGCTTGCCTTACAAGAACTTACGTATGTATAGACGATAGCATCTGTGTGAGTGTACAGTGTCCCAGTTAGGACATACTTCTTTCATTTTCTCATAATTCCATCCTGCAAATGCCTTTATTATATAAATGGTGCAGTGTAATTTATTATTAGTCCTAATGCCACATGTTTGTTGCTTCATATGCAATGCAGTTGTATACATAACTTGTTTTATTCCTTGCGGCACATAACACGGTAAACAAGCATACTCTTCTGTACAAGAATAATCTTTGTGAGTATTGAATTTTAACAGACATAAAGCCTTTGTAAACCAGTTACATTGCATTATCCTTTATTCTTGTGTGTTGTGTGTGTGTGTGTGTGTGTTTGCAGTCAGCTTATATAAATTATCAAAACTAGTTTTCTCTTTCCTACCATTGGGGGGCACTGTGAGACATTGGCGTATAGTAGGTGGACTAGCTGTTAAGGCACTTATCATAACTAGTTTAGAATATACTATGCCCCTCCTCTCTGGAAGCAGCCACAGTTTTTTGCTAAGTGCCTGGAAGATAGGACATGTTTGTATTGGCTTCTGCCTATACTGTAGATATAGATATAAAAACAAAACCAGAAGACAAAAGTGCCAAACATAGTGTAAATCTATAAGAAACCAGTGTAAATAAAGATGGTGAGGGAATGGCCGCATACAAAAGTACAATAAATATGGAGCTTATCTGGTGGAAGGGAATAACTGTCACTGTCTTCTTCACCACTGATCCATCATAAGATATTCCACTAAAACTCAAGCAAGTAGATTTGCCATAGTGTAATAGATTAAACAAAAAACAGGTATGTCTCATATGATAAAAAAGATTTAATATAAAACAATAAAAAACAAGCAAATATATGCCCATACATCAAGTAAATAAGAAATAGTCTCATACACTGTAGAATTCCAAAATGCAGTTTTCCTGGCCACGGAAATAATCTCCACCTCCGGCTAGTAAGGAGAAGGATTCCAGATAGTCCCCTTGACGCGTTTTGTCCGAATTACTTTCTCAAAAGGCATCCCTTTTTGAGAAAGTCATTCTTGCATTTTTATTTTCTTTATTTTTTCATTTAAAGAGGCAAGTCCACATAGAAGGTTTGTTCTTTTAACTTTATTTTAAGCATGTATCATTTTTTTTTAGCTGTCCTCCAAATCATCTACTTTTCAAAATCTCTATGGGGGGGAGACTAGTATGGTTGCCAGTCACACACATGGACTCAGAATTCTCAACATATCATGTTAAGGCAGAGGGGAGAGAATTTACAGTACAGACAGAGCTCAGAGGGGCATTCCAAAGCCTCTTTGCTCACTACATCATGTGCCATGTACAATGTCTTATTATCCATTGTTAAAGGGAGCTTAAATGCATTAATATTTTACTGCAGTGTGTGGCTTTGTATCCAGGGCTTCCAGGTTGTATTAAACTTGGAGTGACACCCTCTGTCAGATTATGTAATCTTGCGGAAAAGGTAATTCTTTGTTTATTAACCTTTTCCATGGAAGCTGGATGGCTTAACTGGAGGTTTCCAGTGTTTGGCCATATTTAATTGTACATAGAGCAAAGCCTACAACACAGCTAACAGAAAGATTCAGATAATTCTAAACCTATACAAGTCGAGAACGTCCAGCTTGGGTGTAAAGAGGGATATTCTGATTAAGACTAGATGGAGTATGTGTAAAATTTCCCTCCAGTATGTTTGGATTTGGACTTCATCCCAGATATGGTGTATAGAGGTATCAATATTCATTCACATACTAGAATAGCCACGCGTTTCATTTTATAGAATCTCATTGTTGTATAATAAACTTTGAACGTATTTGAGCTGTGTCAATTGATTTCTTGCACTCATGGCTTATGTCTTGGGTAATTCAAGAACCTCTTACCACTCCTCTTTGCTTGAGAGACCTGAGTCATCGTCCCATTAATTTCTAATTTTAGGGAGAGTAGCTGCTAGGACATCCATCAGCCGGCTATACACAACAGAAAGGAGTTTATTTTTTCCTGTCAGATGATAATAATTCTCCAATCCAGACGTTTGTGCCATAGGGGACTATATTTTGTAACTATGTTTTTAATACATGACTAATCTGTGCGTATTGTATAAAAAGCCCCCAGTGACACCACATATTTTCTTTTATGGGAAACTTTCCAGGAGGCGCCCTAAAACCCCTAGCAGGCAATGGAAGACGCACACTTCCTGGTAGCTGCGGACCTCCAAATGTATTGGGCCTATTGCCTTCTGTATGCTATTTGTAAAGCAGCATGTCCCCTTCTTTTTTTTTTTCAGTTGGTTAATTGTTTTGACGTAATTCTGGAAAGTTTTGTATATTAATATCTTCTTTTCCCAGGTCACCATGCCAAATTCTCTAATATCATCTTTAATCGGGTTATCCTTACATTAATAGATATCCATAAGGACCATGAAATCACTACATGACCACGCCAAGGGATATTACAGCTAAAGGTAGCATTAGGACAGCTCAAAGAGAGGACTAGGCAAGTTCTTGCAGACTTGTTTGTTGCATGTTAGCCATCGAAAGGAGCATTAAAAGAGTGAACATAAAGTGACATCTTACTCATTAGACTGACTACATTTCGTAGACTACTTTGGTCTCTTCATCGATAGAGACCCAAGTAGTCTATGAAATGTGACAGAGACCTACTCAGTCTAGAAAGATTACAAATAAAACAAAAAAACAGAAAACTATTAAATTAGTCATTGTATAATGTGTCTTTTTTTTTTTTTTTTTTTCTTTTCTTCCTGAGAGCATTGGTAGACATTGAGATACACTGCACTGGCATGTGGAGAAAAGGGAAATTGTTTAATTGTGCTCAAATGGTAACATATGTTTTGTTATAGGCAAAATCAGGTGGTTTTATTAGACACCCTTGGCCAGGAAATCTCAAAATTCAAAGAGTGCAATTCAGTTCTAGATATCAACGCTCTGGTGAGTTATATGTTATATGTAGTTATATATTAGTTATATGTAACTGCTTAAAGTGCCCTGTTAATGGTGAGATTTCCTGCACATAGTAATATGCTTCAGTCGCCGGCTTTGCCTTACTGGTGTTTTCACACTTCCCTCTCGCCGACATTGTCCAGCAACAATAAACTATGGGTATTTATTTTTTACATTGTAGCTCCTTGTAACAATGTAAATGAAATATGTACTTTTAAATGGTGCATTATTATTATTATTATTATTAATAATATATTTTTATTGTACTTTATTTCATGTATGCAAAAGCTGGTACAAATGAGGCTAGAGGTGGAAAAGGCAAAATGTTGGTAAATCCTTTTAACCTATTAACAACTTAATTTGACAGTTTTTATTAAAATCAGTGGCCTCTTTGTCCAGCTTCCTGTAATTGTGCTGCTAATCTGTTTGGGATTTTACAGGGCGCTATAAAAGCGTTATTGTACTTTCGGAGCTGAAATTGTGATAGCTTGTGCATAAGTCATTTAACACTTATACTGACACTTCCTTTGTGCTCTTATATTGTTTAATTTTACTCTATTTTAGTTTTCAGAAGCCAAGTATTACCACAACAAATTAGTGAATATTAGGAAGGAAATGATGCTACTCCATGAAAAGACATCTAAATTAAAAGTGAGTTTGAATTGGAAAATGTAATATTTTGGTACCAAGTGCCCCTTCCCTCAGTGATGAACCTTGTTCCTACAGAACTGATAGACTGAATATTACTTTCGCTCACATAATAGCTGCTGTGATGTGGAGTGAGGGACTGTGTCACCTTCTGATGGGTTTCTCTTTTTGTTTGTAGAAGCGAGCACTGAAGCTACAGCAGAAAAAGCAGGAGGATAATCTAAAGCAAGAACAGCAGCGAGAGCGCGAGCTTGAAAGAGAGAAACAGCTGACAGCTAAACCAGCTAAAAGGACATAAAATGTAGAGTTCAACTCAGCACCAATCATCCACTTCTTAATGTAATCAAGGAAAATCTGTGCTGATACGTGGAAGGAAACCAAATGTCCAGCCTTGCCCTCCTTATATATTTACGTTGAGTTTAAAGATGAAAAGTTCAGTATTTTAGTTTTTTAATTTATTTTAACATGTCGCTTTCATTTCATGCTTAGCTAGAGGTCAAATTCAAAGTCCACTCTAAGATTACATGGGTATAGCCTGTCTAAGCTTACTCATGTACTGAAGTGTGTTCTTACACAATATACTGTTCCATAGGTACAAGCTCCACAAGGGTATATGTATTGCACTGGTGAATGCATATGGAATTTTTTTGCTGAGGCATAGATTGCTTTTCCATTTTCCCTGAATCACATTTTAAATGATCGCTTGATAAGGCCTGAACCAGTGCCAGGGATATGTGGGTGTTGGTAATTATAGGGGTTCTTTGCCTAACACTCAGTCCCCGAGTTGTGGCATTCCCACGGTCTCCTCCCTTTACTGTAGTAAGCTAGCACAAGGCTTTCTAGCATTTTATAATGCGCCATCATATATTATGATCATTTATAGGTGGAAGGAAAGCTGCTACCTGGGATCTTCATTAAAGGTATATTTGGACTTAAGAACCACACAGAGCTGTATTTGTCAGTGGGAGACTGTAGTGCTTGGGAAAGTATTATCTGTATCCTTTATTAGTATATTCTACAATGAACATGGGCTTTCTGTTAGGCAATAATAATTAAGTGGAAAACCATTATAAAAGTCTAGTCAAAACGTTTGGTGCGAAAAAAAAAAGTGATTAACATTGCATGGAGCATCAGGAACACAGAATAAACACAGAATAAGCTTACCGGTGAAAAGTCAACTAGCTATTCAGTGTGCTAAAAATGCCTTGTAGTTACGCCCCATTACACAAATTTTCCTCAGAATACTATACATTAGCCCAGTGGAACCCAAACTTTCTCAGTTCGAGGCACACTTATGGTCTCCATAATTTTTTTTAAGTAGTTCACCCACCTTGCTTCCCACTGATCCTGGCCACAGCACCCCTGTGAGATCTGGGGTGCCACAGTGCCCAGTTTGGGAACCACTGCATTAGCCTAGAGCAAGAATACAACCATTTGCACTTAAGTCGTTGCTAGACTCATGCCACATGAAAGTCGGACAGCCAGAGGTTCATGCAAGATGTAATTCAATTAATTAGCTGTCAGTAGATTATAATCTTGATGCCTTGGGAAAATATTGAATTTCCACTTGTTATATGGAGAGGTCTAATTGTGATCACTAGCACATCCGAGCAATTATAAGACTGCGTTTTCCATATAAATCAGATTTTGGACTTGTGCACACGTTTTCTTTTCCCTTGCATCAGTTTTTTGTTTGTTTGTGTTTTAAACACACGAAAATAATAATCTATGATGAGAGCAAGGCAATGCATACTGACTGTTTTCTTGCAGGCAAGTTGAGGGAGGTCTACTTACATATTTTTTTCTACAGCTTTTAAAACGCTGCAGTTTTTGTCTTTTTTTTTGTTTGTTTTTTGTTGATACATTACACTTTGAAAAAACGCATTGCATTTGTTTTTAATGGTGATACAATGCCTGTGTGTACATACCCTCAGCTGTCATGTAGGTGGCTATAGAACAATCCATTTTAATATATGTTTATTACTTTAAAGATTACTAAGCCTAAAATTAAAGATGATTTATATGAAATAGTCATCATGTCTTTGCAAACCAAACTTACTCTCTGAGCGTTTTTTGAAGGATAGTAACGTGGAGTTTACAGTTGGTGTTAGGACAGTTATAGGTATCATTCTTATGTGCCCAAATGTGCAGGTACCCATATCAACCTCATGCTTACTTTGATTTTTGTAAATGACACAAAAAAATGTAAAGTAAATTTGCACATACTGTACCATGTTAGCGCTATTATGAAGTTCCAACAGACAATAGGAACTTCTTAAAACTATATTTGTGAATGTTACAACTTCACTTTTTTATTGGACAAACTTGTACTTTAGGTTTAGTGGCCTTTTTGAATATTTTCAAAGTAACTGTGAATTAATGAAATAATATTATAATAGTATTATAACTAAGTATTTTTGTAAGAATTGATCTTCCATACTTCCTCATTTAGTTCTTAAGTAGTGCACTCTAGTGGTGACAGCAGTGTATATCAGTGTACATAATGTATGGATTCTGTAAAATAAATAAGGTGATGTATCACAGGGAGAGGAGGAACAAAACTAATATATATTCTTTAATATTTGCCACAGATTGGAAATTGTTTGGCACATGTCTAACAATTATTTCATCATACCTGATGTCACAAAACCTTGCAGTGTGAAACATCTGGGACCACAGTGTAGTCAAGTATTTCCTAAGTATCCTAATTATTTTTAAAGATGATATTTATTTGACACGTTTTATTTTGGGGTGCAGTGTAGTTGTCATCTTGTTTGCACTCATTTCTTTGAAAATGTAACTTATCTTGGCATTTTTATAAAAATAGATTGAAAAATATAGTACGTTTTGAGGACTTTTAAAAGAAATTTATGTACTGTAAAGGTGTAAAACCACAATGCAAATGAACTTTCATTATGTCGTATGCATTTTGCAAGTCCTAGTTTTCTGGGTAAGAGCATAAATTCATGAACCAAGATGACTGCGTTTGCAGGGGAGCCAAATTTTTCAGTTAGTGAAGGGAGTTCCTTGATAAATTTAGATTACTCAGATGAGCGCAGCTATTTTTGCATTGACAATAAAATTTCATTATTTAAACGAGATAAGAGTGTTCCCTACTTTAGGAGAGGGCATGCAGCTATTTCCTCCCCGCAAAAGGACTTTAGTTCTCCGCCACATAAGAGTTTTCGGAAATCAGGTCTTTCACCTAAACATATAATTACACCTTCCATTTGCACTTCTGATAGAACACATTTCTAGGTGTACTTCAGCCAATATATAATAAATATCCTCACGTGACACGTAATAAAGGCAGTCCCTTTTTGTCCCTTCGCTTTCATGATGAATCATCATCATCACCATTTATTTACATAGCGCCACTAATTCTGCAGCGCTGTACAGAGAACTCCTTCACATCAGTCCCTGCCCCATTGGCGCTTACAGTCTAAATTCCCTAACATACACACAGACAGACATAGAGAGAGAGACTAGGGTTAATTTGATAGCAGCCAATTAACCTACCAGTATGTTTTTGGAGTGGGAGGAAATTGGAGCACCCGGAGGAAATCCATGCAAACACGGGGAGAACATACAAACTCCACACAGATAAGACCATGGTCGGGAATTGAACTCATGACCCCAGTGCTGTGAGGCAGAAGTGCTAACCACAGCCACTGTGCTGCCCAAATATGATATCTCTAAACAGCAATAGTTTGAGAACCTGGCTTAACAAAGCTGTGTGTGATGTTTCTACCAATTCCAGCCTGTGCCTTTCCAGGTTTATAGGGCAACCTATAAAAGTAGGATCAAGATGCTTTTATGGGAGTGTTTCCAAAGCCTGTGAAGTGGGTGTGCACCATGAACTGTTCTTGGCAGACAAGCAAGCACACACTTGCACACATAAGGAAGCATTGCAGGACAAGGAGCACTGCAGCCGAAAGAGTGAGACCGTTCAAGGTGAACTGGACCAATGTTACTACATTATGTCCCTAAAGGTGTTGCCGTTGCCTTATATGATATATCCTGACCTGCCATACCCCCTGTAGTAAATGGGATGGATTGGACCCCAGGCACTTCTACCCTGCAGCCATGATGCCAAAATTGCTATAAGAGAACTGGATGGATTGTAAATACCCCAGTGCAACACTGCAAAAAAATCAAGAGCTTGTTAAATTAAGTGGGGATTGTCTAAAAGTGACAAAAAGAATCTTCAAATAATTGAGGTGATAGTACAGAAAGATGAATAGGGAGATGAATGAGGGATAACAGTTCACAACATAAAAGAGTATTACATCAAAAGTAAAATACTACTATAGAAAGAGACATAAGTAAATAGCAATCCTGAGAGAAACTACACATTCTTCTAGTGAATTCAGAGGGAACTGGTTTGGGATGTGTTAGTATAGGGAACAAAAGGGGGAAGGACTTGATCTCATGTCTGTGTGAGATCGTTAGGCTAGAGGAGTCAAATCTCTCATGAGCGAGAGACTTCAAAGTGCAGTCTAAGTGCTACAAATGTTGGTGAAGTGATTGGGGCGATTATGAATTATACTGCTGAGATGCTCAAAATTGTATATTTGTCAGGCATCACTTGCAATCAAAAGAAACATGATAATGGTATTTGAATTCTATCAGTTGTTAACTAACAATTCTTGGATAATGTTTTTCTGTAGTTTCATAGTTTTGAATATCCCTGATTTATACAAAGAAAAATAATGACATTCAGAATTTGTTTCTTTAAAACAACTGAGGTCAACTAAACTGTTGCTGTCAAGTATACTGCACCATTTTTGCTCACTTTATATATCATCCTTACTGGCTTTGTTTACTGCTAAGTGCAAGGCAATTTTTTCCCCAATCACCGTTGCTGTTCTAACTTCCTGGGGTATAAATGGAGAGAGAAGGGTGGGCTCCATTTTTATAAGGTCCAGTTTGGGTCTTCTGATTCTCCAGGCTGACAGCAGACTGATTAATGGTTGCACTTGTGAGGTGTGTTTAAAAGGATGTGAGATCAGTCTCTGCTCTGCCCTTGTGTGACTTCTCTGCTGCCGTACACTACCATCTACCCCAAAAGATGGCATCTGCTTCCCTAACCCAGTTACAATATATATATATGTTTTCTCCTGATGAAGTCTGTTGTACAGACGAAACGCGTTGAGTTACTGCTATTACTACCATTGCTGATCAGATAGGCTCACCATCTGCTTCTGGATGTGTAAGTTACTACTGTTTTTATTAAACTTGAATTTTTTGGATACTACATCTGTGTACTTCTGTGTATTGAGGTAACCTATGGGATAACCTAAGGTGGCTGAAGATTGAATACATCCTCACAGTCTACGGGATATCCTGCAGATAAGCCATTAAACAATTGGCTTCTGGTACGCATACATCTTTATTGGTGTGACCTGTTTATATCTTTTTGAACGTCATTTGGCTGTGTGTGATTTTCTATCCTATGAGCTATACATATCTATTTTAGATCCTGTTGATACCCACATGGTGGGAAGCTCTGGCTCACTCATTTCTGGTGGTTTGGTTCCTTTTTTGGATTTTTCACTTGGCTCCATAACTTGCCATACTACACTATTGTGCGCCTCCTCTCATTTACTTTTAGATATATATATATATATATATATATATATATATATATATTATTATTGTCACGAGCCGCGGCGGTACTCACAGCCGCCGCGGCTCGCTTCCTGTCGGTCCCAACGTCCCGGCCGTCACCATGACGACCGGGACGTCATTTCCTTCCAACTCCCGACCGTTGCCAAGGCAACGGTCGGACGCTTCCTCAGCGCCGTGTCCTGGCAGCCAGGCGCGCATGCGCTCTAGGGACAATCAGGCAGATTTAGCCTGTGGCTGAATTAGCAGGCATTAGCCTGCAGGTGTGGATTTCAGGGCTAAGCCCTGATTGGTCTTGCTAGGTGCTGGCAATTAGCCTACAAGTGTGGCCTTGTCTAGGGGCAGGTTCTGATTGGTTGTGGGTTGTATTTAAGGCAATGAGGTCTGCTGCCTCATTGCCGGTTATAGCTTCTGTGCTCCAGTCTTCTGACCTGCTTGTTCCAGTTCCTGTTCCTGTATCTACGTTTTGACTTCCCATGTATGACCCTTGGCTTCGTATTTAACTTCGCTTGTGTTTCCTGTGACCCTGATCCTTGGCTCGTTTACCCGTTCTGCTACTTTGCCTGTGACCTCTGACCTCAGCTTGTTCATTGTTACTGTTACCTGCTGCCGACCTTTTGACCTCTGCGTGGACCTGACTCTTCTTGCCTGGGTTCTCCCCAGCCAATACACACTTCACGACCCTCTGTCAGTCTGCAGCCCAGTCTGTCCCCACCATCAGGGGCTCCAGTGAACACCTGACTGGCAGAGTAGACTCCGGGTTGTGTTGTGCCGGCTGGAGGGGTTCCTAACATTATAACCGGCCCACTCACGGAGACAAGGTTAGAATGGATACAAGTGGATCTACACCGTCTCCGGCACAAACCCTAGCAGGCCACGTTGAGTCCTTGTATCAGATAATGCAGGGATTGGCTGAGCGTATGTCTGTTCAAGAAGAAGCCACAAAAGCTTCACAACCGACTCCAGGTCCCATCTGTGAACCCAAAATGAACTTACCAGATCGGTTCTCCGGAAATAGAACCCTGTTTCGGAACTTCAGGGAGAGCTGCAAGCTCTATTTTCGGATGAGACCCCGCTCCTCCGGTTCAGAGCAGCAAAGAGTTGGGATTATTATTTCCCTTCTACAGGGTGACCCCCAGTCCTGGGCGTTTTCTTTGCCGCAGACCAGTCCGGCCATGCAGTCCGTAGACTCCTTCTTCGAGGCACTGGGTCTACTGTATGATGACCCGGATCGAGTGGCCTCCGCGGAAGCTCATCTACGGTCCTTGAAACAAGGCCGACGGTCGGCAGAAGAATACTGCGCTGAATTCCGTAGATGGTCAACTAATAGTGGATGGAACGACCCTGCCTTACGAAGTCAGTTCCGTCTCGGCCTATCTGAACAGATTAAAGATTCTTTGGTGCAATACCCGTCTCCTAGTTCTCTGGAGGATCTGATGCACCTCTCCATTAAAATTGACAGGAGATATAAGAAGCGGAAAACTGAAAAGGAAACATCGTCACCTCCATTCGCCTTCGTTCCTGTTTCCCAGGATGGTGAGGAGCCTATGCAATTAGGAGCATATCGTCTCTCTTCTGAAGAGAGAGACATGAGACGTTCGCAAGGTCTATGTCTATACTGTGGCATAAAAGGCCACTTCTCCCGTTCTTGCCCAAATAAGTCGGGAAAAGACCATGCCTAGGGAATGAGGGGAAAGTTCACCTAGGTCTGCAAATTATCTCCCCGAAAAATGCTGTATTAATCCCTGCACAGCTCACCTTCCGGGCTCGCTCTGTGGACCTGTCGGCCTTCATTGATAGCGGAGCTGCAGGCAACTTCCTTGATATTGGGTTTGCCCGCTCTGCCGGAATTCCGATGGTAAAACTCAACTCTGCCATTACTGTCTGTGGCTTAGACGGAGGTCCGTTGCCTGGTGGCAAGATTTCCTGGGAGACCCCGCCACTACAGTTGAAGATCAGAGCTCTCCATTCTGAGTCAATCACCTTCTTCCTGATCGATTGTTCGTCGGTTCCTATGATCTTGGGCCACCCATGGCTTTCCTGTCATAACCCTGTCATAGACTGGGTAAAAGGAGAGATTGTCAAGTGGAGTACTTATTGTACACAGTCTTGTTTGTCACTGTCTCTGCGTATGATTCAGCCTATTCCGGAGCGGCTTCCCTCACAGTATCATGAATTCTGGGACGTGTTCTCCAAGAAGGCTGCTGATACCTTACCGCCACATCGTGACTTTGACTGTGCCATCGAACTTATTCCTGGTTCCAACTTACCTAAGGGGCGTTTGTATTCCCTTTCTGCTCCAGAAACAAAATCCATGCAGGAGTATATCGACGAAAACCTGGAGAGAGGCTTCATCAGGCCATCTAAGTCTCCCGTAGGAGCAGGATGCTTCTTTGTATCAAAAAAAGACGGAGGGTTAAGACCTTGTATTGACTACCGGGGATTGAATCATATCACAGTCAAGAACACCTATCCCCTTCCGCTCATCTCGGTATTGTTTGATCAGCTAAGAGGGGCTACTGTCTTCACTAAAATCGACCTTCGCGGAGCATATAATCTCATCCGTATCAAAGAAGGAGATGAGTGAAGACGGCATTCAATTCGCACTCTGGCCACTACGAGTATCTGGTCATGCCGTTTGGCCTTAGCAATGCACCTGCAGTGTTCCAGGACTTGATCAATTAAGTTCTTCGGGAATTCCTTGGTTGTTTCGTGGTCGTCTATTTAGATGATATCCTCATCTATTCCAGATCTTTGCCCGCCCATCAGATTCACGTCAAACAAGTTCTACAGAAATTACGAGAGAACCACCTGTACGCTAAGCTGGAAAAGTGTGAGTTCGAGGTACAGAGGGTATCCTTTTTAGGCTATGTAATCTCTTCTGAGGGATTCTCCATGGATCCAGCTAAGGTCCAGGCTATTTTGGATTGGGTGCACCCAACAATCTTAAGGCGGTGCAGAGGTTCCTGGGCTTCTCCAATTATTATAGGCGATTCATTCACAACTTTGCCGACATTGTGGCTCCCATTGTCGCTCTGACCCGTAAAGGAATGGATCCAACTAATTGGTCGTCCCAAGCAGCAGCCTCATTCGAAAGCCTGAAAAAGGCCTTTGTCTCCGCTCAGGTCCTTAGACATCCGGATCCAGCTAGGACATTTATTCTTGAGGTCGACGCCTCTGACATCGGTGCCGGTGCCATCCTATCGCAGAAGGATCCTCATACTAATCGTCTGCACCCATGTGCTTATTTCTCCCGTCAGTTCTCTTCAGCGGAGGCCAACTATGATGTCGGTAATAGAGAACTATTGGCAATCAAATGGGCCTTCGAGGAGTGGCGGCATTGGTTGGAGGGTGCTTCACATCAGATCTCTGTCATTACCGATCACAAGAATTTACAATATATACAGTCAGCCAAACGTTTAAATCCCAGACAGGCCCGGTGGGCGTTATTCTTTACCCGGTTTAACTTCCTGATCACCTACCGACCAGGCTCCAAAAATGTCCGGGCAGATGCCCTTTCCAGAAGTTTCTCGGCACACCACATTCCAGTCACTATCCCAGAGCCGATTATTCCTCCTTCTGTAATCCATGCCGGGTTGACCCAAGATCTGAGTATCACACTTCAGAGATTCCAGAAATTAGCCCCTGATACTACTCCTGGAATCCTGGAATCCTGGAATTTTCAAGACGTTAGAAATCCTTTCCCGTACAGTCTGGTGGCCATCTATGTCTGCTGACGTCAGGAGTCATGTCCTCTCATGTGAGGTTTGTGCCAGAAACAAAGTTCCTAGGATCCGCCCAATAGGCCAGTTAGTTCCTTTGGCACCACCTGCAAAACCATGGACCCACTTGTCCATGGACTTTATAGTGGATCTACCACCTTCTGCAGGACACAATACCATTTGGGTCGTGGTAGACCGGTTCAGCAAGATGTCCCATTCCATTCCCTTACCCAGACTGCCTACAGCTCGGGATTTGGCCGTCTTATTCATTCAACATATTTTCCGGCTCCATGGACTCCCTACTGACATAGTTTCCGATCGGGGTTCTCAGTTCATAGCGCAATTCTGGAGATCTTTCTGTACCCTTCTCGGAATCAAGGTTAGTTTATCATCCGCATATCACCCTCAGTCTAATGGGCAGACCGAAAGAGTTAACCAGTCCTTGGAAAAGTTTTTGCGATGCTACACGTCAGAGTTCCATGATAATTGGTCTTCCTTGTTACCCTGGGCGGAATTTGCCTGTAACAATTCCTGTCATTCATCTACTAAAACTTCTCCGTTTTTCTGCAATTATGGTTTTCACCCCAGATCTAACTCCCTGTATTCGCTTAACCCAGTTGGTGTCCAGGAGATCCGTTCCACTGCAAGAGATCTCAGAGTTATCTGGAGGAAAGTACAGGCATCTCTGAAACAGGCTTCAGTTGTCGCAAAAAAAAATTCGGATCGCCACCGTACCATCTGCTCCTTCAAGGTGGGCCAGAGAGTGTGGCTGTCTACAAAAAACATTAAACTCAGACAGCCTTGCAAAAAGTTGGGTCCCAAGTTCATCGGCCCGTTCCTTATCATCAAGCAGGTTAATTCTGTTGCATTTAGGTTAAGAATTCCGGGCTCGTTGAGAATTCCCAACACATTTCACTGTTCTCTGTTGAAGACGGTATTATATCCTACTCAAATCCAGTCTTCAAATTTGCCTGAGAGAAAATCAAACAGATCACCAAGATACGTTGTTCAGAAGATCTTGGATTCCAAAAAAGTGCAAGGTCAGGTGCACTTCCTAGTGCAGTGGAGGAATCGTGGGTTAGAAGAACGGTCTTGGATCCCACGGAGACAACTCGATGCTCCTAAACAGTTGAAGGAGTTCTTTAAAAAATTTCCAAGGAAACCGGGATGTCGGGGTTCCTTAACCCCTCCTCAAGGGGGGGTACTGTCACGAGCCGCGGCGGTACTCGCTTCCTGTCGGTCCCAACGTCCCGGCCGTCACCATGACGACCGGGACGTCATTTCCTTCCAACTCCCGACCGTTGCCAAGGCAAGGGTCGGACGCTTCCTCAGCGCCGTGTCCTGGCAGCCAGGCGCGCATGCGCTCTAGGGACAATCAGGCAGATTTAGCCTGTGGCTGAATTAGCAGGCATTAGCCTGCAGGTGTGGATTTCAGGGCTAAGCCCTGATTGGTCTTGCTAGGTGCTGGCAATTAGCCTACAAGTGTGGCCTTGTCTAGGGGCAGGTTCTGATTGGTTGTGGGTTGTATTTAAGGCAATGAGGTCTGCTGCCTCATTGCCGGTTATAGCTTCTGTGCTCCAGTCTGCTGACCTGCTTCTTCCAGTTCCTGTTCCTGTATCTACGTTTTGACTTCCCGTGTATGACCCTTGGCTTCGTATTTAACTTCGCTTGTGTTTCCTGTGACCCTGATCCTTGGCTCGTTTACCCGTTCTGCTACTTTGCCTGTGACCTCTGACCTCAGCTTGTTCATTGTTACTGTTACCTGCTGCCGACCTTTTGACCTCTGCGTGGACCTGACTCTTCTTGCCTGGGTTCTCCCCAGCCAATACACACTTCACGACCCTTTTGTCAGTCTGCAGCCCAGTCTGTCCCCACCATCAGGGGCTCCAGTGAACACCTGACTGGCAGAGTAGACTCCGGGTTGTGTTGTGCCGGCTGGAGGGGTTCCTAACAATTATGCTAATATTAGGATAATATGCCCCTCTGTTCATATTATGCCTCATAGTTGTGCCCCCAGTTCATAATAAGCCTTATACTTACCTTTATGGTCAACATGCACGTCTCTCTTTCCACAAAGAAACCTTGGAGCTGCTTCACTAAAACAGCTGAAGATAACCAAAACGGAGCTGCTGTGCATACATTTCAGCCATCTTCGGCTGTTAGTAAGGCGGCTGGGAGCTCCAGCGTGTAGGACAGAAGTGGTGCCAGGTGTTGTTTGGCCTAGATTTCTGGTGATGTTATCGGGCAGAACCCTAAAAGCTCTGATGGGTTTACTATACAAACCCCAGATCTATAGTGTCTTTATTATACACACCCAAGATCTCTAATGCCTGTACTGTACAGACCCCGGAACTGTGATGCTTTTGTGAAGCTTTACTATAAAGCCCTCAAATATGTAGTCTTTACTATACACACCCTAGTGGATTTTTAATATAGACCCCTTCCACATCCAAAAATCGGTTAATGACAAAATATATACCCCAGATCAGTGGTGACCAAATTAATTACTGTCATGATCTTACCTTATAACCTCTCCAGTTATGTCAGATCGCATATGCTGTCACTGCGGGCTCTCGGATTCACCCTATCTCCTGCAACCTCCTCTACCACAGTGTTACACCTAGTGGCAGTCCAGAGGAATGCAAACTGGGAGTTCCTGGTAGTGAAGCCCATTCCGTCAATCTAGGCACTTAGAATCCATCTTCACTGTTTTATAATTTACACTTACTCCTTTTTTTCCTATGCTGTTTCCTGGCATGCTGCAAATGACGTTTGGCTGAC
The DNA here is from genome assembly GCF_038048845.1 of Mixophyes fleayi. Lineage (NCBI taxonomy): Eukaryota > Metazoa > Chordata > Amphibia > Anura > Limnodynastidae > Mixophyes > Mixophyes fleayi. The sequence continues at coordinate 105,152,754 of NC_134405.1, read as the reverse complement.
TGGGGACGCAGTCCTAGCCAGTAGATATGTCCCAACACTCTGATTAGTGGATAGCTCCAGCCATTCACCAATCAAAGTAAGAAGTTCCAACTCACTAATTGGTGAATAGTCACTGGTATCCACCAAATGGTGGATAGTACTGGAGCTATCTAGTGAGTATGATTGTAATTCCGTGGCCTCACGGTTCATGGCAGTCAGGGGCGGACCTGGACTTTATTTTTATTTATTTTTTGTGGGGGGCGGGGGATTAAGCATAGTCACCCCCCCCCCCCCCCCCCCCCCTTCATCCCCTTTGATCAGCGTCTTGGCGATTTAAAATGTATGTTGGCTGCTAGGAAGGTGGTGATTGCCCCGATCGCCCTCCTCCCCTTGGATCGGCCACTGATGGCAGTGTCTGGAGGCAAGCAGAGGATGCTCCAACGAAATGATAATACTCCCGCAGGGTTCATAAATTTGAGCTGTCTTGGGCCACACCACCAGCACCACAGAGTTCTTGACCACGACCTGTCTGCCTCCTGACCGTTTTCAAGAACTTTGTGCTGCTGGTGGTGTGGCCCAAGACAGCTCAAATTTGTAAACCCTGCAAGGGTATCATCATCATCATTTTATTTTTAAGGTGCTGCATATTCTGTAGCACAGGACATTCTTACAGAGACATGAATGCAATAAACATATTAACATGATAACAGATACATGAATACAATTAAGAATAATAACACATGTATGTATAGTTATGAGCTACCAATCACAGCAAGTAGAATACAAGTACAAATTCCATGTGTGTGAATAAACGGCAGAAGATTCAGCTTAAGACATGACATACAATTTGTACGTTGTAGTCAAACATGAGACATAGATTAGAGAGGACCCTGCCTGCGATAGCTTACCATCTAGAGCAGGGGTCAGGGAACTTTTTTATCTTTTACTCCCAAATATATTTAGATACGCTGACGTTACCCCCTTGATTTGAAAGGAAGGAAATCATATATTGTTAATTATTGGAATTCAAAATTTTATTAAATCTATTCAAAATGTCTTTGAAAGCTTCAACTTCAAAACTTCAGAATTTTGAGAAATGATGTTGCTTTGTTTTTGATACGAGAGCATCAATATTGAGGCATTTTGATGTCAGAGCAATTTGGATACAGTCTTCAGCGTCCAATCGATTTCTCTGCTTTGTTTTTATGTTCGTTAGAGTGGAAAATCCTTGTTCGCAAAGGTAGGTTGTTGCAAAAGGCAGCAACTTTTTGACTGCCTCCTTATGTGCAATTTTGAATGCCTTTGCAGCTGTTGACATCCAAAAATAGGACAGATCTTTGTTTTCAAATGCAATATGTGCTTCATTATTGCATCAAAGCTCAAGAAGTGCCTCTGCCAACCCTTGAGGCTCTTCTGGTACAACAGCAATTTCACATTTAAAGGGGTCTACAATCCAACTGACAGCATGTGAATCGGCAGCATTGCCCCCAGGAATTTCATTTTTACTCCATTTGGGGTAATTTACCCCTGTTCCCTGACCACTGATCTAGAGGGAGGGGGTAATGAGAGACAGTAAGTCCAATCAGACACAAGTGGTTTTGGTGAACAGGTGACGTAGAAAGTATTTATGTACTTGAGTGTCTAAGAAGTTAGGGCATGTAGAGGTGAGCGTTTGAAGTATTGTAGGTGGTGGAGATAAGGCGAGACAAGGAGTTCTAGAGGAGGGCAGCAACACAGGAAAAGTCTTGGAGATGGGAGTTGGAATAGGTTAGTAAAAGGTTATGAGAGGGGAATAGAGTTGAATATCCAAGGTGGAATTTAGTGGCTGAGCTGCAGTGTATCTCATGATGACTATAGAGATGTAGGAAGGGGCAATGTTCATAAAGGCCCTGTAGGTGAGCGTGAGCATCTTGTACCGAATTTTCGAAACCGTGGGAAGTTAGAGAAGGTATTGACAGTGTAGGGCAGCGGATGAGGAGCGGCAGGAGAGAAAGATTAGTCTAGCCATACCTTTCAGGATGGATTGTACAGTGGAGATGCGAGTCAGGGGAAGGACAGTGAGGAGGACGTTGCAGTAGACAAGATGGGAAATAATGGGCAAGGGGACCAGTGTTTTAGTAACTTTGTAATTGAGAAAAGGATAAAATGTGGCAATGTTAAGGAGAGAAGGAGCTCAGGGGCGGAAAGATATATTTGGGTGTTGCCTGCATACAGGTGGTAGCGGAGGCTGAAGGAGTGTATGAGTTCACTGCCGAGATGAATATAGAGAAGACCAACTGAGTTAGCCAGACTGCTAGCTCAGTCAGTAAAGCATGCCTAGACCACCCCTTCCTTTGGTTTCCCACCATTTCAGAGTGCATTTTGGAGTATAGTACCACTGTATGCTGAGAGCAAACAGGGTAAAATAAAGTTGAATTAATGCATTGTAGTCAGGGTGAGGATTGCGTGGTCATTATTCAGTTCTGTTTGTGGCAAACATGGTCTTTGAGAGACCTGTGAAGTTTTATAGGATCAGAAAAAACAGTACAGCATGACCAAGTTTTTAAAAGTTAATGTAATATTAAAACTGCTCTACCACATACATAGAGGATTTTACTAACACACCCTTTCTCCATTCCTCTTACAACCCTGGAATAATAGTACCTGGCCCCTCGATCCAGCGAAAGGGAGCATGTTTAAGATCTTTCATGTAAGTGCAATTTAATGTTGAAAATTTAGTTTGTTCTCTGATGGTTGGGTGGTTTTGAATAGTTGCCTTGGGAACAGAAATGCCTTGTCCTGGCTTGTTTTAAAGATTTGTCTCTGGAAATGTACCTGTTTTTCAGTGTTGAGCAACTGCACCTTACAATTCCTATTTTTCTGCATCTTAGATGCAGTTCTTACCATCTTTAAAATTTACACTTAAAATGCAAAGAAGTAGTCTAATATAAAATGCAGTACAAATATTTTCAATTATTGGCAACTATGCAAACTAAATTTTGTCTGGTGTCAAACTTGAGGATTGCTTTCACTACCCCTGGTTCCACCCTATTTGTGTCTTTCCATTGACTTTAGGATGTAAGCTCTCATGAGCAGAGCCCTTTTTCCTCATGTTCTCCATCTACTGTTCCATCACTCTTTGTACCTCTAGGCCTGCTTTGCTATTCCTCTTTTCTTGAATCTGCCTTACTTCATGTTGGCATCACCATGAGTGTCGTACCCACCAGGGGAATGCAGTGGTAAGGACCCACTACATTGGGGGTGTGGCCAGTTATTAAAGGGGATGTGGTCAGCCCATGGATTACAACGTATAGCCACATAGTATGGTCCATAAAGAAAAAGTGGATATTGAAAATAAGGTCAATTTCACATGTAAATGTAAAAGAAATAGAGATGAAATGTGTATAATGTTTTCTAGTAGGGCTTTCTTTACTATTTGTGCACTGGCTGTGTTAGCTTTTTTATTGTGTCAGAACCCCCCCCCCCCCACTCCCCATTAACAGTATATTGTGTTATGTCTACTGGTAGTGCTTCTTTATGTCAGACCGCCCTATTAATAGTATATATTGTTATGTTTACTACTAGTGCTTCTTTATGTCAGTCTTTTGAGGAGAGACACAAGTGCACAAGGTTTCTGAATACGGGTCAAAGCCGAGTACTCTGGTGAGTTGACTATAGAGGAGATAATTGTATAGTGCAGGGTTTGGCAACGGGATCAACGACTGCTAAGACGCATGGTGCGTAAAAGTCGTGAATGCTCTGCTGATTCCATAGCTGAAGAGTTCCGCACTTCAACTGCCATTAATTTAAGCACAAAAACTGTGCTGCGGGAGCTTATTGGAATAGGTATCCATGGCCGAGCAGCTGCATACAAGCCTCACATCACCAAGACCAATACCAAGCGTCAGATGGAGTGGCGTAAAGCACACCGACACTGGACTGTGGAGCAGTGGAAATGTGTTCTGTGGAGTGACAAATGGGGCTGTTTTTCAGGGTTTGGGCTAGGCCTCTTATCTTCAGTGAGAGGCAATCTTAATGCTTCAGCATACCAAGTCATTTTGGACAATGCTATTCTTACAACTTTGTGGCAATAGTTTGAGGAAGGCCCTTTTTTATTCCAACATGACTGTGCCCCAGTGCCCAAAGCAAGGATTACAAAGACCTGGTTTGATGAGTTTGGTGTGGAAGAACTTGACTGGCCTGCACAGAGCCCTGACCTCAACCCCATCAAACACCTTTGGGATGAACTGGAACGGAGATTGTGAACCAGGCCTTCTCGTCCAACATCAGTGTCTGACCTCATAAATGCTCTACAGAATGCGCACAAATTCGCACAGAAACATTCCAACATCTTGTGGAAAGCCTTCCAAGAAGAGTGGAAGCTGTTATAGGGGTAGCACAGTGGCCTAGTGGTTAGCACCTGTGCCTCACAGCACTGGGGTCATGAGTTCAATTCCCAACCATGGCCTTATCTGTGTGGAGTTTGTATGTTCTCCCTGTGTTTGCGTGGGTTTCCTCAGGGTGCTCCAGGTTTCCTCCCACACTCCAAAAAACATGCTGGTAGTTTAATTGGCTGCTATCAAAATTGACTTTAGTCTCTCCCTCTCTGTCTGTCTCCCTCCCTGTCTGTGTGTCTGTGTGTGAGTCTTTATTAGGGAATTTAGACTGTAAGCTCCAATGGGGCAGGGATTGATGTGAATGAGTTCTCTGTACAGCGCTGCGGAATTAGTGGCGCTATATAAAAAAATGATGATGATGAAAGCTGCAAAAGGGGGACCAACTACATATTAAAGTATATGTATTTGAATATAATGTCATTACAGCCCCTGTTGGTGTAATGGTCAAGCGTCTGAATACTTTTGTCCATATAGTGTGTATAAATGAATATATACTATATATATATATATATATATATATATATATATATAATTTTATGCTGCTAATATAAAGACTATATTAATAGTAATGAGACCAACACAGTAGTGCCCCCAGTTCATATTACACCACAGTAATGCCCCCAGTTCATTTTATGTCTTACATAAATGCTCCCATTATGCCAAACATAAGCACCTAAAATTAATATTATGCCACACATAAGTGCCCCCAATTAATATAATGCCTCATTAGCCAGCTGTGTGTGCGACCCATGTGTCATCTGTTCCACAATGAGGCCTGAGAGGAACTGCTGCGCATGCGCAGCAATTCAGTTTCAGAGATGTCTTGCAGTGACAGCTAGCCCAGCGTGCCAGACTACAGAGCGTGGCAGGCATGCCGAGGGGTTGCCAACCCCTGGTATAGAGTGTACAATACTTGTATTCTGATAGGATACAAAGAACTGTCTCAACCAGGACCTTCAAAAGAATCATGTCAAAAGTATCTAAAAACATAGCATTAATAACATCATTCTTGGATTTAAAACTGTCAAGTCATTGGCAAGTCATTAATTTACAGTGACATAGGGGTAAATGTATCATAGTGCTGATTGTACAAGTCGCCGGAAATCGGCGAGATGACAGCTTAAATTTAAAGCGGCGCTGCCTTGTAAAGGGAAACTTCCCTTTACAAGGCAGCGCCGCTTTAAATTTAAGCTGTCATCTCGCCGATTTCCGGCGACTTGTACAACCCGCACTATGATATATTTACCCCATAATGTTTATATAAAACAGAGGTAGCCTTATTTATTTTGTTTTTGATGGACCATCCCTGGTTTTAACACATTCTAAGAGATTTGGCATACACTTCCCTTTAATGTATAGTATCAATATAGCCACACTTCATAATTATATACTTTATTGTTATTGATACAGGCTATAGGTGTAAATAGGCCTTTAATTAAATTCATCTCTTTTATATGCTTTCATATACAATTTAACATGCAAGAATCATCCATTCCTACAAACAGTAAACAAGTAATATAAACTGAATTAAATCAATGGAGTATCAATCATATTGACTGGAAGCAACTCTTCCCCCCTTTCCCCTCTCCATTATTATTATCATCTATTTATATTCCGCAGAGCTGTACAGAGAACTTACATCAGTCCCTGCCCCATTGGGGCTTACAGTCTAAATTCCCTAACATATATACAGACACTCAAACTAGGGTCAATTTGTTAGCAGCCAATTAACCTATCAGTATGTTTTAGGAGGAAACAAGAGCACCCAGAGGAAACCCACGCAAACACAGGGAGAACATACAAACTCCACACAGATAAGGCCATGGTCAGGAATTGAACTCATAACCCCAGTGCTGTAAGGCAGAAGTGCTAACCACTTAGCCACCGTGCTGCCCAAAAAACCTGTGTTTTGAAGGGACAAACTGTCAGCTTCTTGGGGATCAATCTAATTGAAGGACTGTCCATCTTTTCTGCCTGCCCCAAGCATACAGATTATATGTAAGTGATGCTCTGTACTTTCATCCCATTTGTTTTTATAACTGTTTGCAATTTTTTACTTGTATGTCAAATCTTTAACTTTTTTTTTATTATCTGTAAGCATTGTACTTTTTGTATATTAAATCTAAAATTTAATAGTTCTGCCCTTATTGCTCTAAACAAATCCATTGCCTGTTTAGAAGAGACAGATTGCTTGGCTGGATTAACTCTTTAAAAGCCAGTGTGTGAAGGGTTAACTGTTTAGCTACCAGGGCACAGAGTGTGCACAATTGGGTGATTAAGTCATAGGTTTGGTACGGGCCTTATTCGTACCTGGTGGCAGTTGCTGTGAGGTGTGAAGCGTGCGTCTGTGTTGGGAAAAGAGACCAGCAAATCTGTAGCCTTAGAGAGGTGAGTGTGAGATTTGCGTTGGAATCCTGTGTGTTCCCTGACAGTAAGCTTCCATGTCACGAGTGCGCAGAGGACGGTTTGGGACCAATAAAGGGGTTCAGGAGCGGTTTCCTGACAAAATAGAGGTGATATATTGTATGACTGTTGGAATATATGATAAGATATCTAATCAGGGAGTAGCCATAGGGGCTTATCCCTGACAATCTTCATTACAGTGAGAGGCTTAGCGCAGCTGCTGCTGTACTAACCTGGTCAGCAGCAATGGCTCCCGAGTCCTTTATACCAGACTTGCCAACTCTCCCGAAATATCCGGGAGACTCCCGCATTTTGCGAGAGTCTCCTGGGCGAGTGTGGCAATCCCCCGCATCTGGATAATTCTGCCCACTTCCTAGTGAAGTGGGCAGAATTAAGTCCCAAACGCCGCGATTCCCGGTGAATCGCGGCGTTTGGCCCCGCCCCCCGCTGTCAAATGACGCATTTTGCGTCATCACGTCATGGGGGCAGGTCCAAAATGACGTCACTTGGAGCCCCGCCCCCCCCCGTCACGCCCACCTCCTCTGCAGGCTCCCGGATTTCACCAACAGAAAGTTGGTAAGTATGCTTTATACAGCTCTTCTGGGTGTCAGGACAGCAGCTCCTCCACCAGGTGCGGATCTTCTTGTCCCACGCCATTGCCGGCTACAACGTAACCGTGGGTGCAGAGAGCCGCATATTAGCTCTCTGTACAGGGCCGGTGCTTGCATGTCTGGTGCCCCCCTGCAAAAAAAAAATTTGTGCCCTCTTCTTTTACCATTATTTGTTCATTCAATAATACTTTGCTTCTTTCAACACAAATCATATAATAAACTTTACTAAAGAGAATAATACAAATAACATTTCTTGATATTTATTTTTAGGAGTTCTGGCGGTAAATGTATCAAATAGCGATTTTTGCAAATATCCAATATCCGTGGTTTTCCATGGAAAATTTAAATCTGCAATGACTTTAAAGGCAAAACTTGCCTTTAAAGCTATTGCCGCTTTAAATTTACCATGCAAAGTCGCTGGATATCAGCAATTTGCAAAAATCGCTATTTGGTACTTTTACCCCCTGGATGCAACTCTCCACCCCTCTCCCTCTCCAAATTTTTCACTTTAAGGCACCCTTAGTGTCTCAGTCATTTTTTCAAATCACCCCTAGACCAAAATAAAAACATAAAAGGTAAAATAGAGGGGGCCATCTCTTACTTAATCATACTCATCTCCTTCATTAAACTGTGCCCCTTCATCATCACCACCACGCTGTGTACCCTTGTGATCACACTGCCCCCTTCATGCTGCTTTTGCTCCCCTTTATCACATTGTGCCATGCTGGTTTTCCCCCCTTCACCTGGCCCCCAATCATCACACTGTGCCATGCTGCTTTTGTCCCCCTTCATCACACTGTGCCATGCTGCTTTTGTCCCCCTTCATCACATGGTGCCATGCTGCTTTTCCCACCTCCACCTGGCCCACCTTCATCACACTATGCCATGCTGCTTTTCTCCCCTTCATCACACTGTGCCATTCTAAGTCTCCCTCCCCCTTCATCTCAATGTGCCATGCTGCATTTTGCCCCCTTCATCACACTGTGCCATGCTGCATTTCCCCTTTCATCACACTGTGCCATGCTGCTTTTTTGCATGCTCTAATTGTTTGCTGTTCCTGTTTATTACCCAAACATATTAATTACATATCCGATTACATATGTCGTGCATGTGAGCTTCATTCACTTCTCAAATACAGCATTGTAAGAGGCCCCGAGTTTACCCCTCACTGAAAAACTTGTAGACTCCGCCCTCTGCAATGACACTGCGTGTATAATAATGTCCAGTCTACTCCCTCCCTGCACCACAGCCAATCATCCCTGGTAATGTGACAGGAGGATGGTGCTAGAGCTCCAGCCTGTATCATAGATAGTCTGTGTACCCTACGCTGTCTGTCAATGTAGACGTTTCGGACACGCCCAAGGTAAGAATATACTGGAATGTACATATTAATCAAAGCGCTGTGTGATTAGTAAGCATCTAGTCTACCTATGTACTTACTGGTTATGTATGAATAACATGGATTGGGTCGTTTCACTGAGTATCATGCGCAGTGTACAAAATGGGATAACAATCCTGTTTACTTCCTCAGAGCTTCTCTTATTGTTAGAGATTACACGAGGAGTTCTAAAATACTGGTAACATGCAATGCAATAGGGGTTTATTGTATTTAAGTCTAACGTGTACAATTGATTTACATCATTTTTATGTTTATGTATGTCAGAGTTAGGCAATCTGCTGCTCTCATAAAGTAATATAACTGGTTTAGACAATCTGTCGCTCACTAGCTACTGTAGCCAGTCATGCTGGCAATTGTAGGTTCACAACACCCGTTGCCTAAACTTTATAATTAAATTGCATGATACTGTATGGATGCTGGGGGACAGTTGCAGTAGTGTATAAAAATCTATGTATTCCTGTGTAGTATTGTAGTTTGCTTCCTGTAGCAGACACTGTTTCTCTCCTAATTACCTTTTTTATGGCAGGTTTATTACAGTTGCTGTAAAACGAAAAGATACTGTTACTGGAGATGAAACTATTCATTAATTACATAGGGCCAACATATTACACAGTGCTTTACAGAAAATATTTAACCATTACTTTAGAGTATAAATTCTCTGCCATATAAAAACATTTTTTTATTTTTTTAAAGCCTGAGTTACGATGCTTCCAGTCACCCAGTGCTGTGATAAAGCCAGTACCGGGGGCTTGGGACCGGATCCTTCCCTAAAGAGAAAGGGCCCCTTCCTCCACATTCCCCAGAGCCATAACGCTCTGTTGGGGAATAAGGATCTTCAGGCTCCCCTGCGCCATAGCTGGGGGGGCTTGATATCACCATCCCCGTGGTCCCTTAAAGGGAAAGGGTGATCAGGCCAACCTCCGCCGCAAGGCTTGAGTGAGCCCCTTTCTCCCCGAGTTTGGACAACTGGTTCTGCAGCTCACCCAATAAGGGGGGAGTTGCAAATGACTTGGAGAGAGGGTAGGCCATAGGAATCTAACCCAAACCCCTCAAGATCAAATGTAACAAAGCAAAACAAAAAGTTAAAAAAAGTCCTTAAAGTTTGTGTTCAATAAATAAAAGTAACCTAGGCCAGGGAAAGAAATATAAAAGGTTGCAGGGAGGATCAAGTGCTAGTGCCTTAAGCTGTGTACATCCAACTAACATGCCGATCACACAATAAACAACATTTGGTAAGATATTGCATTAATGTGTACGCTCTCACAGTCATGTTTTATTGTGCCAATAATATCATTGTATCGTTTAATTTGATTTTATAAACTGACTAAAAATCACGATCAGCGATGGAACGCTGTCAGGCAATTGTGGAAATGTGTATGCACTCAGGACCAGCAGTGTAGGCAGATATCTATAGAGTGTGCAGAGTCATGGCCTTTCAGCAGACGGTTATGAGAGATGTAGAGCACAGATCTGATGGTAAATCGTGCAGGTGTGTACACATAAATCTGCATGATCATCGGGACTCTCAGTCGGTAAAATCTTTGCAGAAATTATATCTACAATAATTATCTGTAGTGTGTACCTAGATTTGCTCAGTGCTAACGGTGTGAGTTCTGATCCTTCCACTAGTGCATTTTCAGGTCAACATTTGGTCCTGTCCTGAAAAAGTTTATTCAGTCCCAAATAGTGTATTCAAATCAGTTTATATCCTTTTCGTAGACAAATATAAATGCAGCATTTTTTTTTAATCCAAACTCTCCACATTATTAATTCTGGTTTGTGACTGGAAAAGTGATCCTTTAAAGACATTGAAATATGAAAATATAACATTATATACACTTGCTAATGATCCATCTTATTTAAGGATATCAGAAGGATTAAAATATACTTTTTGTACCGAGTGACCATTTTTTGCTTTAGCTATTGAAGTATTTAAGTGCAGTAATATGTTTTGCAATCATCAACTTTTGCAATGATTGCTCTTGCAATACATACCCACTTCCTTGTGATAGTTTAGGCTGCTTTCCAAGCAGACACCCATTCACTATCAGACCTACTGTGATAGCATAAAGTACTTTACTCTCGCCAGTACAATGTGCTCTCACACAAAAAAGAACAACAAATGCCAACACTTCACCAGAGTTTCAGCTCGGGGGTTATTTATACCTGTGCTGAAACTGCATTAAAAGCTATTTTTTTTTCCAAGTAATATATAAAAACCAAGGTATTGGGTTACATACTACATCAGCAAATAAATGCTCATGTAGCATTTCATTGTCAGTTCAGATATCTTAGGCTTGTAATCACAGGGGTCTATGTATTAAGGCACTTGGAGAAAAGAATAGCATATCTCCACTTTTTCTGCCACTTTTACCCCTTCCATCTGGCAGTGGAAGAAGAGTCAAAGTGGAGTGAGGGCGTGCACGCCTGGTAGCCCTACTGTCTTCTCTCCTGCCTGCCCCAATTCCTCAATCACCTCTGCTTCAGTTTTGAGCATAGCTGTGTTATATGTAACACACAGGGACTTATGTTAAAAAACACACCTGATTTTTTCATGGGTTTGCTGCTTTAATAACGTGTACCACAAAGTACAATGGACACAGAGAATGAATAGTATACATTGGTATATTCTTCTTATGCTGGGGCAAGACTGCAGCTGAGAACTTTACTGGCAGTTGTAGTCCTTGAAAATGTAACTTTTAAATCAAACCTGGATCACATGGATACACTAAGTTTAACAATAGAACATAATTAGGAGCAGGTGCAGCTCCTGATGTACTGGGTTTCCTGATGTTTGTACCGGCCCAGTGACGCTCTCTTTTCTTTTTCTGCCACCTGCCTGCTTCAACCAGGCAATAGTGTTGTCAAAGTCTTTCCTTCATCATCTTCCAGTTCATGCAGATGGAAAGGAGGAGGAGCTTTGACAACACACTGTCTATTTGTAGAAAGGCCCCTCTCTGGATGAGCAGGAGCTACAGACATTGCTGGATTACAAAGCTCTTGCTCACGAGAGACACAGGGCCACAGGTAAGTAATATTTAGTATTATTGTTTAACTTACCGAATTTCCCCCATATAAACAGTTAAATGCCAGATTAGGAAAGCTAGTACTTGTTTTTGTTTAGTGAGTTTGACAATGTCTGTACAGCTTTAAATTGCTTTGTGATTTAGATATTGTTAACCTCTGAGCTTATGAAATGCATTGATTCAGCTTGAACATACGTGCAAACCTTAAAGGTTTTTAGCACAATTCTGGTTTTGCCTAAATGTGAATCTGCATTTATCTATAACTGTAATTCTCTAACCCAAATTGAAATATAAGATTTGATCATTTTAGCCCATCTTCTTATTAATATACAAGTGTTCGGATTCTGTTTATTTTTCATATGTATTTTTTGTAACATTATTTTATATTCAACACACATATGGAATCAGAACATTGTTAGTCATAAGATTAAATGCTGGGAAGCTACAGTGCTTTAGGATGCAATATAGTTTTGATCTGGCTCAGAACCATTTTAAAGATTTTTGGCCTAGACAGTAGCCGACATCAGTGTCACTTGTGTATCTGACACCATAATGAACGTAATTACTTTACCTATTTTAAAAGAATTTCAACAGTAGGAGCAAGACAACCATCATTTTGAGCAAAACTGTGAAATAAGCTGGCTGCCAACGTCTAACAATAAGTTTACATGTATTGCGACAAAGAAGTACAAAGACCTTACATTATGTACACTTACCCTTCTGTATCAATCTCCCATTGTTCTATAGACTAAGATTGCGAGCAGGGCCCTCTTACCTCTCTAGAGGTTTGTCTGTATTACCCAGTATTGTTTTATTACTGTTTGTTCCCAGTTGTAAAGCGCGTTGCTGGCGCTATATAAATATTGATGATGATGATGACATGTACTGAGACAGAGAAGTACAAAGCCCTTACATTTTAGAGCTTACAAATTAATATAACCTAGTACATATATCTGCAGGCATTGATATTACAAGTTTGGTTGCAGCAGTGTTAGACCTCATGCACTGGCATTAAATATGTGCTCAATGCATGTAAACAGGTTCCTGAAAATGGAACCCATTGTTTCTAATTACCCTATATCCACTTTCATTGAAAGTGCATTTGCACTAGTTGCGGCACCATTGCATTTTACTGCAAGTGAACACATTGGAGATGTTTAGTTGACCTCTACTGAAAGAAAAGACGCTGTTAACAGCTGCATATCAAACACATTGTAAAGCAAAACAAACACCAGTCGTATATGGTCATATAAATGCACGATGCAGCTTCATCTCTAGACAGCAGATATATAGATTGTTAAGAGAACAGTGCAAGTTTACTGTCAGTTTTTCCATGACCTTGAGTCAAAAAATAATCAAGAAATATGAGAATGTTTCTATATGTGTACTTTCACATTAACTCTTAGTTTGAAAATTGGCAAATGGCACAAAGGAATAACCCTAGAAATTGTTGAATGACAGGTTCCCCACAAAATGCAGATGTCATGCTTAGTAGTATGTGCTCTGCATAATGACCTCTGAAAACCCCCATCTCCTTTCACAGGTTTGGCTACTTGCCTCAGCCTGTACAGATAATTTAATGTGAAGAAAAGTGTCTAGTCATTGTGAGCTGTCTTAAACACCCTTCACATGCCTTCCTCATATATGTAACTATAAAAGGAAAATAGTGCTACAGTATACTAGAGACAGAGTGAGTGACTTGCATCCTATTTATATAGATTTACTATAATCTGGTTTGGTAAAGAGGCAAAACCGCTAGAAAACTGCCTCAAAACCACAGCTCAATAAAGTGCCACATTACACATCGCCATCCCGATGTTTACCATGATAAGATTGCAGACCTTTCGATTTGATGTTTGACAAGCCGCTGTAAAAAAGAATTGCCACAAAAACAGCCAGAAGAAAGTGGTGGTGGTCAGAGGCGAGTGCTCAGACTGCATGCTGTTATCTAACCTATCAGAAGCAGCTGTAGAAGAAAGCCTGACTTTTTTTCTTGTGGTTTTGAAGAAACTGCAGGCGTGTTAGGCCACATGGTCGGCAAACTGAAATATTTTGCAACAATAGAAAATAACTAAAGTTGATAATATTCAGAAATAATGTTGATTTTACATTCAGCAGAGGAACATTCTTATATTGTTTTGTCATATTTTTTATTTATTTTTTAAAATCCCAGTCATTGTATTTTGCAGAAAATATTGTCTTTATCATTTATAAAAAAATGATCTAATAGCGGAGTGTGTTAGTGTGTGTGTGTGTGGAAAAAACTACCGGGTGACAGAGTGCTCAAGCTGCAGCGCCACCTGCTGGGCGGAATTATATACTACACTGACCTACTAAATTCTTAGCATTATCTTCTAATATATAAAAGCCTAGCAGCGTGTGTTAGTGTGTGTGTGTGTGGAAAAAACTATTTTCTCAGAAAGGGCTCATCCAATTGACCTGAAATTTGGTATACTGACATTATTTGACAAAAAAATTATAAAAGTGAAGTCAGTTAACTTCCATCATCCCCCCTTCCCCCCGTGGGTGGGGTAGTAAAGGCTAAATTTACGAGTTGAGGGCTCAAACTCATTTTCGTGAGGTAATTTTACCTCATGAACACACATGCTGTGTTAGTGTGTGTAAAAAACTACCGGGTGACAGAGTGCTCAAGCTGTAGCGCCACCTGCTGGGCGGAGTTATATACTACACTGACCTACTAAATTCTTAGCATTATCTAATATATAAAAGCCTAGCGGCGTGTGTGTGTATATATATCTGTGCTCTAGCTACTGGGAGAGCAGAGGCTGACTGCAGAGAATATATATATTTACACATATATACATATATATGTATATATGTGTGTGTGTATATATATATATATATACATACACACACATATATATATGTGTGTGTATATATATATATATATATATATATATATATATATATATATAAATATATATGTGTGTGTGTATATATATATATATATATATATATATATATATATATGTATATATATGTGTGTGTGTGTATATATAGCCGCAACTAAAGAAACCAGCAGCCACAGGTGGTAAAAGTGACAACAACAGGTAGGATAGTCTGTCAAATGTTCTGAGTCTAGCGCAGGCTTGGCTAACCTGTGGTACTCCAGGTGTTGTGAAACTACAAGTCCCAGCATACCCTTCCAGCAATAGGCTGCTATATATTGGCAAAGCATGCTGGGGCTTGTAGTTTCACAACACCTGGAGTGTCACAGGTTAGCCAAGTCTGGTCTAGTGGGACAATCCTGATTTTTGGTTACTGTTCTGCCCAATCTAAGGGGCAGG
Organism: Mixophyes fleayi; assembly: GCF_038048845.1. NCBI lineage: Eukaryota > Metazoa > Chordata > Amphibia > Anura > Limnodynastidae > Mixophyes > Mixophyes fleayi. Next base: position 105,137,652 of record NC_134405.1, on the reverse strand, counting down.
TCAAGACTGTGTATTCTTTATCAGTTACTAGTTATCATTTATTTAGTATACTCTACAAAATGATAGTTAGAATCTGATTGGTTGCTATAGGCAACATCTCCACTTTTTCAAACCCACAGTTTAGTAAATATACCCCCACGTCTCTTTTACCAACAAAAGTTGCACTAATGGGAAGACAGTATTTTATTTTAGTTAAATAATGGGATTCCGAGAACAAGGGAGCACTCTTTGAAATTGGAGGGAGAAAGACTGTAAGGTAATATAAGGAAATGTATTTTTTTTTTTTTTTGCAGAAAGGGTGATAGATCCACAGAATCCCAGCAGTTGTGTGGGGCTACTTATATAAGAAAATTATTTAAAAAAGTATAAGGGAAAAACATAACACAGCAAATGACCAAAAAAACAACAATAGCACAGTTTTTAAATGTTGCTTTGTCAGTTATAAATATGGTGCACCTAACAGGTTACATGTTTAGTGCTCATATACCATTTTCATAGATGTCTCCAAATATACAGAGGAATGCAGGACAGTTCACTTCCATGCCAGTAATATTGTGTTATGTGGATCATGTGACCTGTTTCCTATTACTGGTGTGAACGTGCAGGAAAGCACTACCTAGATCTGTGCTGTCATCACAAGGGAGTGGAAACATAGTTAAGGATTTGCTTTCACACTAAAGAAAAGGAATGGTCTCATTTATAGCCTGAATTGCTGCAAGTGTCGTTTCTGCAGAGCAATACTTCATCTGAACATCTTTTTCTTCCTTGACTTGATTACATGAAAAATAAACTTGCTTTTCAAGTTGAAATACTGTAATTGTATCACACTTTAATTCAGTGGATGCTGTTTAAATACAGACATAAAGACATACTCCTTCTGCAGAGTGAAAATGGCCATGCACTGCTCTACACAGCAAGGAACGGCCCTAACACCGTGTCTTCTCATCCCTTTATCTTATTTCAATACAATTGACTCACAAAATCAACTCTCATTTTCACACCACACCACAAGGAATCTAGGTGCATTTGCGCAAATTAAGGCACACGTTGGGAACAAAACTGAAATCCGTCCAGACAGGTCTGTAATTTGCACCTGTGCGTATTCGTATACATTGTTTAGTTAAAATACACTCATGCTTTCCGGCATGACCCTTACCACCCAGTACATATTGGGGGTAAACTTATCAAGCTGCGGGTTTGAAAAAGTGGAGATGTTGCCTATAGCAACCAATCAGATTCTAGTTATCATTTATTTAGTACATTCTACAAAATGACAGCTAGAGTCTGATTGGTTGTTATAGGCAACATCTCCACTTTTTCAAACTCGCAGCTTGATAAATTTTCCCACTTATTTCCAGTTAGTGACGAGTGATGATTACATTGATATTAAAGTAAAGTGTTTTTAACATCAGTTATTAAATTAATTCCTGGTTACTGCAGTTGAACAATAAGTGGGGACATTAGTAACAAATCACAGTGTATAGGATGAAATGGAACATGATTCAGGGTGTATGATTTTCCTGCTTGCAGGTTGTTTATGATTTTAGAGAACCTTATAAATGTTCCTTATTTGGACACCAGTGACGATAAAAGAGCTGATATTTCAGTGGAGATTAGTGAGTACAGAGTGAGATGCCCCTTTACCTAGAAACGATATGACTTTGAGACGTGAAGAACCACACCTTGCACAAATAACTTCCTTGCTGAGACTCTCTGTAAAGCCACCTTCAGAAAGTCCATATAGGAGAGTAGACCAGCTAATTCACTTTATACCAGGGAGTATTCTGTGCACAGCATTTATAAGTGATCTACAACTCCCAGAATCATTGCTAAATAGTGCCAAGCTGAAAGACAGTAGCAGCTTGTATATATTTTTTTTTAAAACTGTTTATTGTTCAGGTATAACAAATTAAATAAACATACATTGTTAGGTACATCAATATTGCACTGTACTAATATATTTTCAACTTTTATACAGATGGGGAGGGAAGGGATGGAGGGTGCAAATAAAATAAATGAAGGAGGATGGGACGCATCCTATGATTCCAAACATTTAAATCCAATACACATTGATTCAAGCATCATCAAACCTTTTTATGACATTGAAAATTGAAAATTTATATGGCATCAAAATACATAAGATTAAGACTAAGATTAAAATTAAGGTCAGAATTAGGGTTTTGTGGAGGGAATGTCAAGTTGAAAGAGGAGCAGAAACTAGATGTTACACTTGTTTCAGATAATACAAGATGGCTCAGATAATCTCAGGCACTGTAAATCTTTCATAAATAAAGAACATTAAAGTCGTGTCAATAAACACCACTTGGTTCCCTCAAAAACTTGCATAATTCGAGTTTGTATATGGGGTTCTAAAGTTTCAATGTATATACCCCACTTAGTATAAAACCCTTTAATGCCTTTTTCCAAATCTGAGAATGTAGCACGTCTATGAAAGTATAGAATATCCAACAATTCCGGAACAGTTGGAGACGCACGTGTAGTCCTTTTACCTAGTAGGGCTTTCCATTAGTAAGGATATAATCTGAGTATTCGATTCCATTGGCAGCCATACATGCCCATGCCATGACACTACCACCACCATGCTTCACTGATGAGGTGGTATATTTTGGATCATGAGCAGTTACTTTCCTTCTCAATACTCTTCTCTTCCCATCACTCTGGTACAAGTTGATCTTTGTCTCATCTGTCCATAGGCTGTTGTTCCAGAACTGTAATGGCTTTTTTAGAAGTTGTTTGCCAACTCTAATCTGGTCTTCCTGTTTTTGTGGCTCGCAAATGGTTTACATCTTGTGGTGAACCCTCTATATTCACTCTTGTAAAGTCTTCTCTTGATTGTTGACTTTGACACATATACACCTACCTGATTTGGATGTAAATACCCTCAAATTAAAGCTGAAAGTCTGCAGTTAAAGCACATCTTGTTAGCTTCATTTCAAATCCATTGTGGTTGTGTATAGAGCCCAAAATATGAGAATTGTGTCGATGTCCCAATATTTATGGACTTGACTGTATGTTCTATCTGCATTTAGCTTGTTAAGATACGTTAAGATATTTCTCCTTTTCATCTAAGAGTTTATACCATGAACATTCCAGGAGCAAAATATTAAAGCATCCTGCATCCTATTATATTATCATATTCCCCTCGCAAATCATCCAGATATATCATGCCCATTTCTGTGTTCAACAGGATAATAGTGTTTAAATACTTGTCATTTTGGAATCGAGGAACATAAAATAAGTAAGGTATATAGGAAAAATAGAAAAGAGGTATGAAAAACCAAAGTCAAAACCCACTTCGTGAGGATAGTAACATCTATACCTTATGGGTAAATCTAACAGAAATTTAGATATAATAAAGACAGCAATAGCACGGTCTCTAGTAGATGACAACCTAAAATATAAGCTACCATAGTGTAACTCTGATGTTTACATCAAAGTAATAAATAACAGTAACCAATAAACAACATTGCAACTAAATCGTACAAAAATAATACATTCGTAAGTATACAAAAACCTAAAAGCAAGTAATACTTCTTAGTATTATACTCATCTCTCCAGGTCAGCTGATTCAAACTCATGGTTTATATATTTCTAGACAGTCAGTCTTTCTGATTCTTCCTCATCAAGATATGCTTGTGCATTTTCAGCAGTGTTGAAATCCTTAAAGTTTTTGCCATTAAACAAACGCAGTTTTGCCAGGTACATGAGAGCAAACTTCTTTCCTTCCATCACTAAACGTGTACAGGCAGGCGACATTTCCTTACGTGCTCTGGATACCTCAGATGAGTACTCTTGAAACAACGTCAGCTTCTTTTCTTGACACAGGATCTTTTCAGCTTGTTTCGCTGCAGACCAAAAACGGACCTTGTGAAAATAATTTAGGCATTTGAAGATGACTGTACGGGGCTTCCTGTCCAGATTGTCCCTAGTTGGTTACTAGGCAATGAGCCCTTTCTATTTCTAGGCCTCTCACATCATCTGTGATTTTAAGTCTTGCTGGCAGGTCATATTTAAGGAATTGAATCAAAGCTGACCCTTAAATGGTTTCCCGCAATCCTACCAATCGTAATTTATTATGTCTTGAACTATTTTTGAGGTCATCAATTTTATTGAACATTTGTTTGTGATCTTTGTGCAATAAAGCAACTTGTTGTGTTAAGGAAGATACTTCTTGCATTTGTTCACCAATATGCTGCTCATTGATGCTGACCTGTTTATTTGTTGTTGCTATCTGGTCTGCAAATTCTTTAATAGCTTCTGTAAATTTTGTAGCCTGTGTTTGCACTAAAGGTTCCATTGTTTCTCTTATTGCTTTGATAAAAGGAGCTTCAGTCGCCAGATTGTCTGAATCAGAATTCATTTTCCCGGAGGTATTAGCAGCGGAATCTCTATTTTTCTTTTCCAGTTTAGACCTCTGCGACTTGGCAGATGCTGGAGCATTCATAAATGTTTCCATTCTTGGGCCAGATAGTACTCAAAGAATTGTAGTTGCAATCTTATATGAGGTTGTGATGCTACCAAGATCCCTCCCTACATCCAATCTTTTACATATTCATATCATCTCAATATTCAAACATGCTTGGTACAACTTATATTGCCACTCTGAACTTATCAGCAGAGTAATTTTATTGTCGTTGCCAGTAATGTGCTGAACTAATAGTGTTGCTATCAAGACGTGTGTCTAAATCAGGCCTGTCCAACCTGCGGCCCTCCAGATGTTTGTGAAACTACAAGTCCCAGCATGCCCTTCCAGCTATTAACAGGTTGTCTACTGGCAAAACATGCTGGGGCTTGTAGTTTCACAACACCTGGAGGGCCGCAGGTTGGACAGGCCTGGTCTAGATGTACAAGGCACTGTGTTCTGCCAATTAGCCACAAGATGGCAATATTATACAGTTTGTAAAGAGGAAAACTCAAAGACCTAGCTTCACTGATACTGTTTAACCTTGTATTATCTGGAATTATTTAACAGCACCAAAGTCTTAGAGCCTTACACTGAGTAGTAATATGCAGAATCCAGAATCAATGGAGTAATTTTCATAGGTATTTTAGGCAGAGAAAGACACTATGTCTAATATTATACACACTGTCCAAAAAAGCGATAGTGACACACTTTTCCTGCTGCAGTGCTGCTGGTTTGTGCCAAAATGTAATGCAGAAATTACTGACCCAATGACGTGTCATGCTCCAATCCTCCTTCTCAAACGCTGGACATCTGCAGGCTGTCAGCGAGCATGCAGGCAACAATGTGACATACACAGCTGTACTGGTTCTTGTTGTTTAGGAGCCACCGCGGATATAAGAAGCCTGCTCTGACACTTGCTGGCACTTACTTCGGTGTCTTGAAGGGAGGTTAGTCTGCCACAGTTATAACACAGACCCGCTGATGCAACAGGCCGTTTGGTGTCTTCCATTTCGCGCCAAAACTGTCTCCACGTAATCTCTCAGCAGTGGAATTGTTTAGGAGGGCTTATTTTACATTGATCTTTAGCCCAGGGGTTCTGTAGTCTGGACGGATATTTTACAGATGGTATACAGCGAATCTATACCAATTGTGAGCCTAAACGTTTCACCGCTGTCAGGAGCAATTACTAGAAGCACCCGGCCTTATAGGCTGCTAAGCCACACTCCCAGCTTGTATATTTATTTTCAGGGTAATACATGCCTTCTCTTTCATCCAGTCTGGGGGACACTGCTTACCATGGGTTGTGGAGGGGAGCACGGGAGTTGGCACCTAGCTAGTTAAGTTTAGCACTGCTGACAGACCCCTCCCCTCTACAATCCCCCTGCCCCTTCCTGTTCAGTTTTTTTTAGGTGCCCATGGAGTTGGGCAGTGTTTTAGTACTGTTAGTGTTTTTTCACTTTATTTTATTTTATTTCATTTAATTCCTTTTTTATAGGAACTCCTTTTTTGGTGGCAGACCTGGGAGTGTGTTCTATTATAGAGTACACACTCCACAGAACAGCAGCGCAGGCACTGCTCTGTCAGGTGAGAGCCAGAGGCTCTGACTGGCAGAGTAAATAGGGTGCCTGAATACAGAGTGACAGGCGGTCTCTCCAGACCGCTGTCACCCTTGGGGCCTCCTCGATAACCGGCGCTGCCACTGCGGGCATGGAGTGCCGGTTATCGGAAGAAACAAAATGCCTGCGGCCATCTTGGATTTCCGCGGAGGACAGAAATCAGAAAGGGGCCATACCAAGATCCCCCCTCATTCATAGGATGGGGCATCGGGGTGCAAATCCGCTGCGGAGACCTCAATTGAGGTCTCCACTACTCTGCCATATACCACCTTTTTATTTTTATAAGGTGGCCTCTAAAGATCTACAGAGAGACAGCTAAGACATAGAGCTCCCCTGCCCTCCAGAGAAAAGTGGACTAGCCCGGTCTTCTGGCGCCAAGGAGAAGCCCGGAAAAAGGACACAGATCAGAGGGAGCAGGCACAAGGATACTGCTGTTGGACTTCTCCCTTGTTTGGCCTGTGGGCTAAGTATCTGATTATTTAAACACATTTTACTGTATTTGCTGACTGCAAAGTGGGCTAGTAGGGGTTATATTATAGTTCTCCTACTTGCCAATATATTATTTGGGTGTTTAACAAATTACAAATACAACTTTTATGTCAGATTAGTTGATTACTTGTTTTTTTCCACTGTTCTCTCTCTCTCTCTCAGTTCTCTCTGTCTCTCTCTAAATTAACTATTTAAGGCTGTGTGTTTGGTGTGCCTTCCTTTATATAAATATGACAGATAAAGGAAAGGGCCCTATGGCAAAGTATTTTACATGTTCAAGATATAATGTTAAATTACCATGTGGGCAGAAGGACCCGTTGGCTCTCTGCTCTGTCTGCGAAGCAGGGGTCCCCCCTGCGCAAACCCAGCATATTCCAGCCCCACTGACGGAGGAGCCGGCATGGGTGGCCTCCCTGACAAGGTCGGTTTCCTCTTTAGCACAGATGGTTTCACAATCCAATCAGTTGCTATCTAGTGTGGCAGCCTCAGTGGCTAATAATGCTAGTTCATTAGACCTCCCTGCTTCCACAGGTTCTATTGGAACGTCTTTACAAGGATCTTCCTCATTGCTTACGGACCAGGCTCCTGTTCCTACAGAACCGGCATGGTCCACAGCATTTATAAAGGGTTTGGACAAGCTAAACCAGTTACTTGAATCCCCAAACATCCCGCCTGCTAAAAGAAAGCAGCCTAGTTCTGCTAATCCCCTTTAGGTCCTTTCAGACTCAGAGGGGTTTTCAGAGGAGGAGGGGGAAATAAATTCTGATCCTGACCAGGTTCAACCTTTGGAACAGGAAGAGAACACTAAAAGACAATTTATAGATGATTTAGTTTTAGCGGTTAGACAGGCGTTGGACCTCCTAGAACCGGAGGATCCTACTCCTAGAGACAGAAGTCTGTTTAAGAAGGCCAAGAGGAAGGCTAATCGTTTTCCCCCTTCTGTAGAAATCAGGGAGATTGCAGAGGGAGCCTGGAAAGAGCCTGATAAAAGGTTCTCTGTTCCCAGGAGATTCTCTTCCCTGTATCCATTGCAGGAGGAAGACGTGGCTCGCTGGGAGACTATTCCTAAGGTAAATATTCCAGTAGCCTGTTTGGCCAGACACACTTTACTACCAGTCGGTTTTCAGATGGAATCCCTGAGGTCGGTAATAAACGGCTTAGAGAAGGACCAGTTTATGGCTTCCATAGACATAAAAGACGCATACCTCCACATTCCCATTTGGAGCGACCATCAGTTCCTCCTAAGATTCACAGTGGGGTCCTCCCACTATCAGTTTCGGGCCCTTCCCTTCGGCCTCTCCACAGCTCCGAGGATCTTCACGAAGATCATGTCAGTAATGGCAGCATGTCTTCACTTAAGGGGAGTTCAGGTCGTGCCTTATTTGGACGATCTGCTAATCAAATCCTCCTCAGAAATTTGCTTACGTCAGCACTTATCCCTCACCTTGGCGGTTCTCGAGAGCCTTGGGTGGCTGATAAACTTAAAGAAATCCCAGGTGGTTCCGTGTCAACGCATGGTTTTCCTAGGGCTCATTATGGACACCAGTTAGCAAAAGGTGTTCCTGTCTGCCGAGAAGATCAGTTCAATTCGGAGTATAACATCTCAGGTCTTGTCTTCTCCCAGCCCCTCAATTCACTTGTGCATGCGGCTGCTGGGAAAGATGGTGGCCTCCTTCGAGACCATCCCCTTCGGTCGGGCTCATTCTCGGTGCTTCCAGTGGGATCTGTTGACAAAATGGTCAGGATCCCACCTACGCTTGGATCTCCAGAGGATCTCGCTGTCTCCGAGGGCGAGAGAATAGCTTCAGTGGTGGCTGAATCAGGGTCACATGGGGGTGGGCAGGTCCTTTGCTCCATGGTCATGGATCATAGCCGCAACAGACGCCAGGCTGAGGGGTTGGGGCGCGGTAGTCCTGCACCTCAGGCTCCAGGGCCTCTGGTCAGTTCAGGAATCAGCCTTATCAATCAACACGTTAGAATTGAAGGCAATCATTTTAGCTCTCAGGGGGGCCCAGACTCTTCTTTAGGGCCATCCAGTCAGAGTTCAGTCCGACAATTCCATGGCTGTGGCATATGTCAACAGACAGGGAGGAACCAGGAGTGCAGCTGCAATGCGAGTGGCAGCTCAGATATTTCTTTGGGCAGAACAGTATGTTCCAGCAATCTCGGCGGTGTTCATTCCAGGAATAAAAAATTGGGAAGCCGATTACCTCAGTTGCAATGCGATGATGCCTGGGGAGTGGTCCCTCCACCCGGAAGTATTTCAGTTTCTAGTTCAGAGGTGGGGTCTTCCGGATATAGATCTCATGGCCTCCAGACACAACAAAAAAGTTCACAGGTATTGCGCAAGGGCAAGAGACCCCTTAGCGGTTGCGGTGGACGTGATGTCCATGTCATAGGAATTCAGGTTGGGTTATCTTTTTCCCCCGATTCCCATGCTTCCTCGAGTACTCAGACGAGTAAGACAAGGGGGTCGGCCGGTGATCCTAATAGCTCCCTCATGGCCGCGTCGAGTGTGGTACGCGGACATAATCTCCATGGCGGTAGGACAAGGATATCGTCTTCCGTCACGAGACGACCTTCTTCTACAAGGCCCCTTTCGTCACCAGAATTTACCTCAGCTCAGTTTAACGGCATGGCTGTTGAAGCCAGCCTCTGGAGAGCTAGGGGTTTTTCCCCCAGTGTAGTGGACACTATGATGCGAGCTCGAAAACCGGTTTCGGCTCGCATCTATCATCGTATTTGGCGAGCATATATTAGATGGTGTGAAAATAAGTCCTGTCACACATCTTCTTTTCGTCTCCCTCGCTTATTGGCCTTTCTTCAGGATGGGCTGGAAGAGGGCTCCATTTAGGTTCTTTAAGATTTCAGGTTTCAGCGCTTTGTTTTCTTTCACCTGAAGTTAGCGGACTTGCCAGACGTCAGGACCTTTCTTCAGGGAGTCTCACATATTCAGCCTCCTTATGTTCCGCCTACAGCACCATGGGATCTTAACCTGGTACTGGATATGCTTAAAGGGCCTCCTTTTGAGCCATTACCTACGGCAGATTTTAGGTGTCTTACCTGGAAGTTCGTCTTTCTTTTAGCTATTGCATCTGCATGTAGGGTTTCAGGATTAGGAGCTCTGTCTTGCCGGGAACCATATCTGGTTATCCACGAGGACAGAACGGTGTTAAGAACCCTCCCTTCGTTCGTTCCAAAAGTAGTTTCGGCTTTCCATCTGAACCAGGAAATTGTAGTTCCGGTCTTTTCATCTTCTTCCCATTCGGATCAACAGTCTATGGAAAAGTTAGATGGGGTTAGGGCTCTCCGCATTTATGTCAAAAGAACTTCTCAGATTAGACGTACAGATTCTCTGTTTGTTCTTTATGATGCTAATAAGAGAGGCTGGCCAGCCTCAAAACAGTCCATTGCAAGATAGATTACGGCAACCATTAAGCAAGCTTACATAAAGGCTAACTGTCCTGTGCCAGAGAGACTTACGGCCCATTCCACCAGATCGGTAGGGGCGTCGTGGGCAGCGAGAAATGGGGCTTCTGCAGACCAGCTTTGCAGGGCAGCCACCTGGTCCTCTGTCCACATCTTTACAAAATTTTACCAGTTTAATGTATTTGCATCCGCGGATGCAAGTTTCGCTCTTAGTGCTCTACGAGCGGGGCTTTTAGAGTAGTCCCACCCTTAGGGGACTGCTTTAGAACGTCCCCATGGTAAGCAGTGTCTCCCAGACTGGATGAAAGAGAAAATAGGATTTATGTACTTACGTTAAATCCGTTTCTCTGATTCAGTCTGGGGGACACTGCGATCCCTCCCTTCTGCTTTTCTTCTGTGTATCCTTGTTTGATTAGCCTTTTCTCCATGGGCTTTTTAATTAACTGAACAGGAAGGGGCTGGGGGATTGTAGAGGGGAGGGGTCTGTCAGCAGTGCTAAACTTAACTAGCTAGGTGCCAACTCCCGTGCTTCCCTCCACAACCCATGGTAAGCAGTATCCCCCAGACGGAATCAGAGAAACGGATTTAACGTAAGTACATAAATCCTCTTTTTTCATTTTAGTGAACTACCTGTTCGGACTTACATGAACATTGCTGCCTTAGCAGTGACTGTTTCTCTTGCCATCTGTGTACATGGTTGAGGAATTTTTGAGCATAAAAGTTCAAATAGAAAATGTAATTTGTTAGGATGATCTTAATGTCTACTGTACATAAAATGCATTTTTACAGTTGCTCCTGATTGCCAACACATGTTATAGCATGCATACATGGCTCTCATCACTACTGATCAGGACTTAGACTAGCCCTGTAGCTGGAGCAAGAGCAGCAGAAAATCGAGTACCTTTGAGATTCCCGCAGCTTGATACGGACATGGTTGCTTGCGCTTAAGTTTGTCACGTCTTTACTGTACATTGACTATGGCAAAATGCCCATTCCCTGCCCCGTTCACTGCCAGAAATCGTAGACTGTAGTAAGTGTCCTTTGCGTATGAGCATGAACTGAACGCTGCTGCATATAGTTGCGTATGGTCTGGTTCTGGGCATGAAATTTGTGTACTATACGCACAAAATCTGTATTTATGTTCCTTGATTAATCAGGCTCAGTATGATCTAAATTATGTTGTGATATTTTTGGGTGTATTGCTTAAAAAATAATTGAATACACATAATTTTACCTAAACTACATAGGCTCTGTATCTAATAAACAGAACAAATAGCAAGATTCATTTTAATGTATATTTCTTTGAGTGTACTAATTATGTGAAAATTATCAAAGGTAGAGTCATTCAGAGGCATATTTTGTATTATTTTGTCTACTATTGCCTACTTAATCCAAATTAAATAACATTATAGGTTTTTTTTATTACTGGAAGAACATAGAATTCACTTGGATAGCCTAATGAAAGTTATTTTCTGTCTCACTGGCACAAGGTATTGTCACGAATGTTAAAGTTGTTTTTTTTTAACTATAGGCAGTGTCGGACTGGGGCATGAAGGGCCCACCGGGGAACTGCAACACTAGGGGCCCACCAGAGGGGGTGTGGTCAGCCATCATAGAGGCGGGACCTGACACTAGAGGGGGAGTGCCTGTCTGACAGGAAGTCATTGACTAAGACTCAGACTGTCACAAAAGCAAATCAGTGGATGTTAGCCTAATAATGTATGGATTTATTTTATTAATTCAATGGGGAAAAAGTTAATGAAGTCTTAAAATTAGAGACCTGGTTAGTCCTATAGCAATATGCAAAATCATATTCCCTGTAAATATATATATTTGCGAAATGTGCTAAACATACTTGCATGACAAAATGTTTCTTAGCTGACAACTGAAGAATTTGCATTCATTTCTAACAGTGTAACAGAGATTTTCTGTTTTGGAATAATAAATGCCCAAGCACGTTGCATAACATACCTCTAACAGAATTTAGGATCTCAAATAAATTACTACTGGTTTCTAATGATGGGTCAACTGAAACCCATTAGCTGCATTTTACAAAATAAAAAGGAAAAGCGAAAAAGAAATAGGAGGAGTAGTTTCACTGCAATGAAATGGGATTATCGTGTCTGGACAGGCAGGGTGCAGGATAGATGGGTAGTTCAGCGCTCCCTATGGTGAAGTGTAGATAGTAGCAGCCTCTTGGGATCGGGGAGATGGGGAAGGGAGAAGGCAGTAGGGTGAAATGGTAGCTCAGCCCTTGGTTGAGTATACAAAAATAATGGTAAATCCCTGGGCACATGTAGGACAGCTTAAATAATAAACATTTATTGAAGTACATACAAGGTACATAGAGTTGCAACTCAGTTGGGTAACTTTACATTCAGTTACAATATTATGCAGATAACTCCCAAACCTCTGACATACAAAGCTACAGTTCATCAATTGATGTAATAGTGCTGAGGTGGTGTAAATAATGCCCAGGGTGGAAGTGTCCACAGTTGAACAGATATGTGAAAGAATAACATAAATCACGATTCCTCAAATTGTCACTGTTTCCAGGGCTGTAAGGTATCAGTCCACTAACGTGCTGGTAAACAGTGGTAAAGTCTCGTAGCGGGTCCTTGATCAAGAAATAAGGCAGATATAACCATCGGATACAGCCAGAAGTGGAGTCTGGTATTCGGACTTACCCTTTAGTAGAACAGGGCTACAGCTATGCTGCAGACATCATCCGTTTACCTGGTCGCTCCCGTCTGTAAAGACTAGTTGCCGTGGGGACGCTTCAGCGTCCTGCTGCCAGGCGGAAGACTCGGTCTTCCAGTAGTGAAATTGCGCATGCATGCAATCACCAGCTCCCGGGTGTTCTCTTCCTCTGTCTACCTCACAAGGGGACTGTTCACTTGCATATTGCTGACTAGGGAGGGGCGATCGCAAGCAGCGGGGACGCCGGAGAGGACCCTGGTGAGGACCTCCAGGTAAGCTCCGCCCACTGGGAAAAGGGGGTGTGGCCGTAAGGTAGCCGGGCCTACCGGTCATTTAACCGGTAGCCCGCTGGGCCAGTCCGACGCTGACTATAGGTTTATGCTGCAGTGCATAGTAACAACTGCAAGCATGTAGTGTTTTACAATAGCTGACCTATTGACCTTGCCAAGATCACTGTTATTAAAGTAATTTTATCGTTTTCAAATAAGCATTGCCCAAGCGATTGTATTGTGTTTCTAACGCACAAAGTGATTTATTTTAGCAGATGTAAATAGTCAACAATTCAATACATTATTATATTATGATAAAGTACAGTACAGCCAATACCAAAAGATAAATACATACCAATGCTATCGCATGCGCTCGCTGCGCACCCACGGGACCCGGTGGACAGTATATCTGTTAGAATACTGTGTCAGAGTTGACTGAGGCTGGGTGTGCAGCTATGATCATATATACACATTCAGTGTTACAGAGAACAATAGAGATGACGTAGTTTGTTTCTATAGGTCCAGACGTTGGGTGGTTCCAGGGTAAACAGGTCATAGGCTGATTCAATCTAAGGAATCCAAAGGTGGGGGTCGTCTCTCCAGGGGGTCTGCTCCTTTCATAGCCAGCATCATACAAAGGTTTATTCTCTAATATCAATAACTAAAGTATGCAATGTGCGATCTCTTCGCCGACTGCACCGGACAGCTGCTGATGATTAGGGGATCAATATGATATCAGGCATGACACCTTTCCTATAACCTAAACCTTTAATAACACTAAAATGTACATATAATCATATTATATATATATATATATATATATATATATATATATATACTTATAATAAACCACATACTATCTGCTCATAAATTACAGTGTGACGGAACCAATATGAATATGAATTACATAAATAACTAAATGTTGTCATGCGAATGTGTGCGTGCGTATTTTACCGAGCGATCGCAATATGCCACGTGTAGCGTGGCATACTGAGTGCAATCGCCCAATAAGACAATATCAACCAATATACTTTCGTTCATCCAATTATACGACTTCGACAGTTCCACCCTTTGATAGTACAATAAACTATCACCTTAAAGATGTTGTATGCAGGATCTAAGTACCACGTTTCATTGTTATGTAATACAAGTCCCCCTTGGTGTATGACCACGCTGTTTGTAGATCTAAACAAGTTATCATAAGAGAGAGTCTTAATCCTCTAAACGACTTCTTCTTTTACTATAAACCGTACACTTCTGGAGCTTGAAGATAACCTTTTGTATGCCCTTCAAGGGTGCAATAAAACACTTAATACATTATTTGGAAAGGTACAAGGTACAGCAGGACATGTATCAGCTACACAGAATACTCTACTACAGTTCTTCAAGTTTAACAGGTTCATCTGTCCAACGCATGTCTTTAAGCTCAGAATACATTTAAACACTTCATGTTCATCAATAGCATCATCCTATGTCTATCAATAATGTCATATACAATCTCCTTCAGCTTGCGTTAATATACACACTTCTAATAATGTCATCAGTCCTTTTCATCAACACTTGTGGGCGGGCTATTGTCTGTTCGTTCTTCCCAGTCTCCCAATACTCAGATTTAACAGTGATCGGCTTGCAAAGCATTGGGAGACTTCAGACTAAGGGACCTAGGTGTCGTACTTTTTCCCCTAGTGACCTCCCACCTATAGTTCGGGTACCTCAAGAATATTTAGTGGAAAGAGAACTAATCCTACTTGATATAATCATTGAGGCACGTGTGAGCACGCCCAGCACTTTGTTTGGTCTAAAACCTTACCCTCCCAAGAATGATAATCATTCTCAAGGATGCCTGCTCAAGTCCGAATATTACTGGACTGGCATCGCTGGGTGTACCTCTTTTCTAACCATGGGGTCGCCGTACTTACGGACGTAATGCTACTCAGACAATAGCCCCTCGCACTTTCTCCAAGCTCTGAGGTTTCCAAATTTTCCTTTACCCCTGAATTGAATAGAGTAATTGGCTGGACCGATTATGCTACTAACTTCTCCTTCCTCCCCAATACCTCCTTATCATTACCTGAACCAGTCTCTGTCACCTGCTAATAATCAAAAGAATTAACCGTCCTGAGAAGAGAATGAAATGAGAGAACACAAAACAGGAAAAACTACAACTTCATGCTGGACAACAGTCTTAGCCTTTGGCTCAGGTGCTACTAACTGCATTCGAGACCTTCCAGAACAGACTCATGAGTGCCCTTGGACCCTTCTCTGAGTGTTGGCCCCTCTGCAGTGGGTGGAATGGGCACCAGTGTGTCTCTGCTACCCTTGAAGCCGTGATGCTGGTAGCCTACACCTGGTACCTGTCTGTCTAATAACCTGAGCCTAAGAAATTATTGCTCCACAACTTACTATCCCGATCCAACATCCTGACAGTTAGTGTGACTTTTCAGGAAACAGTGTTTTGGTAGTTCTTGGTTGCTGTCTCACTATTTACCTTCTCTCAAGGTCTAACCTAGCCTCCCAGTTACAATCTCATCTCACGAGGGATCAAGAACATTTCAAAAACTGACAGGTTAGGAGTCTGCCCAGGAGTGATCTTTTGGTAGCTGGAAAGGACTAGTGGCCGAAGCTATCAGTCACTTCAATCAAGTTCTAACTCTTATTCTATTCAATTCGTTCTACCGAGTGCCACTACTTTATGTTCACACTGGTTTATGGCTAATTGAAAGTATGTGATTTGTTACCACTACTCATGCATTATACCTCTATTATCAATAACATGAAAATCCCTATCATCTATTATAACTCTAGGACTATCACATTGAATAACAAAATCTTTGAGTATGACACAGTAATACATTAGACACATTTCAATACACCTTTACCCAGACATATTTCATTAGTACACCACTGTATACTTGAGGATCCTGCATGGTGGTAATTGGATGACGTGTATTTGTTTTACCTGGAGGAAAACCCATCAGCAGGAGGGATATGGGATGGCTCTATTGGTCTACCTTGTCCATCTCTCCAGAGTCCACCAGACACCTCACCACATCTCTTCACCTTCCAGACAGTTTATTCCTCAGGTAACACAAATCTTCATATATTAACCAATATGTGTATGTGTGCATGTTTGTGTGTGTGTGTTCACCTTTTAAAACTAAAACAATACAATGAAAAACAAAACAAAACATAGATTTGTTAGCTGTCACATAAAACCCTGCTGTCTATTTGACAGCTATGTTCGCCCTGGTGTGACAGCCATGTATGGTCATGTGTGTAAGTGTGGACTTTACTAGCAGCTACTTCAGTTGGTAACTGTGTCACTGTATAAAGTCCTCTATGTAGTGTCCTAATCATGTGCTGGTATTGCTATAAAACGATTTCTCAGTCACCTCAACATCGCCCCCTAGACTAGAAAAATGCTGAAGACCAATGTATATCAATCGATTTTCCCTCTGCCAACTCACATGTCATTCTCAGTACCTCACATTCAGCTACTTGACTAAGTGGGAAAGCCAAAGGGGTCTATTTCTATAACACTTTCTTCAAATATAACAGTATCCAGTACATGTCTGTCTAACAGTGAAAAAATATAAAACATGAAAATTCTACATTTTCTAGGGTTTCACATTATGTCGTATCTTGTGGTAAAAATCCTACTCCAATGTTCTATACAGAGATGCATATCTGTATGCCTAACTTCCAGCAATCTCCTATCCACCCTTTGTGCATCCATATAAAGGCACATTTTTGAACAGGAGGCACAAATCATAAAACAAAAAAAACAAAACAGATATGCAATCTATAAAACATGAATCGTATTTCCACAACAGAACCTTTCTGCTTAAAATCAGCAGTTTCTATACCCATGAAAACAAAACCCCTGACTGGTTCTGTAACCCATGTCAATCTAGTGTGTGTATCTCTGAACTTGTCTTATGTAAAAAAATAAAAATATGTCTTAGCCCCATTGTTGAGACTGTGTCTGATTTTATCTCTACCAGAGCAGAGAGAGAGAGAGAGAAAAAGAGAGAGAGAGAGAGAAAAAGAAAGATAGAGGGGTACTAGCATTTGTGTAAAGAATGAGAAATAAGAAAGCAATGAATAATGGGAATACAAAGATTTGAATTCAAACATACATGTAGAAAGGGAGATTTTACAGCACAAATGACAGCTGGATTGGACTCCATGGGGAAAATGGCTGTATTCATTCCACTAATCCCTTTAGCTATTTGCTAAACTATGACCCCTCCCCATACTTGACTAGGGGGTCTTAAACCAACCGTGCAATCCAGTGTCGTCCGTCATTTGTTCATTAAGAACTCTGTATCACATTGACTACATACCTTTTCAACGGATTTTCCTAACTTATGATAGAGAAATGAAAAATTTACTCTTAGTGATTCATATTTTCTCTAAAATACATAAAACTATATTTTGGAGCAAAGTATGTACATACTTCATTTTTGGATAATGATTCTCAGCCAAACAAATTATCATGAGTCACTGCAGCCTGAAACAAAGAGTGTTCTAATTGTCTATTTTTTTTTTTTAATTAGTCTTTCAAGAGTAATCTTTCTATTTCTCTATCTCACCCTTTTAAACACTGAGTCTATATTTCTTCTGTGTACCCTTTATCTGTAAGAGGGAAACAAGATAGTTATCTCAAAACAGCAAATAAAACAAACATTTCCATTCTTTACCATCAGCCAGCGATTTAGGAAAACAAACATGTGACAACATAAAACAAACAAACAAAATCAACAAAGATTACCTTTTAACTAAGTTTCTTTTTACATTTTGCACATTAATACTTACCACAGATTAACTCTAGAGTCGGCTATATTTCTCCCCCAAAATATTAGTTGTTACAGAGTGTGCAATCAATTGTAGGGGAACCTCTGAGAGAAGTGTACGCCTCCTTTGTGGATGTCTATGTGATTTCCAACCCAGGTATCCATTCTCTCTACACAGTTCCTACTCCTGTGTCCCTTCTTAAGGCAATAAAAACACGTCCTTGTCATGTCTGCACAATCTTTTGCTAGGTGTCCTATTTTATTGCATAGAAAACACTTGCTCAACTCATGTTGTTTCTTTTTCTTAACCCAGGTGTTATTACACTGTGGTCGTGTGTGCAATCCCTCTAATGCTGGGATACTCACCATCATTACCCTATCACTTAGTGTCTCTCTGTTTATTTATACTTTTATCATGTCCTATAACTGACTCCCTGAGAGCACTTACAGTGATTCCTTTCCAGTTTGGTAATGAAGTTTGCACCCTTCTTTTCAAGTTTTCCCTGAGGCCATCCATTAGAACTGAAACAGCAACCTCCCTGTAGTGTACATTATCCTTTATGTCGGGTACCCCAGTATGTTTGCCCATTGCTATTAGATCTCTGCAAAAATAGTCTGTTGCATTTTCACTATCTTTTTGCTTGATAGTAAAAATTTTACTCCAGTCCTCTATCACTGGAAAATATATGGCCAACTGTGTGATTATATGCCTAATATTGTCCTGATTATCATCCTCGGTTAAGGATTCATCCTCCTCCAACATACAATCCTTAATGAACTTTTGTATATCAGTATTGGGAGGAAGACAGGTCTTCAATAATACTCGCCAATCGTTATTAGTTGGCTCGTACACATAATATCTAATAAACTGCTGACATTTGGTCAAACCTTTCCTAGGTTTAGGGAAATCAGACAAAATTGAAAATGTTTCAGACCTAGTGCATGGATCATGCTTTGCTACATGTTTTAAAGGAACTTCATCATCTCTGTCCACCTTCCCATTGGGAACTGCTGTAGTGCAGACAGGATGTAAGTCTACCAAATCACTATGACTAGTTGCTGAAATTGCTGCTGCAGTACAATGGATGTCTTCTTCTGTGTTAACCTTTACATTATTCTCACCACTTTCAGCCGCTGCCCCTGCTGGTGGAACCGTTCCCTTTCCTTGTCCTGAAACATTACTTTTAACATTACTTAAAACAACATACAAGTTACTAGTTACAGTTTTCACATTTTTGGTATTGGCTGTACTATCCGCCCTGACCGAATTTGTCAGGGGCGTGCTTGCGCTCAGATCTCCACGCTTTGCAACGCACACTTCCGGAAAGCACACTTCCGGTACGCTCATTTCCGCTGTTTGCGCACTTTTCGCCACACTTACTTCCGCTGTGCATTTGCTGCTCTGCCACGTGTTACCTTCCATTTGCCACAATTTTAAACAGTCATCATGTTCAATTCTCGTTTTTGTTGATTTAATCAACCGCACTTTATCTCTAACATTATTTAACACCTCTGAATCAAGACTACCTATGTTTGGGAAAGGTTTCACACACTCCCGGGTCATCTTGACCCATTTGTCGCGGGATGCCGTTGCATACGCACCATATTTATTAAACATGAGAAATCTTGCTGAACTAACCGGCCATTCATTAGGCAGCACAACATCATCATCATCATCATCATTTATTTATATAGCGCCAACATATTCCGTAGCGCTTTACAATTGGGGACAAACGTTATAAACTAATAAACAAACTGGGTAAAACAGACAAAGAGGTGAGAAGGCCCTGCTCGCAAGCTTACAATCTATGGGACAATGGGAGATTGACACATGAGGTTAAGTATACATTTTGCATCTTGGCCCAGCCAGACTGCAAAGGTAGGGTGACTCATAAGCTAAATGATCCTGTCACACAATAATGTTGGTCCGGGGATAGTTGTCTTGTGTGAAATTGTGTAACATGAACTATCTCTAGCGTTTGCTTCGCATCCATTGTGAAAACAACCTATTTCTCAACGCTACGCAAAAAGACTTTTTACCTGTTCTCCTTTCAAACAGAACCTACTAGAGATTTTTATCCGTGGATGGTTTCACAGGCTACGCCCACACACCTCCTAACACAGAAATATCATTGCGGACTAAAGGGCTATCAGCTCCTCGATACCCTGGACTCTACCACAAAATCTGTTTTCACCATATACCCTGTATGCTACTTATTCAAATCACGTGTTTCTTCAATACACTGTATGCTACATAAAAATCCACATACTACCAATATCACTGCACCGTATGTTACATAAAAAATCCACTTACTACCTATTCCCACACCATATACAGCTTAGAATACTATATATTACCTATAACACCGTATGTTACATAAAAATCCACATACTACCATATCACTGCACCGTATACTTTGTATACTACTTATAACACCGTATGTTACATAAAAATCCACATACTACCATATTAAACTGCACCGTATGTTACATAAAAAATCCACATACTACCTATTAAAACTGCACCGTATGTTACATAAAAAATCCACATACTACCTATTAAATTGTTCTTATTTCAAACACAACCTTGCTCATCCAGTTTCCCTGGTCAGGCAGCAACCGATATCTCTGTCTTTTCAATAGTAAATCACCTCTTTGTCTGTCTTCAACAGTATGCAAATTCTTCCGTTATCTATCTCTTTTCAACAGTATGCAAACTCTTCTCTTATCTTTATGCATACCATTCACATACAACCTTTTGTTTTCTGCACAGAAAATAGATTTCCCAATCAATGGTAGTTTTACAGAGATATTAACAAATGCTTATATAACAGACTATGAACATATTAACACATATGTAGACTATGTTACATATATAACAGACTATGAACACGTGGTAACAATACCGGAAGTTCATACATGCTAAAAAGGAAGCACACATACACTAGGCAATGCAATACCCTTTAAAACGCAAAACGACAATAAAAAGAAATATTTTTCTTTCTTGTCCCTAGATTCAAATTAGCGTTCCTTCAGTCTATGCAACAACGGACATTCGGTTTCGCAACACAAAGTGAACCACAGGTCTTAAACACATTGCGTTCTTTCCTGTTATGCGACGTGTCCGTCAATCCACCCTTTGTTGAGGAACCAAATACCGTGAGCGTTGCATACCTGCCGATAACGTAACTCCTAAACTCACGAGCCCCCAAATTATTAAAGTAATTTTATCGTTTTCAAATAAGCATTGCCCAAGCGATTGTATTGTGTTTCTAACGCACAAAGTGATTTATTTTAGCAGATGTAAATAGTCAACAATTCAATACATTATTATATTATTATAAAGTACAGTACAGCCAATACCAAAAGATAAATACATACCAATGCTATCGCATGCGCTCGCTGCGCACCCACGAGACCCGGTGGACAGTATATCTGTTAGAATACTGTGTCAGAGTTGACTGAGGCTGGGTGTGCAGCTATGATCACATATACACATTCAGTGTTACAGAGAACAATAGAGATGACGTAGTTTGTTTCTATAGGTCCAGACGTTGGGTGGTTCCAGGGTAAACAGGTCATAGGCTGATTCAATCTAAGGAATCCAAAGGTGGGGGTCGTCTCTCCAGGGGGTCTGCTCCTTTAATAGCCAGCATCATACAAAGGTTTATTCTCTAATATCAATAACTAAAGTATGCTATGTGCGATCTCTTCGCCGACTGCACCGGACAGCTGCTGATGATTAGGGGATCAATATGATATCAGGCATGACACCTTTCCTATAACCTAAACCTTTAATAACACTAAAATGTACATATAATCCCTCATCTCCTCCCAGTCCTCCAACCCCCGCCGCCTCTTCGCTACCTTTAACACTCTCCTGTCTCCCCCTCCCTTCCTCCTTATCTGCCACTGACTTCACCTCCTTTTTCTCCTCTAAAATCGCGGCCATCAGACTTGAAATCTGATTATCTCCCGCTTGGACTACTGCAACCTTCTCCTTATCGGCCTCCCCCTCTCTCATCTTGCTCCCCTTAGATCTGTACTTAACGCCGCTGCTAGGCTTATTTTCCTCTCTCGCCGTTCCACCTCTGTATCCCCACTCTACCAAGCCCTTCACTGGCTTCCCTTCCCCTACAGAATCCTTTTCAAGCTCCTCACTCTGACTTTCAAGGCCCTCGCCAACTCCACTGCTCCCTACATCTCTAACCTTATCTCTATTCACACTCCCTCCCGCTCACTGCGATCGTCCAACGATCGTCGCCTCTCTTCCCCTCTGATTACCTCCTCTCACGCACGTATCCAAGACTTCTCCCGCGCCGCTCCCCTCCATTGGAACAAGCTCCCCCGCTCCATCAGAACTTCCCCTAATCTGTCCTCTTTCAAACGAACATTAAAAACCCACCTTTTCCTTAAAGCCTTCCAGTCTCATGCCTAAACTCCCACCGGTCGGCTACCTCTCTTTCTCATCCCTTCTTCCCTTCTCCCCCTTCCTCCCGTCTCTCCGTCTCATCCATGTGTCTGTCTGTCTTCCCCTCCCTTTAGATTGTTCGCTCCTTTGAGCAGGGCTCTACTACCTTCTGTTTCCATCACTTTTAACTGCGCTCTCCAGCTACTCAGCTCACCTCCTCTCAGTCCCTCTGCCCTCTGTCTCCTCTCGCTTCTCTCCGCTCCCCTCAGTGACTCTCAACCTGTCATCCGTGCCCACCCTCTTGGGCCATAGTTACCTGCCTGTACTCACTTTTCCCCTCCCTCCCTCTCTTTCATGCTGTGCCTGAGCCCCCAGAGTTATAGTGCTTACTGTTACTTGTACTGTGCTGTTTCACCTTGTACTGTGCCACTGTTTGTCCTTGTACGGCGCTACGGATACTTTGTGGCGCCCTATAAATAAAAATTAATAATAATAATAATAATAATAATAATCATAATATATATATATATATATATATATATATATATATATATATATATATAGAGACTAATAATAAACCACATACTATCTGCTCATAAATTACAGTGTGACGGAACCAATATGAATATGAATTACATAAATAACTAAATGTTGGCATGCGAGTGTGTGCGTGCGTATTTTACCGAGCGATCGCAATAGTGGCATACTGAGTGCAATCGCCCAATAAGACAATATCAACCAATATACTTTCGTTCATCCAATTATACGACTTCGACACTGTCTTTAAAGCATACTTGCCTACTCTCGTTGAAGGTCCGGGAGACTCCCGAATTTCGGGTAGTTCTCCCATACTCTCAGGAGAGCACGCCATCCTCCCGCGTCCTGCCCTGTTCCTAGTGAAGAGGAGAGGAGTAAAGCTGGCAAGTATGCTTTAAGGTCTTCCTGGACACATGGGCATTTTAATCAAGCATATTTAATGCATATTAATAAAGTCAGGTACACGCTCTGTGACACCGGGGTTCCAAAAAATAAAGTAAGCTAATAAACCTGTACACATGTCGCATCAATTTCAAAATTCCCTCTAGCCATCACAATCATTATCATCCAGCAAAATCTAATGGTGTTCTATGGGAATGATCATCTTGAACCTGTCAAAACACTATTGTACTATGCTGCACCATAGCTTTCAGACATGTTAATTTCATTACCTATACTTAAATGAGTGTTGTTTTTTTAATGCCCGTATGTAGATTGCCTAAACCTTATTACTGGGTAGATTCATTTAGAGTTAGGAGCATATCCAGGAAAAGTTTGCAAATTTGCAACCGCACAAACCATATTACAGTGATCTGACAGATCTAGTCCATGCTACTGATTTCTCTGTATAACTTATTTTGCATTCAGAGCAATTGATTGATTAGTGATAAGGATATCTCATCTTATATACATGTTTAACCCTCTACAAAACAACTTATACTCTGCAACTTATTACCTTAATACAGTGTTTTACAAAATAGGAGCACGTCACCTGACCCATTTAGGAACTGGCAGCATTAGATGTTTATAGATAAATTTAAGAGATACTTGTTGCTGCCTTTTTCTAAGTATTAAATGCTTTAACTTCTATAATTGCAGTAAATTATCTGAATCGAAGATGGCGTTTTTTGGGCTGATGCCATGTGGTGCCCATGTCCATCAGTGTGCCCATTTGCTCCGGGCAGCAGTGCACAGTGGTTCCTGCCGCAGCCTACACGTGACCAGCAGGTATGCCGCCAAGGAGTATTATGAAGTGGTGGTTGTCGGAGGTGGTGCAGGTGGGATCACCATGAGTGCCCGTATGAAGAGAAAGGTTGGAGCTGGTAAAGTTGCCATCATAGAGCCAAGTGAGGTACAATAAATCTGTGATATTACCATTTTATCCATTACTCTCTTCCTAAGAGTAAGTTTAGGGGTATTATAATAATATTGGGGGGGGGGGGGGGGGTGTGCATCACATTCAGCTAGTGATGTTTTAATTTAGTATTCATTCTTTTTTTGGTTTTATTATTTTCAATATACATGCTTCAAATGTAAAAAATAAAAAATATTTTCTAATCTTAAGAGTATTTTCACGCAGACACTTTTTGTGGTAGGTTTTAGTCGGTTGCCATGCCTGTTACCCGCAGGTATCTGCTGCTTGTAATGCCTCTCAAGAGACATCTTTAGAAAAACTCTTCTAAACACTACAGATGTTTTACCATCTTATCTGGAGTAATGGGGATAAAAAAATGCGTTTGCTGCATTTTGTATGCCAGATATTGCCACGCGGTTTATTTAAAACACCTCTTCCTGTTGAGCTGGGTGATGGGACAGGTAAACTGTGTTATTATGGAAAATGCTGCAGACTCTTCAAAAAGCCTTCAAATATGTCTGTGTGACCAATACCAAACTGCAAATTACCAATAGAGCAGTTGCGTATTGTAGCTAATTTTTTTTAACCCTTTCTGCATAGACACATTACTACCAGCCCATTTGGACTCTTGTTGGTGGCGGTGCCAAGAAACTGGCAAGCTCTGCTCGTCCTACTGCCAGCCTCATCCCATCCGGTGTCAAATGGATCAAATCGGAAGTGAAGGGTTTTGATCCCGACAAAAACTGTATTCGCATAGATGACGATAAAGAGGTACATTTATTTGAATAGAAGTGACACTTAGAGGGACATAAAAGAAATGCAAGGAGATATTCAGTAAACATTATAACATATAATGTAATTTTTGCCTATTAAGTTAACTACACAAAAAACGTCACTTTTATAGAATATATGTTATATGATTGTTGTTTACATATTTTTTCAGTACTCCACATGGAAAAAAAGTAGGAAATTGTCCTGTCTGCAGTAGAAAATTACTACAATACCGTTTATGTTTTAAAGGACATTATATGCCACAGGCTATATGTAAGTGAAGATGGATTCTGAGTTCCCTTGCCTTACAGGCACAGGAGACCTCTAGGAGGAAGCTACCAAGGAGAAAGCATGAGTCTAGTATATCTCTCCTGGGCTGAGGGAATATTGGGGGAATATTTTAGGACATACATAATGCACAAGACTCTATCATCATCATCATCATGAACATTTATTTATATAGCGCCAGCAAATTCCATAGCGCTTCACAATTGGGACTCTATGTCAAACATCCTTAAGATGAAGTATGACAGGTCCCCTTTAAGAAATAAAAAGGACCAAAATTACATCTTTACATCCTAAATAAGGACTTCATAGAATATGGTGTACAATTGTATAGTTATTCCATGAAATACAGAATACCGTCCCTAGAGATTCAGATTCAGGTAGCAGTCATGCTGCACAATGGGGAGCTCCATTGTTACAATGGCTGAGTGCTATTTGAGTAAAGTGTCCTGTGGTCTTGCTCATTGTGTGTTATATGTAGGTCACAGGTGGCCATAGCCCTCACTGAGGACCCCAGTTATAGTCAGGAGCAAAGCAACAAAAAAAAGGAGCAAATTTGCACCTTGGAAAACCATGTCGCACTGTAGGGGATCAAATTTGGAATGTGCCATAGATTTTGAGTCGGGAAGGGATGCCTCCTAGCTCATCTCAGTGTAAAAATAAAGCTGCCCAGTGTTTGTGTGCTGCATGCAAAAGCAGCATTTACACCCCTTGCGTTGCAGTATGGGTTGTCCAGGAGCAAATTTGCCACTTTTTTTTTGCTGTGCTTCTAACTGTAAATGAGTGCACATTGTTACCCACTGTCTTGCTTTGCTGTTAGTGTGCAGCTTATATGAGGTTGCTATCTAGATCATACTTGCCAACCTTTTCTATTTGGCATCCGGGAGATCATGGGGGGAGGTGGGTGTGTGGGGACGGGACTTGGCAAATTGCGTCATTTTGGCCCCGCCCCCTGTTATGAAATGCTGAAATTCATGGAACTACACAGCGGGGGCAGGGCTTAACGGGTGCGACTGCGTTATTTATCTCCGCCCCATGACGACCCGGGAGGATGCCTACTCTTCCGGGAGTCCTGGAGAACTCTCCGAAATTCGGAAGCCTCCTGGAAATTCCGGGAGAGTAGGCAATTACTTTCCTAAGTTCTCTCAGGCATTTACTCTTCCCTTCACAGTTTTTCCAGATGAGTGGGTTTAGCTGTATAAAACAAAGCACTAACTAATAGATACATGTATAATTATATGTTGTTGGTGAAGTGACTGGCCCAATTACTTCAGACATGGGAAAACCCACTGAGTGCATTCCTTGTATTTTTGCATTGTTTTCCTGACATTTATTCAAAGAAGCACTCTTCCTATTCCTATATCTTATTGCATTAAATCATTCCCAGAGCAGTGTGGCTCAACTGTAGTCAGGAACGTAAGCATCCCAGTAACATAATCACATCCAATTACTTACTGTATCTGGGGACATTCAATGAAGTTTTTACACTGACCTCTTAAATATACAGCTCCATCTGTACCAGCAAGACCTGGTTCCACCTTTTTCATCTTTCTTGGCACCATTGGAGCTGCCAGTATCAGCTGTGTCTGAGTGTTTCCTAGGGACAGCTTTGGAATGTCCCCAAGGTAGTAGTGTTACATCATAAATAGCTTCTGTGATGTCACTCAGCTTCGGTATAAAGGTTGGTGCTTGGCTCAGAATAGTCAGTAATCAGCTGCCTACAGTGTTTACTGCCTGCTAGATTTACCATGGTCTAAGACAAACAATGTTTTATATCTATACAAAAAGTATTTATGATAAAGCAAGTTAAGTTCTTAAAAATTTAAGAAAATAATAATAAAATTAATATTGTTCACACGTTTGGCACATATATGAAAATCTATTTTAATTCTGTCATCTTAAAATAATGTATTCTATTAAAATTCAGTTGTGTTAAAAATTAAGATATTTTCCCTGTCACTAGTTTTTCATATAAATTAAATCTTTTTATTACAGTGACTTAAATAACATTAATTGCTGCAATTGTTTTTTTTTAATGATAATGCTGATTGGAATGAAGGCCACATTAAGTCATTAGTAGGCCTAGGACATAGATCATATTAGCAGCACTCGTGTCAATTCATTCCCATTAACGCAACTCTAGGAGGTATTGCAATTTTATTCGAAAAGCAGAGTGTAACAAGTTTGCCCAAGAGAGCACATGTCACAAGAGTGTTTTTATTTTAAAATTTTCTCTGTAAAAAACTATACTGTCAGTTTTTCTTGTGAAATTTAGAATTTAGAGGCAGGTTATAATTTAGAGGCAAGAGAAGAGCTATTGGGATTTGGGCAGCACGGTGGCTTAGTGGTTAGCACTTCTGCCTCACAGCACTGGGGTCATGAGTTTGATTCCTCACCAGGGCCTTATCTGTGTGGAGTTTGTATGTTCTCCCCCTGTACAGCGCTACGGAGTTGGTGCTATATAAATAGATGATGATAATAATCTTAGGGGTGGAGTTACCAAACCTTCTAAAAAAGAGAAAGTGAAGGTGTTGTCCATAGCAACCAATCAGATTGTAGCCATTATTTTCTAGAATGTACTAGATAAATGACAGCTGAAATCTGATTGGTTGCTGTGGGCAGCAAATTCATTTTTCATTTTTTGGTTTTATAAATCTACCCATAGAGTTTGGGTATGGTTTGCAGTCAGTGTTGGATTAGGACCTGACAGTTACTATTTAGGCATAGCTTAGGGCCATAGTTAATATTAATTCACCTTTACACTTCATGTCAGAGACCCAAAGAGTCATATTTGTAATTTATATTAACTTCCTATCATTTGGGCAGGGTCATCTTTACCTTCTTTTTAATTTCACTGTATTTAATTGGTTATGTCAGGATCCCTTTAATATCAGCACTTTATAGATAAAGGATAATAATAATAATTGTGTGAGCAAGAGAGCTGCTGTTCAGCTCACGTTTTGCATTTACTTCAGGTGCTATGGTTTTCTTCCACAGTTCAAAAACATACTGGTAGGTTAATTGGCTTCTGACAGAAATGGATCTTATAATTATAATAATCAGTAGACCAGCATTTCTTACCTGATTTATCTTTTCCCTTTCCCTTGCCCTAAGTACAACACATTGACTGCTGCAAATCACACTTGTTGTTGTCCATGATACGAGCAGCGGCTCGTCCCCTACATCGGCGTCCCGGCTGTTGCCATGACAGCCTGCTTTCATTGTCCCGACTGTCTCCATGACGATGGTCGGGACGCTTTCTAAAACAGCGCCGCATCTCGCAACACTGACAGCCGGGCGCGCGCGCAGGTTGGGGAACAGCCTGCGTGCTAATTAATATTGTATTCATTTATTAGGCAGTGCCTAGGGATAGTTATAGGGCAGGGCTCTGATTGGCTACCTTCTGTATTTAAGGCAGGGGGGGCTTAGCCTCCCTGCCGGTCATAGCGTTTTCACACAGACACAGACAGACAGCATATATGCTCCTCACACACACACAGTATATATGGCCCTCACACAAACAGACAGCATATATGCTCCTCACACACACACAGTATATATGGCCCTCACACAAACAGACAGTATATATGCTCCTCACACACAAACATACAGTATATTTGCCACAGACACACACAGACATTATATATGCCACACGCACACTATTAATATAACCCCCCCCCCCCACTGCACTTACTTTTCTCCATCCGCGCCGCGCGCTCTGCACTTCTAATTCTTCCGACATGGGACGGTACCAATCACATGGTGCACGTCCCATGTGACAAAAGACTTCTCAGTGATAGGCTGAATGCTCGGCCTATCACTGAGCTGGAGGGGGGCCCAGCTTGAAACACACTTTTTCTGACTGGCCCGGGGGACACATGCTTCCCCGCCCCCCAGGCCAGCCCGCCCCTGTCCATAGGCATATATAGTTTAGCACTGGTGCTGCATAAAAGTACAAATAATGTCAGATATGTGACCGTGATCTTTAAATGAGCAAAAAGTGAAGCTCAGTGGGAACCCTGGAGGCGTGCTCCTCTTTCACAGGGTAATGGCCTTTTCAGAGTGCTAAATGGATTGGGTTTATATGCTTGTTTCAAGCAGGAATTGCAATGAGAAACTTAGTTTATAATCTAAGACTAAAATTAGATATTGAAATACCAGAAATATATATGGATCACATTTTTTCACCGAATTTCATGTCTGTTATTAACCTGATGGTCAAGCGAGCAGTTACAGTATTCTCAGATACTGCAAATTTACTGACGGAGGTGGGGTGTGCAGTAGCGCATGCTTGTAAGATTGCAGACACAATGATATTCTTGGTATTACACATCTGTATACAGCATTTATTACTAAGCACTCCTACAGCAATCGAATAACTGCTGCTTATTAGTCCTTAGGATGTAGATTTGTTTTATGTTACATAGCTTGCTCATATCAGTAATTATTTTCCTTCTTTCTTTACAGATAAGCTACAAGTATTTAATCATCGCTCTTGGAATCAAATTACAGTTTGAAAAGGTAGATCATTAATGCCATTTCTATGTAAGTCTGATGGAGAGAATGAGCTGAGTGAAGATGCATTTTATTATATCTGATAGGTATTGTTGGACAATATATGAAAGGTGATACTCACCACTGATGCCAGATCTCAGTGAATGTATTTTATATTATGTTTATACTTGCTTGTATGGGGAAAGTAGAGAAAAAAATTAAAGAGGAAGCTAATGTGATGGAAGTAAGGTGAAATAAAGGATTAAGATGAATTGGTAATCAGAAGAAAAGGGAAAAAGAAACTTTCACACCTCCACTCGTCATTTCAAATCACACACCTTTTATTACTGTGTTGTATATTTAGATTTGCTAGAGAATGATCTCTAAACAAGACTAAAGTGGTCCAGGTACACAATAAAATGCTGTTCCACCACATCCCTGTCCTCCCCTGTTGTCCATCTCTGCTTCCATAATGGCTACTCCAGTCACATGGTACTGAGATCACATGATGAGGGGGAAGGCATGTGGGAGCAAGTAGAGGAGAATGTTGGCATAAGGGAAGATTGGGGGTACAAGCAACTAAGGAGGGGACATGTGGGTAACAAGCAGGTGAGAAGTGAGCATGTGGGGCATAAACAGGTGATGTATGTGCTTATAGGGCTCAAGCAGGTGAAGGGGCATGTGGGGCACATTGAAGTGAGGAAGGAACATGTGGTTCACAAGAAGATGAGGAAAAGAACATATGGTGTCTATACTGGTGAGGAGAGTCATGTGGGGACATGCTAGTTAGGAGAGGGCATGTGGGACCAGTGAGGAGGGGTTACATGTGGGACACAGACCAGTGAGGAGGGGTTACATATGGGACACAGACCATTGAGGAGGGGTTATATGAGGGACAGAGGCCAATGAGAAGGGAGTCATGTGGGACCCCGGCCAGTGAGCAGGGGTTACATGTGGGACA
Source organism: Mixophyes fleayi (assembly GCF_038048845.1). Classification (NCBI taxonomy): domain Eukaryota; kingdom Metazoa; phylum Chordata; class Amphibia; order Anura; family Limnodynastidae; genus Mixophyes; species Mixophyes fleayi. The sequence continues at coordinate 105,107,114 of NC_134405.1, read as the reverse complement.
CAGACCAGTGAGCAGGGGTTACATGTGGGACACAGACCAGTGAGGAGGGGTTACATGAGGGACACAGACCAGTGAACAGGGGTTACATGTGGGACACAGACCAATGAGGAGGGGGGCATGTGGGGCACAGACCAGTGAGGAGGGGTTACATGTGGGACACAGGCCAGTGAGGAGGGGACCATGTGGGACACAGGTCAGTGAGGAGGGGTTACATGTGGGACACAGGCCAGTGAGGAGGGGACCATGTGGGACACAGGCCAGTGAGCAGGGATTACATGTGGGACACAGACCAGTGAGCAGGGGTTACATGTGGGACACAGACCAGTGAGGAGGGGTTACATGAGGGACACAGACCAGTGAACAGGGGTTACATGTGGGACACAGACCAATGAGGAGGGGGGCATGTGGGGCACAGACCAGTGAGGAGGGGTTACATGTGGGACACAGGCCAGTGAGGAGGGGACCATGTGGGACACAGGTCAGTGAGGAGGGGGGCATGTGGGACACAGGTCAGTGAGGAGGGGTTACATGTGGGACACAGGCCAGTGAGAAGGGGACCATGTGGGACACAGGCCAGTGAGGAGGGGTTACATGTGGGACACAGACCAGTGAGGAGGGGTTACATGTGGGACACAGACCAGTGAGGAGGGGGGCATGTGGGGCACAGACCAGTGAGGAGGGGTTACATGTGGGACACAGGCCAGTGAGGACTGGTTACATGTAGGGCACAGACCAGTGAGGAGGGGGGCATGTGAGACTGTTATTTAGGGGTTGAGCTGGAGGCCTTGTGGGTCATGATGGAGAGCTTTGTGTGCAGGAAATAAAGTTCTTGCATTATTTGTTTAGGACTCCAGCGTCATCTGTAAAATATAGTTCTGAGGATGCTGGTAAGAAGGTGCAGGAGAACTATCATGCTGGGCACTATTATACTGATCAGCAGTATGAAAACATCTGAATGCATTAATCCAACTTAAATTTCACAATCATCAGACATATGTAATTGGTTAAGTATATAACTGTCCTAAATGCTGCAGCAAGATTGATCTTTCTCTCTCGTTCCTTTACATCTACCGCACCACTCTGCAAATATCTATACTGGCTCCTCATTCCAAATTTCAATTGCTCAACCTCACCTACAAAGCCCTCAACAACAGCACATCTTCGTTCATCACAAACCTCTACTCAAAATATTTTCCTCACCTCGGGCCTGATTCATTGTTGATCTTATCTTGTGCAAAAGTTAAGATGCTTATTTTTAAGAAGAAACGGGGAGATAAGAGTGAAGTTAAGATGGATTTTCATCTGAACTTAAGAAATTCTTCACTTATGTAGTGGATTTTGCTTCTTATCTCCCTTTTCTGAGCATGCACAGAGTGGATTTGCTTAAGATAAGCAAAAAACGGCAGATAAGATCACTAATGAATCAGGCCCCTCGTCTCTCACCTTCAGCTGTGTCCCTACACACTATCACACCCTTTGTTTTGTCTACCTTGAGTGTCCCTGTTTTATGCATGCTCTATTTTCCCCACTGCCCAGTACTGTGGAGCGTTACAAATAAATAATAATAATAATAATAATAATAATAATAATAATGTATGTCCATATATAATTTGAAGCATGTAAACTCCACTTCATACCTCTGCAGCTGTTACTGTAGTGTTTCTCCCAGCATGCTTTGCCTGTAGCATGGTCAGCTAAGTAATGCTAGGTACACACTAGAGAAAATTTCTCCCGATGTGATATCTTTAATGATTTTACCAACAACTGAAAGTGCTGATCAGCATGCCGATTCACGCGTACACACTTACATGATTTACCTTCAGATCTGTGCTCTTCATCTGTCATAACCATCTGCTGAAAAGATTGTGACTCTGTGCACTATATGGAGATCTGCCTACACTGCTGGTCCTGAGTGCATATACACTGCAGAATTTGCCCAACATCATTCCATCGTTTATAGAGATTTTTATTCCGGTTATAAAATCAAATAAAACTATACAATGTGCTTTGGTACAATAAAACATGATCATGGGAGTGTACACACTAATGCCTTATTGGTCCTAACAGTCATTTATCGTGTGATTGGCATTATAATCAGGTGAAAAACCTGTAGTGTGTACCTAGCTTAGCCCTGGATGTTGTCATAGTACTGTGACTGCAAGGCAGGTGTACAGTCAGACTCAATTCTTTGCTTCTAAGATAAATCTACCCCAGTATCTGTTTGGGAATAACAGAGCTAGTTCTCATGAGCAACAATAACAGAGTTAAAATATAAAAAATTCCTGCTGATTTAAAATCCGTGAGGATATTTGGGAATTGTAATCAGGATTCATCTAGTATGTTCTCAGATACCTTTATGGATCTGAATGTTATCTACCTTCGGAAAAAAAAGAGGCAGAAGAAGTACAAAATAATAGGACACCGTCAGTGTAATTAAATTCTCAGTCTGATGGCAAATAAAGATCTGGGGCCTGATTCATTAGTGATCTTATCTGCCGTTTTTTGCTTATCTTAAGCAAATCCACTCTGTGCATGCTCAGAAAAGGGAGATAAGAAGCAAAATCCACTGCGTAAGTGAAGAATTTCTTAAGTTAAGATGAAAATCCATCTTAACTTCACTCTTATCTCCCCGTTTCTTCTTAAAAATAAGCATCTTAACTTTTGCACAAGTTAAGATCACTAATGAATCAGGCCCCTGATTACAGAGTAATCAGATCTTACTTAATCATTACTTAATGTGTCCACTGGGTGGTAATATTTTCACTTTTCATTTTCCATCCAGTCCCTTTTATCTATGTCATGTTCTACAGCTGGCTTTGATTTGTGTTATAGTATTCATTTTAAGGAATATAAATAATCACATCACATGTTTTAATATGTTGTTTAAAACAATTTAACTTTGTGTTGTTTTTTTTTTTTTAGAAAATATAGTTGTAACTATATTGTATATTGTTACTCTTTAGCAATCGGTTAGTCAGCAATGTGCAGGTATCAGGATACAGCAAGTCATTACTGCTGCGTGTTAAGAGGTTTATTCTGAGTCTTCACATATGATACAACAGAAGCACTAAAATATAAAAACTAAAACATATGAAAATTAAGCCAGCTTTTATGAAAAAGTTCGCTAAGTTAAATTTGTTTTATCCAGGGTTATGTATAACACATAAATCTATGCTACTTTGGTAAAGTAAACCTGCCATTTCTCAGGGCATTTTCCTTCATGGTGGATCTTTACCCACAAACCACTATTTGAGGATATAATGTATTTAATTGCTATAAACTGGGGGCAGGAATTGTGTGCTGTTTTTTTTCCCCTCTGTGTATTAGATTTTTCCTGCAGGGTACAATAAGAAATATTCATTTTAAAGCTACACAGCACCACAATTGTAATAAACCCGGACACACATATTCGATTTGGTGGAAAACGCGATGACATTTATCACTGCATATGTGAAGTAACCTGTAAAACATTGCTATATGGATGTTCAGCCAGAACCACCTAATGGCTGGAATTACCTATGTAATGAATGCCCAAAGTGACCACTGATCCGGTTATTTTATAGTTGTGCTGGATGGCCAGATTACAGCTTATGTGGGGCATCTTTGCTGGCATCATTATGAATAGTGCACCATACATAGGGGCTGATGAATTATGCCACAAAATGGGCATTTTTTTTTTTTTATTATTATTATTATTTTTTTTAAAAGCATGCAAAAATAGCATATTCTGCCATTCGAGATGTGTCTGGCTCCCCGTCCATAATATATGCCTGGTTTACACAAAGTTATGATCATCAGTGTGTATTTACAACTGCCCTGTAGCAGGTGCAAAATATATTCCTCCTGACAGGTGTATATGTCTGTTTCTGCAGGTCTGCATGAGACGCATTTGCATGAACACGCCCTTACTGTATTTGGCCTGTATTTGAAAATTTGTGCAATTTACTCTATAGGAGAGAAAAGCAAAAAAAACGAGTTACTTTGCACCTCGGCAAAACCATGCTGCATTGGACGGGGTGTAAAAATAAAGTTATCAAGTATTTGTATGTTACATGACAAATAAAACAGTATTTTCCTTATGTGCAAAATAATAAACTAATTTGCTCCCCTTGCATTATAATATTTTAATTTTCTTCTCTTACAAAAAGGAGTAGCTGGAGGTTGGCAGTAGCATCCTTTGTGCCCACCTGGGATTGTGTTTCCTCCATAATTCTGTCTCTATGGACATTCTCTATATCTGGCCCTTTATATTAGCCTTTTAGAAGAAGAAATTCATTGATTTTTTTTTTTTTTGCTGTTGTTTTTTTTAGAATGTGATAGTAACACTGCGCTCTTTGCTGTTTCTTGAATTTGCATTGACTCCATGTTTCTGTATACCATAGGTGAAAGGACTGCCAGAAGGATTTAACTATCCTAAAATTGGTTCCAACTACTCAGTAAAAACTGTTGAAAAGACTTGGAAAGCTCTGCAAGACTTTAAAAAGGGAAATGCCATTTTCACCTTCCCTAACACACCAGTGAAATGTGCAGGCGCTCCACAGAAAATCATGTATTTATCAGATGCTTATCTCAGGAAAGTAAGTTTACTGTACAGAATCTACAGGCCCCATGCAACGCATCCCAAAGAGTGATGCTAATATCTTTTCTCTAGCAGACGATCAGTCTCATCTGACAATGATGCATGAGACTGATATGGAGGGATTTGCAAGGCCCCAGGGATGCCTGTATATGCGTTAACGCAATATTTGTCCCCAGCACATACACACTGTTACTAAGTCTACACTTGTGATCAAATTAACAGGCTATAAATACACAATCACATCCATCTAGATCTATCACATAGAACACCTAAGGAAGTATTTAATCAAAATACCTTCTTATTAAACTGTACGCTTCCTCTGTGCGCAATGGAGGCAGCAATTTTGTTGGTGAAAGCAAGAATGCAGTTTATAAATTCATTAGGGCTCTGTTTGGAATCAAACCCATGGGGTAAGCTCTTTGAGGCAGTGATGCTATCAACTGTGCCAGCGTGCTGCCCACTATGTCTGGAAAAGACACATATGTAAATATGTAAACATTGCTTCTGGGAAGCGTGGTTTGTTGAACAGAGTTGCCAGTTCACACAGTGGGGGATGAATGTTGGCAAAAAAGTTATAATATAATAATAAATAAATTAAATGTCCACATGCCATTTCTTACAACAAAGAAACTCTAATAATGATGTAAACATACAGGTAATATCTTGCATTTTCCTTCTGTGTCTTATAATATATTATTTGTTTAGAACTAAAACTCTCGCTAATGCCTGGGCGCTAAGAATTAGCCCACATGTAGCATAGAAAAGGGATATTTTTCATACAGAAATACATTTTGTGTGTAGCACAATTGAGTCCGTCTACAAAAGACACAGATGGACTCATTTACAAATAATACACGAAAGTGCAAAATCTGCATTTTAGCCAAAGCAACCAATCATCAATTAGCTTTTATTTCTATTTGCAAGTTAGAAAATGAAAGCAAGTGAATATGTTTAACAAGATAAAACGTGGTATCTTGCAATATTCTAACCACGTATATCAAACCTATACGTGGAATATCAAACCTATATGTATTGCTTTGCTTCTATGCATTGAGTGTACTCTTCCGTGTTAGTTCTTACCTGCTTTTCAGTGCTCTTAGACTTAGTAGCCATGGAAGTGGCAACTGTTACAAATTTTCTTAATATTTTGTACCCATAGACAGGAAAAAGATCTGATGCCAACTTCATGTTCAATACATCCTTGGGTGTCATATTTGGGGTGAAGAAGTACGCAGATGCCTTGTTACAGATAATCAAGGAGCGCGATATCCAGGTCAACTACAAACACAACCTAATTGAAGTGCGGGGAGACAAGCAGGAAGCGGTGTTTGAGAACCTTGATAACCCAGGAGAGACCACAGTTTACCAGGTACACCACGGCTCAGTGAGAAGCAGTTGTGTCACAGATCTTGAGAGAGGTCGAAGGTTTTTAGTCCTGTCAAAAATTATTGGTTGTGTTTTCTTCATAAATAAAAATTGTAAGGTATAGTTTACTGAATGCCGATAATGTACATAGCTGGCTGTAAAACATTTCACATTTTGTTAAATTCTGAAATCAAAATGGACTTATCTAGGAATTATTACCACTGATCAACGTGACATAGAAAAATCTTAATGATAAAAATAGACATTGCCATATGCACCCATTCCTCTTTGCAAGTTTCATCAGGTTGGATGGGGTCCATTGGTGAATAGGAATTTACAAATCATTCCATTGAGTTTGAGGTCTGGGCTTCAACTGAGCCACCAAAGTATATTTCATCTGTGTTTGTAAGACATTCCATTGTGGCTTCTGCTGTCTGCTTTGGGTCATTGTCTTGCTGGAATAGCAGAGTTGCAATAGTCCTCCTTAACAAGTGCTCTTCTTGTATGTACGCTCAGTTTTGGAGGATTGCCTCATTACAAATATACAGTTCATATTTTAACTATTTTAGATGTCAATCTTAACAATAGCTATATTTTGTTTCATGACTGCTTGAATCCTTTTATTGTACGAGCCCCCACCACGGCTTCTGGGAGACTACTGTTCTCGTACCAACAGCAATAGAGAAGATAAAATAATTGCAGCTAACACTCACACACACCCATATTATATTGTATATCACTTTAATATATTATTGTGAATGTAACAAAGTAATTATATTTTTAGAATTTGACATTCAACAAGTAAGTTTTTTTTTCAGTAAATGACATTAGTGCAAATTACCCATTCTTCTTCACACAGTATGAAATGCTTCATGTAACGCCTCCAATGGGACCTCAAGATGTGTTAGTGAATAGCGCTGTGGCGGATGCAGGTGGCTGGGTGGACGTAGACAAGGAGACTCTACAGCATAAGAAGTACCCCAATGTTTTTGGTATAGGGGACTGCACTAACCTGCCAACATCAAAAACAGCAGCTGCTATCGGTAAGAAAATATTGTGGCAGTACTTTTGATTTTTGAATTAAACCATATGTAGACAACCTGTGGTTCTTCCATGGTGCAGGGGCATTTACGGAAAAATAGAACCAAAACCCTTACAGAAACTTGTTGTTACCATCGAGCACTGAATGAAAATGGTGCTTTTATCCTTAGGTCCACTCACTGCGCAGGGGTATAGTATAGTTCTGTTCCCTTGCTCTTTATTTGGTTGAAGTATCAAGAGAAGAATGGTCAGAATTCAGTCCAGTGAAGATAGTGGATTAGATGGGAGGGAGGTAAACTAACAAAGAAGACTCACCTGTGTATGATTAAAGAAATCCTCAAGGTATGGCCTGATGGGGTTGCTTGGGTACTAGGTTGGGGATACATTGATTTAATGTGACTGAGCACTTTGCAAGACAAAAGTAATATGAAAAAAATTAAGATCAAATTTTGAACCATAATAAAGGGACTGGACGAATGATTGTTAAAAAAATAAATAAAAAAAAATCAACAAACAAGTTTAATCGGCAAATCTCTCAAGTGATTCTGCCAGTCAGTATATTTGTGTAGCTCCATATGTCATTGAAACACATGGGGGAGGAGTGTGGTGTGTTGGGGTGTAGGTAGTGGGAAAATGTAAGCATAGAAAAAATAGGAACAAAAGAATGTAAAGATGAATAGATTTAAATATTAAAATAAACATTTTTTATTTTTTTTTACAATTAGTGAAATCATATTGATAAAAACAACAATATAACATAAAAAAGTAGAAATAAAAATATATAAAATAGTAAAATAATAAATGGATAAATGAGAGAAAAGATAGTAATATTAAACAGAATGTTTACATTAAAAAAACAAAATTCTTAATATGTTATATAGAAATTAAAATTAACAAACACTATTACAATCAGAGAATGTGATTTAAAACAGAATAAGTAAATAATGAATAGAAAATTAATTAAAAAGTAAAAAATACTGTCTTAAAAAATATATATATAAGTAAGTAATACAAGTGAAAAATCTAGTAATAGAATTAACAAATTCTAACAAAAGAATTAAGAATAACAGTAATAATTAGATGAAAATGTAGTTAAGAGAATGACCAAAATACAAACTGATAATCTTTAGTTAATCATACTCAAACACGTTCTGCAAGCTTGTGGATTTTTCAGCAGGTTCTGGTATCAGAAAATACACCCTGCCTGAAAATAGTTCCTTTTATTGTTTGGTTAGCAGTCCTTTAATAATAATTACGTACAATCATTTATTTATTACCTATTTCATTATTTGATTTTAACATGGTTGAATTATTCCAGGTTAAATTGATTATTGAGATGTCTTACTATTTATTGGATGTGTCTGTTTATCATAAATATTATATATTTTTTCACAACACACCAAGGATACATTGATGTATTTAAAAGTGTAGCTGAGATGGTCTGTTCAGTAATGAAATAAAAATAGCTTAATATGAATTTTCTGTGTAAGACTCTGCATTTATTCAGCATTAGTTTGTTATAAACATTCACACAGGATTTCTGTGGATGGTTAGAACAGCTGTTCTATCATGTGCAGTGTGACCCGGACACTGCTTATCTGCAGACTGCATGTACATGTCACATGACTGATAATAAGTTTATCATAGGTACAGTATGTTTTGTCCCTGTGGATATTATAGTACATTTCCTAAACGACTATAAGATAACTAATTACATGCATGATACTAAAAGCAAAGTTGTTCTATGAGTCTGTGACTTTTTTCAACCTTGCGATCAATGTTACTATATATATATATTGTGACAAGAGAAGCCAGCATGTCTCTCATTAAGGTCACATGTGTGAATTGAGCTTGTTGTTCCAGATTAAATAAATAACATCACTGCTTGTTCCCTGTTAAGAGTATTGGTTGTAGCTTCATATAAACTTTTGCAAAGGTCATGTAAGGTGACTGGTTAGTGACCTCTCTTATACCCGAGATGTTCTTTACTAAGGGATGAATTGGACAAGTCATAATGAGCTGTGTTATTACAAATACATTTTTAGAAGATAAAAAAAACCTTGTCCTCTTACTAAAGCTGTACATGCATATAGTGGAATGCATATTGAGCCTCTTGCATATATAATTGCGACTGTAGTACAGTCTTCTGTCATATAATGTATCATGGAAGGTTAGGACTTCCTCATCATTTATACCTGAGAATTATATATAATTATGTAGGAAATTCAAAATGAGGGGGTGCTCTCTCAACCAAAGATAATATCAAAACAAAAAAATGGTGAAAGGAACCACTTAAGAGAGGTTATTGACTGAGGCACTCCAGTCCATTGAAAAATTTAAAAACAAATTTTATTGAGAATTATCTATAAAATTGAATAGACACATGTCACACCATAGATCACGTTTGGATTTATTTAGTTAACTTTATAACATGCTTTCATGTGTATTACTTAATATTAGATGTATATTTATAATGATTTAGGTCACAATAAGTAATTATAAACAATAATGAAAAAATAATAAATAAATATAAAAAAATAGAGGACACTCATTATATATAGATAAAATTCAGTTTATTAGTTTTGAATAGTTAACATAATAATATATATAAATATATATTATGTAAAATATTATACATGTATCACAATTTATAGTTTACTTTAATAATAATTGAAATCAATAAAGTTTTAAAATCTTAAAATATACAATAAGAATACATACACAAAGAATATAAAAATAAAAATAAATAATAAACATTTAATAAAGAATAAAAAATGAAAAATAAATTATAAATAATAAAAAACAAAAATTAAAAATAAATAATAAAATAATATATAACCAAACACACTAAAAAACCAACAAAATAAAAATAACAAATAAAATAACAAATAAAAAAACATCCATAAAAAATAATAAATAACAATTCAAAGAATAAAATGAAAAATAAATAATCAATAAATAAAATATAAATAAAAAAATAACGAATGGTAATCAAAGAATGACAAATTATGAGTTATAAATAATAAAATAGTTAATAAATAAAATAAAAAAATAAACAAGAAATAACAAATGAAGAATGGATATTATAATAGATAATTAATACCTACCATATTTTAATCACTTATCTGATTTACTTACCTTACATCTTGGGGATTTATCTTATATATCACTTATCTCTCTTCTTAGAGTCTTAGGGCTAGATTTACTAAGCTGCGGGTTTGAAAAAGTGGGGATGTTGCCTATAGCAACCAATCAGATTCTAGCTGTCTTTTTGTAGTAGGTACTAAATAAATGAAAGCTAGAATCTGATTGGTTGCTATAGGCAACATCCCCACTTTTTCAAACCCGAAGCTTAGTAAATCTAGCCCTTAGGGTTCAATTTTATTTTATTTTTCACTTGATTTGTTATCACAAACATAGTCCCTTTATTATTTATTTTTCTTTTTATATATATTTTATATATTTTTTATTTATTATTCTTTTCACGTGGCACTTATAATTTATCTTTATCCGCATTTTATAATATTATAATATTATCTTCTTATCCATACATACATACATTCATTTAATAAATGTGTTTTTCCTAAGGTATTTGTACATAATCCTATCAGTAATCATCTTCCCCTTGAGCCAGTTACTATTTCCCCTTTGAAGAACGGATATACATGTCCTTAGCATAATGGGATTCCTGTGATCTAATACATGATTGGCTTGAAAAGCCATCAATCAACAATTATCCAATACCATTGGACGCTTAGAGTATAAGAGAGATAGCCCTATCTCAGATGGGTAATTTCCCATGACTAAGCCGATTACGGCGAAACATACGTCGGGTCACGTGTGACGCGTGACGTCACACACCCGGAAGTGTGAAGCCGGTCAGCGGAGCTAGCCGCGATCGTGTTACACTTTGTCTAATTGTGCAACTAACTTAGATTATTGCAATGCGCTTTGTTTAGGGTCTTATACCAGGGAATAATGTCTGACAAATAGGAGGTGACAGGAAGGATTAGTCTTTCAGTTCCTCATTACCGCTAGTCAGATTATTACTACCAGTATGACTATGGGTAGAACTGACTCAATCTTTAATGCAGCAGATATGTTTTAGAGGGAAATCCTCTGTGGTTATGATAATATTAACCCCTCTCTTTCACACATTGTATGAGAGGGTGCTGTGTCAGGTTACCAATCCTGATTTTGGAACTATACATACACAAACTTAAGTTCCTTTGCATGTCTGTGTCAGACTATAATACCTGAGTGTCTTTTGATTATTACAACCCTCATAAGCGCATTTCTATAAATACTACTGTCATTTAATCCAGAGTGAACACACTTGCTGGCTATATGTGAGACATAATGTATCAATGAATATAGGGAATGAAATTAATTCTCAGTAAACTATGCTATTTTGAATCTCATTGATACCATGTCCTCAATTATGAGTATTTTTCCCAGTTAATTAAAAGTGTCACAACTTTGTGACCACCGGCTTCCCGGTAGGGTATTTTTAATTATCTTTATCACTTATCTTTATTTTTCATCACTTCTTTATTTTAATATTCGCCGACTTTGAAGATATCTGGTCTATTCAATTTTATAGATAATTCTCAATAAAATTTGTTTTTAAATTTTTCAATGGACTGGAGTGCCTCAGTCAACAACCTCTCTTAAGTGGTTCCTTTCACCATTTTTTTGTTTTGATATAATGTATCATAACATATACACTATATGGACAAAAGTATTTGGCCACACATGTTAATTATTGAATTGAGGTGTTTCAATCAGACCCGTTGCCAGAGGTGTATGAAATCAAGCCCCTAGCCATGCAGTCTCCATTTGCAAACATTTGTGATACAAAATGGGTCATTCTGAAAAGCTCAGTGACTTCAAGCGTGGTACTATGATAGGATGCCACCTTTGCAATAAGATGGTTCATGAAATTACCTGCCTGACTGCATTATACCAACTGTGAAGTTTGGTGGAGGAGGGATAATGGTATGGGACTGTTTTTTCAGGATTTGGGCCCCTTATCTCCAGTGAAGTGCAATCTTAATGTTTCAGCATACCAAGTCATTTTGGATAATGCTATGCTTCTAATTTTGTGGCAACAATTTGGGCACGGCCCTTTTCTATTCCAATATGACTGTGCCCCAGTCAGGACTACAAAGACATGGTTTGATGAGTTTGGAGTTGTAAAACTTGACTGGCCCACACAGAGCCCTGCCCTGTCCTCACGCCATCAACCACCTTTGGGATGAACTGGAATGGAGAGTGCAAGCCAGGCCTTCTCAGCCAACATGAGTGCATGACCTCATAAATGCTCTACAGAATCACTCCAACATCTTGTGGAAAGCCTTCCAAGAAGAGTGGAAGCAGTTATTGCTGCAAAAGGGGGACCAACTCTATATTAAAGTATATGTATTTGAATACAGTGTCATTACATTCCCATTACAGTCAAACATCTGAATACTATTTTCCATATAGTGTATATAAAGCAATGTTTGCAAAATAATTTGTTGGACGGGTCCAAATACATTTTGTATTTTGTTGCAGCTGCCCAATCGGCGGTACTGGACAAAACTATTTCTTTGGTGATGAAAAACCAACGTTCCTCATCCAAGGTATGTAAAATTCATGTAATTGTTAATTCTTATTGTACTGGATTTTTGGTGTGCTAACTTAGGGTGTCAGGGCTACTGTTGTCCTTGTGAACACATTTTTGAACTGTGTATGTGCAGCCATCCAGATGAGCAATTTACATCCAAATGACGTCTATATCCTTTATTATCATTATTATCGTTTATTTATAATGCGCCACAAGGTTTCCGCAGCGCCGTACACAGTGCAAACAGAAGACATTATAGGGTAAAACAGAACAGAACAAAAGCCGAGTAATCCAAGACCCCAGAAGCTCCAGACATAGCAATTACAGAAAAGCTGGAGCAGAAGAAATGGCATAAAGACAGGAGGAAGGAGGGCCCTGCTCGTAAGAGCTTACATCCTAAAGGGAGGGCAAACAGACAGCAGATACAGAGGGGATCAAGTGCAGGAGGAGCGAGTAAGGGCCGGGAAAAGGCTGGTAGGCTTTGAGGAAGAGGTGAGTTTTAAGTGCCCGTTTGAAGGAGCACAAGTTAGGGGACAGTCGGATGGAGCGTGGGAGATCATTTCAGTGGAGGGGGGCATCTCAGGAGAAATCTTGGATTCGAGAGTGGGAAGAGGTGATCAAGGTGGAGGAGAGACGGCGGACGTTGGCTGAGCGCAAGGAGCGGGAGAGAGTATGGATGGAGAGGAGGTTGGAGAGATAAGGGGCAGTAGTGTGGGAGAGGGCCTTGTAAGTGATGGTCAGGAGCTTGAAAAGAATTCTGTAGGGGAATTCTTAATGATAAGCTTTATATTCTTATCATGCATCCAGCAGCAAGATTTTATTCAGTTGTAAAGAAGTCTCGCTGAAAGCACAGCAACCACATCAAAAACAGTCTGTGTGACTTCAGAAGGGGGATTTATTGTGTTAATCTATATTTAAATAACTTGAATATATCTGAAGGTGTGTACAAGAACATATGTATTTCCCTCCTTTTCCCTAATTGTTTATGAACATGTACATTACATTTGTTTAAAGTATTATTTCTTAAAAACCAAATAGAAAGTTTTTTGTAGAATTGAGGACTGGAGATTATAAAACAAAAGAAAAAGTTTGTGAAAGGAGAGTGGTGTGTGCGTGCTTTACAATAATAGAAAGAACGGTAATTCAGAGTGATGGGGACTTACTATTTAGTTTCATTATGGCTTTTTCTTTTCCAGTTTTCATTTTTTTATTTTCTTCTGCTGTGACTTCTGGCCCACTGTCTGGTAGACAAAGACCCTGAATGCGAGGCTATGTTGCTACCTCTGAGGTTTACTTTAATTATCCTATCCAAAGGCTGGGCAACGCTTCTGTGCTTTCAGCTGGGTCTTTTCTTTGTCCGCTTCTACTAAAAGCCACTAGTTCCACACTGCCCTGCCCAAGGACTGGTCAACATGATTAAGGGGGGATACTGCTTGTCTCTCTGAAATCATGCTGTCTGGCAAAGGTTATGGTTTCAGGGCTTGGTTACTGAAAATTGTAATACACTGGGCCTTGCTAACATTGTGTAACATGTCTCTAGATGAAAGAAACTTATTTAATTTGACGTGTTTATATAAAAATGTAAGAATCATTTATTTTTTCAACATGTAGGTACAGATTGGGAGCATAACGTTGTGTCCTTGGTAATACAGCTCTTTGGAGTATAGTCTTGCAACAATAATGATGTTTCCATTTCTTACAGTACGATGGATACACCTCATGTCCACTGGTGACAGGCTACAGCAAAGTGATCCTGGCAGAGTTTGACTATAATTCTCAACCCCTGGAGACTTTTCCTATAGACCAAAGCAAAGAGAGAAGAACCATGTACCACATGAAAGCAGACATGATGCCATTCCTATACTGGAACATGCTTCTCAAGTAAGTCATTCCCTAACGTCTGACCTTTCCTCATGGCTACATTTGCCTTGTGCATTGTTTCCATGTTAGATATCCTAAGACAATACATTAGAGTATTACGTAACCAGAAGTGGCTGTACTTCCTGACTAGAAAGTAATCAAATAAGGACCTAAAAAAACAAACTCACGATAATATTGAAAGCGTTCTGAACCCTTGTAAACACATGTGAACCACACACATATGGCAGAGTAAGTGACTGGACATAAGCTGTGCTGTATCTAAAAATACAAGATTTTATTTTTTATATTTTAAATATAAGGTCAAAAACAATTCCTATCACATCAAAAACAAATGCACATAATATAAATAAGAAACACATAAAGATAAATCATCTCTAACTTATGACCAATTTCTAGGGTCAGTATTGTGCAATAATTCATATATATTAATTCCCAATAAAGTATATAAATCTTCCTTTACTATTAAGGCAAAAAGTTGAGCTATATCAGTCTGCTTAAAACAAATGTGTAGCAATCCAATTTGTTGAGGAATTCACAGAGAATGGATCTAGACCTTTGCACAGATAATATAAATCAATGCCTCTCAATTAGGGAGAAACTATCCCAATAAAAAGCAATATACTGAGAGTCACTTATAGAAGGAAGGCGTCTACCAATGAATAAAGTCTTCGGATTTGCGAGTTTAATATATATTGGGTATAATAAGAGGTAATGCAGGTCATATCACTTACAGCCTCCACCTCTTCATCTGTGTCCCACGGCTCTCTGATAATAGCTGGTCCTATTGCGAGTGGTGCGCACCATATTAGACTGTCCGGGCAGAAAGAAGGGTAGACTTCAAAGTTCCTACAAAGTCACTTCCTTCCTCCATGACAAGTAATGGAACAAAATGTTCTTTCGGATCGACAAACGAAACATCCAGTGAACTGTTCCCTGACTCGTTTTGTTCAACAGAACTTTATCAAACATCATCACCTTTCTTGATTATGTCCTATTTAAAATAAAAACAATGCTTAAGGTGTTGTAAATAACTATTATTTGTCTTCTACTTAGCCTTCTTCATTTTGCCAGGAGACACCCACACATAAGGTGCACCTTTATGTAAATGACTTACTGGGCAGTGCTCCGTCTCCCGACTACCAGCCCCCCTGTGTCAACACTCTACACTATTTACAATCACTGATGTAGAGAAGGGGTAGATGGTGGAGAGACCAAACACCTTCCAGATTGACTTACAAGTATATTTGCATATTGAGCAGGGCTGGGTAGAACTTGGTCTTTCCAACTCCACCTCTTCCTCTTGGTTTGCAGCGCTGGTCAGGGGAGACCTCTTTTTCTGTCAAAATGCAGGTCCAAACATACTTTTATTTTTTATAAATAAAACCGGGTCCGAGTTATGACAGGTCCACTCTAAAAGAGCATACTTTCTTATGTGGGGACTGTGAATAAACTAAGGGTAGTCAGGAGTCTGAGAGATAATCTAGTTACTGCATGGAAGAAGTAAACAAGTATATTTTATGTTAGCTGAGGGTGTGATATGGCGGCATGTGTAAACAGTGTTCTCTCCACACAAAGGCTTGTGCTAAAATGCTGTATAAAACATTTGCAGAAACATAAAGCAAACTAAATCCTGCTTTTAAATAAGGTATATTTTCCATTTAGGAGTTGTGGGGATCAGAGCTGGGAGCTACATAATAAAAACTGGCAGACTATACTGTATATACCTATTATTTTACGCCTCATCATTTTTATCACCCCACAGCACCACACATAACTATTAGGACTATAAAGACTAATAATAAAATACATCACATAAAGCAAGCCCACATATAAGATGGAAACGCAATATAATCAGTGTGATCATTTGGAAGTCGTGATTAATAACAATTGTGTCTTTGTTTTTTATAGGGGATATTGGGGGGGACCAGCTCCCATCAGGAAAATAATGCATCTTGGTTTCAAGTAAAAATGCATAAAAATGCACTTTCATGTATCAAACTGCACCGTCTACTCAACATATAGTGCCAGCTGGTATTGCCAAATTCAGGATAACTGATGATTTAAGATACATAATGGAGCAAAGTCGAGTTTCAGGAAATGTTAGTCCAACAATCTCTGCTAGTTTTCTGTGGAGAGCCTGATATATTAGATCAAATGAACTGTTTGTTATTTTCTTTTAACATGACCGATTTTATTGTACCGTTGATACAATCATGTGTTTTTGTTACAAAAAATATTTTTGTCTAAATGAATAAAAAACCTTGGGAACATTATTGAAATGTGATTTATTTAATGCATGTATGATCCAGCTGTGTGCAGAATGTTGAACGTTTGGGAAGTTACATGTTTCACTGAATCTCTTAAGTGGTACATTGTTGACACAATCTCTGCAAGGTACAAATTTATACGTGACGTAATTCTGAATATTGTAATGCAGGATTACTGTTTATTTGCTGAACATAACAGATGGAGAAAAAATAATAAAAGTAAATGTGTCTTGGGGAAGAGTGTTGGCACCTGTCAGCCAGTACTTGGTATCACCTTCTTTGACACAGCTTTCAAATGTTTCCTTGCAGATCTATTCTAGCTCAGAAATATTCTTAGATCTTCTTCCATACACTGCATGTTTGACATCTACCCATAGATTTTAAGTAATATCTAGGTCTGGGGGCTGTGAAGACCATTGACGCTCCCCAACCTTCCTTCCACTCGGATAATGGTTGTAACAAAAAAGTTTAATCATTGTTTCATCAGTCCATAGCACGGTGTGTCAAAAACTTTCTGGCTTATCTAAGAGTTGTCTTGTATGCTTGAGACAATGCCTTGTGATGAGTTCATAAGAAAGGTATTATTTTCTGACAACTCTTCCATGCAGATCATTTTTATGTAAGCATTGCTGTAGCCTAGGCCAATATGCCGGTGTCAGCTTCATTTTTCTGCAGATGCTTTTCAGTGGTATGTGGGCTCTGCTTTTCATATCTGATCAGGTTAAGACCAGTCCTATCAGACTGGTCTTGGGATTACATAGACTTCAACATTTCCCCTTAACTTACATCTCTTAATGATGGTTCTGACAGCGGAAAGCACTTAGATCTTTTTATAGCCTTCACCTTTTGTGTACCAATCAATCATCTTTATTTTCAAGTCCTCAGCCAGCTGCTTAGAAGAACACTCACTAGTGCAGGGATAAAAAGTAATGTATGGCAAATGGAAACTTGTCATGCACACAGAACAGAATATATATATATATATATTTTGTGATAAGCACGGCAAACAGATGGTGCTTTCATAGTTTTGCTGAACCACTTTGCTGCACTTTATTCAGGGTGGTTAGGATGGTACAGTCAGCAAGAGGTGTAGCTCCAGCAATCCAACAAAGGTATTTACAGTTTCCCACAACCATACTTCTGGCTAAACACTCAGTGACCTTACTAGTGGCCGGCCAGAACACAAAACCAGCTTCCTCTTTAGCATTAACTAAACCAAAAATCATACCCATGTCCTCCACCTGTGAACCTGTGTTCTGTGTGCAGAGAAGTGTGAAGGATTAACCCTGTCTGCTGCAGACCAGTCTCTCTTCTAACAGTCCGTGGCAAACTGCCCAATCTGCCACTGTGTGTATGTGTATGTGTATATATATATATATATATATATATATATATATATTCAGCACCTGCCCCCTAGTGGGGCTTCCTGGCTAGGCAAGTCCACAAGAAAAGACACAGTAGCCATTTTGGGAGCAACCTCATCCAGCAGTCACTTCTCTCCGTCCACCCTCTTAGCTGCAGGGATTTAGTGGTTGCCTGTGGGCTTTACTCTATATTTGACTTGTGTCTGTAGAGTTCCACATCGCTCTGGCTTGCTCAACTGTTTTAAGTCCTTCCCTCCATTTCTATGCCTGGAAAAAAGCGTTTGTCCAGTGTTAAGCTTGGAGGTGGAATACTTGCAAAGGTTATCACTCCAATTTTTTGAGGTTTTCTTCCTTTTGTCCATATGGGAAGGCGAGAGGTCAGCCCTCAAAAGGTCAGTCCCTGCTTTTCAGGAAGGGCTGCAGAGAGGCAGACAAGCCTGGACAGCGGGACATCCAGCATTTAAGCCCTCTGACAAGCAATCCGCATGATGGGCAGGCTGCTCAACCAGGGACTCCTGGGGTGGGTGCCCATCTACTCTTCTTCACAGATGCCTGGGTGAGAGGCATGGTCAGTCGAAGATATATAATAGGCATCCAGGCATCCCCTCCCAAGCACTTTTGCAGACGTTTATGCAGCCTCCATACACTCCCCTCAAGTGGCTCTGTGTGATTTCAATCTGGTGCTATCAGCCTTGCAGTACTCTCCTTTTGAAACACTTGGTTCAGTGGACTTGAAATTCCTTACCTGGAAGACAGTCTTCCTGTTGGCCATCTCTTCTGCCAGAAGAGAGCGGAGGGCTTTGTCTTGTAGATCTACGTTCCTCATCTTCCATGGAGATAGGACTGTGCTTAGGAGCTTTCCTTTTGGCCAAAGGTGGATTCACGGTTCCACCTGAATCAGGAAATTGTTATTCCGGGTTTAGACTGGGATATCTTCAGAGGAGAGTTCTCTTCGATCCCTGGATGTGGTTCGATCCTGTGTGGATAGAACCAAGGATGTGCGCCGGATGTCACCCATTGGATTCAAAGAAAAGGATTTAACGGAAGTACAAAAATCCAATTTTTATCCACAAATGTGTCTTCTCACAGGTAAAAATGTCTAATGTTTGAACAATTGTCACTGAGCTCTTAAAATTATTTAGTGCTAGGATATTATGTAAAATAAAGGGGTCATTTGAGGTTAAAATGATCATAACTGTGTTTTTCTTGAAGCCTGACCTGACCTCACCCGGTCAGCAGCTTTCTTATCAAGCTCCAGATTTGATAGTAACACTTCATATGATGCGCAACCCACACTGAAACCAACCCAAATTACCACTTCCATTACAGCATGGATGCTAAACTTTTCCAGTGTTGATACCAGTAAATTCTGCCTATGACCAAGAACGACATCAGCTATATATTAAAAGTTGACTGAACAGTCTTGTAGGTATTTTCTACCTTAAGATGGCTTTAAATAATTAGCTCCAATGTAAAATCCTGTAAATGTTACTAAATACATTTCTGTATCTTACTGGCTTAATTTGTGTGCATTTCAGTTATATGTTTATATCGTCAGACAGGGTTGTGTATTTTTGTTGGCCCTGGATACTGTCAAAAGCATCTCCCTGGATACAGTTGTATGCAACATAGAGCAAGCTGAGATGTTCTGTATCCAACAGCAACAGTAATAAACAACCTGTCTAGAAAAATGGAGACGGAACCTAGAGAGGTAAAGCAGTCTATTTATTAACACTTGGACGAGAGTATATACAAGCCAAAAAATTAGTTATCTAAAGGAAACCTTTACATTTATAATTATGGTTTTAACACAGTATGGGTTTCATTTTATATTTTAATTGCTTATATATTATTTATTTTTTTATATATATCACCAATCATGTTACGCAGCGGCATGCAGATTAACCCACCAGTATGTTTTTGGAATGTGGGAGGAAACATATCTATCTAAAGTGGACATACAATTCAAGTGCTGGAATAGTACCAAGTGTATTTAGTTAGATTCACAGTTATATTACCAATGGGTATTACATAGAATGATGATTCCAGGCATTAATATTCTGGAAAAAGTGTTTCCCAAATATAATTTATCATTCCTTAACATTACTGAAACTCCTGTGAAAATACTAAGTGTAGCCAAATGTATTGACATTTAAAATGCAGATATAACTAATGTATTTGTTCTGTGTACACTGGAAATTTCCTTGGTTTATAAGTTACTAATTTTTGGTATCCTTTGCACGGTGTATCATTTCCTGAGTGTTCTATAAATTTCCACTTTTTTTTTCTCCCAGGACAGAATGTATAATCAGTCCTGATTGTCTCTGGGGTGGCAATACATCCATTTCAACATATTTACCTGGAGAATCTTGTGTTAAGCAGGTATCCTATGATATGTGAAAGATAACTTGATAGAACTTTCAGGATAATAGACATCCACAAGACAGAGACCAGGCAGAAGGTTTAGGGCTGGGGACAGTGTGGATAGGATTGTTCGCCCATAACCTCCTCCTAACTTGGGTTTTCATGTAATTTAGGTAATGTACAATTTTTCCCAGCCCTAACCATCTTCCCAGTGACACTCATCTTGGATCAATGCCCCCATGAAATATTTAATTGCATGTCTGGAGAATGTTAATTTCATACAACTTCTTATGTGTGTCTTGGGGGTAAAGTCCAGATCTGAATGCCAACAATATTGAAGTGGTAATCATTACTTGATATTTCCATTCAAACCAGTGGCTTCCCATGAAATATATTAGGGCCGAACATACACATTAGTCACTACGACATGCTACCTCTGGTATCCCTCACCTTCCATTCCACATTTGTTACCTTCTGTGCAAGTGTTGTAATAAGGCACCCTGGAGATGGTGGGACAGTTAGTGCTGCTATTTCATTTTTGCAACCAAAGTTGCTGTTTTATTGCCATAATTATCGCACACAGTGCTGTGGTATCACTGCAAGCTGTCCTTCCCCCACTAACAATGCACTTTGAAAGGCCATAATGCTGCTCGTACTAAAAAGTATTTCTGGGGGTCACAATAATAAAACAAATACATTTCATGGACAATCATTAATATTTTATAATTTAATTATGGAATTATACTTTAAAAAGTGAAAGTATGGTAAGTGACCTGACTGGGCGTTAGGATGAAAGTGTAGAGAGCTCCTGCATCCCTTGGATATAATCCTGCAAAATCTATGCTAGTTTCCTGTGAACTCATCCTCCCCTTCTAGATTCTCAGTAAAGCTTACAACCTGTGTGCATGGCGGTAATATCCCCCTCTCTACCATCCACACAAATCCAACTGTTTATAGAGCTAGCCCAACACCATACTGCACTGTCTAGACTACCAGTACTTTACTTTCCTTGTTGGTGGGGATGCTAGTTTGCCCAATTTAGTCACCTACATTATATACAATGCTGATTTTAAGCCCGAGGCCTACCAGCTCTAAAATGTTTCCCTTCTGTTCACCATTTGTTCTTTTGCCACAGCCTACCTCTGACTTTCGCCTTGCACAAGTGTGTTGTCCTTTCATTCTGGCTGCTATATGTGTGGACCGGCTCATTGGGAACCACCCTCATCACCACCTACCTTGGTTTGTTTGCATCCTTTTAATGTTATTGCACATTCACCTACAGCTGCCACACAACTTGCAACCCTCTAGTCTTTATCAGATCTTTCACTCACACATTGCCCTTTTTTTTTGCAATACCACCTTGTTCACCATTTCTATTTTTACACATCAAGAGAATAGTAATTTCCGTCCAATCACTTGGCTCGGGCCTGAGGAATCTCCCTTCTCTACACTCTTTTGGTGCCTTATGCTGCGCTCCCCATTGTTCTCACACACCTTGAGGTCTTCCTCCTTTTTGGTGTTCGCACCGCTGTGGACAGTGTAGTCCCAACTATTTACCCTTTGCTCGCTCCTTTTGTGACCGCTGAGCACTTACTCTCTACCATAACCCACCCCCCCCCCCCCCCATCCTTATGTATCCCACTCAATATTTACATTCTTTAGCCGGCTTTTGCCTTTGTTCTTCATGTCGGTGAAAGATGTCACCCTTAATGTCAAGGGTCTTAATTCACCCAAGAGACCACTCCTACATCAAATGCTACACACCTTACAAGCTGATAGAATAAATCTTCTGTATAAAGACTAATACCTTTGCACACCCATCATTAAGCGCTTCCCTGCAGCCTTCAACTCTTCCCGTCACAATATTATTCCGCAGCTCCCTCCAAATTGAGCTATACTCCTGCTCTACAGGCTCCGACGGCCGATATATAATTCTCATAGGGCGTCTGGGCTCTGCCAAAAGTATTCCAACAAATTTATATGCACCTGCTATAAGGGCAGTGGTTTCTTCACCGCCTTCATTTCCACCCTCCACAAGGTGTGCAGGGGCTTGCTTATAGCAAACAATACAGTGCTGGATCAAAACATTGATCGGTTTCACAATCCTTCCCAGACTAATACTAGGAATAAGTGTTTATTGAGGACCCTACCTCAACATACACTTGAAAGAGTTGGACCTCTGCAACACCTGGTAAGCACTCAATCCTACTATCTGCAATTGTTTGCTCATGCCCACAAAATGCTTACTGGATGTTCAATATGTTGCCGAGATACAACCTTCACCAACATCACCTCTCTCAGTCCACAATACACACTAATTTGTAGGCTGACCACTTTGTAGTTGATTTGTTGTTTTACCTCCTTTAGGGCCCTGCAGGCAGTGAACATGAATTATACTTTTATGTTTAGTTATTCATACGGTTTCTTTTAAAATATACTTAATAAAGCAAAGTTAAAAAGTAGTTTCATGGTGGATTCTACAGCATGTGAATTATGAGTTTTGTTCTGCTCAAGATCTGCGTCTCTCAGCCACCCTCATCACATGCTCCCATTCCCGGTTACAGGACTTTTTCGGGCTGCACTGACTATGGAATTCTCTCCCTCGCACAAGACTCTCCTCTGGTCTACAAACTTTCAAGCGTTCTCTGAAAACCCACCTCTTCAGACAAGCTTATAATATTCCTCAACCACCCTCTTAACCTCACTACCTTACCCTATTACCAGTTACACAATTTCACACAAGACTACTCCCTGACCAACATTGTTGTGTGACAGGATCATTTCGCTTACAAGTCACTTACCTTTACAACCTGGCTGGGCCAAAATGCAAAATGTAGACTTAGCCTGATGTGTCAAACTCCCATTGTCCCATAGATTGTAGGCTTGCGAGCAGGACCTGCTCACCTTTGTCTGTTTTACTCAGTTTGTTTATTAGTTTACTATGTTTGTCCCCAATTGTAAAGTGCTATGGAATATGTTGGTGCTATATAAATAAATGATGATGGAGCTATTGTGACTCTAGGTTTCTTTAAAATAAGAACTGCAATTCTATAACCACTCGCCACAGTCTATATATTAAAACAAACATTTTTGTTCTTCTGCCTACACAGCCTATCAATGCAATAGAAATCAGTGTCATCAAGGTGCTGGTTTCTGGTCACTTGACAGACTATCCTCATGAATACTGTTCCCATTCACAAAATTGCAGTCTCCCCTGCATTTAGGTGACAGGAGCACTGTAATACATTGCATTCATTCTCTGGACATGACCGCCAAGGGTGGGTGTGAATGCAACAGGGATGTCGAGCGGAAGGGGAGATGCAATCTTACATTCTCTTTTCAACCAAGTCATTATACACAGGAGTCTAAACGTAGCTTGATGCCTTTATATTACTCTAACTAACATACTCTTGCTTTATTCAATCCTTAGGCCCCAGCTTTCATATTTGCATTGTGCCAATTCCATCTATTATTAACCACCCTCCGCGTATGGGGAGGGTGGTTAATAGATGCTTTATTATATAATAAATGCTGCTCCCTAAATAGGACATGACTTATTCACAACTGGAAAACTCACTTAATCACAGAACCAGAGATGACCATCATTGGCATCCCAGCTGTTAAATTCTAATGCTTTGTGTAATTGATTGGTAAGTCAACAACTGGAAAACTGAATGGCCAATCCTGTTCTTGATGGTCATGTTACCATATGCCTAAAAATGGCCAGCATGCACCTGAGGGGGAAAAACCAATCACACCAACACTACAGTACCGTATGGGTATAAATATTGGCTAGAATTTGGACATGTGACTTCATTAACTTAAAGAATGAAATCAGGTCAGGCTGTAGCAGTATAACATGCACTTACTAGTTAGCAAAAAGGTATTACATGTAACCAGTCAACATTTATGATCTCCATGTTTATAGATATATTCAAATTATTGATATGTCTTTGAAAGACAAAACTTATATTTCAACTTTTGTGAACAACCTTAGTATTACACATGCACATCTCCCTCCCCCCACCCTCTCCAGGGAAGGGGGTGGTTTCTCTTTTTAACAAAAAATTTAAATATTCATACACAGATTACGCAAAACTACTGGCCATGCAGTTATCACACATTTTTCATGACACATTTTATTCACACTTTTACTTCAGTAAAGCACTGTACCTTTTGAGGCAAAAAATAAATAAACAGAACATAAACGAACACCTATGCAATCACATCTTGAGTCAAACATCTTTATAAAAAAATCGCAGTTTCACTGTAAAGCCCAGGCCTTTATCTCATGAGTACATATACAAGTCATAAAAGCAATGTTGGATTAGAAGAAATGGTTTATTCTAGTGGAGTGTTTTTTGTTGAGCATTTAAAAACGTAAGTTGTTAGAAACAAGTTGTACAAAGCGAGTGTAACAAGTATATAAATTAAAATCCCCCAAAAAAAAGGGCATCTTCAGTTGTAAAAGCCACTTCTTTCCACTTAATTCTGTGAAGAGAGAAGAGAGTTAGAATGTACATAAACTTTAAGCCAGAACAGAACAGTTATTAAAATAACCCAGCAAACCTTATGCAAAGGAAGTTACATTATGGAACTGTCACAAATACACAAGTTTCTGGTATTTAATAAAACAGATATTTGACTGTATGTCCTGTCTAAGTCAATTGAAAGACATTGCACAGAGCCTTTCCAGGCCTAAAATGTACAGATTCTTCCTATAAGTGGTTTAAGAAGAATGATCATTTAATAACGAAAATTAACAAAAAAAAAAACCAAAAAACACATTCCTTAACTCCCATGACCATCCAAAATTTGCAACTGCTAATCCAGTGCCAGAGACCAAATGTTATAACTATCCGATTCCTGGGCAAATATTACAAAAATTAAGTCACAGCATATGGTTCAGTTGGGTGGAGTGCAAAAAAAAAAAAATTATAGATATACACCCACCCAAATATTTAAATCCTTCACATAGAATCTTTAAAAAATTATATAGAACATTAATCCTTATATAAAATGTAGTGTGCAGCACTGAGTTAGGCCATGGACACACAATATTCATGTTCAGAAAGAAAGCGGAACAATGGTTACCTTGCAGTTTATCAAGTTCAGCACATCTCCGTACACTCTGTTAAACAATTCTTCCCTTGTATGTGTTCCATTTAGTTGTTCTATAAATAAGAGGATGACAATTCCATTACATGAAGCAATGGCATTCACCACATTCCCAATAGAACAGAAACATGTACGGAACAAGCACTAACCCACAATGACATTCAGTTCTTCCATGATCTTCTTGTGTTTAACGTACATTGGCCAGACATGGCCATCAAAGAGTCCTGGTGGATCTGGAACAGTGTAGTTTCTGGAGCTATTGAGAATACAATAGTGGTTAGGTTAATTGTGTTATAGCAGCACAAAGATGTATACAGAACTGCAGGGGTTTCCTTGTTACTGAATATAGACAGACACGTGTGGCCTGCATATCAGTGCACGCTCCAAAGACGCAATTAAAATAACGAATTACTCCACCTAATTTCAGTTCTGGTGGAAACACACACGTCAAGATAATAGTTGCTACTTCCTACTTATTAGGGAATGGATAATCTCATTTAAATGTATTTGTTTATTTACAGTTTAAGACATTGTAAGATGCTTATTGATGTGCCTTTTTGTGCTATTTGGCTACCTTATGGGGTAAGGGGATAGTTTGTTATGTATGCATTTTGTTTGAATGTTTTTTTCTTTCAGATTTTAAAATAAGTAGGAAGTAGCACCTATCATTTTAAATGCATTTATATTCAGTAAATTCACACTGGTGCACAGCCATTTGAACTTGAAGCACGCGCACCAACGTCAATGTGAAGCACTACTATGTGTGCTATAGCAGATCAATCTCTGAATGTCTAGCAGTGCCTCGGATTACATGCATTATGGCTGTTCTGAGTGATAAGGAGAAAGTACAGTTTGTCTGGTACACTGTCTTAAGATAGGAGTGTTCACTTATGGCCCTATTGTTTTAGGGTGTCACGAGGTGTGACTAAGCAAGATTCTGGAGATTATTTGTACTGTGCTGCAGCGGATGTAAATTCATGCAAGATTGAACAAAGCAGATGGAAAATATAATTTGGGAGAAGGCCTAGAACAGGACTCCTTACTCTTCAGAGAACAAACAAAACTTCAGGCTGGTTATACACTTATTTTAGGAAGACATAAGGAACACTGTCAATTGCAGTATACATAAGTATATAGAGCAGGCAGTGACCAAAACACACTAGAGCAACGCCAACAATCCTGCCCATTGTCACTGATCTCAAAGTGTCAGGGACTCCATATAACAAGCACAAGAGACAGTGGATGGATTCTACTGCCATACTCTTTTACATGCTTTTGCTAGTGGTAAACGATAGTAAGAGCATGATTTTTGATGCTAGACCCTTGTGGGTCAACACATGACTCAATGGAAAGCAATCTGTGAATGAGCTGCATATATGAATCCTATGAAGTGTTCTCCACAGAAAACGGTGCCATTAAGTAGCAGCCGGATAAGGGTAGTGTAATACTTTCCAATAAAATAATAAGATGTTGGAGGTTATCGCCAACACGTCAATTATTTATAAAGACTGGAGGTTATCACCTACTTGCTGGCTGGATAGTACTTATAAGTTTTTATAACCAATACATTTTTATGCCTGGCTGCTGAGACTGCCTGTGTGAACTGACCAGACTGGTGATCAGTGGTCCAACACACTGCTGGCTGTAGTGCTCACACAGTGCCTATTATAATATGACTCAGTCGGACTCCCAAGAGCTGAATGTCAAATAAAACGACTGGAGCACCCAGGAAATAGGTCCTGAAGAAGACACGGCTTTGTATCACTCTGCATCTGATTTTGTTTGGCTGAAGAAAAAAAAACAACTACATTTCACATAAAAAGAAGTGAATCCACTGAACTCTGTTCTCATAAAAGAAAAAAAAAAGAAAAAAAAAAAAAATATAGCACGGAGGCATACAAACAGAATGTTTTTTATTTTCACATAAGGTTACATGAGCTGTACTTGCCTGAAAGACTCACAATAATTTAAGAATTTCAGACTGTATGCACCTGCTGTAAACATAAGCCTGTTACCGTATTGTTTTATAGATAACCAGTAGTGACTTTACATAACAGGACACTGAGCTCAGGAGCAGTGGTCTATATAGAGCTGTTGGCTGCATTGCTGAACTTGCAGAATGCTGACAGTACATGGTCGCACCCTCCTGTCTTCTAGCAGCTGTCACCCGTGATATAGTACAGTACTGCTTCCTGCCATTAACTCTTCAAGTGCTGGAATCACAAATCAGTGTAATGCTCGATATAGATATATTTAATGACCACATGACTCTTGCAAATGCAAAAATAGACATCAGCAGCTACACTGCCCACGTCTGTAACAGCCATCACATGATAATACCTATAAGTAGCCGGACTAATTAACTGAAGGACAGGTGTAAGTTTTCCATGCACCCCACCTTATGACTACAGAATGGATATGGAATCCCTGACATTTGGAGAGCAATGGTTAAGTTCCAACAGATAAACAGTATTTCAGAAGAGAACACACAACATGAAATGGAATCTTCCAAGACTTGTAGAAGACGAACAGATTAATGTACACATACAAACATAATGAAGTGCACATACCTCCTTCTCCTCTTGCATTCATCATAGGGTATTGAAATAAAAAAACTATGTGTGAACATCTCAATTAGGGGTCTGGAAAATAAAAACAAAAAGATGACATCTCTATACAGATCCTAGAGATATCACAAAAAACATTATGTCTGCTCTGCATGCATCACATGTTCTATGTAATGCTGGTCACATGTGGCAATACTGAAAGTTGATTCCAGACTAAGTCAAATCAATGTGTGTATGGGCCCACAACAATCCAATTCACACTACAAATTGTTATGTATTTGATCAGAGAGGTTCGAAAAACTGTTTGCCCGAAGACCTCATTGATAGTTATGAACAGGGTAAAAGGGATTTTTAGGAAACAGGATTATGGATCACTTCTACTGTAGTAAATAGTCACCATCACTCAAAGCGAAGTCACATTTCACAAGCCTCTTCTTGCTGAGCAAAACGCATGTACACCCATGTTTGAGAGTTGACGTGGCCAATCAATACTACTTGATAAACACCACCTACATGTAGCTCTTCGGTTGTCATACACCCTCCGTTACAAGCTTTCCGCCGCTCACTGCTGGGACAGACAGCCGAGAGTGTTGAGCGGTCAGCAAGAACTTGGAGTAGTTGGCTAATGGAACGCAGTTCTTGAATGGACATGAGAAGCTGCCAAAAGTTCAGGATCAGCAGTCAGGTCACCCAGAAACCAATTTACAATACAACTCCATACTAGCTGCTTATGCATGCAAGACGGGTTGGGCCAACTGTTCTCTTCCCCTGTAAGACCCATGGCTGAATTACAGTAATGGCTGGAATATTTGTGCCTATCAAGTGTTTCCCTAAGGTGTATAATCCTTTTAACTGATAGAAACCTATACATCAATATATTAAGAGACTTACTCATAGGTGTACAGAAGAAAACCTTCTACAATTAGGATGTGACAAGCCTCCTGTTCCTCGTTCTGTTGACACATGACACTATCCAGACCGTTATTAACACCATGAGATCGCTCAAACTTCACAGGATCCTTTTTCCAGGCCTCAATTGTTTCAATCATAGCATCGATATCCAATGCACTGATCACTAGAAATAAGCAGAGCACAGACGGTTAGTGTTCAAACTATTCCACAGCAACGCCTTTTTGAAGTATTAAGTAATAACTGTTGTCCACCATCACCAGTTATGCAAGTGAAGCAAGTCACCTTCTTACCATCATATTGTTTAAATCCATCTTCAAATTTGATCTGGTCCTGGGGCTGAAACAGTGACACAAAAAAAAAAAATGTATACGCACAAAGCACCGTCTATACAAAACAACAACATGCAAACAGTGCTAGTTTTATACACTAATATGGGAAGCAAGTTAAATTCTGTTCCAATCCTAAATGTATCTCGGGCATGTTAATGGGTGTAAATTAAATTAGGAGTGCAAGTGGGTGCTCATGTTACCTCTGCATCCACACTACATTTTCCTTTCACATGGAAAGGTCTAAATAAATATATATATATATATATATATATATATATATATGCACCAGAATAAAGCACTAAGCTAAAAACAATTGCAGAGATATTTGGTGGTGAAGGTAATGCCTGATATACTGATAATGTACAATCAAGCGCAAATGTGTGACTTCGCAAATCACAGATGACTGCATTCACCGCTTCTCCTCTGCATAAATCCCTTTATTGGCTCTCTATCTGTTCCAGTTCAAGCTCCTTAATATCATTTGCAAAACCCCTACCAACACTTCTCCCGTTACATCTCTGATCTTGTCTGAAGGTACATACCTACCTGGCCACTCTGCCTGACCTCCACCTCAATTCAACTCTCATTACCACCTTCCCATGCCCACCTCCAAAACTTCTGCCGTGATGCCCCCATTCTTTAGAACTTGCTCCCCCTCTCACTCAACTCTCCCCCAACCTTCAAATGCTCACTCAAAAAGCTCGCCTAGCCTACCACCTCCATCATCTAAATTTTTTCTCCCAGTTGGCCTTACAGTCTCTCACCACCCCTCCCTCTAGAAGGTAAGCTCTCGCGGGCAGGGTCCTCTCTACCTATTGTCTCACGTCTGCTGCACTCTGTGCACCTCCCCATAGCATTACTCAACTCATATGTGCTACTTATATGGAAGTCTCATCTATTTGTTACTTGTTCTGTATCCAGTACTACGGAATCTGTGGCGCCTTATAGATGATAACTATACAATCATTACTGTATTTAGATTATATATATTTAAGTACATACTATTATGGCGTGGTTATATTTTTAATCTCTTACAAATTCAGTTTATCATTTAAAGAGTAATAGATTTTCAAAAGGTAAAATTAAACTAAATGACCTACCTTAAAAAAGTCATCCTGATGTACAACACAGCAATTGGGCAGGGATTTTATCAATCTGTTCGTCAGAGTGGTCTTTCCACCATTGGTAACACTAAAATTAGATACAGTACATATTTCTTAATTTGCAAATAGTCTAAGATAAGATTTTGATATAAGTGAGCTAGGTAAGGCATGTTCAATTGGTGATACTCCAAGGCCAGCAATAATCTAACTTTTACTTTAAAATACTTTTATTTATTTTTATTCTATACACAGTAGTTCCCACAGTGTAAGTCCAACATACAAGTAATCAATTTGGAAACGATAGTTGTTTTCCCGCCTTTTTCCTCTAAATTTTGTTTTTGGAATTTTTCTATATTTGATTTTTAGAAATTGCTTTTGCTGCAGTAATTTTAACATTAATATGCCGTTAAGTGAAAAATTACAGTGGTTTAGACAAGTACGCACGTGAGTAATGAACAGTGCGATAAAATCTTATACAGTGAGCCATACACAGAAGTGATGGGAAAAAAAAAACAAAAAACAAAAAAAAACACAAATTGAGGCTGTATGAATATTTTAGAATTGTTGTTTAGAATTGTTAAACTGAACTGGTACCAAGACCTGGTGATTTTACATGTAAATTTGTGAATGCCAAAAAATAGTTTAAAAAGAAACGCTGCATTTCTGGGACTGTTTTGGACTTCCTAGTTTGACTGGAAATTTTAAATAATATGCATAAATTTAACCAGGACATATGTGGCCAATCCTGTAACACTGCACCAGCTCTCTCTATGCAAGGGAAGGAAGAGATTCACATAATGGCTTACAGAAGGAAGTCCCCAGCAAGATGGACTCTCTGAAGGAAGTAATGGAGGGAAACTGTAGTAAAGAACGCTATTGTCTGGATCACCTAGCCTATGGCAAGTCATAACTGAAATTGGAATCAAAGAGCAATGACTCACCATTCTGTAACTTAGCTACAATATAAATGTTGATCTTTTTTTTTTTTTTAAGTTGATCTCAACTTGTGCGACAATGACAGGTGAAGGAATTTGTATTTTCTTAAGTTATAAAGAGATTGAATGACTGTTGTACAAATAAACTGCCGAAAAGAACATTACTGGGTAATCTCACAAGCAAACAAGGCTAAATAGATTTTTCATGTGAAATATTTTAATAAATATAAAATTACCCATGCAACAAACTGGGATTTTTAATAAGTTATTTATTTTCAGGTAGTGACATAATTCACTATTATATAATTGTATTCTGAGAAATGGAGGGAATGCAAAAGATGTTATCAACTCTTGGAAACACCCAGACACGGAAATTATCTGTATTAAAGACACTCAGTTTTTAAAATGTTACCAGTAAATATTTAATATAAATAGAAGATGCAAATATAACAAATGTATAGGAAATAATTCTCCAGTGGAATGACAATGATTTAAAAAAAAAACAAAAAACTTTTGATATTAAATAGACAAAACAGGACTACTGTATTACATAAACATTAGCTGCTACTACACATTTATATAGTCACAAACTGGGGAGAGCTGCCAAATTTTAGCCCAGAGGGCAAGACTCAACTCAGCAGACTATTTTAAAGGAAGAAAATGCAGGAGGCCCAGTGACCCTGCCCAAGGTGGCCCACTATGGGATCAGCCCAGGAGACAAATGCCCACCATGCCCCTGGTCACAAACATATGGGTTTTAAAACATTTCAGTTCTAGGAAATGAAAGAAGTGATTCCTTTTCAAAACGAGATTGAGAAGTCAAATGATGGACATAACATATAGAAAACACTAAATTAAGTTACATTATAGTAACAGTAAGCTGAATGAACTAGTTTTATATATATATACGACATATGTACAATACATCAATATTTAACAGAAGACGTGTCTTAGAGATCCTGTGGCTCTCCAGCTGTGTTACAGCCACAAGTTCCGTTTGGTTCCAGAATCCCCTGCTGGGACTTGTAGTTCCACAACAGTTAGAGATCCACTGGATGCCTACACGTGCTACAGACACTAGTGACTGCGGAGCCATGCATCACTTACCCGCCAATTCCCACGATGATCTTCATAGCGTGTCTCTGTCAAGTACTATAAAATATAAATAAAATGGGGGAAGGAAGTAAACCCTAGACGAACACGGAGAGCAGAAGGAGAGGAACTGAACGTCAGCTACTGGAACGAGCCTCCATGGCGGGGAGAGCAGTGAGGAGTTAGACCTGTTACAACGGCTGCCTTACTAGGAAAGACACAGACCCGCTGCGCTGCGCCCTCAGTAAGGTGACTGTGCTCACTCCATTGGCCAGTTAGTGGGATATAGGCGGGGTGAAGTGACGTCAAAATGTTCCGTTACTGGAGAACTTAAAGATTCGAGTGTGCTGTTCTTATCCACAGCTGTTGCAGGATAAGAGTGTTACACATCGTTATCATATTACATGGCAGCGAACTGTCCCTCATTTCTAGGTTTTAAAGATTTGTCCCTGCAAAATTACATTCACTGTCATTATTTATTCCTACTGAAACCATAAACTATTTCCCCCCTGTATTTGAGGTCTTTGTAGTTTTTTGCACTTACCTGGTGTCTGGATCCTTTTGTGTGTAAGTCTAAGCCACCAGTGTTTCACATACGCGAATCCTGGACAAACACAGAGTTATATTTCAGGCAATATTGGGCAAATGGCCCTATGCTGCTGCTTGCATGCAGGGCTGCCAAGAGGAATTCAGGTCCCCGGTACAACAAATTCATGGGGCCCCCCTCATAGTTGAGTATGGTAAAAAAAAAAAAATTCGGTTGTGTGGTCATGCATTTGGGGGCATGGCAAATGCACCATTGGGGCGTGGTTAACACATCAAAATCACTAGGCTCTCAATTCGCCCAAGCGTCACATATGTCCAAGCACTCCTGACTTTCAGGACATCTAGCACCAAAGTGTAGTATAGAAAAAAATGCAGTGTGTACACAAAGAGTCCAGTCTTGGCCTCCACCTTACATTGGGCACAACACTCACCATTGTCCCTAATAGAATCACAACATTTCACATACTGTCCTGCTCTCTCCTACCTGTTCTTCTCACTTTCACCACCTGTTGCTGCATGTTTCTTTAGTTGCGGCTTGTCTGGATCCTGGAATGCTGGGGCCCTATAAAAAAAATAGCTACATTTAGATCATTCCAAACAACCCTGGCGTTAAATCAATACCATCCACAATTAATAATTAGGCCTTCCTCCAGCTCCAATATTACAATAATGTGCCCCTTCATCATCGCCATGCCTTATGATCACACTGCGCCCTCCATGCTGCTTTTGCCCCCTTCATCTGACTCACCTTCATCACACTATACTATGCTGCTCCCCCCCCTTTTTTAATCCCACTGTGCCATGCATTCCCCCCTTTTTAACCCCACTGTGCCATGCTGCCCACCATTTTTTAACCCCACTGTGCCATGCTGACCCCTGTTTTTTAACCCCACTGTGCCATGCTGCCCATTTTTTAACCCCTCTGTGCCCCCCTCATTTTTTAACCCTTCTGTCATGCTGCCCCCCCCGTTTTTTAACCCCTCTGTGCCCCCTCATTTTTTAACCCCTCTGTCATGCTGCCCCCCCCCATTTTTAACCCCTCTGTCATGCTGCCTCCCCGTTTTTTAACCCCTCTGTCATGCTGCCCCCCATTTTTAACCCCTCTGTCATGCTGCTTCCACTTTTTTTAACCCCCCTGTGCCCCCCCTCATTTTTTAACCCCTCTGTCATGCTGCCCCCCCGTTTTTTAACCCCTCTGTACCCCCCCTCATTTTTAACCCCTCTGTCATGCTGCCCCCCCCCCCGTTTTTTAACCCCTCTGTCATGCTTCCCCCCCCCCCCGTTTTTTAACCCCTTTGTGCCCCCCCTCATTTTTTAACCCCTCTGTCATGTTGCCCCCCCCCCCCGTTTTTAACCCCTCTATGCCCCCCCTCATTTTTTAACCCCTCTGTCATGCTGCCTCCCCGTTTTTTAACCCCTCTGTGCCCACCCTCATTTTTTAACCCCTCTGTCATGCTGCCCCCCCATTTTTAACCCCTCTGTCATGCTGCCTCCCTGTTTTTTAACCCCTCTGTGCCCCCCCTCATTTTTTAACCCCTCTGTCATGCTGCCTCCCCGTTTTTTAACCCCTCTGTGCCCCCCCTCACTTACCTTTTCTCCTTTCTTGGTCTTCTCTGCTGCTCTGTGCTCCATTGCTTCAGACTGGCTGAATGCTCGGTATGACATGATGACATCACACCCGGCATTCAGACACTCTGAATGGAGCACAGAGCAGCAGAGAGGAGGGATGCCGGCTCCGCGATCCGGGGAGTATGGTTTGGGTTTTTTTAAACTAGCCTGCTCCCCCCACCAACGACCGAGTCCCCCCCCCCCCCACCGCAAAAAAACCCAAAAAAAAAACGTTTTGACAAAACAAAACAAAAAAATCAGCAGCGCAAGGGCCTGGGCCGGGCCCCCTGACATGCCAGGGCCTGGGTAATTAGTACCCCCCCCCTCTCGGCGGCCCTGCTTGCATGTGGGACCCCAAAACAATCCGAATGCTCAAAATGCTCAATAAAGGTTCTATGGACCACATTTCCAACCGCACACTAATAGGCCCCTTTAAGTTGAATGTGATTCGGCCACTCAGCCGAGATCCAGTCCAATACACAATATAGTACAGACTGTCACAATTTTTGAAGTTGAAAAGAATGGGGCTTTGTAAAAAGAGCAAGTGAGACCTGTCTAGTGCTGTTGGAGAGACAATGAAGGCTGCACATACATGGATTGGAGCTGTAGGGATACAGAGGAAATATTGACAATGTTTCATTTTTGTAACAGGACACCAAAATCCTTTATTAAGCAAGGTATACACTACAGGGTTTTTGTCCAATAATCGGCTCAACCAGCCGACATACGACCGCTCGTTCAAAAGTCGGGTCAGTGTGTGTAGTGACACGATGGTTGAAAGTCTGCCCAAATGGACGATTGTCGCATCATTTGGTTGGTCGTACCGTTAAATATTTTCGTTCCAATCTCGTTTCCGTTGTGTAGTGTGTATAAGTTTCCGACCGATCCACAACAGTGTGTACGAAATTACAGTCATTGCTCACGACAACATAGCTGTAAAAAGTTGCTAACGGGACAGCTGCTCTTCCCTTTATTGTCTAAAACAAGGCTAGTGTGTATGCAGTCCATGGACCGAGCGATCGAACCATCGATCGGATGTAAAATCGATCGGCATAAAAAGTTGGTGAAAAATTCTGTAGTGTGTACCCAGCTTTAGGTAGGTTTGAGTAGGCCTATTAGTGCCTATTGTTGACTTTCTTCAAAATAGGGACACAAGGACAAACAGTAACATTACAATGGTAACAGCAGGTTTCAGTAACTACTATGGGAGAGGCTAGGCTAACACACAGTCCTTCTGTTGGGAGTGCAGGGGTCTGGCCCATGCAACCTAAGGTCATAGCCCACTGGACACAGTCGTATTGTACGTATCATTGTGTTCAAATTACCCCAACTGTTACTATATATATTTGACTATATCATATATGACTTTGTTATTATCTATTCTTAAATGTGGCTGAGTGGGTTCTAGGCCAGGTGGGTTCTGTCACATGTTTGCATCAGTAATGGAAGAAATTAAACAGTGAGTCTCTCAGTCTTTATCCAGACCAAGCCCCTTAGTTAATGTAAGTGGGAATCCATTGATCAGGAGTCATACTAGCAGAGGGCCTATGGGTGTGTAGTGTTGGGAAAGGACAGCCGGTAGCAGTCCTCCTATGATAGCTGCAAATCCCTATTGTCCCCTATCTAAGACCGCCCTGGCACAACCATGTGAGTGTGGAAACTAAACTGGATATAAAATAGAGATGATGAAGAACTGGGTTCTGTTTGGGACAGTTTATGCAAAACATGTGGCTTAGGCACTGGTGGGAATTTTCAGCCAGGTAGGATTTCCCCAGCACATTTTAATGGACCACAGTTCCAAGCGCAGCTCATGCAGACCTTATGGGAAAAATGTGGGGTTAAGTCCCTTCGCACCACCCCACACTGCCCCCAAAGTAGCAGACAATGTAAAAGGTTCAACAGAACACTGAAGAGCTTGTTGAAGGCATATCATCATCTATTTATATAGCACCACTAATTCCGCAGCGCTGTACAGAGAACTCATTCACATCAGTCCTTGCCCCATTGGATCTTACAATCGAAATCCCCTAACATACACACACACAGACCCAGAGAGACTAAGGGCAATTTAATAGCAGCCAATTAAGCTTGCTACCCAACTTAGAGTAATGTTCAATGTCTTCTTTAATAATTTGAGACTACTTTGCATTAGAGTCAGTTGATCTTCAACAGCAGGAACTGAAGTGTTACAAGGTAGATTGGGGCATATATTTGGATGATATCCTAGATTAGCATAGAAAGGACTAAATCTAGTAGATGCATTTTATGAATTGTTAAATGCAAATTCAGCCATGGGGAGGACATCAACTCAATCATCCTGTATGTGACAAATATAACATCTAAGATATTGCTCAAAGTGGTTAGTTTGCTCAGTTTGGCCATTTGACTGTGGATGAAATGTGGTGGACCAATATGCCAAGAGATTTACAAAACGTTTCCAAAATCATGATGTGAATTGAACCCCTCGGTCTCACATCACATTATTAGGAACTCCATGCAGATGGAATACTTCCTTTATAAGTAAATCAACTGTTTATTTTGCTGTAGGAGTACACTGACAGGGTATAAAGTCAGCCATCTTTGTCAGCATGTCGATTACCACAAATATAGTGGTCATATTCTTAGATCTTGGAAGGTCTACTATGAAGTCCATGGAAATGGAATCCCATGGATGTATATGTATTGGCAAAGATTATAAAAGTCCAAAAGGAGAAGTACAAGGAGTCTTACTGTTAAGTCCGTCTGATCACGTGACCTGAGGCGGGGAATTCAAACTTTTCCACTATTTAGTCTTCACTCTGACACTCCTGTGTCAGAGCAACAAGTGTACTTAGTGTCTGGCTGCTCCTGATCCCTGTGCTTTCCCTGTGCACTTCTCCCTGTGAATACTGGCTGACTTTCTGTGTACCGACCTGGCTTGTCTATTTAACCCTGCATCTGCTGAATCCCTGGCAACACACACTGGCTGACTTTCTGTGTACTGACCCGGCTTGTCTATTTAACTCTGCATCTGCTGAATCCCTGGCAACACGCACTGGCTGACCTTCTATGTACTGAACCGGCTATAGTTCCTGACTCCTCTCGTGTTTTGCCTCTCTACTAGACAGCAAGGTATGTCTGGCTTCCTACTTCTTATAGTTATACTGTTTAATATCCAGCTAGACGAGGCCTTTGTGCTGTGTTCCCAGAACCGTTCACCCTACTATTATCTCTCTACCACGCCGATGGGCTAACCTAGGGGCCGCGACCTGTGGGCCTCCGGCAGCTAAAACCATCCCGCCTTGCGTCGGTTCTTGGAGAGGACCAGAGGGTCCGTCAGACTCCGCACCATGGGAAGTCCAGTGCCAATACCAGTTGGTAGTTGTCTCCAGTGAGACGTAACACTTACATCTGGCACATCTTGTGCAAGATGAGACATATTTTGTTACATCCTCTGTATATTTGGACCACCAGAATGAATGACTTAATAGGTCTTGAGTTTTGTGGACTCATTTATGGTCTGCTAATTCAGAGTCATGGGATAGTTGCATGACCTTTATCCCTGCTGTTTCTGGAACATATTGTTGTTGTGCCAGGTGCCAGACTCTGTTGTTATAGGTTAATTTGAAATCTTTTGAAGGATCGAGGAGGGCAGTTTCAGTATCAAAATCATTCTTGATATCTGTTAATAATTAACTGGAACAAATAACCCCCAAAAATTCAGATCAGGAATTACTGTTTGAATGGACTCTACCTTTTGAGGATTCTCAATATAGGCTCTTGAATGAGCATTGGCTTTCCCATTCTTCGATCCAGATCTATAAGAAATTAGGAAAGCAAAACAGTTCAGAAAGAGAGCCCATCAAGTTTGCCATAGCAACAATCTTTTGCTGATTTCAGGAATTCCACATGTTGATGATCTGTGTGGACTATCAGTTTGCATCTTCATCATCATCAGCTATTTATATAGCGCCATTAATTTCTCACATCAGTCCCTGCCCCATTGGAGCTTACAGTTTAAATTCCCTAACCTAAATTTATGGAGGGGCCTGTGAAACAGCCCCAGCTAAAGCATGGAAGAATAAACATATTATTGTCACGTTAATGACTAAAGGATGCCACTGACTGATATTGGCGCAACTAATCTGGGAGGCGCGGAGTCTAACGCTAACCAGTCACCATCGCAAGGAAGTATGGGCTTAGCTGCGTGGGCTGCGCAGGTCGCAGTTCTCCCAGTTTACTTATCAGTGCCGCGGAAGAAAGCAGGAATAGTCGTATGGTCCAGGTCAGTAGCCAAACAATGGTGCAGTACACAGGGGTGATCTGAGAGTGGTCAGGAGGCAGCCGAAGATCAAAATCCGGGGATTTAAACAGAGCCAAAACGCAGGGCAGAGAATGGTCAGGGAACAAAGCCAAAAGTCAGAAACACAGAACAGCAGGAAACAGGATACAGGACACTAGAGCTGGTAAAACCAATACTCTGACACAGACTGCAGAGAGGAGGTGCAATATATATCCTATAGTGGGCCCTGATTGGTGGTAGTTGACAAGCAGGGGAAAGAAGCATCCTGTTGTCTAGCAGCGGGACGCGGCCTCACTGCGCATGCGCGCCCGTCGAGACCCAGAAGTACGTCCTGTTGCTAGGCAACGTGACGTGGATCAGAGGAGGCAGCAGGCGTCCGTCCCGGGCACCTATACACAGTGCGGGGACGGCGTCTGACAGTACCCCCCTCCCTTCTCTTCGGACTCAAGGTTCTTTTTTTCAGGAACTGGGCCAGCAGATGAGGAGCATAAAGATCATCTTTATTGACCTAGGATCTCTCCTCAGGGCCACAACCCTTCCAATGGACCAGGAAATGTGGTTTTCCTCAGATGGTTCATTTTTCTAGAATGCATTCAACTTCAAACTCCTCACCAGACATGGTCTTGTCGGGAGGAGGAGGAGCCGATTTCTTGGAGAACTCGTTGATTACGAGAGGCTTAAGAAGGGAGACATGAAAAGAGTTATGCATTTGGAGAGAAGGAGGCAACCACAGTTTGTAGGTGATGGCATTAAACACTTGAGTAATAGGATAGGGTCCAATATAACGAGGTGGAAACTTCATGGACGTCACTTTAAGCTTAAGGTTTCGAGTCGATAGCCACACCTTATCCCCAATGTGGAGTACAAGAGAGTTTTTCCGATGACGATCAGCAAAGTACTTGAAAAGATCCAGAGTCTGTTGTAACTTGGTTTGTACCTGGGACCAGATTAAGAAAAAATTGTGAACCAAATCTTGTGCTGCAGGTACCGTGGAGTCCGGTAGCTCCGAGAAAGTAGGCAAAGTTGGGTGTCTCCCGAAAAGGGTGAAAAAGGGAGATGTGCCGGTGGATTCATGCAGGTAGTTATTGTGGGTGAATTCTGCCCAGGAAAGAATCTTACACCATGTAGATTGATTCTTGGAAAAAAAACATCGGATATAGGACTCCAAATCCTGGTTGACCCACTTGGTTTGACCATTCGTCGGGGGATGATATCCAGAGGAAAATTTTGATTCAATACCCAGAAGTTTGCAGAAGGCTCTCCAGAAGCTAGAAACAAACTGCACCCCGCGGTCGGAAATGATCTTCCTGGGACAGCCATGCAGACGAAAGATGTGGCGAATGAATAAGGATGTCCATTCAGGTGCAGAAGGTAATCCCTTGAGGGGGATGAAATGGGTGAATTTAGAAAATTGGTCAACAATTACCCATATACAAGTGTGACCATGGCTGCTAGGAAGGTCAGTTATAAAATCCATGCTCATACTAGACCAGGGATGTTCTGCGACAGGAAGCGGGACAAGCAGTCTACCAGGAGACCGTCTGGGAATCTTATGTCTAGTACAAACTTCACAGGCCTGAAAGAATTTTTGCACATCGGAGATCAGAGAGGGCCACCAGTAAGAACGAGAGAGGAATGCCACCGTTTTCTTGACACCAGCGTGACCTCCAATTTTAGAACTGTGTGCCCAATTCAACAATTTGCTATGCAAATGGATGTCAACAAAGGAACGTCCGACCGGAATGGTTTTGACAAAGGATTGGGTTAATGCCAGAATTTTCTCAGGATTGAAAATGGGTCTAGCGAGAATGAATGTCTTAGTATCAGAAGGGTCAAAGGATTGTGAAAGAGCATCCGCCCTGAAATCCTTGGAACCTGGCCGGAAGGTCAGAATGAGCTGGAAACGACTGAAGAACAAAGACCAGCGAGCTTGCCAGGAAGTTAAACATTGAGCAGTTTGTAAATATATGAGATTCTTGTGGTCGGTGAAAACGGTGACTGGGAAGCGGGCTCCCTCCATTAAGTATCACCATTCTTCCAATGAGAGTTTAATAGCTAGAAGTTCCTTGTCTCCAATACCGTAATTAGATTCTGTGGAAGAATTTTTTTTAGAGAAGTAGTCACAGGGTCAGAGGGCACCCGGGGAATTCTTCTGGGATAAGACAGCTCCCACACCCACAGAGGAGGCATTAACCTCTAGAAAGAAGGGTTTGTGTAGATGAGGTTTAATCAGGATAGGGGCCGTGGAAAAAGCTTCTTTGATGGCTTTAAAAGCAAGGACTGCTTCTTTGGACCAGGACTTAACTTGACCTCCTTTACGTGTGAGAGAGGTAATGGGAGAAATGAGTGTAGAGAAACCCTGAATAAACTGTCGGTAGTAGTTTATGAAACCGATAAAGTGTTGAGAAGCCTTTAGTCCTGTTGGCTGGGGCCAGTAAAGGATAGCTTTCATTTTATCTGGGTCCATTTGGAGGCCGGATCCAAAGACAATATATCTCACAAAGGACACCTGGGACTGATGAAAGAGGCATTTCTCCATTTTGCAATATAAATGATTCTCCCGTAAGCGAAGGAGCACTTGTCTCATGTGAGCCTGATGGGAAAAAAGGTCCTGGGAAAATATCAAAATGTCATCTCGATAGACCACCACGGATTGGTACAATAAGTCCCGGAAGATTTTGTTGACAAAATCTTGGAATACGGC
This sequence comes from Mixophyes fleayi, assembly GCF_038048845.1. Lineage (NCBI taxonomy): Eukaryota > Metazoa > Chordata > Amphibia > Anura > Limnodynastidae > Mixophyes > Mixophyes fleayi. Next base: position 105,065,449 of record NC_134405.1, on the reverse strand, counting down.
CGGAGCATTGCATAGCCCAAATGGCATTACAAGGTACTCGTAACGGCCATCTCTTGTGTTGAACGCTGTTTTCCATTCATCCCTTCCTTATCCTGATTAGATTGTAGGTGCCTCTAATGTCCAATTTAGAGAAAATGCATGCTCCACGTAATCGATCAAACAGCACCGGAATGAGTGGAAGAGGATACCGGTTCTTAACTGTGATGGCATTGAGTTTGCGATAATCAATACATGGTCTGAGAGATCCATCTTTCTTCTTTACGAAGAAAAAACCTGCGCCGGTAGGAGAAGATGATTTGCGAATGAATCCATGTTTGAGGTTTTCAGAGATATACTCAGACATGGCCTGGGTCTCGGGTACAGACAGTGGAAAAACCCTGCCCCAGGGAATGCTTTTGTCCGGCACCAGATAAATGGGACAGTCCCACGGGCGATGAGGAGGTAGTCCGCAGACACTTTGCTAAAAACATCAGATAATTCAGAGTAGACCTTGGGGAGGATATCACAGGAGGTGGCCCGACAAGAAATGACAGGTTTTCCGCAAATGACGGGTACCAAACAAATAGATTTACAAGAAGAACCCCAGGAGGTCACCTGAGCGTGATGCCAGTCGAACTGAGGAGAATGTGCCCTCAACCAAGGTAGACCCAAAATAATAGGATTAATGGATTGCAGGAGAACCAATAATTTAATCCATTCTGAATGGAGAGCTCCTACCATCAGCTGAACAGGAACAGTAATGCAGGTTATAGAGCCATTAGAGACTCGGTTTCCATCTACTGTGGTAAGCTACTAGGGCTGAGGCAAAGGTGTAGTACCCAAACGAAGCTGCAAGACCAAACTGGAGGATATGTTTCTGTCCACAAAATAGACAGAGGTTGAGAACCATCAGAGGAAAAGGGAGTAATGGGCATGAGAAAATCGGATTCTTTCTGGGAACAGGGAAAAGAGGAATGGGATCCTAAGCAGACCGCCCTATAATTGCCTAGGAGGTGGCGTTTCCCGGTCTCTTGAAACATCCAGAAAGGCGATGTCCAGAATCTCCACAGTAGAGACACAGTTGATTCTTCAGGCGGCGGTCTCTTTCTTCAGGAGATAATCGTGACCGACCGATTTGCATGGATTCTTCCATAGGGAGAATAGGAGATTGAAATTGAGGTGCCAGACGCGAAAAAGAACATTGGCTGCCATCTCGTTCCTGTGTACGTTCCTGGTGGCGAATATCCACTTTAATACATAACGAGATTAAATCATCCAATCTAGAAGGCAGATCACGTGGTGCTAAGTCCTCTTTAATCTTGTCATTCAAACCTTGCCAGAAGGTAGCGATTGAAGCCTCGTCGTTCCAGCGAAGCTCAGATGCTAGAGTCCACAATTGAACCACATACGGACTGTCGGGGACAGTTCCTTGAGAAAGATTTAAGAGACTAGTGGATGTAGAAGACACGCGACCAAGTTCGTCAAACACCCGGAAGCTTTCAATGAAGGTTACAAAGTTTTGGAGCAGTGGATCAACGCGTTCACATAACGGGGATGCCCAGGCCAAGGCTTGTCTAGAAAGAAGGGATATTATATAGGCAACCTTAATTCTGTCTGAAGAGAAGTTTTCAGGTGCAAGTTCAAACTGTATTGCACACTGGTTAAGAAACTCGTGGCATTTCTTCGGGTCACCATCATATTTCTCTGGAGGCAGTATGCGCAAACCTCGGGAGCTTGTCGGGCTAGACAAGCCGATGGGGGCAGAGGCAGGTACGACGGGAGTGGCCTGAATCCCGGAGGGCCACGGGGCATATGGGTAACGAACCTTGAAAGTTGTCCAGGCGGGAGACCACTCCCTGGATGCATTGAAGAAGCTGAGCCTGATTGGCATTTTGCTGGTCCACACGTTGAGCCAGGTGCAAAAGGAGATCCCAGGCCGAGGGTTCTTCCTGGTTACTCATAGCTAGAATATACTGTCACATTAATGACTAAAGGTTGCCATTGACTGATATTGGCGCAACTAATCTGGGAGGCGCGGAGTCTAACGTACCCCTGGTATTCACCGGGGACCCCCACAAGTAGGTATGGGCTTAGCTGCGTGGGTCTCGATTCTCCTAGTTTAGTTATCAGTGTAGCGGAAGAGAGCAGGGATAGTCGTACGGTCCGGGTCAGTAGCCAAACAATGGTGCAGTGCACAGGGGTGATCCGAGAGAGTGGTCAGGAAGGGGCCGAAGGTCAAAATCCGGGAATCAAACAGAGCCAAAACGCAGGGCAGAGAATGGTCAGGGAACAAAGCCAAAAGTCAGGAACACAGAACAGCAGGAAACAGGATACAGGACGCTAGTGCTGGTAAAACCAATACTCTGACACAGGCTGCAGAGAGAAGGTGCAATATATATCCTATAGTGGGCCCTGATTGGTGGTAGTTGAATTCGGTGGTCAGGAGCAGCTGACCGCTGACAAGCAGGGGAAAGAAGCATCCAGAATACTAATTTGCACCCCTTGCATTGTAAAATGGTTTTTTGTCCAGGAGTCTGAAATAAGATGTTTCTCAAGTTAAGTACCTTAATGAATCAGGCCCCATATTGTTAAAATAATCCAATATAAATATACCATAAACAATACAAAATATCTATATCTATATCTATATGGTACCGATAGAGTAAAGACTTAAGTTATGCCAAAGAAATATCCAATATAGATGCGCCAATAGGCACTATATAGATCCAGATTGCAAACCACACTGCATTATATTTAGGGACTTAGGGAACTCATTCCCACATGCAAATGTCCAGAAACCCAATATAGATGTACAGTCAATTGAAGAAACCAAATGAGACAATTTTTCTTGACAATATGTAGAAACTCACGGACTCCGCGCTGGATGAATATCAAACGATATCCCGAGTGAACGGCGGTCACACGATGTGGGTGCACACCCGGATGTACTTCTGTCCAAATACAAAAGCAGCGTCTAAAAGGTTCCTAGGTAAACAAGTTCCTTGCAAATATTGTGATAGAAGTAGTAGAAAGCGGTCTTTCGGATCACCACTGGATATGTAGTAAGCTTTCTGACGCGATTCACATTGAGTAACCTCCTTGGATAGTGCCCACATATAGTGAGGGGGGATACAGCATGCTGTAGCATGGCTTTGGGAGTGTGGCTCAAAGAAAGGATGAAACTACATAGCAGAGGAGAGTCCCTGGATATTGAGATGGAGGTTTTGGAGGATCTGTGAGGTGACCGCCTGCGTGTCTGTGACCATATGAGCCTAGGCAGCGTGTGATATGAAACCTGTGGTATTTGTCTGTGGCACTACTGCTCCCAGCAGCTGTGGCTTGTATGTAACACAAGTTAACCCGTGCATGATACTCATGCATTCTAGTCAAATCAAGCTACTTAAGGTGTTAAAAAGGTTCTTGTCATGCATTTGGGGCTAGGCCAGGCCTCCTCAGAGGAAGAGCGTTACTTCCCGACGTAAGCGCCCTTTTTTAACGTGGTTTTGTCCACATGTCACCACCTCATCATTCTTCTCCATCACCTCATCCTTCATCTTCATCGCCACATCCTTAATCTCCATCGTCTTACTGTTCTAAAACCTCTCGATACACGTTTCTGCTAAACACCTTATCGCTGTGCTCAATCAGTCTTCCTTGAAGGGCAGTATTCATAACCTGCACTTTCACATCACTGCTTCTCCGTACTCGTGAAAATGCGACATACAATTGTCCATGACCAAACACAGGCTCTGGTAAATAAATACCCACACGGTCAAGAGTTTGAGCCCTCAACTGGTAAATTTAGCCTTTACTACCCCTCCCACGGGGGGAAGGGGGGATGATGGAAGTTAACTGATTTCACTATTATAATTTTTATGGTCAAATAATGTCAGTATACCAAATTTCAGGTCAATTGGATGAGCCCTTTCTGAGAAAATAGTTTTTTACACACACACACACACACACACACACACACACACACACTAACACACGCCGCTAGGCTTATATATATTAGATACTTTTAGTTTCTCAGTATCGTGCAGGAGTGTGAGGCGATACAGGTAAAGCATTATCATCTGCTTAACCAATATGCAGCAGGAGACTGGTGATTTAAATGTGTACATTTTTGCAACCTTTTTGTACTGGAGCAAGAGAAGATGCAATAAAGGCTATATTCCATGTTTATTTTTAACGGAGATGGCCTGGAGCCACACATTTCTAATTGCACTATACTACGCACAATACTAATGTCCACAGACATGTTGTACTGTATTAAACTCCTGTGTATTCAAGATGGGCCCCTCTGCTCTAATTTGCCAGTACCCACCAGCTTGATGGGGCAACAATAACCGCTTGTAGTTACAGGTTATGCCACCAGGGGGAGCCTTGACACAATGAGGACAAAAAATAATAGAGATGGAAATTAAATAAAATTGTCTAAGCAGTAAATGCATTATGCTACGATTTTTAGCAAAATTTTAAACGCCAATGTGTTTAAAGGCAAATATTATTGTTTGCTAAAAATCGTGTTTTGTGGAGGTTTTAAACTGCTGCACATCGCTGGTTGTTTTGGTCCTCTAAACCACTGTACTTATTATAGGGTAGTTTGAGGCTGGGATGTTAAATGGCTGGAGATATATGGCTGATTGAAAACAGTTAAGTCGCCAGCGGTTTAGACAAAAACCCTTTCAAAAATGCCAAAAAAAAGGCAGGTTTTTTTAATACCTGCTTCAGATTGGCTAGATAGCTCTAACATGCTATTAGAGCTACATGAAAATCCAGAACTTAAGAGGACCATTAACTTATGAATTATGGGGGCAATCGTTATTTATTGAATAAGGGGCAACATTCATTTATAATTATGAGAGAAAATTTTATTTTTCATTATATCAAGGGGGCAATGTTATTGTATCATAGGGCAATTTGAATATATAATTATATTAAGGGGGCAATACTTTTTGATTGATAATGGGGGCAATAATTATTTATGAATCACACATGTGGCATGACATATTGCCTACATAACATAATAATACTATAATACCGCTCTCTTAATATAGTGAAAAATAAAATTTGCCCTCCTAAGTTAATTATAAATTAATTTTGCCCCTTAATCAGTAATTGATTGCCCCCATAATTCATAAGTCAACGGTGCTCCTCTTGTGTTCTGAATAGCAAGATAGCAGTTTTAGCTATCCTGCCTCTTCACAACCTCCTCTTTTGTTCTGGTGGTTTGTCAAACAGCAGCTTAGCAAATCTAACTGTATTTTGATCATGTTAAAAATCGGGAAGCAATTTGTAAAGTAGTATTTTGTTAAATAGTGGTTTTCAGCTTTTTTGCTGGCAGTTTGGCCTTTATTAAATCTGACGGTTTCTAGACTGCTGGATTTAATAAATTTCAAACCCCCGGTTTAAACAAACTGCCCTTTAGTACATCTAACCCCTAATGTTTTAAATAAACCCTGTTAGTTGTAAATATATTTGTCAGGTATTTACACCCAATACATTTCTCCAATACACTGTCAGCAAAAACAACTTTAAACATTGCCTGCAGTGGTTATTAGTTAAATAAATAATTCATTCACTTTCTCTATTTTATTTTATTCTGATCTGTATCTTCACCTTGTACCATCCCTTTTTTCTCTAGTAGACTCGATCATAGTTCAATACTTTAATAGCCAGTATTAGTCACTTAGATTGTGTATTAAAACAAACGATTTGCATTCTCCTACACATTTTATGTTATTACAATTATCATCATTCTCACGCTAGACTGTACTGATTAACTTCCAAGCTCTTAACTTATTAACGTATATAGTATATGACTAAGTGCATACACTTTGTATTTTATTGTACTTTATTGCTTTTATGATGTATGACAGCAGCACTATTCCTCTCTGCACTCTGAGAGTGCAGATTAAAACAACCCAAAAGCTTGGGGCTACTAAGAGGAATCTCCTTTAATTAATTGATAATAATAGTTTGTAAACCCTAAGAAGCATTGTATGGCTCTAAGGCTGGTGGGTTGAGACCAATTCAAGATTGCTTCTATCTTCCCAGGGTCCATTGGGAGGCCAGACCAGTATAAACAAATATACCCCAGGAAGTATAGTTGGTGTCCCTTGAAGATACACTTTTCTAATTTACCATATATATGATGAGCTCGAAGTTGGGTTTACACCTTTGCTACATATCTCCTGTGTGTCTCGACGTAATGAGGGACGCTTAAGTTATCATATCACTATACTATGACGAATTGGTATAAAACATCCTGTAAAATTGTGTTGACAAAGTTTTAAAGAAGACGCTGGTACAATGCATAATCTGAACGGCAAGAGAAGATTCTTGTAGTGTCCATCTCTGGTGTTAAAAGCATTCTTCCATTCGTCCACTTCTTTAATGCCTATAAGGGTATTGTCAGATCTAATTTAGCAAAGATGGGCGTAATTTTCATGCGGTCAGTTAGCTCAGATATAAAGGGAAGAGGATACTGGTACATGACAGTTATGGCATTTAGACCTCTGTAGTCTATACAAGGATGCAAACTCCAGTCCTTTTTGATGAAGAAAAATCCAGACCTTGCAGGAAAGGTGAATTTATGGGTAAACAACAAAGCAGTGAACTGCGCAGATGATACCTTATAAAATAACAAATTCTGAAAAATCCATAAATGCTAAGAATTATATACCACCTAAAGAACTAATTAAGCAGAGAAAAGTGATTTTAATCATATACTAATAAAAACATACAAATCAGCAACATAAATACACATCACAAGGAGAGTTTGTTTCTCTAATGACCAACCGAATAAAATAAATATTATCATGAATTGGGGACTTCCACAAAAAGGATTAATAAGGCTTATCTTGTAACCGATATATAATAGTTCCAGGTGAGGAGTATATAGGATGAGAGTGTTTGGAAATATGGGGAACCTGGTTCCTAACAACAGCGGGAGAACCAAGCATGAGTGAAGTTTAGTGATCCACACATCCTCTGGAACTTAACCACGGTGATTCAGCGCTTATTATGCCTCTTACTGCTGTAAATAACTCACACAGAGTCAGGATCTAGATGAAAAAGTTCTCCGTTTATATGCTCCTTCCTCTCCGCAGATCAACTCACTGGTGATAGCCAATCAGAATTTTCCTTTAATGTGCGCACCAAATTTGACTGTCCAGACAGGTATTTAGAAATAACAGGAAAGTTCCTCCATATAGCAGCTGATGGCTAGCGATTCCAAGATAAGCCAAATATGAATGTAATGTTACCACTCCTTTAGTCCCACATAATAACACAATCTTGGTTGAATTAGATAATAAAATATAGCGACGCGTTTCGTCTGCCTGATGCAGACAAAAGCCTATATTCGGTGCTTTCATGTCCCTACTGCAAAAAAGGTGCAAAAGCAAAAAAGTGCTAAAGGTTGCAAACTTCAGGCCCTCCTGTATAGAGGAAGGGCATATCAATCCCACCCCCGAGACCAAATGGTCCCTTAGGGGGGGCAGGTTCTTCAGACCCCCTTTTGCCACAAAGCTAAGGGATTCCCTGGGATCCACCAAAGCTTTACCCAGGGTCCATAAACTTGCCACAGCCAGAAGTGAGGGCATTAAAGGTTCAGGGGAGTGGGAACCCCAGGGTCAAACCACCCGTCCTAAATCATCAGGAATTGCAGAGCCCACAATGACCTACTGCACCCCCTAGATCTGTGAAAAATATATAAAAGTGAAGGTGACAAACAAGGTGTGCAATATAATGCCGTGTGGTATGACTCCAACCTAATGGCTGGGCTAATGTAATAAGAATTCTCCCACCCAGCCAAAAGTCCAGGGCAAAATGGAAAAGAAAAGTGGAAAAATATGCTATAGAGCTGATAAAATCAGGTGACGGTGCATCATCAGTGATTTTCAGACACCCCTGGGTCATCACCCCGTGGTCACTTTGTCCTACACTTTCTCTGCAGCCACAGCCTTCTGGACAGAGGACCAAGTTTTCATGAGAAGCTTAAAGATGTGGAGTCTGGGGGAAAGTCTTGTTGTATGAGGGAGGGAATACAACACAGAGTGGATGTAGATGCAGATTTTGGACATTGTAGAAGAGTTGAGTTGGGTCATATTTTGAGACAAGGGGAGAGATGTATGTCGGTACAGTTTTGCGAATAGCTTTGTATGTTAGTAAAAGTATTTTATATTTGACTTGGTAAAACGCAAACAACCAATGTAGGGAATGACAGTGTGGAGCAGCAGTTTAAGAACAATATCTGCTGCATTCAAAATAGACTGCAGGGGTGATGGGTGAACTCTGGTTAGGGGAAGATGAGTAAGAAGGGAACCGCTTGAGATAATGGGCCTGAGTCATTAAGGAGAGTAAGGCAAAAAAAGGAATAAGGTTGTTCCTGGACAAATCATGTTACAATGCAAGGAGTGCAAATTAGTTTATTATTTTGCACTTAAGGAAAATACTGGCTGTTTTTTCATCTAGCACACAAATACTTGATAGCTTTACTGTTACTGGAATTCAAAGTTGATCTAGGACATGCCCTACCCCAACTATAAATCTGTCCCCAAATTTACCCACCGCCCCTCCAATGCAACATGGTTTTGCCGAGGTGCAAAGTTGCACCTTTTTTTGCTTTGCTTGCCTTAATGACTCAGGCCCAATGTGTGCATGAATTAAAGTTTTTACAGTTTCTTGTGCAACAAATGTTTATTCTGGAAATGTTTCTTAGATGGATGTATCAGGATTTAGATACAGAATGGATGTGGGCAACAAAGGAAAGTTCTAAGTCAAGAATGAAACTTAGGCAGTTGTTTTAGGGGGGGATGTTTTACTGTCATGTTGTCAACATAAATGTCAGGCAGGTAGTTTCTGTTGGCTGGAGGGAATAATATTAGCTAAGTGTCTAAAAAATTGAGGAGGCGAGAGGACAATCAAGATAAAATGGCAGAAAGACATTCAGCAAGTCAACAGAGATGTAAGAGGAAGCACAATACATAGAGCAATAGACGTGAGGGGGGCATAGGACAGACATAAAGAGATGTGAGAGGCGCCACACAGTACAAACACATACAGATGTGAGTGGAAGACATGTGGTGTAACACAGTACACACAGGGATTGACATGAGGGCACAGTACATAAAGCGAGAAAAAAAGGTGAAATAATACAAACTGTAACAGATATGAGGGATAGCCAGATGTCTTCTGGACTCAGTGAGGTCTGTGCTTTTGGAAGATGAACACACAGTCAGTGGCTGTCATTTGTGGTCATCTTACAACTGCATTTACCAACATGTCTGATAATACTTGTAATGCACTGTGTAGAGAACAGCAAGCTAGTGTTACCATAATAAGTGCGCTGTGCATAATACATTGCATGGTACTGTCAAAATGAATTATTCCTAATACACGCTATAAAGAAAAAATATATATGTTTGTGGTTTAAAACTGATATTTCTCCTGCATTCTGTCTGGAGGACACTGCATTAAGGTAGTGTTTATGAGCTGGGCACTTCATCATCATCATCATCATCATCATTTATTTATATAGCGCCACTAATTCCGCAGCGCTGTACAGAGAACTCATTCACATCAGTCCCTGCCCCATTGGAGCTCACAGTCTAAATTCCCTACTATAGACACACACTCACACACACAGACAGACAGAGAGGGAGAGACTAGGGTCAATTTTTTTTTTTATTTTTTTTTTTACTTAAGGGTTAACCTTTCTGAAACTAAAGCTCATCCTCTCTTCAACTCCAATGTTTCTCAGTTTTTACTTTAGCGACAAAGCAGTTGGCAACGTGTTCTTGCGGCTGCCTATAGCAGCTTAGTTAATTTACTTTGTACTTTAATTTTTGCTTCATTTTATAATTGCATTTTTCAGTGTTCCAGGCAGTGCTGTGATCGTAGTACTCCTGTTCCCACAGAGAGGTTAGTGCAAATCCTTCTTTGTCTCTGTCTTCAGCTGTGCCTGGAGCAGACACTCTCCCAGTGGAGACAGTCACGCAGGCAGAAATAGGTTGCACACTGAGCCCTCTGAGAAACAGACTGCATGCCGGGCTTCCTCACCACCCAGCTCAGTCTGCAGTTATCTTTTGCTCTTGAGCCTTCTCTTCAGATGTGTGGGTAACTGATATCATAGAGAGGGGTTACATCCTAGATCTTCTGGGGTCTCCACCAGAGATTTTTGTCCATCGGCCTTCCAAATGAAAAGGTATCTGGCTCTCAGAAAGACTATAACCTATCTACTTTCTTGAGGGTTAATCACCCCTGTTCTGGAACAGGAGAAGATAAATCATTTAATTTCAGCTCATCTTGAACCTCAAGTGCTTCAACACAAGCTTCGAGTGGATAGATTGAAGGTGGAGTCTCTCAAGTCCGTCATCAACGGCATGGAGGGTAACTAATTCTTAGCGTCCATAGACATCAAGAATGCAAATCTTCATAATTGATTCTGGGAAGGGCACCACAGCCTTCTCAGATTCATGGTGCAGGAGTCTCCCTTTCAGTTCAGGTAAATCTCAGTGAATCATTATTGTGCCTTACCTAGACAATCTGCTTCTCAAGGTCAAGTTGGCTCAGTTGTCAAAATTAAATCAGCAATGTCTTTAAAAGCAAGTTTTTCCTTATAGACATTGCTGCCGTTTTAAATTTGCCCTGCAAAGTTGCTGAATATTGGTGACTTGAAAAATCGCAGCATACTACATTTACCCCCATATAATCCAGTTTGTCATATGGCCAACAAGGTCATTGCATATTAATTCCATAGCCCAGACTTCTAGGCACCTTCTTCCCAGAGATCCAATGGTCCCCACCAAGCAGGGGGACACTCTTGGATTAGCCCTATCATTTTAAAAGGGAGATCTTGTGCCTGTAAAGAATTCTTCTGCCTTGAATCTGTACATTGACTTGCTGCCATCTGCTGAATAAACTACGCTTTGGTTGCAACGATTCATCTAGGTTATTTTCAAAGAATCCACCAGGACGCATGGTCCTCACAGGCCCCACTGTGATTTCTTCTATTTTTGTATATTTGTCACATATATTATTTTTAGATCTTCAAACAAAATTAAATATAAGACAAAGGCAACCTAAGTATATACAAAATACAGTTGTTAAATGGTCATTTCATTTATTAAAGGAAAAAAGTTATCCAACACCTATATCACCCATGTGAAAAATGAATTGCCCCCTTAAAGATAATAACTGGTTGTGCCACCTTTAGCAGCAACAACTGCAAACAAACACTTCTAATAACTGGAGATCAGTCATTCACATGGTTGTGGAGGCATTTTAGCCCACACTTCTTTGCATAATTGCTTCAAATCAGCCACACTGGAAGATTTTTGAGCATGACTGCCTGTTTAAGGTCATTCCAGAACATCTCAATTGGATTGAAGTCATGACTTTGACTAGGCCACTCCTAAACCACATAACATCAGCTTTATAAGATGATACATTGAATACACTGGGTTTTAATATTACTCATCTGTTAACAGCTGGCAGGATTTTAAGAGGCACCTGAAGAACAAGATCAGGGACCACCACTGTCATGTCAGGGATGCTCTTTGAACATGTTGCCCTTGGAGCAGACAGTGTTTGCTCTCATTGATATCCAGGAGGTTGCGGGTTTAAGAAATGTGGATAGTGACTGTGGTCCCCCTGCGCAACTTCAACCATCTGACCTTATCCTTAATATTCTATAACAATCCTAGGCCTGTGTATACTCCTGTCTTAATATTGACTCTCACCTCACCCCCCTTGGCATTGTTTTATATCAATATCTTATGTTTTCTATTTCTCTGAATGGTTACGTCATGCATCAGACTCTCCAATATTCTCACTGGAGTCCGCTCTCCTCTGTCTCTGTTAGATGGCTCCAGGGAGTTCCTTGGCTCTCCAGAAGCCACCATCTTGGATTCTCAGGCATGCGCACTTGCGCGCATGCCTTTTGTATTTGACAACTTTCCTCTTCACTCATTGGCTAGAGCCTCCATCCCCCCTATTGGCCTCCTACTGTATTAAGCTGCCCAGAACACAAGATAGGCCCAGTTGATTAAGTCTCTTGTCTTGATATATTGGCTCCTGGCTCCTTCAGTGTTCAGTTTTGCTCCAGTGTCTTTCAGTTATTCCCCTCCAGTGTCTTTCAATATTTTACTCCAGTGTGTTCCTGGTTATTCCATCCATATCAGTGTGTTTCTGGATATTCCTTCTATGCCAGACTACCCACCACCCTCAAATACCCCCAGAGATAGTGAACTACCCTGACTGGCACTTGCACCCGGAAATGAGTGTGAAGATAAAAGAAAGACAGCGAGGGTCACCAATCAAACACAGCGCAGAGAAAATTGCAGAAAATAGCCATAAACCTGTACTCAGTATAAGCATAAGGAGCAGCCATAATGCTACCTGACCTGTACATGGGGTACTAAAATCAGAGAGAGCTCTGGCGTCCGACTGAAAGCGATGTATTACCAGGTTGCAATGCCATAGACGATCAGTCTCTGTAAGAGATTAGGAGGTGTCATGTGCCCGGCTGGCAGCCAACAACACATATACAAAAATATATTGTACGATAAATAAACTGCATGCAGAAATATGCTGTTCAGAGTAGGGATGTGCACCGGCCACTTTTCGCGTTTTGGGTTTTGGGTTCTGATTACCTTCAGGTTTTGGTTTCTAATGGGTTTTGCCAAAACACCCCCCTCAAGGTTTTGGGTTTTGGGTTCTGATTTTTTTAAAAAAAAGCATAAAAACGGCTAATATCCAGATTTTTGGTTTTTTTTCACTCCGACGCTATTATTAACCTCAATAACATTCATTTCCACTCATTTCCAGTCTATTCTGAACACCTCACACCTCACAATATTGTTTTTAGGCCAAAATGTTGCACCGAGGTAGCTGGATGACTGAGCTAAGCGACACAAGTGGGCGGCACAGACACGTGGCCCATCTAGGAGTGGCACTGCAGTGGCAGACAAGATGGCAGTTTGAAAAACTAGGCCCCAAAGAGCACATAATACCAATAAAAGAGGTGCAAGATGGAATTGTCCTTGGGCCCTCCCACCCACCCTTATGTTGGGGAAATAGGACACGCGCACTTTAACAAACCAATCATTTCAGCGACAGGGCCTAGAAAACTGTGGCTGAAATGATTGGTTCGTTTGGACCCCCACAAAACGAGCTGGCAAAGAAAAAAAAGAGATGCAAGATGGAATTGTCCTTGGGACCTCCAACCCACCGTTATGTTGCGGAATAAGGACATGCACATTTAACAAACTATTCATTTCAGCGACAGGGCCTACCAAACTACTGTGGCTGAAATGATTGGTTTGTTTGGGCCCCCACACAAAAAAACAATTTATCTCTCCCTGTACAAAGTAAACTGGCTCTACTGAGGCAAGATGTTGTCCTCATCCTCATCCTCTGATTCCTCGCCCCCTTCAGTGTGTACTTCCTCATCCTCACACATTATCAATTCGTCCCCGCTGGACTCCACAATCACAGGTCCCTCTGTAGTCTCTGGAGGCCATTGCTGGTCTTCATTGAAGAATTGATAATTAATTTTGATGAACATCATCTTCTCCACATTTTGCGGAAGCAACCTCCTTCGCCGCTCACTGACCAGGTTCCCCGCTGCACTAAAAACTCTTTCGGAGTACACACTGGAGGGGGGACAACTCAGGTAAAATAGAGCCAGTTTGTACAGGGGCTTCCAAACTGCCTTTTTTTCCTGCCAGTACAAGGAGGTTGTCGGCGTTGTGCCTCTTACTGAAACCAAGTAAGGACTGTCTGACATGTCTACTTGGATGCTGTCACCAAAGTAATCCTCCACCATTTTTTCATTGGTGACAGCATCCAATACAGCGACAGTAGACATGTCAGCAATCGTTGGCAGGTCCTTCAGTCCGGACCAGATGTTCAAATTCGCTCCTGCCTGCTCTGCATCCCCTCCAGCGGGTCGTTTAGGAAATCTCAGCTGTTTACTCGCAGCCACAAGTGTGGGAGAAAATGAAGGAGGAGCTGTTGCCATGTCACGGTCCTCTTCAGATGACAATCTCCTGATCAGCAGGTCTTTGCACCGCTGTAGACTTGTGTCCGCCGGAAACAGAACACAACATACGCTTTAAACCAAGTATCGAGCACGGTGGCCAGAATGTATTCCTCTGACTTTAAAAGACTGACCACCCTCGGATCCTGGCAAAGCGTGCGAAGGGCTTCATCCACAAGAGCTACATGCTTTGTGGAATCGCAATGCTTTACCAGCTTCTCCCTCACTTTCTCCAGCTGCTTCTGCAACAGCCTGATCAGGGGAATCACCTGACTCAAGCTGGCAGTGTCAGAACTGACTTCTCGTGTGGCAAGTTCAAACGGCTGGATAACTTTGCACAACACGGAAATCAGTCTCCACTGCGCTTGACTCAGGTGCATCCCCACTCCTTTGCCTATGTCGTAGGTGGCTGTGTAGGCTTGAATGGCCTTTTGCTGCTCCTCCATCCTCTGCAGCATATAGAGGGTGGAGTTCCAGCGCGTCACAACTTCTTGTTTGAGGTGATGGCAGGGCAGGTTCAGGCGTTTTTGATGGTGCTCCAGTCTTCGGTAGGCAGTGGCAGAATGGCGAAAGTGTCCCGCAATTTTGCTGGCCACCGCAAGCATATCCTGCACACCCCTGTCACTTTTAAGATAATGCTGCACCACCAAATTTATTGTGTGGGTAAAACATGGCACGTGCTGGAAATTGCCCATATGTAATGCCCGCACAATGTTACTGGCGTTGTCCGACACCACAAATCCCCAGGAGAGTCTAAGTGGGGTAAGCCACTTCGAGATGATTTTCCTCAGTTTCTCTAAGAGGTTGTCGGCGTTGTGCCTCTTACTGAAACCGGTGATACACAACGTTCCCTGCCTTGGAACGAGCAGGCTTTTCGGAGATGCTGCTACTGATGCTGCTGCTGCTGTTGCTGTGGAAGGCAATGCATATACCCAATGGGCTGTCACAGTCATATAGTCCTTAGTTTGCCCTGAACCACTTGTCCACATGTCCGTGGTTAAGTGGACAGTGGGTACAACCAAATTTTTCAGAGCACTGAGGACACTTGTTCGTACTTCTCTGTACATCCCGGGTATCGCCTGCCTAGTGAAGTGGAATCTAGACGGGATTTGGTACCGGGGACACAATACCTCCATCAACCGTCTAAATCCCACTCCACTGATGGCGAACACCGGACGCACGTCTAACACCAACAGAGCTGTCACGGACGCAGTTATTTGCTTTGCCATAGGATGACTGCTGTCGTACTTCGTGCTCATGGCAAACGACTGTTGTACGGTCAATTGCTTAGTGAAAGATGTTGCGGTCTTACGACTTCTCCTCTGGGAAGATGACCGACTCCCAGCAGCAACAGCAGCAGTGGCAGTGGTAGGCGTACTGCTGCAGGATCCTCCGGAAGAATCCCGGATTGAAGAGGACTCAGTCATGCCGGTGACATGGCCTGCAGGACTATCTCCGATCCAGATCGAGGAGGAAATTGACGAGGAGGGTGTTCCTTGTGTGGATACAACGGCACCAAGGGATTTAGGTGTCCCTGGACTGCTGACGGCCCTAGCCACAGTTCCTAAACTAAACACAGAATTATGAAGAGTCTTCAGGTGACGTATAAGGGAGGAAGTCCCTAGGTGGCCAAGATCCTTACCCCTGCTTATTGCAGCTTTACATAAGCTACATATGGCAATATATTTGTTGTCCGGATTGGGATAGAAATAATTCCAGACCGAAGAGGTGGATTTATTGGTCTTCTGCCCAGGCATGACGATGGGCTTTTTCATCCCATGGACAACAACTGTTTCCCCCCCCTGGTGCTTCATTTAAGAAAACCACATCAGCATCCTCCTCGTCAACTTCCTCCTCAGCGCCAGCTACCTCAATATCCTCCTCCTGGTGTACAACATTGACACCTTCATTATCAAAATCTGGAACTGCACTGTGGGTGATCCTTCCAGCATATGCAGAGGGCGTGCTGTAAATGGTGGAAGGAGCCACCTCTTCCCGTACAGTGCTGGGAAGGTCAGGCATCGCAACCACCAACACCCTTGGACCAGAGCCGGATTTACACCTCATGGGGCCCTAGGCAAGATATCAGTTTGGGGCCCCCCCTTCACACACACAGTGGCCTCTCACACACACACAGTGGCCCCTCACACACACAAACACACACACAGTGGCCCCTCACACACACATAATACACGCACGCAGTGGCCCCTCACACACGCATAATACACGCACGCAGTGGGGACACACATAATACACGGACGCAGTGGGGACACACACACACATAAAAGACGGACGCAGTGAGGACACACACACATAATACACGGACGCAGTGGGGACACACACACATAATACACGGACGCAGTGGGGACACACACACATAATAGACGGACGCAGTGGGGACACACACACATAATACACGGACGCAGTGGGGACACACACACATAATACACGGACGCAGTGGGGACACACACACAATACACGGACGCAGTGGGGACACACACACAATACACGGACGCAGTGGGGACACACACACAAGATACACAGACGCAGTGGCGACACACACACATAATACACGGACGCAGTGGGGACACACACGCACAATACCAGGACGAAGTGGGGACACACACACACTTAATATACTACCCCACCCCTCCCCCAACTTACCTTTTTCCTTGTAGGAGCTGTGGAGTATTCATCCCCTTCACACATGGGACGGCACTTGTGATGTAGTGCATGTCCCATGTGACACACAGCAGGCCACACAGAGGAGGGAGGGAGGAGACCAGCCACCACATTAGCCCCATGTGGCCCCTCCCCCGACTCGCGGCACCCGACCCCCCCTCCCCCGATTCGCGGTGCCTAGGTTGCCTAGCGGTAAATCCGGCCCTGCCTTGGACTCTCCTTGGGGATTTGTGATGCCATGTCTTTAGAAGGCAAAGTTGTTGGCTGTATTTTTGATGACAGCTTAACTTTATTAAATTTTCTAGAGGGGGGGAGGAGGAGGGCTTAGATCGTTGGGTGAAGCTGAACCACTAGTCATGAACACGGGCCAGGGCCTAAGCCATTCCTTGCCACTCCGTGTCGTAAATGGCATATTGGCAAGTTTACGTTTCTCCTCAGATGATTTAAATTTCTTTTTTTGGATCATTTTTGTGAACTTTGGCTTTTTGGATTTTACATGCCCTCTACTATGACATTGGGCATCGGCCTTGGCAGACGACGTTGATGGCATTTCATCGTATATGTCATGACTAGTGGCAGCAGCTTCAGCATTAGGAGGAAGAGAGTACCACTGGACTGGAGTTATACGGCTGTACCACTGGACTTATACAGCAGTACCACTGGACTTATACGGCAGGATCAGTGGACTTATACGGCAGGATCAGTGGCCTTAAACAGCAGTACCACTGGACTTATACGGCAGGATCAGTGGACTTAAAGAGCAGTACCACTGGACTTATATGGCTGTACCACTGGACTTATACAGCAGTACCACTGGACTTATACGGCTGTACCACTGGACTTATACAGCAGTACCACTGGACTTATACAGCAGTACCACTGGACTTATACGGCAGGATCAGTGGCCTTAAACAGCAGTACCACTGGACTTATACGGCAGGATCAGTGAACTTAAACAGCAGTACCACTGGACTTATACGGCAGGATCAGTGAACTTAAACAGCAGTACCACTGGACTTATACGGCAGGATCAGTGGACTTAAAGAGCAGTACCACTGGACTTATACGGTTGTACCACTGGACTTATACAGCAGTACCACTGGACTTATACGGCTGTACCACTGGACTTATACGGCAGGATCAGTGAACTTAAACAGCAGTACCACTGGACTTATACGGCTGTACCACTGGACTTATACAGCAGTACCACTGGACTTATACAGCAGTACCACTGGACTTATACGGCAGGATAAGTGAACTTAAACATCAGTACCACTGGACTTATACGGCAGGATCAGTGAACTTAAACAGCAGTACCACTGGACTTATACGGCTGTACCACTGGACTTATACAGCAGTACCACTGGACTTATACGGCTGTACCACTGGACTTATACGGCAGGATCAGTGAACTTAAACAGCAGTACCACTGGACTTATACGGCTGTACCACTGGACTTATACAGCAGTACCACTGGACTTATACGGCAGGATCAGTGAACTTAAACAGCAGTACCACTGGACTTATACGGCTGTACCACTGGACTTATACGGCAGGATCAGTGGCCTTAAACAGCAGTACCACTGGACTTATACGGCTGTACCACTGGACTTATACGGCTGTACCACTGGACTTATACGGCTGTACCACTGGACTTATACAGCAGTACCACTGGACTTATACGGCTGTACCACTGGACTTATACGGCAGGATCAGTGGCCTTAAACAGCAGTACCACTGGACTTATACGGCAGGATCAGTGGACTTATACGGCTGTACCACTGGACTTATACGGCAGGATCAGTGGCCTTAAACAGCAGTACCACTGGACTTATACGGCAGGATCAGTGGACTTATACAGCAGTACCACTGGACTTATACGGCTGTACCACTGGACTTATACGGCAGGATCAGTGAACTTAAACAGCAGTACCACTGGACTTATACGGCAGGATCAGTGGACTTAAACAGCAGTACCACTGGACTTATATGGCTGTACCACTGGACTTATACGGCTGTACCACTGGACTTATACGGCTGTACCACTGGACTTATACGGCTGTACCACTGGACTTATACAGCAGTACCACTGGACTTATACGGCTGTACCACTGGACTTATACGGCAGGATCAGTGAACTTAAACAGCAGTACCACTGGACTTATACGGCTGTACCACTGGACTTATACAGCAGTACCACTGGACTTATACAGCAGTACCACTGGACTTATACGGCAGGATCAGTGAACTTAAACAGCAGTACCACTGGACTTATACGGCTGTACCACTGGACTTATACGGCAGGATCAGTGGCCTTAAACAGCAGTACCACTGGACTTATACGGCTGTACCACTGGACTTATACGGCTGTACCACTGGACTTATACGGCTGTACCACTGGACTTATACGGCAGGATCAGTGGCCTTAAACAGCAGTACCACTGGACTTATACGGCAGGATCAGTGGACTTATACAGCAGTACCACTGGACTTATACGGCTGTACCACTGGACTTATACGGCAGGATCAGTGAACTTAAACAGCAGTACCACTGGACTTATACGGCAGGATCAGTGAACTTAAACAGCAGTACCACTGGACTTATACGGCAGGATCAGTGAACTTAAACAGCAGTACCACTGGACTTATACGGCAGGATCAGTGGACTTAAAGAGCAGTACCACTGGACTTATACGGTTGTACCACTGGACTTATACAGCAGTACCACTGGACTTATACGGCAGGATCAGTGAACTTAAACAGCAGTACTACTGGACTTATACGGCAGGATCAGTGAACTTAAACAGCAGTACCACTGGACTTATACGGCAGTACCACTGGACTTATACAGCAGTACCACTGGACTTATACGGCAGGATCAGTGAACTTAAACAGCAGTACCACTGGACTTATACGGCTGTACCACTGGACTTATACGGCAGGATCAGTGGCCTTAAACAGCAGTACCACTGGACTTATACGGCAGGATCAGTGGACTTATACAGCAGTACCACTGGACTTATACGGCTGTACCACTGGACTTATACAGCAGTACCACTGGACTTATACAGCAGTACCACTGGACTTATACGGCAGGATAAGTGAACTTAAACATCAGTACCACTGGACTTATACGGCAGGATCAGTGAACTTAAACAGCAGTACCACTGGACTTATACGGTTGTACCACTGGACTTATACAGCAGTACCACTGGACTTATACGGCAGGATCAGTGAATTTAAACAGCAGTACTACTGGACTTATACGGCAGGATCAGTGAACTTAAACAGCAGTACCACTGGACTTATACGGCAGGATCAGTGGACTTAAACAGCAGTACCACTGGACTTATACAGCAGTACCACTGGACTTATACGGCAGGATCAGTGAACTTAAACAGCAGTACCACTGGACTTATACGGCTGTACCACTGGACTTATACGGCAGGATCAGTGGCCTTAAACAGCAGTACCACTGGACTTATACGGCAGGATCAGTGGACTTATACGGCTGTACCACTGGACTTATACGGCAGGATCAGTGGCCTTAAACAGCAGTACCACTGGACTTATACGGCAGGATCAGTGGACTTATACAGCAGTACCACTGGACTTATACGGCTGTACCACTGGACTTATACGGCAGGATCAGTGAACTTAAACAGCAGTACCACTGGACTTATACGGCAGGATCAGTGGACTTAAACAGCAGTACCACTGGACTTATATGGCTGTACCACTGGACTTATACGGCTGTACCACTGGACTTATACGGCTGTACCACTGGACTTATACGGCTGTACCACTGGACTTATACAGCAGTACCACTGGACTTATACGGCTGTACCACTGGACTTATACGGCAGGATCAGTGAACTTAAACAGCAGTACCACTGGACTTATACGGCTGTACCACTGGACTTATACAGCAGTACCACTGGACTTATACAGCAGTACCACTGGACTTATACGGCAGGATCAGTGAACTTAAACAGCAGTACCACTGGACTTATACGGCTGTACCACTGGACTTATACGGCAGGATCAGTGGCCTTAAACAGCAGTACCACTGGACTTATACGGCTGTACCACTGGACTTATACGGCTGTACCACTGGACTTATACGGCAGGATCAGTGGCCTTAAACAGCAGTACCACTGGACTTATACGGCAGGATCAGTGGACTTATACAGCAGTACCACTGGACTTATACGGCTGTACCACTGGACTTATACGGCAGGATCAGTGAACTTAAACAGCAGTACCACTGGACTTATACGGCAGGATCAGTGAACTTAAACAGCAGTACCACTGGACTTATACGGCTGTACCACTGGACTTATACGGCTGTACCACTGGACTTATACGGCTGTACCACTGGACTTATACGGCAGGATCAGTGGCCTTAAACAGCAGTACCACTGGACTTATACGGCAGGATCAGTGGACTTATACAGCAGTACCACTGGACTTATACGGCTGTACCACTGGACTTATACGGCAGGATCAGTGAACTTAAACAGCAGTACCACTGGACTTATACGGCAGGATCAGTGAACTTAAACAGCAGTACCACTGGACTTATACGGCAGGATCAGTGAACTTAAACAGCAGTACCACTGGACTTATACGGCAGGATCAGTGGACTTAAAGAGCAGTACCACTGGACTTATACGGTTGTACCACTGGACTTATACAGCAGTACCACTGGACTTATACGGCAGGATCAGTGAACTTAAACAGCAGTACTACTGGACTTATACGGCAGGATCAGTGAACTTAAACAGCAGTACCACTGGACTTATACGGCAGGATCAGTGGCCTTAAACAGCAGTACCACTGGACTTATACGGCAGGATCAGTGGACTTAAACAGCAGTACCACTGGACTTATACAGCAGTACCACTGGACTTATACGGCAGGATCAGTGAACTTAAACAGCAGTACCACTGGACTTATACGGCTGTACCACTGGACTTATACGGCAGGATCAGTGGCCTTAAACAGCAGTACCACTGGACTTATACGGCTGTACCACTGGACTTATACGGCTGTACCACTGGACTTATACGGCTGTACCACTGGACTTATACGGCAGGATCAGTGGCCTTAAACAGCAGTACCACTGACTTATACGGCAGGATCAGTGGACTTATACAGCAGTACCACTGGACTTATACGGCTGTACCACTGGACTTATACGGCAGGATCAGTGAACTTAAACAGCAGTACCACTGGACTTATACGGCAGGATCAGTGGACTTAAACAGCAGTACCACTGGACTTATACGGCTGTACCACTGGACTTATACGGCAGGATCAGTGAACTTAAACAGCAGTACCACTGGACTTATACGGCTGTACCACTGGACTTATACAGCAGTACCACTGGACTTATACAGCAGTACCACTGGACTTATACGGCAGGATCAGTGAACTTAAACAGCAGTACCACTGGACTTATACGGCTGTACCACTGGACTTATACGGCAGGATCAGTGGCCTTAAACAGCAGTACCACTGGACTTATACGGCTGTACCACTGGACTTATACGGCTGTACCACTGGACTTATACGGCAGGATCAGTGGCCTTAAACAGCAGTACCACTGGACTTATACGGCAGGATCAGTGGACTTATACAGCAGTACCACTGGACTTATACGGCTGTACCACTGGACTTATACAGCAGTACCACTGGACTTATACAGCAGTACCACTGGACTTATACGGCAGGATCAGTGAACTTAAACAGCAGTACCACTGGACTTATACGGCTGTACCACTGGACTTATACGGCAGGATCAGTGGCCTTAAACAGCAGTACCACTGGACTTATACGGCTGTACCACTGGACTTATACGGCTGTACCACTGGACTTATACGGCAGGATCAGTGGCCTTAAACAGCAGTACCACTGGACTTATACGGCAGGATCAGTGGACTTATACAGCAGTACCACTGGACTTATACGGCTGTACCACTGGACTTATACGGCAGGATCAGTGAACTTAAACAGCAGTACCACTGGACTTATACGGCAGGATCAGTGAACTTAAACAACAGTACCACTGGACTTATACGGCAGGATCAGTGAACTTAAACAGCAGTACCACTGGACTTATACGGCAGGATCAGTGGACTTAAAGAGCAGTACCACTGGACTTATACGGTTGTACCACTGGACTTATACAGCAGTACCACTGGACTTATACGGCAGGATCAGTGAACTTAAACAGCAGTACTACTGGACTTATACGGCAGGATCAGTGAACTTAAACAGCAGTACCACTGGACTTATACGGCAGTACCACTGGACTTATACAGCAGTACCACTGGACTTATACGGCAGGATCAGTGAACTTAAACAGCAGTACCACTGGACTTATACGGCTGTACCACTGGACTTATACGGCAGGATCAGTGGCCTTAAACAGCAGTACCACTGGACTTATACGGCAGGATCAGTGGACTTATACAGCAGTACCACTGGACTTATACGGCTGTACCACTGGACTTATACAGCAGTACCACTGGACTTATACAGCAGTACCACTGGACTTATACGGCAGGATAAGTGAACTTAAACATCAGTACCACTGGACTTATACGGCAGGATCAGTGAACTTAAACAGCAGTACCACTGGACTTATACGGTTGTACCACTGGACTTATACAGCAGTACCACTGGACTTATACGGCAGGATCAGTGAACTTAAACAGCAGTACTACTGGACTTATACGGCAGGATCAGTGAACTTAAACAGCAGTACCACTGGACTTATACGGCAGGATCAGTGGACTTAAACAGCAGTACCACTGGACTTATACAGCAGTACCACTGGACTTATACGGCAGGATCAGTGAACTTAAACAGCAGTACCACTGGACTTATACGGCTGTACCACTGGACTTATACGGCAGGATCAGTGGCCTTAAACAGCAGTACCACTGGACTTATACGGCAGGATCAGTGGACTTATACAGCAGTACCACTGGACTTATACGGCTGTACCACTGGACTTATACGGCAGGATCAGTGAACTTAAACAGCAGTACCACTGGACTTATACGGCAGGATCAGTGAACTTAAACAGCAGTACCACTGGACTTATACGGCTGTACCACTGGACTTATACGGCTGTACCACTGGACTTATACGGCTGTACCACTGGACTTATACGGCAGGATCAGTGGCCTTAAACAGCAGTACCACTGGACTTATACGGCAGGATCAGTGGACTTATACAGCAGTACCACTGGACTTATACGGCTGTACCACTGGACTTATACGGCAGGATCAGTGAACTTAAACAGCAGTACCACTGGACTTATACGGCAGGATCAGTGAACTTAAACAGCAGTACCACTGGACTTATACGGCAGGATCAGTGAACTTAAACAGCAGTACCACTGGACTTATACGGCAGGATCAGTGGACTTAAAGAGCAGTACCACTGGACTTATACGGTTGTACCACTGGACTTATACAGCAGTACCACTGGACTTATACGGCAGGATCAGTGAACTTAAACAGCAGTACTACTGGACTTATACGGCAGGATCAGTGAACTTAAACAGCAGTACCACTGGACTTATACGGCAGGATCAGTGGCCTTAAACAGCAGTACCACTGGACTTATACGGCAGGATCAGTGGACTTAAACAGCAGTACCACTGGACTTATACAGCAGTACCACTGGACTTATACGGCAGGATCAGTGAACTTAAACAGCAGTACCACTGGACTTATACGGCTGTACCACTGGACTTATACGGCAGGATCAGTGGCCTTAAACAGCAGTACCACTGGACTTATACGGCTGTACCACTGGACTTATACGGCTGTACCACTGGACTTATACAGCAGTACCACTGGACTTATACAGCAGTACCACTGGACTTATACGGCAGGATAAGTGAACTTAAACATCAGTACCACTGGACTTATACGGCAGGATCAGTGAACTTAAACAGCAGTACCACTGGACTTATACGGTTGTACCACTGGACTTATACAGCAGTACCACTGGACTTATACGGCAGGATCAGTGAACTTAAACAGCAGTACTACTGGACTTATACGGCAGGATCAGTGAACTTAAACAGCAGTACCACTGGACTTATACGGCAGGATCAGTGGACTTAAACAGCAGTACCACTGGACTTATACAGCAGTACCACTGGACTTATACGGCAGGATCAGTGAACTTAAACAGCAGTACCACTGGACTTATACGGCTGTACCACTGGACTTATATGGCAGGATCAGTGGCCTTAAACAGCAGTACCACTGGACTTATACGGCAGGATCAGTGGACTTATACAGCAGTACCACTGGACTTATACGGCTGTACCACTGGACTTATACGGCAGGATCAGTGAACTTAAACAGCAGTACCACTGGACTTATACGGCAGGATCAGTGAACTTAAACAGCAGTACCACTGGACTTATACGGCTGTACCACTGGACTTATACGGCTGTACCACTGGACTTATACGGCTGTACCACTGGACTTATACGGCAGGATCAGTGGCCTTAAACAGCAGTACCACTGGACTTATACGGCAGGATCAGTGGACTTATACAGCAGTACCACTGGACTTATACGGCTGTACCACTGGACTTATACGGCAGGATCAGTGAACTTAAACAGCAGTACCACTGGACTTATACGGCAGGATCAGTGAACTTAAACAGCAGTACCACTGGACTTATACGGCAGGATCAGTGAACTTAAACAGCAGTACCACTGGACTTATACGGCAGGATCAGTGGACTTAAAGAGCAGTACCACTGGACTTATACGGTTGTACCACTGGACTTATACAGCAGTACCACTGGACTTATACGGCAGGATCAGTGAACTTAAACAGCAGTACTACTAGACTTATACGGCAGGATCAGTGAACTTAAACAGCAGTACCACTGGACTTATACGGCAGGATCAGTGGCCTTAAACAGCAGTACCACTGGACTTATACGGCAGGATCAGTGGACTTAAACAGCAGTACCACTGGACTTATACAGCAGTACCACTGGACTTATACGGCAGGATCAGTGAACTTAAACAGCAGTACCACTGGACTTATACGGCTGTACCACTGGACTTATACGGCAGGATCAGTGGCCTTAAACAGCAGTACCACTGGACTTATACGGCTGTACCACTGGACTTATACGGCTGTACCACTGGACTTATACGGCTGTACCACTGGACTTATACGGCAGGATCAGTGGCCTTAAACAGCAGTACCACTGACTTATACGGCAGGATCAGTGGACTTATACAGCAGTACCACTGGACTTATACGGCTGTACCACTGGACTTATACGGCAGGATCAGTGAACTTAAACAGCAGTACCACTGGACTTATACGGCAGGATCAGTGGACTTAAACAGCAGTACCACTGGACTTATACGGCAGGATCAGTGGACTTATACAGCAGTACCACTGGACTTATACGGCTGTACCACTGGACTTATACGGCAGGATCAGTGAACTTAAACAGCAGTACCACTGGACTTATACGGCAGGATCAGTGAACTTAAACAGCAGTACCACTGGACTTATACGGCAGGATCAGTGAACTTAAACAGCAGTACCACTGGACTTATACGGCAGGATCAGTGGACTTAAAGAGCAGTACCACTGGACTTATACGGTTGTACCACTGGACTTATACAGCAGTACCACTGGACTTATACGGCAGGATCAGTGAACTTAAACAGCAGTACTACTGGACTTATACGGCAGGATCAGTGAACTTAAACAGCAGTACCACTGGACTTATACGGCAGGATCAGTGGCCTTAAACAGCAGTACCACTGGACTTATACGGCAGGATCAGTGGACTTAAACAGCAGTACCACTGGACTTATACAGCAGTACCACTGGACTTATACGGCAGGATCAGTGAACTTAAACAGCAGTACCACTGGACTTATACGGCTGTACCACTGGACTTATACGGCAGGATCAGTGGCCTTAAACAGCAGTACCACTGGACTTATACGGCTGTACCACTGGACTTATACGGCTGTACCACTGGACTTATACGGCTGTACCACTGGACTTATACGGCAGGATCAGTGGCCTTAAACAGCAGTACCACTGACTTATACGGCAGGATCAGTGGACTTATACAGCAGTACCACTGGACTTATACGGCTGTACCACTGGACTTATACGGCAGGATCAGTGAACTTAAACAGCAGTACCACTGGACTTATACGGCAGGATCAGTGGACTTAAACAGCAGTACCACTGGACTTATACGGCTGTACCACTGGACTTATACAGCAGTACCACTGGACTTATACAGCAGTACCACTGGACTTATACGGCAGGATCAGTGAACTTAAACAGCAGTACCACTGGACTTATACGGCTGTACCACTGGACTTATACGGCAGTACCACTGGACTTATACGGCAGTACCACTGGACTTATACGGCAGGATCAGTGGACTTAAAGAGCAGTACCACTGGACTTATACGGCAGGATCAGTGAACTTAAACAGCAGTACCACTGGACTTATACGGCTGTACCACTGGACTTATACGGCAGTACCACTGGACTTATACGGCAGTACCACTGGACTTATACGGCAGGATCAGTGGACTTAAAGAGCAGTACCACTGGACTTATACGGCAGGATCAGTGAACTTAAACAGCAGTACCACTGGACTTATACGGCTGTACCACTGGACTTATACAGCAGTACCACTAAACTTATACGGCTGTACCACTGGACTTATACAGCAGTACCACTGGACTTATACAGCAGTACCACTGGACTTATACAGCAGTACCACTGGACTTATACGGCAGGATCAGTGGCCTTAAACAGCAGTACCACTGGACTTATACGGCAGGATCAGTGAACTTAAACAGCAGTACCACTGGACTTATACGGCAGGATCAGTGGACTTAAAGAGCAGTACCACTGGACTTATACGGTTGTACCACTGGACTTATAGAGCAGTACCACTGGACTTATACGGCAGGATCAGTGAACTTAAACAGCAGTACTACTGGACTTATACGGCAGGATCCGTGAACTTAAACAGCAGTACCACTGGACTTATACGGCAGGATCAGTGGCCTTAAACAGCAGTACCACTGGACTTATACGGCAGGATAAGTGAACTTAAACATCAGTACCACTGGACTTATACGGCTGTACCACTGGACTTATACAGCAGTACCACTGGACTTATACAGCAGTACCACTGGACTTATACAGCAGTACCACTGGACTTATACGGCAGGATCAGTGAACTTAAACAGCAGTACCACTGGACTTATACGGCTGTACCACTGGACTTATACGGCAGGATCAGTGGCCTTAAACAGCAGTACCACTGGACTTATACGGCTGTACCACTGGACTTATACGGCTGTACCACTGGACTTATACAGCAGTACCACTGGACTTATACGGCAGGATCAGTGGCCTTAAACAGCAGTACCACTGGACTTATACGGCAGGATCAGTGGCCTTAAACAGCAGTACCACTGGACTTATACGGCAGGATCAGTGAACTTAAACAGCAGTACCACTGGACTTATACGGCTGTACCACTGGACTTATACAGCAGTACCACTGGACTTATACAGCAGTACCACTGGACTTATACAGCAGTACCACTGGACTTATACGGCAGGATCAGTGAACTTAAACAGCAGTACCACTGGACTTATACGGCTGTACCACTGGACTTATACGGCAGGATCAGTGGCCTTAAACAGCAGTACCACTGGACTTATACGGCTGTACCACTGGACTTATACGGCTGTACCACTGGACTTATACAGCAGTACCACTGGACTTATACGGCAGGATCAGTGGCCTTAAACAGCAGTACCACTGGACTTTAACGGCAGGATCAGTGGACTTATACAGCAGTACCACTGGACTTATACGGCTGTACCACTGGACTTATACGGCAGGATCAGTGAACTTAAACAGCAGTACCACTGGACTTATACGGCTGTACCACTGGACTTATACAGCAGTACCACTGGACTTATACAGCAGTACCACTGGACTTATACGGCAGGATCAGTGAACTTAAACAGCAGTACCACTGGACTTATACGGCTGTACCACTGGACTTATACGGCAGGATCAGTGGCCTTAAACAGCAGTACCACTGGACTTATACGGCTGTACCACTGGACTTATACGGCAGTACCACTGGACTTATACGGCAGTACCACTGGACTTATACGGCAGGATCAGTGGACTTAAAGAGCAGTACCACTGAACTTATACGGCAGGATCAGTGAACTTAAACAGCAGTACCACTGGACTTATACGGCAGTACCACTGGACTTATACGGCAGGATCAGTGGACTTAAAGAGCAGTACCACTGGACTTATACGGCTGTACCACTGGACTTATACAGCAGTACCACTGGACTTATACGGCTGTACCACTGGACTTATACGGCTGTACCACTGGACTTATACGGCTGTACCACTGGACTTATACGGCAGGATCAGTGAACTTAAACAGCAGTACCACTGGACTTATACGGCAGGATCAGTGAACTTAAACAGCAGTACCACTGGACTTATACGGCTGTACCACTGGACTTATACAGCAGTACCACTAAACTTATACGGCTGTACCACTGGACTTATACAGCAGTACCACTGGACTTATACGGCAGGATCAGTGAACTTAAACAGCAGTACCACTGGACTTATACGGCAGGATCAGTGAACTTAAACAGCAGTACCACTGGACTTATACGGCAGGATCAGTGGCCTTAAACAGCAGTACCACTGGACTTATACAGCAGGATAAGTGAACTTAAACATCAGTACCACTGGACTTATACGGCAGGATCAGTGAACTTAAACAGCAGTACCACTGGACTTATACGGCAGGATCAGTAGACTTAAACATTCCTTGTTTGTTAATAGAAATGAAATAGCGAAATATTAAAAAAAGGGGAATGTAAGCATTATTGTGTAAATATGGAATAAACTGCTAAAAAAGGTAGCTGAGAACTACCCTAGCACGCCGCTGTAGAAATAATAGCTCAATAGTATATTTATTTGATAAATAGTATCATTTCTATAATACCTGCTATATATAAGTTACGAGATCCAGACTAAACATATAGTATTAGTGATCTGTTAGTAATAGGATCACATACTCAAGAGGGATGGTAGCTGTCTATTGTCTACAGCTCCTTCTTAATCCCTCCTATACGTAGTATAAACACTGTCCCTGATAATTGGATCAGACAGGCTCACTGGGATAAGGAATTCACACCAGAGCTGTATAATTGTGTGTTTCACCACTGGACTGAGCAGGACAGAGGACATCACCAAACACCCTCCCTCTTCCCTCTCCAATGCCCGAGTGAAGATGGCGGCGGGCAGCGGGGAATAATATGAATCCGGATCTCGCGAGATCCGATGGCGGGATGATAACGTTTTGCCTCGTTCTGAATCCCCGAACAGTGCTCGGATCCAGCTCGGATCGGCACTGTTCAGGGGTGTTCGGATTTCAAGAATCCGAACCCGCTCACCCCTAGTTCAGAGTAGGAACTGCAGTCAGGTCCTGTTACTGCTGTTCAATGTGCTAGTTAGGGCCGCCTTCAGAAATAATCATGCCCAGTACGGGCCCCCCGTATCCCCCAGGCCCCCCCTCCGATGAGCGCCCCCCCCCATGAGCAACAGCAACATATACTTACCTGGGGGCCCGCCGCTGGTCTCCGCTACTGTGTCTTCACCGTGACAGCCAGGCACCAGGATGCGATCGCAGGGGTGGAGGAATCATTCCCCCTGCGATCATGTGCTCTGCCTGTGACAGCCAGATCACATGATCGCAGGGGGAATGAATCCTCTACCCCTGCGATCGCTGAAGACACAGTAGCGGAGACCAGCGTCGGGCCCCCAGGTAAGTATATGTTGCGCTGTTGTACCGGGCCCCACTGGTGAGCCCGGGCCCGGTACAACAGTACCCCCGTACCCCTTTGATGGCGGCCCTGGTGCTAGTACATCATAATACACACGTATGGAACAAACCTTAGTGAAGGGGGCAAGAAACAGCTACCAGCAGTTAATGACAAATAGAAAAGTGTGTTGAGGGAGATGCAGGATATGTTAAAGGCTACTAAGTAAACAAGTGTAGACACACATTGCATAGGGCTAACTGAGAGTATTACAAATAGAGGAAGCTCTCTTCAAAGGAGATCTGAGTAAGGGGAGAACGAACTGTATAATAAAAGAAAGTAAATGAGCTGAATTTTTAATAACATGAACCAAAATAATATAATAAATTTAATGAGGAAAGAGTGGAAAAGGAGCTCATATAAAGCAGAGGCAGACCTAGACTTTATTTTTAGGGGGGGCGATTTAGCATACTCACACCCCTCCCTCATTCTGATTGTCTAGTCCCGGTTGGCTCTGCCCCACCTGTGACTGGCTCCTCCCATTTTTGATCAGCGTTTTGGACACAATTTAAACATAGGCTTGTGTTGCTGGGGGGGGAGTTGCAGTGCATTGCCCTGATCGCCCCTCCCCTCTTCTGGATCCGCCACTGATATAAAGCCTGACACCACAGACCAGGCAGTCACAGTAAAGGAACACTATCTGGATGACAGGACTGAGCTATGTTGTAGGTCCTACTCATGACCCAATCTATGTGAAGGCAGCAGAAAAAAAAAAGGGGGATTCACTGTTTGAACTGTGCAAGATCCCACTAGGTTAGCGGGGAAAGTGAGAACCCACACCTGAACGGACAGTCAAAGAGATGACAGCAAAGTCACCATGTGACAGTGATGAAGAACCGTGATGGAAGAAAGAACTAAGCACTAAGGGGGGTATTCAATTAGCCTTGATTTCGCGATTCCGATAATATTTAACGCGTTTTCGCGTTAGCATAGAGTGCACACAATTCAATTCCCCTTATTTTACGCGTTTAAGTCGGAAATAAACATGTTACGCAAAATCTTACCAAGCCCATAAAACAAGTGCAGGCAGGCTATTCAATTGTAAATTTTCGCTTTAACGCATGTCCAACAAAATCGCGTTTAGTCATTTTTTCGATCGCACCATTGAAGGTCTTTTAAAAGCGTTAATGATTCCTTTAATGTCCAAACTTATTTTAATATGGGGCTTTTTTGATAATATTATACTCATTAAACTTCTCTAACTTGATAATTGTGTAATAAAAATAACTTTAATCCCATGAAAATAAAAAAGTTTGTAAAATGATATTTAAATACACCCCCTTTAGAAAAAAGCAAATGGTATAGTCCACTGGATTAAAATTAAAAACATTAGTTTCATTTCTCATTCAACTGACCTGAGAGAAAATATTAAAGAGGAGACTGAGACAACTGTTTGGTTTTGTATATCTATATCTAGCAGATAGTTAAGGTTTTTTATTTCTATAAAATTGTTAATATCTAGCATTATTTATAGTTAAAAACTGTTAATAGTTTAATATCTAGCAGTATTTATAGTTAATGATTTATATTTCTATAAAACTGTTAATAGTTTAATATCTAGCAGTATTTATACTGCTAGGTAGTTAATTAATAATAATAATAATAATAATAATAATAATAGTTAATTAATACTTTAATTAATACTTAAATTTATTTATTTTTTTATATTTTTTTATAAGAAATTTACAAAGGCATTAGTAATGGAGCCATTTTCAACAAACGTTTGGCAGTTTATGTATGCAGCATGTATTGATGAATGTGCACATGCTGGTTTGCTTGTTGAGGGAGAGGAAAGAAATACTTTGGAAATAGAGGAGAATGTAGATGTGCATGTGGCTGCAAGTGAGGGAGAGAATGCTGTGGCTCCATTACTTGATGCAAGGGTTCGGGTCCCACGGCCCCGTCTGTACCGCACACGTCGGTTACTTGATGGGGTCCCTGAGGATGAGGTGATAAGATTATATCGCCTATCCTCAGTTGCAATTTATTCTTTATATGACCTCCTTAAAGAGGACCTGGAACCAACAGTCCCCACAAACCATGCTGTGCCTGGATTGGCAAAGCTGCTTGGGGCATTGCATTTTTTAGCGTCGGGAACCTTTCAACCGACATTGTCCGTAATTGCGGGTTTCTCCCAACCCACATTTTCACGGAGTTTGTTCCAGGTCCTTAAAGCCATGAAAAAACATACTAGGGAATTTATTAAATTCCCACAGTCTGAATTAGAATGGCAGGAGGTCAAATCCAATTTTTATAGTGTGGCACGTATGCCAAATGTCCTGGGTGCAATAGATTGCACCCATGTGGCACTCACACCTCCGCACAGAATGGAAGAGAGCTTTCGAAACCGAAAGCACTTCCATTCCATGAATGTGCAGATGGTGTGTGATGCCAGAAAAAAAATCCTAAATGTTTGTGTTGGCTTCCCTGGTTCCTCTCATGATTCTTTTATTTTGCAGAATTCAGGAGTGTTCAAGAGGTTTAGGAGGGAGATTTTCCTCATGGATGGCTCCTGGGTAAGTTATATCTAGGTATTCGCTATTAATAATTATTTCTAAAATGAGAAGAGCACTAATAAAAATTTTTTTTTTTTTTAATAGGTGATGCAGGATATGGGAGCCAGCCCTGGTTGCTCACTCCAGTGTCCAATCCAATTTCTGATGCTGAAAAAAGGTACCAAGCGGCACATATAGCCACCAGAGGTGTAATTGAGCGTACCTTTGGGCTACTTAAGAGCCGGTTCCGCTGTTTGGACAGGTCCGGCGGTGCGCTTCTGTACTCACCATCAAAAGTTTGCCTTATTGTTATTGCTTGCAGCATTCTGCACAATATCTGTTTGGCAAATAATTTGGAGGTAGAGATAGATCCTGCTGTTTTACAGGATCAAGACCTTTCTTCAGCCACAGCATTTGGTCGGGAAACAGGAACTCGTGAGCGCCAGCGTTTAATTTTGGATTTTTTCTCATGTAAGTGTAAATTTTGTAATGTCATAATTTTTTTTTATAAATATAAATTAATTAATAAGTAATAGTTTATTTTTTTTTTGGTTTTTTTTCAGGACTTCAAATTATTTAGTGGGAGATAGCTCCAACAATCGTTGTTCGGCGTTCGATTAAAGGATTTTTATATATATATATATGTTTTTATTTGAAAATATGTTTTAATGTTAATAACTGTTAGTTAAGATAAAAGGATCCAGCAACTGAATTTTAAAGACCGAGGCCATGAAGCTTTTCAAGAGCCAGCTTCTTGGACAGGTGGGTGTCATCATATGTAAACTGCACCATGCTATGTTCTGTGTGATGTAACCTTATGTAAAGTATCACTACTGACACATAATCACACTGAAATTACATTTTTTCTCTTTTCCTTTCTCCAAAATGTACCTGTCACACCCATTCCACTGTGGATTGCAGACGGAACCAGCGACTGGATTTCAAAGACCTAGGCCATGAAGCTTTTCAAGAGCCAGCTTCTTGGACAGGTGGGTGTCATCATATGTAAACTGCACCATGCTATGTTCTGTGTGATGTAACCTTATGTAAAGTATCACTACTGACACATAATCACACTGAAATTACATTTTTTCTCTTTTCCTTTCTCCAAAATGTATCTGTCACACCCATTCCACTGTGGATTGCAGACGGAACCAGCGACTGGATTTCAAAGACCTAGGCCATGAAGCTTTTCAAGAGCCAGCTTCTTGGACAGGTGGGTGTCATCATATGTAAACTGCACCATGCTATGTTCTGTGTGATGTAACCTTATGTAAAGTATCACTACTGACACATAATCACACTGAAATTACATTTTTTCTCTTTTCCTTTCTCCAAAATGTACCTGTCACACCCATTCCACTGTAGATTGCAGACTGGATTGGATGGAATTGGATTCTGATTTGCATGGAATATTGCATGGAATAACCACTGGACTTATACAGCAGTACCACTGGAGTTATACAGCAGTACCACTGGACTTATACGGCAGGATCAGTGGCCTTAAACAGCAGTACCACTGGACTTATACGGCAGGATCAGTGAACTTAAACAGCAGTACCACTGGACTTATACGGCAGGATCAGTGGACTTAAAGAGCAGTACCACTGGACTTATACGGTTGTACCACTGGACTTATAGAGCAGTACCACTGGACTTATACGGCAGGATCAGTGAACTTAAACAGCAGTACTACTGGACTTATACGGCAGGATCAGTGAACTTAAACAGCAGTACCACTGGACTTATACGGCAGGATCAGTGGCCTTAAACAGCAGTACCACTGGACTTATACGGCAGGATAAGTGAACTTAAACATCAGTACCACTGGACTTATACGGCAGGATCAGTGAACTTAAACAGCAGTACCACTGGACTTATACGGCTGTACCACTGGACTTATACAGCAGTACCACTGGACTTATACAGCAGTACCACTGGACTTATACAGCAGTACCACTGGACTTATACGGCAGGATCAGTGAACTTAAACAGCAGTACCACTGGACTTATACGGCTGTACCACTGGACTTATACGGCAGGATCAGTGGCCTTAAACAGCAGTACCACTGGACTTATACGGCTGTACCACTGGACTTATACGGCTGTACCACTGGACTTATACAGCAGTACCACTGGACTTATACGGCAGGATCAGTGGCCTTAAACAGCAGTACCACTGGACTTATACGGCAGGATCAGTGGACTTATACAGCAGTACCACTGGACTTATACGGCTGTACCACTGGACTTATACGGCAGGATCAGTGAACTTAAACAGCAGTACCACTGGACTTATACGGCTGTACCACTGGACTTATACAGCAGTACCACTGGACTTATACAGCAGTACCACTGGACTTATACGGCAG
The DNA here is from genome assembly GCF_038048845.1 of Mixophyes fleayi. NCBI lineage: Eukaryota > Metazoa > Chordata > Amphibia > Anura > Limnodynastidae > Mixophyes > Mixophyes fleayi. Next base: position 105,029,890 of record NC_134405.1, on the reverse strand, counting down.
GATCAGTGAACTTAAACAGCAGTACCACTGGACTTATACGGCTGTACCACTGGACTTATACGGCAGGATCAGTGGCCTTAAACAGCAGTACCACTGGACTTATACGGCTGTACCACTGGACTTATACGGCAGTACCACTGGACTTATACGGCAGTACCACTGGACTTATACGGCAGGATCAGTGGACTTAAAGAGCAGTACCACTGAACTTATACGGCAGGATCAGTGAACTTAAACAGCAGTACCACTGGACTTATACGGCAGTACCACTGGACTTATACGGCAGTACCACTGGACTTATACGGCAGGATCAGTGGACTTAAAGAGCAGTACCACTGGACTTATACGGCTGTACCACTGGACTTATACAGCAGTACCACTGGACTTATACGGCTGTACCACTGGACTTATACGGCTGTACCACTGGACTTATACGGCTGTACCACTGGACTTATACGGCAGGATCAGTGAACTTAAACAGCAGTACCACTGGACTTATACGGCAGGATCAGTGAACTTAAACAGCAGTACCACTGGACTTATACGGCTGTACCACTGGACTTATACAGCAGTACCACTAAACTTATACGGCTGTACCACTGGACTTATACAGCAGTACCACTGGACTTATACGGCAGGATCAGTGAACTTAAACAGCAGTACCACTGGACTTATACGGCAGGATCAGTGAACTTAAACAGCAGTACCACTGGACTTATACGGCAGGATCAGTGGCCTTAAACAGCAGTACCACTGGACTTATACAGCAGGATAAGTGAACTTAAACATCAGTACCACTGGACTTATACGGCAGGATCAGTGAACTTAAACAGCAGTACCACTGGACTTATACGGCAGGATCAGTAGACTTAAACATTCCTTGTTTGTTAATAGAAATGAAATAGCGAAATATTAAAAAAAGGGGAATGTAAGCATTATTGTGTAAATATGGAATAAACTGCTAAAAAAGGTAGCTGAGAACTACCCTAGCACGCCGCTGTAGAAATAATAGCTCAATAGTATATTTATTTGATAAATAGTATCATTTCTATAATACCTGCTATATATAAGTTACGAGATCCAGACTAAACATATAGTATTAGTGATCTGTTAGTAATAGGATCACATACTCAAGAGGGATGGTAGCTGTCTATTGTCTACAGCTCCTTCTTAATCCCTCCTATACGTAGTATAAACACTGTCCCTGATAATTGGATCAGACAGGCTCACTGGGATAAGGAATTCACACCAGAGCTGTATAATTGTGTGTTTCACCACTGGACTGAGCAGGACAGAGGACATCACCAAACACCCTCCCTCTTCCCTCTCCAATGCCCGAGTGAAGATGGCGGCGGGCAGCGGGGAATAATATGAATCCGGATCTCGCGAGATCCGATGGCGGGATGATAACGTTTTGCCTCGTTCTGAATCCCCGAACAGTGCTCGGATCCAGCTCGGATCGGCACTGTTCAGGGGTGTTCGGATTTCAAGAATCCGAACCCGCTCACCCCTAGTTCAGAGTAGGAACTGCAGTCAGGTCCTGTTACTGCTGTTCAATGTGCTAGTCAGGGCCGCCTTCAGAAATAATCATGCCCAGTACGGGCCCCCCGTATCCCCCAGGCCCCCCCTCCGATGAGCGCCCCCCCCATGAGCAACAGCAACATATACTTACCTGGGGGCCCGCCGCTGGTCTCCGCTACTGTGTCTTCACCGTGACAGCCAGGCACCAGGATGCGATCGCAGGGGTGGAGGAATCATTCCCCCTGCGATCATGTGCTCTGCCTGTGACAGCCAGATCACATGATCGCAGGGGGAATGAATCCTCTACCCCTGCGATCGCTGAAGACACAGTAGCGGAGACCAGCGTCGGGCCCCCAGGTAAGTATATGTTGCGCTGTTGTACCGGGCCCCACTGGTGAGCCCGGGCCCGGTACAACAGTACCCCCGTACCCCTTTGATGGCGGCCCTGGTGCTAGTACATCATAATACACACGTATGGAACAAACCTTAGTGAAGGGGGCAAGAAACAGCTACCAGCAGTTAATGACAAATAGAAAAGTGTGTTGAGGGAGATGCAGGATATGTTAAAGGCTACTAAGTAAACAAGTGTAGACACACATTGCATAGGGCTAACTGAGAGTATTACAAATAGAGGAAGCTCTCTTCAAAGGAGATCTGAGTAAGGGGAGAACGAACTGTATAATAAAAGAAAGTAAATGAGCTGAATTTTTAATAACATGAACCAAAATAATATAATAAATTTAATGAGGAAAGAGTGGAAAAGGAGCTCATATAAAGCAGAGGCAGACCTAGACTTTATTTTTAGGGGGGGCGATTTAGCATACTCACACCCCTCCCTCATTCTGATTGTCTAGTCCCGGTTGGCTCTGCCCCACCTGTGACTGGCTCCTCCCATTTTTGATCAGCGTTTTGGACACAATTTAAACATAGGCTTGTGTTGCTGGGGGGGGGGAGTTGCAGTGCATTGCCCTGATCGCCCCTCCCCTCTTCTGGATCCGCCACTGATATAAAGCCTGACACCACAGACCAGGCAGTCACAGTAAAGGAACACTATCTGGATGACAGGACTGAGCTATGTTGTAGGTCCTACTCATGACCCAATCTATGTGAAGGCAGCAGAAAAAAAAAAAGGGGGATTCACTGTTTGAACTGTGCAAGATCCCACTAGGTTAGCGGGGAAAGTGAGAACCCACACCTGAACGGACAGTCAAAGAGATGACAGCAAAGTCACCATGTGACAGTGATGAAGAACCGTGATGGAAGAAAGAACTAAGCACTAAGGGGGGTATTCAATTAGCCTTGATTTCGCGATTCCGATAATATTTAACGCGTTTTCGCGTTAGCATAGAGTGCACACAATTCAATTCCCCTTATTTTACGCGTTTAAGTCGGAAATAAACATGTTACGCAAAATCTTACCAAGCCCATAGAACAAGTGCAGGCAGGCTATTCAATTGTAAATTTTCGCTTTAACGCATGTCCAACAAAATCGCGTTTAGTCATTTTTTCGATCGCACCATTGAAGGTCTTTTAAAAGCGTTAATGATTCCTTTAATGTCCAAACTTATTTTAATATGGGGCTTTTTTGATAATATTATACTCATTAAACTTCTCTAACTTGATAATTGTGTAATAAAAATAACTTTAATCCCATGAAAATAAAAAAGTTTGTAAAATGATATTTAAATACACCCCCTTTAGAAAAAAGCAAATGGTATAGTCCACTGGATTAAAATTAAAAACATTAGTTTCATTTCTCATTCAACTGACCTGAGAGAAAATATTAAAGAGGAGACTGAGACAACTGTTTGGTTTTGTATATCTATATCTAGCAGATAGTTAAGGTTTTTTATTTCTATAAAATTGTTAATATCTAGCATTATTTATAGTTAAAAACTGTTAATAGTTTAATATCTAGCAGTATTTATAGTTAATGATTTATATTTCTATAAAACTGTTAATAGTTTAATATCTAGCAGTATTTATACTGCTAGGTAGTTAATTAATAATAATAATAATAATAATAATAATAGTTAATTAATACTTTAATTAATACTTAAATTTATTTATTTTTTTATATTTTTTTATAAGAAATTTACAAAGGCATTAGTAATGGAGCCATTTTCAACAAACGTTTGGCAGTTTATGTATGCAGCATGTATTGATGAATGTGCACATGCTGGTTTGCTTGTTGAGGGAGAGGAAAGAAATACTTTGGAAATAGAGGAGAATGTAGATGTGCATGTGGCTGCAAGTGAGGGAGAGAATGCTGTGGCTCCATTACTTGATGCAAGGGTTCGGGTCCCACGGCCCCGTCTGTACCGCACACGTCGGTTACTTGATGGGGTCCCTGAGGATGAGGTGATAAGATTATATCGCCTATCCTCAGTTGCAATTTATTCTTTATATGACCTCCTTAAAGAGGACCTGGAACCAACAGTCCCCACAAACCATGCTGTGCCTGGATTGGCAAAGCTGCTTGGGGCATTGCATTTTTTAGCGTCGGGAACCTTTCAACCGACATTGTCCGTAATTGCGGGTTTCTCCCAACCCACATTTTCACGGAGTTTGTTCCAGGTCCTTAAAGCCATGAAAAAACATACTAGGGAATTTATTAAATTCCCACAGTCTGAATTAGAATGGCAGGAGGTCAAATCCAATTTTTATAGTGTGGCACGTATGCCAAATATCCTGGGTGCAATAGATTGCACCCATGTGGCACTCACACCTCCGCACAGAATGGAAGAGAGCTTTCGAAACCGAAAGCACTTCCATTCCATGAATGTGCAGATGGTGTGTGATGCCAGAAAAAAAATCCTAAATGTTTGTGTTGGCTTCCCTGGTTCCTCTCATGATTCTTTTATTTTGCAGAATTCAGGAGTGTTCAAGAGGTTTGAGGAGGGAGATTTTCCTCATGGATGGCTCCTGGGTAAGTTATATCTAGGTATTCGCTATTAATAATTATTTCTAAAATGAGAAGAGCACTAATAAAAAAATTTTTTTTTTTTAATAGGTGATGCAGGATATGGGAGCCAGCCCTGGTTGCTCACTCCAGTGTCCAATCCAATTTCTGATGCTGAAAAAAGGTACCAAGCGGCACATATAGCCACCAGAGGTGTAATTGAGCGTACCTTTGGGCTACTTAAGAGCCGGTTCCGCTGTTTGGACAGGTCCGGCGGTGCGCTTCTGTACTCACCATCAAAAGTTTGCCTTATTGTTATTGCTTGCAGCATTCTGCACAATATCTGTTTGGCAAATAATTTGGAGGTAGAGATAGATCCTGCTGTTTTACAGGATCAAGACCTTTCTTCAGCCACAGCATTTGGTCGGGAAACAGGAACTCGTGAGCGCCAGCGTTTAATTTTGGATTTTTTCTCATGTAAGTGTAAATTTTGTAATGTCATAATTTTTTTTTATAAATATAAATTAATTAATAAGTAATAGTTTATTTTTTTTGGGGTTTTTTTCAGGACTTCAAATTATTTAGTGGGAGATAGCTCCAACAATCGTTGTTCGGCGTTCGATTAAAGGATTTTTATATATATATATATGTTTTTATTTGAAAATATGTTTTAATGTTAATAACTGTTAGTTAGGATAAAAGGATCCAGCAACTGAATTTTAAAGACCGAGGCCATGAAGCTTTTCAAGAGCCAGCTTCTTGGACAGGTGGGTGTCATCATATGTAAACTGCACCATGCTATGTTCTGTGTGATGTAACCTTATGTAAAGTATCACTACTGACACATAATCACACTGAAATTACATTTTTTCTCTTTTCCTTTCTCCAAAATGTACCTGTCACACCCATTCCACTGTGGATTGCAGACGGAACCAGCGACTGGATTTCAAAGACCTAGGCCATGAAGCTTTTCAAGAGCCAGCTTCTTGGACAGGTGGGTGTCATCATATGTAAACTGCACCATGCTATGTTCTGTGTGATGTAACCTTATGTAAAGTATCACTACTGACACATAATCACACTGAAATTACATTTTTTCTCTTTTCCTTTCTCCAAAATGTACCTGTCACACCCATTCCACTGTGGATTGCAGACGGAACCAGCGACTGGATTTCAAAGACCTAGGCCATGAAGCTTTTCAAGAGCCAGCTTCTTGGACAGGTGGGTGTCATCATATGTAAACTGCACCATGCTATGTTCTGTGTGATGTAACCTTATGTAAAGTATCACTACTGACACATAATCACACTGAAATTACATTTTTTCTCTTTTCCTTTCTCCAAAATGTACCTGTCACACCCATTCCACTGTAGATTGCAGACTGGATTGGATGGAATTGGATTCTGATTTGCATGGAATATTGGTCCACTTCTATTGTTTGTTTTTTGTTAAATATAATGTATACTATTTAAATACCACCAAAAACATAAATTATAAGAGAAATGTTTGTTTGTATCCCAAAAAGTTAATCACTCTTTAAAATGTATTAATAAATTTTTTCTAACCAAATTGATGTGTTGAACAAGTATTTATATTTCTATTATATTGTACAACAATCTTTCTAGATTATAATAATGAAAGACACATGTTTTAAACAAAACTATAACATCTTTTAATAATTTACATATTTTCTTTGTGCAATAAAATTTATATATCACAATTTAATTTCTGTGGTCTTTGCTTTTCTCCAATTTCTTGTATTTTTCATAGTAGTTCTTCTATCCTCTTCAGTTGGCTGTGAATTAATTAAAAGTGTTTAATTTTTTTAAAAAAAAAAACATAACAGTTGAATAAAAATTGCAACATTAGCATCATTAACAATCAATCCTCTATTTTAATTTTCGTTAGGATTAAGTATTATCTTTAAAAAAAAACCACTGATAATATTTCTGGAACTTTTTTTTTTTGGGCGCTGTTATCAATAACATTTTACATTTAATTTTTTTTTACAATGAATGTTACAATTGTTAAAAACATTAACATATAAAAATAATTTAAAATGCATTTATATCTCAATAACATACCGTGTTTAACTATAGGCAAAACTAAGTTCTTGTCGTTAGTTCTTCTTTAGTATAACTTCATGATTTGTAGCATAGACCATTAGATGATTATAAAATCTTTTGTCTAAGGGATTTAAACAGAAAAAAAAATATATATAATACCTAATATAAAATGTAACATAATCAGATTAATTTTAACACAAATATTTCACTTACCATTGTTAAATATTCTTCCGGTAATTGAAGGATTATGTGCATTTTTCCATTGTAACTGTGTATTTTCAACTAAAAAAAAATATATTTTTTTTTTAAATACATGCATATAGGCATTCATATACACATATATCTATATATCTATATACACATACATATATATATGTACAAATGTGTGTGTATATATATGTATAAAATAAATTAGAAGACAGGGGGCACCACACAGTGCAATTATAAGCGATACATAGTCGTATTCATCCAGAGATATATAATTCCCGTACCAGATATTCAAAGTAATCAAGCCAATGATTTATATGATGAATTCCTTCTGATGGCACCACGAATAACCTGGTAATAAAGGTAATCCTGGATAGTAGATATCGCCTCCTGACATAGGGCAAGATGAACAGCTGCAAACTAAAATACAAGCCACAATGGTGTGATACCGTAAATGAACCAGACCAATATGCTTAAAAAGACGTCTAGATTGTCGCCGGCTGGTACCTTCCTCATCTGCAGACAGGTGTTGAATGACTGGGGAGCTGCCTACAGAATTTAAGTATTGGTCAGTTTTTATATCTGCCCTTCACAAGCGCTCTATTGGAAGTTTTGGGTATATATATATCTCTCTATCTCTATGTATGTATGTATGTATGTATGTATGTATGTATGTATGTATGTATGTATATATATATATATATATATATATATATAAAATGTATATCTTTATGAATTTTTAAAAATATGCAAATACATACCTTTTTACATGTAAGGTTCATTGTGATCATCAAAATGAAATATTCCAAAATCTTCAAACGTTGAGAACTTGTAAAACTTGTTGCTCCATATTTATCAACAGATCAATTATATCTTCTATTTCTAAAAAAAAAAAAAATTAGAGAAATATATTGTTACTAAAATGTTGTTATTTAATATTAAATATGACCATAGATTGGGTTAGTGAACGTACTAAATATTGAAGTATTAGATAATAAAAAAAATAGATAGACATTTGACTTACGTTGGGGGTAGATTGCATCACTGGATCCTCTGATGATGAAGATGATAGTAGTCTTCTTCGTGCAGATTGCAATTCTTCTGGGCTTGGCCTTGCAGACTGCACTGTCAAATCCAAGGGTATCTCTGGGGTCCTTAAGCTGCTTATAGCACTTTGTGGTTGGCCTGTTTGAGGGATGGTTCCTGAGACATTAAACTCTGGAAAATTTACAGAAAGGTTTTCCAAAAGCCTTCTTGAGCGCATTTCTTCATTTAAACTTTGAAGGTTGGTGGCTATGAGGATATTGGCTGCTGCAGTCTGTTGTTGGTTCTGCGAAATTTGGTCAAGAGTATTGGAAATTCTTCCAATACTCACTTCGGTTCTTTCTTGGGAGGCTAAGATTCCGGAAAGAATAGTGGCAATGTCTCGATTTGTGTTTATCTGTAATTGCCTCTGTTTCGACATTTCCTCAGTAAGTCCAACAATGGCATCTTTGATTCCTCTCATGTTGTCTTCCATTGTTCTCCGAAACACTTCCTGGGAGTTTTCCATTTCTCTTGCAAGTGTTGTAAGTCTAGGAAAACTAGATGTTGAAGGTGCACTTTCCCCACATTGTATTCTAGATTGTGAAGTGTCTTCCAAACGCTGAAATGTTTGCTGGAGGGCCTCAAAAGCTGTGGTTGTTGTTGTAGCTATATTGAAAGAAAAAAAAATATATATACGCATACATACATATAGAAACTCACAACTATTTATTTAGAAACATGCTATATTGTTTGACATTATAAAAAATATAATTATGACTCTACACTTACGCTGAACCACAGGAATTTCTGGTGAAAATGATAAAGAACCAGACTGATGGGAGTTTTCTGATTCTGGAAAAAAAAAAAATTACATTTTTTTATGACGTTAGTTACATTTGTATGTATAATAAGGTCAGTATGAACTTGGCACTTTGTATCAATGATGGAAACTTACTGGTAGATACACAAAACGTTTGATTTATATCCTAAATGACCAGGGCCCTCTTACCAACTATTTGGGCCCCCGGGTAAAGACATGCACCTGGGCCCATATACGTCTGAGGCAGCGCAAGACAAAAAAAAGAGAAAAAAAACCCACAAACTTACTTTTAGGACAGCTGGCGATCCGGCTACCTCCCTGTTCTCCTCCTCCTTCACATTCCGCAATGCTTGACTGGCGGGCGTTATGACGAGTCACCCAAAATGCACTGCCAGTGCCACACTGAGGAGGACAACAGGGAGGGAGCCAGATCGCCAGCTGTCCTAAAGTTAAAAATATTTTTCTTGTACTGCTTCGGAAAGACTTACCTGGCCTGCAGGGCCCCCGGCCACCTGCCCATTGTGGCCAATGTGAAAGAAGCCCCTGTAAACGACTAACCTATATACCTTTAATCAGTGGCCTATGATGAATTTTATAAATAGTAGCTAAGTTAAATTTTTTGTCCAAAGAAAATTTTTACTTACCATTTCTAGCAAAATCACATGTTTCTGTATCCTCAATAGGGGTTACATCACTGTCTGCAGCTCTTGCCTCTTGTTGCTTCTCTCTCAGGTTTTCTAAGGATCAACAATAAAACACGTTGCTATTATTATCTAATTGTAAATGATTTATTTCCTCATCAACAGATTATTTTAACCTAATGACAATTTGAAATATTTAACAAATAAACAAAAAAAAAAGGCTTTGCAATGTTCAATGTAGAATGTATATTGGACTATCATTCACCTGCAACGGATTCCGAAATGTTCTGTAATGACGCCAATTCTGTCCTTGAACTACATGGTTGCTCTTCAAATGCAGTCTCTGAAACATAAAACAATGTTAAAAATTTGGCCAAAAATCCGATTTTAATAAATTTAAGATTTTTTTATATTTTTTTTTAAAACCAACCTCTTCTTCTTTTTTCAGTGATGTTAGTCACCGTAGAAACTGATGATACACTCGTTCGTTTTCTTGGGATTTCTGTTTGAAATTGCTTTGTTTTAGATTATTACAAGACATAGATATATTTTTGTAAAAAAAATAATTATTTTTTTTTCATAAATACCTGTTGTCGCACGCGATCCTTTTTTCTTAGAGAGTAGGTTGTCTTTGTGTGTTTGAACTACACAAAAAACACAATGAAAATGGTTTTTAGATATTGATTGATGACATACACATATTTTTAAAACAAAAATTGCCCCCGACACTCTTCAAAATTGCCCCATGACTAATGTTTGGGCAAAAAAAAATAATGCCTGATTCATTAACCATTTACCTATATAAACTGCTAATTTTGGTCACTCGGCCAAAATAATGTTACAATGAAATGGCTGCAAAATATTATAATGTTTTCCAAAAAAATAAAATACTGACGTTTTTCACGTAACACACAAATATCATCTGTGTACAAATAAGCTCTCAAAAATTAGTGCAACAGGAAAAAACAGGCAGTATTTAACTTATGTGCAAAACAGAATACGGACTTGCACACCTTGCATTGTTGCATGTTTTTGTCCAGGATACTTAAATAACGTTTCTAAACTTACGATCCTTAATGAATCATGAGCCATGTCATTAAATAGATTAGAATTAAATTATAAAAAAAATATAGGGTTCAAGACCAAACTCCTCCTTTATATGCCTTCTTTCACAGGATCATATATATATATATATATACATATATATATATATATACACACACAACTGACTTAACACATACATCGATAAACACATAAACACATTAAAATATATACACATACATACTATGGTGTAAGAGACAAGAAAACAAACACACACATACACAAAAAGATGTGCACGTTTTAGACCATAAGAACAGTATATTAAAGATAGGCGTGTATATATAAGAGTGATTATTAAGATAAAAATGGATCAATATCTACAATTTAACCGCTATGGCTATATTTATCCATTTATATGTTAATAAACACGCTTATATATACATGTCTAGCTTTAATATACTTTTTTTATGTTCTAAAACATTCACATGTTTTGGTGTATGTGTGTGTTTGTTTTCTTGTCTCTTACACCATAGTATGTATGTGTATATATTTTTATATATGTACACACACACCTAAAAAATAAAGATATCTATATATAATCATATGCACACATTCACAACCACCTGTTTAATGTATATTCATTCATCTATATCAAAAATATAATTAAAATGGGTATATCTTAGATAAAGAGAAATGAGTATACATAAAACAGTGTTGATTGAGAATGTGTGCATATAAAAACTATAAATATATTTGATTTACATTGAAAAAAGTTTGGGCTGCATGATATACACACACCAAAATCCTATGTTATTATTGTCAAGGTGGGGTTCATCTACATATTGCTTTGTATGTATACAAATTTCAATCGACAGCTGTGTGTACATTGTAAAATAAATTTGGAATACAAACAACACAAATGTACAGTAACAATAACCATGGGCAATGATAACATATGATTTTCGTTTGAGAATATATTTTAGACATGAGATATGTGTGTGTGTGTGTGTGTGTGTGTGTGTGTGTGTGTGTGTGTTGGTATGTGTGTGTTTGTATGTATGTGTGTGTGTGTACATGTGTGTGACTGGTAAAATATATTCAAACAAAAAACACTTACCAACTTGGCTGGCAGCTGTGTCAGGACGTCCTTTTGAGCTTTTCTTAGATGGCCGTTTGGAAGTTGGCTCTACAATTAAATTTAACAGTGTTAAAATTAAAATTATTTAAATAATTAATAAAAAATAAAAAAAATTTAATTTACACTTCCTCATACATATAAACATATATACATACCTTCTGATAAATATGTTGAAGGTTCCTCTGTGTCCACAGCACCTTCCACACCTTCCACGAGTACAGGATCCAGGACCTCAGACAGCCTCACTTCCCAGGGTTTCATGGTGATATTTGCAGGTTTCCCACCACCAGTTCCTTTTGCATGCCTCTTGGATGCAGCCATCTTCTTCTTTACAATCCGCTTACAGTCCCGGAAACGTTTCCTGCAATGCTCAATAGATTTTGGAACTTGCCCACAAGAAGTCACCTTGTCAGAGATCTGACGCCAGATCTGGTTCCTCTGCTGATGACTTGTGACATGTGCCCGTTTACCATAAAGAACATCATAGTTAGTTACTATCGTGTCCACCAGGATGTTGTTCTGCTGCTCAGAGAAACGAGGTGCTCTGGTGATGTTACTACCACCTTCCTCAGGATCATCACCATCATCTTCTTCAGCCACTGTAGATTGCTGCGAGGGTCTGGAAGCCACTTTTTTAAGGAATCTCTGTCTTCTTCTTTCTTGTGCTCGCTCTCTTTCTTCTGTTTCATGCTGCCACTCTTCTCCACTGCTGATATCTTCTTCATCCAGGTGTACCTGTTCAGAAAGATTTTCCCTATGCTCCCTAGACATACTGATATATGTATGCTATGTAGCTGCTATGTAGCTGAAATAAATAAAAGTAATGCTGGAACTAAAAAGTAACTAAACTTTTATTTAATTGTGATTATTGCACACTTTTTCTGTATGCAGTATATTGATGTCTGCTATTAAATAAAATGTGTGGTGTTGTGTAGTGTTTGATTTAGTGTGTGGTGTTAGTACTGTGTAAAAATATAACTTACTATAATGTAATGCAAAATGTAATGCAAAATATAATGTAATGCAATGTAAATAATGTGAAAATAATGAATAAAGGTATATAAAGATGCAAAAGTACAATCCAGAAGCTCACAAAACCAGAGGGTCTCAGGAATCAGCCACCAGCATCGAAATCTCTGCAAAATGGCACTTTGCAAAACATTTTTTTTTTTTTTAATAGAAATGTGGGCGGGAAATCGCGAACGGCGGGAAAAGGGTAAAAAAAAAAAAAACACTTCGTACAAGTCGGATATTACGCGATAAGGGGCTGGGTTAGGTATTACAATTGAATACCGTCATTTCCGGGAAGTTGATTTTTTGCGATGTCAAAGCGCTACGGAATATGTTGGCGCTATATAAATAAATGATGATGATGATGATGATGATGATGTCCGCGGTTCCGCGTATTCGCGATATATTACGCGAATACGCGGACAATTGAATACCCCTGTATGAGTCATAGGACATATAGACGAAATTAAATAGAATCATACATATACATGCGCTGAGGAATCTCTAAGCAGCTACTAGGGGGAACAACCTCCATAGTATGAGAAAAATTCAACAGTCAAAAGATTATGAAAAATATCCAAGGTAGTTTTTATTGTTGAGCCCACAATGCAGTCATCATATTGAGTCAGGCTATCCACTGCACTTCACGTTGTAGTAGCAGTTTCTGTCAGGTCCCACTACGGATATTCACTGACACCTGTGTTTTAGTTTTGGATCTGTATTTTTTATAATTTTTTGTAAAATTGCTTAAAAATGATAAAATCACATAATTTGGCTCCTTTTATGTATCTACATTATTATTAACTTCAATAACATTAATTTCCAGTCATTTACAGTCAATTTTTGTCAAGTGACAGGAACACTGCTAAACCTCGTGTTACTGTATGAGCAATGGCATACAGCTGTGTCACTGGAGACTGATAAGAGGAACATTGCTACCCCTCCTGATTCTGTATGAGCAATGGCACAGAGCAGAGCCGTAACTAGACATTTTAGTGCCCTGGGCAAGAAACAACACTGCCCCCCAACACACAATTTTGGTAGGGAAAATACTAGGCACCTTTGGCCATGACACGTCCCACTGCCATAGTAACTGCTCTGTTGGTATATCAGCTGTCTAAGGAATAGGGGGTAAGAATTGCTGTCTGTACTACTCTACCTCACTCACCCCCTTGCCACTCACCAAATACAACACCCACCAGATAAAATAAATACTACACTATCCCTCACTTACTGAAATAGCCCTTGATCATCACAACTACCTGTTATCACACCTTACCCACTAATATGCTCCCAGCCACTCCGTCGCACCATACCTCACCCACTAAAATACCCCTCACTCACCACAACTCCTTAGCACCATACCTCACCCACTATCATACCCCTCAGTCACCACCACTCCTTAGCACTATACCTCACCCACTAACATACCCCTCAGTCACCACCACTCCTTAGCACCATTTATCACCCACTAACATACCGCTCAGTCACCACCACTCCTTAAAACTATACCTCACCCACTAACATACCCCTCAGTCACCACCACTCCTTAGCACCATACCTCACCCACTAACATACCCCTCAGTCACCACCACTCCTTAGCACTATACCTCACCCACTAACATACCCCTCAGTCACCACCACTCCTTAGCACCATACCTCACCCACTAACATACCCCTCAGTCACCACCACTCCTTAGCACCATACCTCACCCACTAACATACCCCTCAGTCACCACCACTCCTTAGCACTATACCTCACCCACTGACATACCCCTCAGTCACCACCACTCCTTCGTACCATACCTCACCCAATAAAAATACCCCTCAGTCACCACCACTCCTTCGCACCATACCTCACCCAATAAAAATACCCCTCAGTCACCACCACTCCTTCGAGGCATACCTCACCCACTAACATACTCCTCAGTCACCACCACTCCTTCGCAGCATACCTCACCCAATAAAAATAGCCCTCAGTCACCACCACTCCTTTGCACCATACCTCACCCAATAAAAATACCCCTCAGTCACCACCACTCCTTTGCACCATACCTCACCCAATAAAAATACCCCTCAGTCACTACCACTCCTTGACACCATACCTCACCCAATAAAAATACCTCTCAGTCACTACCACTCCTTAGCACCATACCTCACCCACTAACATACCCCTCAGTCACCGCCACTCCTTCGCAGCATACCTCACCTACTAAAATACCCGTCAGTCACCACCACTCCTTCGCAGCATACCTCACCCAATAAAAATACCCCTCAGTCACCACCACTCCTTAACACCATACCTCACCCAATAAAAATACCTCTCAGTCACCACCACTCCTTAGCACCATACCTCACCCAATAAAAATACCCCTCAGTCACCACCACTCCTTAGCACCATACCTCACCCACTAACATACCCCTCAGTCACCACCACTCCTTAGCACCATACCTCACCCACTAACATACCCCTCAGTCACCACCACTCCTTAGCACCATACCTCACCCACTAACATACCCCTCAGTCACCACCACTCCTTAGCACCATACCTCACCCACTAACATACCCCTCAGTCACCACCACTCCTTAGCACCATACCTCATCCACTGACATACCCCTCAGTCACCACCACTCCTTAGCACCATACCTCACCCAATAAAAATACCCCTCAGTCACCACCACTCCTTAGCACCATACCTCACCCACTAACATACCCCTCAGTCACCACCACTCCTTAGCACCATACCTCACCCACTAACATACTCCTCAGTCACCACCACTCCTTAGCACCATACCTCACCCACTAACATACCCCTCAGTCACCACCACTCCTTAGCACCATACCTAACCCACTAAAATACCCCTCAATCACCACCACTCCTTAGCACCATACCTCACCCAATAAAAATACCCCTCAATCACCACCACTTTGTAGCACCATACCTCATCCACTGACATACCCCTCAGTCACCACCACTCCTTCGCACCATACCTCCCCCAATAAAAATACCCCTCAGTCACTACCACTCCTTGACATCATACCACACCCAATAAAAATACCTCTCAGTCACTACCACTCCTTGACACCATATATCACCCTCTGCAATGTCTTCTCCGTAATGTGACATATAAACAAAACTCCAAAAGTAAAGTTTACAACATTTTTATTTATTAAATAAATGAAATTGTCCTAACTCTAAATAGCATTCTCTGCTATTCATTCCTCTTGAGGTTTTTTTTGTAATATCTGCCTTGTTAGGTGGAAATTGGTCATGGAAATATTCACTGGGTAAAATGTAACTAAATTTTTTACTATATGCGCTCTGCGACAGTGCAAGTGTGGGCGGAGTGTGGACTGCATACAAACCACCATCTGTATCAGACACCACCACACCAGTACAATATGGTGGTGGTCCGGATTAGACCAGTCACAAATAAATCTCTATAGCAAGTGCTGGCCCCTATTAACCAGAACCAGCGCCTTTCAAAGAAATTTAATCAAACACTCACACTGGAGCTGGCATGCAATCCCAACCTTACACCCTTGACGGTGGCACATTTAGCATTGCCCTAGATAGGACCCTGCACAGTACAACAGTGTACATAATACATAATAGTAAAGTGTCTTGTATTATAAATGACCTACCGTACACTATGTTTAACCATTCATCTAGTTATATCTATGTGGGCACAGCACACATGACAATAGTCTTCTTGTTTCCTGGCTGGCATACAAACAAATAATATTGGCAACAACAATAAATAATGAGTGCATACTTAGACAAGGCTCCTATATGAGTAGAAGAATACACGTTATCCTAGGCTATTGATTAGGTTGCAAATGGATTACATACAGTAGACACCAATATATATATATATATATATATATATATATATATATATATATATATATATATATATATACACACACACATACATATACATATATTAATTATATGTATAATTTATACACATAGATATAGGCAGAGCTTTAAAGACCCATCGAACAATTATAATAATTAAAAACAATGCATCTAATACAGAGGGCAGAACCAGAAGCTGTAAGTATGTATCAAGTAAATATAATATTTTATTCAATAAATACATATAAAAATAATTGGATAAAAAACAAACACAAGAGTACCACTTGTACAAATAAAAACATAATACAAAAAAACATGAATTTGGAGCTCTAACTATACCCCCAGCATAAAATATTCATAAACAGAATGCTTATGCATACATAGATACAACGATACTCTTGATATAAAGTCTTCAATTGATTCCACAGTTTGGAGTATTATTATACATTAAGTTCAGTTATAGAACATACCGTGTCCACATTTTCTGCTCCCCATAGCTCACATCCTCCTGGTAGCTGCATGCTCTCAGTGTACACTTTTCTGCCAGTAACGCGGATCCTACAGGAAGTGATTGCTTTACTTCCTATATTCCAGTCCAGAGCCAGGCGCTGCTTCTATCACAACAGGTGCACTGCTGTCTGTGGCACTGCCTGGGTACCTAGGGGTTCAGGGGCAAATGCAGGATTCGATGAGGGGGGTTTCCACGCCACGATACCAGTGGGCGTGACCAGCATGTGTAGGGGCGTGGCTACAAACACACATCGGGTCAAACACACAAACATGTAAATTGTCCCATACACACACAAGCACAGACTCACATATACATAAACACGTAGACATGTAAACTGCAACATACACAGTTAAGCACAGACACACACATACACAAACAAACACAGGATCAAACACACAGACATGTAAACTGCCAAATACACAGATAAACACACATACACAAACACACACAGGATCAAACACAGATATGTAAACTGCCATATACACAGAGTCGCACATACACAAACACACACAGGATCAAACTGCCATATCCACAGACAAACACACACTGACACACATACACAAACACACACAGGATCAAACACACATACATGTAAGCTGTCATATACACAGACACATACACACACACACATTCTTACCTTCTTCTGCTGCCTCCTGCATAACACCCATTGTCACGGGCACTAGGAGTCTTTGCCCAGGATATCACCAGATGATGGACTTACCAGAGTAATATAGCTGGTACTATGGTTCTCTGGTAGCAGGGTGACAACGGAACAGGAGAAACAGCAGATGGTGAGAGAATGCTCAAGGAAAGTCTATGACTAGCAGCAACTGGTAATGAGTAGATGAATGTACACGAGGAACCAGATGGACAAGGGAACGTGAGGAGAGTCAGTGGTCTTCGTATAGCAAGTTGTACCGCTGTCTATAGTGAAGGAATGGAGTCCAGGTGAAAGTAGGTAACGGGGAAGTCAGTGGTCTGCGTATAGCAAGTTGTACCACTGCTTATGTGAGAGGATACTTGAAACTGGTGTCACAGGGAACAGGAGTCAGTGGTCTGCGTCAGCAAGTTGTACCACTGCTATATATATGTGAGGAGGGGCACGAGGAGATGAATGTAAAGCAGAGTATACACGGGGCACACAGAACTTGATCCCACGATGATATCCACAATACAACAATAACTGACAAGCGCTGCTTGAAGTATACAAAGTCACAATAGCTATCCAGGCAATAGGAAACAAAGTCAATGGTAACAATAGCTTCAGTGGATAGGAGGCTCCGGAGAAGAACACAACTCAGTCCAGATGGATATGCAATACAAAAGCAAAGTCAATGGAAAGTATGCATACCGCGGTTCAGGAGAGCAGGCTGTCAGAGAGACGTGCAGGGATACCTGAACGGCTGAAGGCCGGCAGGAGGAGAGACCACTGGAGGGTGGAAGCGGTAATCAGGTTGGTGCAGCGCACGGCAGGTAATCCAGAATCCACGAAGCAATACTCAGGAAGCAGTAGTAAGTGAAACTGGAAACATGATGAACACGGGAGAGTTGAGGCTGTCTGGTATCCAGTAGTAGTGGTGGAGGCAGCGGAGAGAAGGGACGCTGAACACGGGAGAGTAGAGGCGGTCTGGAACCCTGTAGTAGTAACGGAGGCAGCGGAGAGCAGACACGCTGAACACAGGAGAGTTGAGACGAACTGGAGTCCGGTAGTAATAGCAGATAGGAATCAGCTGAGTGCAGGCACGATGAACACAGGAGAGTTGAAGTGGTCTGGAAACCACAATAGCAGTAAACAGGAATCAGCAGGAGCTGAATACACGAGGAAACACAGGAACACCTTCTGAGGCTCATGGGGAATGAGACTCCAAGATCAGGCAACCAGGTAATGATCACAGGTGGTTTAAATAGGGAGGGTTGCCGGATCATCCAATCAATTAAAAGCAACAGGTACTGAAGGTTTGATAAGGGCTGCACATGCGCAGACCCTCAGGATGGCGGACGGCCACGGTTCCTGAACACACGGGAAATGGCACTCACAGTCCGGTGAGTGACACCCATGCTGGCTGTGTGGGAGGAAGGGGCGGGGCCAAACTGCCGGCAGAGAGCTGTGCTCACACAGCAGGAGACTGACTGGGAGACGATCCTCCCAAGCTACAAGCAGTAGTGGCTGGTCCCGGGAGAGGGGCCAGACACTAATCATACAGCGTCCCAGGTAGGACAGGGGTTTCTGGGGACTAGGAAACCCCCCCTGGGGTTTGGGCCTGGGCAAATGGCACCCCCTCAGCATTGCGCCCCTCGTTACGGCTCTGGCACAGAGCAATGTCACTGGAGACTTATAAAAACACTACCACCCCTCCCGTTTCTGTATAAGCAATGGCACAGAGCAATGTCATTGGAGTCTTATAACAACACTACCACCCCTCCCGTTTCTGTATAAGCAATGTCATTGGAGTCTTATAAAAACACTACCACCCCTACCGTTTCTGTATAAGCAATGGCCCAGAGCAATGTCACTGGATACTTATAAGAACACTACAACCCCTCCTGTTTCTGTATGAGCAATGGCACAGAGCAATGTCACTGGAGACTGATAAGAGCACTACCACCCCTCCTGTTTCTGTATGAGCAATGGCACAGAGCAATGTCACCGGAGACCTATAAGAACACTACCACCTCTTCTGTTTCTGTATGAGCAATGGCACAGAGCAATGTCACCGGAGACCTATAAGAACACTACCACCTCTTCTGTTTCTGTATGAGCAATGGCATAGAGCAATGTCACTGGAGACCGATAAGAAGAACACTACCTTCCCTCCTGAATCATTGTGAGCTATGGCACAGTACAATGTCACTGTAGACTGCCAAGAACACTACTACCCCTCCTCTTTCTGTTTCAGCAATACTGCTGCTCCTCCTGTGTCTGTCTGTGAAATGGCGTTGAATCTCCGCGGAGGGCGGTACTTGTAGAATCCAAAACTTGCAAAATCCGATGACGCAACAATGACATTTTGCCTCATTTTCAGTTCCGAGGGCGCATGAAAGTACCGAGCCGAGCCGGCATCGGGATCTGCGATGTTCAGACGGGCTCGGCTTTCCGAAAATTGAGCCAGAGCATCTCTAGTTCCAACCATGTATAATTGGTGCTATGTGGCTTGAAACCTGGTGACATTTATGCAAGTAAAGTCTAGCTACCAGCTTGTCAGATTTCTGATCCCGGAAGGCTGTCTTTATGGCGTGCAAAATTATGGATAATCTTTTCCACATATGCAAGGCCACAAGGACATTAAAGAATGTATATGATATGATCAGATGTACACATTGGGTAATGTTTTATGGTATACCTCTTGTTTAAATATGGGTCTTGAAAGTGTGATCCTGTAAGTAAACTGTTCCATTGTGCAGCCTCCACACTTGTAACAGCCCAATTTGGTAGAAGGTAGCCATGAGGCTTACGTGTGACCTTTGTACACAGTCCCTGTGCCTAGCCTTTGTTGTTATTGCTGGCGGCAAAGTAGACTAAGTTATTGTCAAAGAATAACATATAATGCCATTGCCCAAAGATTGTAAGCTTGCGAGCAGGACCCTCTTACCTCTGTCTGTCTGTTTTACCCAGTACCGTTTTATTACTGTGTTCGTTTCTATAAAAAAATGTTGATGATAATGATTGGACAAAGCATGTGCTATAAGACAAAGAAAAAAACAATTAAGACATTTCTTAGGCAGAAATTAATTTAACTTTATTAATGTTAGCAAAAAAGATATATATATATATATATATATATATATATATATATATATAAACATATGCATGTCTTCACAAAAACACATATGATACATTTTAAAAAAAAAAGGTTACATTCCTTTTGATGTGACATGCAGTCGCTATTCAGTGTAATATAAATAACAACATGACTCCAGTGTTGGTATGACAACAAATTGCAAAAACAAATTTAAAAAGTCACATTGACAACTGTTGCAATTCCCTATAATATAGGAATCACTATCAGATGGAGAGGTGAACCCGTTAAAAACATCATTAAAAGCATTTTTCACACCAGTTGGGTAGACGTCCTAAGATATGTCACCATGGGGCATATTTAACAAGGACTGCAAAACATGAAACATGAAAAATAGTTTTCAATCCTTATCGCATTGATAAGGTTTGAACTATTTTTCAAATCCATCAAAAAACCTACGCAGGAACAGCAGGTCCGATAAACTGCTGTTCTTGTCAAGTGCAAAACTTACCACTGCATCTTCACTTCTGAAAGAGTTTGCGATCCACAGGGGTCATCTGCTCACTCCAGTGTGCATGCGCCAACTGAAAAACTCAGGCAACGTATTACAAACATCCCTGCAATTCACTGTTGCAGAGAGAGCGGTGTGTGACAGGGAGGGATCATGTGATCCCTTCACACATGCGCTGTGAAGCTCTGCTCTTCAGAACAGAGCTGAACAATGTTGAAAACTATCAAAAAGAGTAGTGTACGGCAGCCTGAGCAGGCATACATTCAGTGGCAGATCCAGGGGGGGCAATTGCTGCCGACAGCTGCACACTATGTGCAGGTCCATTCGGCAGTGACAGTGTGCTGCCCGGCTGCTCTGATTGTGTTTTAAACACAATCAGAACAGCTGGGCAGCACATTGTCACTGCTGAGCGGACCTGCACATAGCGTGCAGCCGCCGGCAGCCTCAGAAGTCAGAAAGGGGGCGGGGCCTAAATCGCTCCCCCTAAATCGCCCGTGGTACAACCTATTTCTAGATCCACCTCTGCTACATTACCATATGTTTAAAAGTATTTTTGAAAGTTGTTGAATTGCGGTACATAACAGTCCCCATAGACATCTATGGGGACTGCCATGTATTTCGGAAAAAAAATACAAAGCAGCAGATATCCATGATATCTGCTATGATGCAGTGTTGATAGATTAGGAAAATACTTAAATATGCATCCATTCCTCGAAAACAGCTGTTTTCGTGGAATTTAGATGTAAATTAACTATAATAAATAGGCCCCCATGTCTCATGTTTTCATTTCTAATACAAGTCCCTAGTTTCTCATATTATTATATTTATTAACAATAATATATTTAATTTGTAAAAAAAACTAAAAATACTACAATTAGTTAAAGGATATTAATGGAAAACGGAATAATATCAGAGCTAATTTATAAACGTGGGTCCTTGCTCACAAGGTTTAAGAAAGCCTGATTCAGTCATGGTTCAGTAAACGTATATCAAAGGTCATGCAGGTTATCGCATATAATGAAAATTAAACCTGGAATGACTATTATTTATGTGTTCCCCTCAGTACTATAGACTACGATTTAATGCACCTGCTAAATGATTGTGATCGGGCTACTTGCAGCCAGTATATGATGACATACTGTGCTAGCTCGGCCCGGGGGCGTGCTTTATGGTGATCGCTGCAGAAGTTCCTCTAGCAGGTCTGCAGTGTGCTGATGAGCTGAGTGCACCCCTGTGGTAAGTGTTTCATATGTGTGTCCGGTTTAATTAAAAACTGCTGGATTTAGTTTTTTAAATGGAGATTTTAGTCTAATCCTGCTCCCATCAGTTGTTCCGGGCACGTGGATATCAGGTAGGTTATATAACTGATTTACAGTCCCAAGGGGATGTTTCGTTTACGTTGTAACGCTATAAAACTTTTATGTGGCTTTAGTAAATCCAGCCGGCCGCACTTTAATCCGAGATGAATGAATAATTCTTGCGGCACATTAACACCTACAAACATTTTCTCCTTGATGGCGTTCTTGTGCAGTACATGGGACCTCTGGGTACCTCGTTCTCACAAGTATAAGGAATGTATAGTGTTTGGTCTGATATGTTAAATGTTAGTGATTGTCACACACTGCTGGCATCATCTAATAGAGGATATTAACATCATGTGTAGGCAGTAACTAGGGCTGTGCGATAGGGGTGATGGCCAAGGGTGCAATGCTGAGGGTGGGGGGCTCAGTTTATGAATATTTTAGGCCCATTTGGTTAAAATGGAGGGCTAGGGGGCTGCATTTTTCTTTCTAAGTTACCACTCTGTGCAGGCTTTTGCATTAGTGTGGTAATATATGCCCCCTCCCCCCCATCCTATACATCCTATACTCGGCCGCTTAGAACTTCAGGACTTCCATTTAATCTTGCAAATTTAATAACAAATTGTGATCATTAAGAAACAATATGGTTTCAAATTAAATGGTTGCTCATAGGTCATTAATTTAAACTAGACACACAAAATACATATACTAGCTGGTTGCATTGCTGTTAAAACGGACATGGATGATTTGCATCTTTTGCTGTGTAATCATGATTTTGAACTGATTTAATTGCAGAAAGTGTATTTTATGGTGTTCAATAACTGGCCTGGTCACCTAATCCTTAAGCTAGGTACACACTGCAAAACATTTCTCCCAATGCAAAGTCCTCAATCATTTTATCAATGACTGAAAGTCCTGAAGAACATGCAGATTGATATGTGCACACTTACACGACTTACCTTCTGACCTGCGCTCTTCATCTGTCATAACCATCGGATAAAAAACCGTGGAGATGGAGATCTGCCTACATTGATGGCTGTGAGAGTGTGAGTGCATACACACTTCATAATTTGCCTGAGAGCATTTATAGAGATTTTTAAACCTGATCGTGGGAGCAAAATCGGACCTAATGGTCGTTTAACTTGTGATTAGTATGATAATCGGGTGAAAAAACTGTGGTGTGTACTTGACTTTAGAGTAACTGGGTTCTCTGGATGTTTGGTTAATGTCATGGGATGCTGCTGGTTCAATATTAACTTATAATGGATTCCTAAACTGTACTGTCTTGTTGCTGGCAGACCAAATGAAATGATTTTTCCATTAATGAATATGTAGAAAATATTTCCCATTTAATGGATGTTTACCAAAATACCTGTGTAAATTCAAGGTGTAAGGGGAGTGCATGCTACTAGGAGAGTGAAATGGGATATTATATGTGTACATTTTTACCTGTGGAGTCAGATGTTCATCTCATAAGGTGTAACACAAACCCAAACCACTTATTAGACTCATTTGAAGAGGAAATAACCTTTTATCTAATTTTTCAGGCTTTAGTTGTGATGACTCAATTTTTTAAAATTAGATTTGCAGTTCCTGACAAGAGGTTGTTGCATAGTTCCTTTGAACTTCATTATTCATTTCCCATTAACTGCCCCACGAGCATAGTGGCCATTCTTCTCTTGTGTACACAACAGGTGCTCTTAAGAATTTCTGGATGTGAGATTAATTGGAAAGTCAGTTGGATTCAGCCCCCCGGTTCTACACTAGAGATTTTTATATTCATTATTTTGTCATTTTGACAACATGCACATTGCATTCAAAACCTTTAAAAACATACAACAAATATATCTCCTGTTTAAGCAAATGTGTGCAATCTGATTAAATGTCAGCAAGCTGCTACTCACTCATACTGTTGTAAAATGCTGTGGTTATCAACCTATGGCATGTTACTGAAACTGTGTGTGTGTATATATATATATATATATATATCTATATTCTATATCTCTCATGCACATGTACAGCATTTTTTCCCACTTATTATGAGGTGTTTTTTTGCTACTACAATTTTAAACTTTGTGCCTCTTTGATGTCCTTAGTTTTTAATAAATTGGTAGCCAGCATTCTCATGAAAGTCTGAATTTAAGACCACCATATGGCTGCCTTCACTCTGAGTAGGTAATGAGTGCACGTTATCACAACCCTTGTCATGAAAGACTTGGAGAATAGATGCATTCCTGAAGGAAATCCTATTGGCTAAAACACGCCAATGTTATTTTCAGAAATGTGTAATCCATTAACCGTTGTTAACCAGGGCTGCCATCATGAGATTTAGGTGCCCCAACAACTTGCTAAGCGGAACCCCGATGTCTCCTTTCCAGTGACTATGATCTAGTCCAGTATTGACTAACCGGTGACCCTCCAGGTGTTGTGAAACTACAATTTCCAGCATGCTTTGCCAATATATAGCAGCTTATTACTGGTATGCTGGGACTTGTAGTTTCACAACACCTGGAGTGTCACAGGTTAGCCAACACTGACCTAGTCCTTGCTGATGGCTAGAGTTTACAGCAGACACCCAACTAGTGGCTAGTGTTTGTTGGGTCTCTCCCCAGTGTCTTTATCTGCTGGGCTTGCTTGTTACTCTTAGGGAAGAGCTACAAAGAGCTATAAACTTGTTGCTAGTGATTGTTTCCAGCTGTTCTCCCCTACAAGCAACAAGTGGCTAGACAGATAGTAGAGGAAGAGGGGCCGGGTGCTACCAAGACTTCTCAAACCCTTTACATGGGTCTGTACTGTACCCTCTTTATGGCGGTCCTGTTGACCATAATGCAAAGTGTAATGGTTGGAATGTTTTCTTCTTATACGAACATTGTATCCTTTACAGAACAACACCACTTGGATTGTCCTTCAAAGTAACTAGTGTTGTAACCTTCCCATGTTCTCATTCCATTCTGTAACTGATTGTTATCTGTAATTTAAATTTGATTATAATGTTCCACTTTAGTGCCTGGAATCTGGAAGGACCACATACCATGTACTTACTGGCTGCTAATTGTCCCAATTATTATTGCATTGCTACTTGTGTCCCCGCCAACTTTTAATAATTAACTATATAGAACATACACCAAGACTTAATTTCTGTACTGTCTCATACTACAACTCAACCACAGCCATCCATTGTCTAATCCAAGTGCATCCCATTGTTGTTGAATAAATGAAAATGATACAGCCATATTAAGCAACTGAATACATGATTGCAGTGGTGCAAGTGCCGCCTCTTCACCCCTAGGCCAGTGCTGTTGGGGCCTTTCCACAAGAGTTGAAAGTTGCTTTCACTATAAATTGACACCATAAGACTGGAGAAGCAATACAGTCTCTGTATAGGTTGGGTACGGCACACGCTTCTTTTCTGCAAAAGGCTGTAATGTGGCCATAACATAGGCTATATCTGCTGTCCGCACTTGGCTGATGTTGCAAAAGCTAGTGAAGTGGCAACATATTGTTTCCTCTTTTTCTATTTGTTCTTTTAACAGATGTGACATAGTATCTGTCATGCTTTCCTTGTGCTTATGTGATGACTCTTGGTTGCTCAATAATCTGCATATAATACCATTAATATTTAGTAATCTAGTTTGTCATGATTCTTACAGCAGTAATCCCACATAGGATTATTGATTTCTTTTAAATAGCAAGTGAAGTACACTTTTTTTTTTTTTTTTTTAAGCATGCATCCTATAATCCTTTTTCTTCGCTGTTCTACAAATCATTATCTCCTTTTCACAACCTCTCTGGAGCTTGCAAAATATGGCTGCCAATTAGTCTCACAGCTCTGAGCATGTCATGTGTGAAGGTTGAGGGGGAGGATTTTACAGTACACAGAGCAGATAGAGCTCAGAGGGGTGTTCTAAAAGCTCTCTGCTTGCTACATCATGTGCCATGTAACTGTGGTTGCCATGACACTATACATATTTATATATACGTAATATCAGTCTGAAGAAACACATTGAGGAAATGGTAATTACCAGAATTGTTCTTAAATACTGAAATGGTGATTTATGTTAAAAAGCATACCCCTTTGTTCTTGGTATTCCTGCTTTACTTTGCTGTCAGAGGGGAAAACTTAAAAAATTAAATAAATAGAGAAGTGTATAAAAACTCTTCCACAAGTAATTGCAACAATATATTGCCCATTGCAACCAGTCAGATGTTTAATTTCAGTTAGTCTATACACACACACACACACACACACACTGCCAGCTGCTGGGTTGTTAGTAGTTTTGTTATTTTCTATAGAGAAAATATTTTGTACATCAGTTTCCATTGTTGAAGGTATACTAGTGTTTTTTTAGGTTTGTAGTTTTACTTTGTGAGTGACAAGTATTTTCATTGATTGTGCTTGCTGTAGTGTCTCAACCGGATAAGTGGTTGGCAGAAAGAAAAACTTTTTTTTTTTTATTCTTGAACGGAAGCTACATCCTTTAACCCTTAACACGATGACTGAATTTCTGTTCTGCTTCAGCTGCTGCATCGGAGAGCAGCCCCAGCCGGTAAGTTCATAGTTTTTCCTTTTCCTTGTATTGTGGTTGAAATGTGTTCTGACTAGTGTACAGTTTCAGCTGTGATAAAATGGGTCTGTATGGAACTAGAAATAGACAGGTTTGGCATAGCACACCTGGTCTGATGCACTTTACCGTACACTCAATGCTGTCGTGTGCGTTGCAACTATTCAGGATTTGAATATTCAGCTGTATTACTTTGATTGGCTGATTCTTCATAACAGGACATGAAGATAAATATTCTATTGCCCAAAATGTAGGCGGGTGGGTGGTATGGTAATTCTTGCCTATCAGTAAATCCAAACAACCTTTTTTTTTCTTGCACAATACAACTCCTGTTTGAAATATATTTTTAGGTTTGCAATTCACATTCTAGTCTGAAGTGTTGTGGTCAGTATGTAAAGCACTACTAGTAGAATTATCTGAGGCGAGGAAGAAAAGTGGCCTAATTTACTTTAAATACATTTTACATTAATAAAATCAACATTATGCCATTGTTTTAGCTGAGATTTCCAGGAAGTATAGCTCACAAATGTATGACGTTGAGTGCACTGCTTTAATGTAATGTTCATATTTTCAAGAGACGGAGACGTATTGACAGAAGTATGATTGGAGAACCG
Organism: Mixophyes fleayi; assembly: GCF_038048845.1. NCBI lineage: Eukaryota > Metazoa > Chordata > Amphibia > Anura > Limnodynastidae > Mixophyes > Mixophyes fleayi. The sequence continues at coordinate 105,002,417 of NC_134405.1, read as the reverse complement.
ATGAATTTCATCCATACTGCTCATGTAGGATCTGGGGAAGCCAATTCAGGTTTTTCAATGGTAAGCAAAATATTACAATAGATAGCATTGTTGTGCCCTTTTATGTGTTTATTAATTCACATCTGCTTTAAGAAAATTGGTGCTTAACCCATCAACCCCAATATAGCCAATGTACTTGGTTCCTGCTGCACTGACCACTTGCAGTAGGGAGAGCTTCAAACTCAAGTATGTACCTTAAACTGATTGTATTTACTGCACCTATATTAAATGGCCCAGTGGTAATCTCCGAAAAATCCTCTCCATTCATTGGTAAAATCTTATTCAGAACATCCCGTGCTGTTAACTAATTCATTATGCCTACAAGCAGTAAAGCAATCTGTCTTTTCTTTACAATGAGGGGAAACAAACAAATTTAACAAATTACTTCATTATTTAAATCCATATTGATATAGCAAACATTATACTTACCATATTATTGAAGGCACTCTAACTTTCTTTGCTTTAAAGGACCAGTAAACTGACATACTGAGAATGTGTTGTTGTTTTTTTTTTTAAATAAAAAATAAATGTTCTCCCGTTGGCCACAAACCACCTCCCTCCAGCTATTTAGAGATGTAGCAGCCACAATGCAGGTACCCAAGATCATTCCTTGGTTATGAAAGTAAGACATTCTAAAAGGAGTGAAATTCCAAATCCTGATCTCTACTTGAGCTCAGATGTGACAGGCTTTTTGAAGAGAAAACTTGCACTGCTGGGAGAATTGGGGCAAGGGGAATTGTTGCAAAGAGATTGCTGAAAGGTAAAATATATAGGTTTACTGAACTGTTGCTGTGGTGAAATTCTCCTGTGCCGAAAATGGCTCCTCTTCAGCTCTGTAATTGTTTCCAGTGGAATTGGTGAACTATGGAAGAGCTTGCCATATTCTACCAGTGCCATATTTCTAAGGAGGGAGTGGTGGCCACAAAACAAAATAACTTTGACCGTGGGCTCATTAATTATTTAAACCACCCATACTTCATCAATTAGTAACATGAATCCCACAAGCAAGCAAGGCTTGTCCACTCTGCTTCCCTGACACACTGAAGACTTCTCTGTCCTGACATATGACTTCGTACTGAAGGGGTACAAGAGGTGCCCTGGAGGGTGGTAGTGCACAGGGAGTAGCAAGGTTATTGAAGGTGAATCCTTGAATTCCACCTAGTTGTAGAAAGGGGACTTGCTGTGATATATAGAAAATATTATATGTGCTGGAAACATTTCTTAGAGATTCTGGTCCATGATGGCATCACACAGTTGTTGCAGTTTCGTCTACTCCACATTCGGGGGAGGGCTGGCAGACTTTAGCCTGGGGAACAAGCACACAGCACTGTGTTGCTTAATCCATATATATATTTTTATGCCCAGGGCCAGAGCTGGATTAAGACTCTGGGGGTCCTGGGCACTTTGGACAGGGTAACCCCCTATGATGTAGCATGGTTATCATTTTAGACAAATACACAGGCAATACTGTGTGCACTACTGTAAGGTGTACACAGTTCTGCCTTCACGAGCAGTACACCGTGAAGCGTCCCACCAGATTCAAGACAGTCGGCAGACTTTCCTGCTCTCTCCTACCTGTTGTCACTTGTGGCTGATGGTTACTTTAGCTCATTTGCGGATTGTCTGGATCCTGGAATATTGGAGGCCCTATTTGGGGGGAAAAAAAAATGGGCACATAAAATTTAGAAGACTCCAACCAGTACCAGTGTTAAATCAATAGCACCCACATTTTATAATTGGGCCTCCCTCCAGCCACAACATTAAAATACTAGTATTCACATTTGCTAAATAGATATTTCCCTCCAACCAACCCTGACATTAGATAGCAAACACATTTAATATATAAACCTATTTCCCTTCCTCCAAACAGCCCCAGTAATAATTTAAATCGCATCTATATTTAACAAATATTACCTTTCCCACAACAATCGCAGGCATTACATAATACATAATCACATTTAATAAACAGACCTCGCTTTCCACAAACAGCCCACAATCAATAAATAGCTCCCAAACCACCCCAGCATTAAATTAAATGTCCAATTACTCCATTATAAATTCATAGGCCCCACTATTAAATTAAATTGCCCCACCATCACCCCACAAATAAAACGGCACAATAATTATCCCCCCACCTGCACTTCGTGGTTAAATTAAGACCCCCTCGCGCACACTACATTCACTTAGTGGCCCGCGCACACGCGGAGAGACATACACACAGACTCTTTACTAGTTACCTAGCTTGATCCACCAGCACGCAGAGTGTAGTCTCTTCACACATGGCACGGCACCTGTCATGTGGTGCGGGTCCCATGTGACAGCAATAGAAAGCATATCGCACAATGGGAGGGAGGGGGGATGGATCGTTAGGATCCTGCAGCCACCAAGTACAGACTAGGGACCGGCCTGACGCGCTTTGTGAAATTGTGCATTATCCTGCTAGAAGTAGCTGCTGGAAAATGAGTAGACTGTGGTCAGCAACAATACTTGGGCTATGACATTTAACAAATGCTCAATTGGTATTAAGGGGCCTAATGTGTGCTAAAAAGATATTCCTTTCACCACCAGCAGCCTGCCCCATGGATTCCTGTTTCTTCATGCCAAATTCTGACCTTACAATATGTATGCCCCAGCAGAAATCTAGATTTGTCACACCAGACTGTTTTTTCCAATCTTCAGCTGTGCAGTTTTGCTGAGCCTATGCACTCTTTAGTGTCAGTTTCCTGTTCTTTTCTGACAGGAGTGGAAACTATGTGTTTGCTGCTGTAGCCACCCACTTCAAGGTTCAAATATGTATGTATTATTGTAGTTTTATAACATTTCTTGTCTTAGGGTGGGTCTTTCCAGGATCATATGAAATCAAAAGGCGGCTATTCACCTGACATCTCCGAAGTGGCACTTTAGCAGCTGTAAGTAAATCAAATTTCTACATTTCTATACACACTTTAATATTCTTGTTTTTAACTATCTCAATACTCTATTCTCTTTAAAAGGGAATGCATACAATCCTGTGCAAGTGATTCAGTCATAATGAGCTATTCAAGAAAAAACATGCACATACTTTAAAGGCAAGTGTCTGTAGTAGACTAGGGTTTAAAGTTTCTCATAGGCACAGACTTGGACAACAAATTGGTGTGGGTTTGCGACCAAAATACCCGGCAAGTATTTTCCACATCCGATTAGGAATGATGAAATGTATGCATTCAGGCTGTTGCCTCAATCGGCCAGTATTTGAGAAGCAGTAATTGGACTCCATAAGATCTGAATATTTGTCTGGATGAGCCCAGTTAGGCTGTACGTTACAGATATTGTTAGTAAGATTATTGAACACAGGTTCATAGAGTTTAGCCTTCCACTGAATTTAGAGTAAAGAAAATAGTACACATTCTGGTGGGAAGCGTTCTGGAATCCTCCAAGCCCAGATTTGTCCATCAAACTGCCAGTTGGTACTTTTATATATCTACCCTTTGTCTTCTGTTGAACCAGTCCTCTACCCATATTTATACTTTTTCATTTATACGATATATATAATTTATGATCTATTTTCATTGCTGTGATATGTATAAGCAAATGTTTTCTAAATTTCATACTTGTGAAAGACCAAACCATGTATAATTTGTTTGGCTGTATGAACAAATGATTGATATTGATGAAGTATGACCGGCCCAAAAAAAAGTCAAAATAGGCTTCGATAGAGAAGCCTCTGTAGCTGAGGGGTTTAAAGACTCGCTATCTATATATTCTACAATTTATTTTTCCTAGCTTGTTATTTAGAGGCACAATATTATCAGTCTTCTCTACTTGCTGTTTTATGTACTTTAGGATTAGACCTTCTGTCTTTAACAACCTGTTTTTCAGCTTCAAGCTTTCTCTCCTGATTTTTATCTATGAACCTTGCTACATTGTTGTTTTTTTGTTTTTTTTTACATAAACAATGCAGTCCTCTAGGTTCAACAATTTAAACCATGCGTTTTCCATATTTAACACACTAATTGCCTTTTTATTACTAGAAATGGTGTTACCATACGGCATGTACGTTCGACTGTATGTTGAAGGGGGGGAAAAAAAAAGTGAAATGGTCTGTTTTATAAGACCAGTTTCCTAGTGCATAAACTTTGTTCTTCTATAGGTGTGTTGTGTTTTTTTGGTTTTTTTTTTTTTTCATTTGGTGCTTGTAGCTTTCTCACAACATTTGTAGTCATGGAAAGTAAAGTACAATGTTACCATGTTTTGATCTCTATTCCCTAAATACCCCCTCACTGGTACATTGGATATAATGACTTTCATTCTTGGCTGGTTCTTCTACCACTTGTGAAATATAGTTGTCTTTTTAAATGGATAAAAATTGTCACAGAAAACCACATTTTGTTTTTCTTTTTCACTTTGTACAGACATTTAAATGCCACAGTCATTTATTCTATGTGGCTTACAACAGGCTGTGAAGGTCTTGGACAGGTTTACCTTCCTAAACATTGTGTATCCTTCTCTAGTCACTGGCCAGATACTGTTATACGGCCAAGTCTGCTATATGCAACTACATCATTCTCTTGCAACATATAATATTCTGTAGTCTCTTTATAACAGAACTGATACATTTACTGCAACTTCTCTTATTTCCCACCTCCTTTGTCTATTTGAAACAATGGTCCCTGCTTCAGTAATTGAAGTGTACATTTAGAAGTGCTGGTATGGAGCTTCCACTTTGAAATGAACGGCGGGTGGCTGCATAGGGCCCCTCAACCCCAACGGTTTAGGGATTTTGATAGTGAAATTTACTTTTAGATGCATTTTAACACTATATAGTACAATATAAAATCTATTAAATTATCTAAGGCCATCTACCCTGTGTCCTTCTCCTCCTGTGTCCAATTACCTTTCCTCTGTGTCCCTTCACCTCTCCCTCGTGTCTCCTTTGTTTACTTTTTCTGTCATACCTCCATAATATAATAAAACTTTCCACAATCTCTCCCTTATATCTTCCATGTTACCATTTATCTTTCCTGGTCTGTTTCCTTTCTTTGTTACTATGTGCCCCTATCTTCATTGCAGGTATCCCCCTCTTTCCCTGTTCTCTCCCCTGTGCCTCACATCCCGATTCTCTCGCTCCTCCCTTACTCCTTGCTACACTCTCTTTATCCCTGTTCCAGCTCCTACCATTGCCTCTCACTAGTGAACACACACTGTGCCGCCTCATCACATGGTTTTCACTTTATCACGCTGCCTCCTCCGTTCTCTACTTGACTTTCTATGACCTTTTTGTTTTCTGTCTTGTCTTCCTCTTCTCTTCTGTGTCCCGTCTCCTCTCTGCACTGCTCCTCACTTGCAGTGTCGGGACTTGATGACACAAGCCTAGACTATGTAGTTTATAAACTGCTTCTATTCAGCACAGAGACCAGAAAATGGACTTTCCAAAGGATGAAATGAAAGCAGAATTTCAAATTCCAAGTAGTTACTAGCGGTAATGTCTAAGGTATATGCTACTATTTTAAGGATCATGTCCAATGGCATTCAAATAGTCAAATAAGTCTCTATGTAAGGCTTTGTCAACAGCCACACTCTGTTGAGTGTGTGAATACTCTATACACGGGTCTGATTAAATAAAGCAGTTGTACCTTTTTTTTTTTTTTTAAATCCATTATTTCCACAACCATTAGAAGAACCCTGAATAAGCCATTTTGGTCCAATGCTGAATCTCCTAGTTACAAGCATTTGTTTGCAGTACTTTTTGTAAAAGACAAATGTTTATTGCAGACAACCTGGCCCATGTCCTCTGACATTTGTGCTTATTAATGGTTTAAGATCAGTAGAGGCTAGCCTTGTATATGATTACATAAAATGACTTTCCAAATTGGAGAGCAACATCGGCTGCAAAGAGCGCACAGTCTCCCACCTTTACCAGATGGTACTTGTTATTGCTAGCTGTCATGTTACCCCATTCATTAATAAGTTCACATTTTCACAAATTAAGTGTGACTACTTCTGAAAGACAGCCTGCATATAAAATGTTTTTTTTATGGATAACTAGCACTTCTAGTTGATCTAAGTATTCATAGGCCACAACTTGCAACATAAATGTGCATAAATAAGTCAAGCACAGGCCGACCTTCAGCCAAAAGTTGTGTGGTTTGATTATGGTTCTGTTTATCCTTCTACGTCTCTGGTTGAGCAGCCTCTTCCTGCAGGCAGAAGATAACTGTGTACACAGGCAGGTGCTCGGCCTTATTTTAAAATTGCACGATATTGCTAATACCACCCTGTGTGGCCGGCTTTATTTACATACTGCGCACGCTCGTTATCAACAGAATGCTTAAACTTCTTTGGCATTTATATAAAGCAGTAGCTGTCTTCAGGTTAGTGTGGCTCATCAAATTATTAGCAAACACCATTGTACAGAAATATTCCATAGTCATTATCTTCATCCTCCACAGTATTTTCGATGTAATTTGTATCTGTAAATTCACACCACCAATAATACTTTTTAATCTATCTATTCATACTGAGTATATTTATATCTGATTTATTTCAGGGCTGACATAACATGAATGTATTGCACAAATGTTCTCCATCAAAGAATAATCTGATGTAAAAATGAAGACCGTGCTTTGGTATGAAATGAGAACTATATGAATCTACCACAGACAGCTGGAAAATGTGCTACTGAGAATGAGTCATGTCCCATCCAGTTCAGCTCTTTTTTTGCTTTTTAATAGTTATGGTACAACTGACTGCAAATGCATGGCACGAATGTCGATTTCTATGTTGTGGAGAATGTTTAATGTGCACTATTCTTTCCTACTGCCTCATTCTATGTAAGGTCACAGTTTATGCTTTGAAAGATCAATGTGCTAATATGTCACAATGTAACTTATATGTGAACTCAAACAGCTTTTTGTGGTTTTTTTTTTTTTTTAAATTTTCACAGATTAAAACTATAGTTTTGGAATACTGAAGTTACTTTTTTTTGTTTGCGTGTAATTTTAATACTGAATGAAAACATTTGTCCACATTTAGCTGGGGGTCATTACACTTTTACAGGGCTCATCAGGTTTCAGAATGGGGGAAAAAACCTCAGTAATTTGGCTTGGATTCTATAAATTGGGGTCTATCTCATACACAATATAATAGTCTCTAGTGTATTTGTTTCATCTTGGATTAAGAGGTTTGCTTTGAATGCAATGTATATATTCTTGACTAATAAAGATTATTTTACTATTCCTGTCTATTGTGTTGTATTGCCAAAAATCATGTTTGCACTTTAACAAATATAGAATGTTTGTCTGTTAGTAGTGTACTCGCACAAATACAGGCAACATAAATATATTGATTTTGAAACTGAAGAAATGAGCTTTAACATCTCTAACCATTTTGGTCCATAAAGTTTTTCAATTTCAGCCCATGTAACCGATCACGTATGCTACCTTAATGAGCCATGTGAGTTTTTGCATTCCCCTGCTTTCCTTTTAATGGAAAGAAGGAACAAATGAAAGCCTTGTGTTAAGTAGCCATAATCTATGAAAATGTATTTTGGTCATTGTGTGCCTGGTTCAGCGTTGGGAGTAAATCCAACTCCCAGGTGTTCACCTTGGAAAAATTACATTGCTCTGCAGGGATGAGAGTGGGACTTAAAATGTGCAAACATATTTAGCATTGGGGGGAGGGGGGCATCATAGCTGAATTCTAAATTGCAGTTTTTTGTTTGTCCGAAAAAGGCTGTGTTTGTGCTACATGCCAAAGTAGGTATTCTTTCCCCTGCATAGTTTTTATATTGGTATTGCAGGTAAACCACAATAAAAAGTTGGTGCCAAGATTAATTCTAACTTAGTTTTAGGGGAATTAAAGGAACAAACAGTAGCATACCTAGACTTCCTGATCCCAGATGAAGTTTAATAATTGGATGACAGTGGTAATCAATAGTTTCTGTACACTAATTGGTTGCAATGCGATTAGTACGGAATCAAATAATTGTTTGGGCAAATAACAACATGCAAGGTGAATCCATTTATTTTAGTTAATATAAAATATAATGTGATGAAAAAGCTAATGTTTCCAACATATTAATTAAATTGAGTTTGGTCTCATTCTGTTCGCAATGGCATGAGAACGTTTCCAGTGTTTATGTAACATTCACATCTTGTGAATGTTAATTATAAATATCATTTTCATATACTAAAATAGCCAGTTCACAGGGACCATAAAAAAAAAGTTTATACCGGCGAGAGTGAGGATAGGACACCTGGGAATCTCAAGGAACAATGACCAGAGGAATCCACCAATGCCATGTCAAGTTCATGGGAGATCAAGAACTTGCATAGGAGAATTTTTATTGCAAATGATGGGTACAAACACAACCTCCCCTATTCATAATCTCAGCTGGGATGGTCCTTATTTATAAAGCCGAGTGTGCACACACCTCACCCACTTCTACCTCAGCAAAATGATAAGGAGCAACATCTCATCAAAGATTAGCACAAGGTTCTCAAGCTTTTAGTTTGTATGCGTGTGAAGGGCTTCCCGGGTAAGAGTTTTTGGGTGTTTATTTTGGAAATGATGATGGGAAAGACAAGTCTTGTGTGCAGAAACATCTGCTGTTTAGTGAGATTAGTTTATTTACCTCCTGATTTTATTGTATACAGCAGCGATTTTTGATCTGGCCTGAATAGGTTGTGGCTTCTTGGCAAGGACTGTGACAGCTTTATTGCCTCTAGTGTAGTATTTCTGCTTCATAGTAGTGATAGATCTATTAATATGGAACATTACTATATTTAATTAGGGCTTTACACTTGCTCTTGTTTGGAAACATTTACTAGATTTCTCCAGTGCCTGTATTTGTGATAGTATGTCTGTCTGTCTGGTTTTGTTTTGTTTTTGTTAGTAAGAACTGTGTGGTGTTTGGTGGCCTTCCTAAAATGTAATTCTAGTTAATTTGAAAAATATGCCATAATTTTAAGTAAGGTAAATATAATAAAAATAGATTTCTGCAATCTGTTTTTAAGACCACACATAAAAACAATGATTTTATATTTGTACAATGATTGCCTTGGGCTATGAAATGATGGTACACCGATGATTGTGTGTATTTTTGTGGCTATTTGTCTTTTTGAATTAAGAAGAGGACAATCTATCTAAATGGGAATCAAGAACGATGTCCAATACATAAGTTTATAAGGCATCACAAAACTCCTCAGTGGCTGTCGGATACAATTACAACTGCACATAAAGCGAAGTGTAGAGAGAGCCATGCTCATGAGAGCCTGTAGTCTATCAGGAGAGGGCAATGCTTAGACAATAGGAGCTAGTGGGACCAGGGGCGGATCTAGATTATATTTGTAGGGGAATAGGAATTTAGGCCCCGCCCCTCTTAAACTTCTACGGGTGAGCTCCCTGCAGCTGCACACTCTATGCCGGTCAGTGTCACTGTGAGCACAGACAGGCAGAGTATACTGACAGGCCGCTCTGATTGTATTTAAAACACAAATACCCTTGGATCTGCTACTGAGTGGGACTTTAAGTGGCCATGGGCCTCAGAGTGAATAGAAACAGCTGGGTTAGGATTAGATATGCAGTCTCCTGAAGAGGTGGGGTTTGAGAGTCTTGCCAGGTGGGGAGAGGGGGGGGGATTTAAGTGTTGCAATGTTCTGAGGGAAAAAGGGAGTGTTTTGAAGAGGGTGACAAGACTGCAAGTGATTGGATGTGCGGAGAGACGCTAAAGGCAGGTCACCTTTAAGAAGGCTTGCAGAAGAGGCTTCTGGGTGTTCTAGGATTATTTTTAGCTTCATGTAGAGTCCTGTCTCTCACCAGGTATCTGTCATGATTCATGCTCCAAGTCCTGCGATTTAGACGCCTCTGCAGTATTTCTACCTGCCTGACTGCAAAGAGCCTTTGCTCTTTCGGATTTGTTTGTGGGTCTGTTTGCCTGCTGGTGCAGGGAACCAGGGTTCAGATCCCTACCTAGAGAGCTTTTAGCCAAGTGGTCGAGACCATTAAATAGGATCGCCATAAGGGTTGGACCAGGAGTGTGTTATTGGAAGGATATGGTCGATCTGAAAGTATCTGTTGCTCTGGCAACATCTTCAGCACCCCCTACTGGACTGCAACTTTTCTCGGGAACAGCATAATACCACTGGGTCTGTGTAAATAAAGACTATTTATCTGTAGTATGTGTTTTTGTGACTTTAAAGCACTGGGGAATTTAAGAAGTGTGGTGAGCACTTGGGGTGATGATTTAAAGTATATTTTTTAGAAGCTATTGTTTGCATTAAATGTTTATCTTTTGTAATAAATATATTATTTTAGCTATCTTCTCTCTGACTGTGTGACCATGAACCCTTAGATACCAGGGCTTCTCTCTGGGTTACTACCTTACTATCCTGGTATCATCACATATAATGGTTAGCAGTGGGAATTACACAGTCCTGAAGAACAGGTACAGTGCAGGGGGTTGTAGTGTGATACACCCAAGCTATACAAAGTTTACTATCCAGCTGCTAAAATGCCAGTTAGCAACAAGTTACTTCGAATGTTAGAGGTAAAAGGTGAGGAAAGATGCTGCCAATTTGATAAGGGGAGGCACACCCCACTAGCAGAGAGTGGAAGATGGAGCCGTGTCTCAAGAAGGAAAGTCCACAGTGAAGTGGTCCCTGAAAATGAAGGGGGTGTGGGTCCCAGAAGAAGTAGAATGGACCACAGCTCAATGATTCTGGAGGAGTTGATAGTGGAATGCCAGATTCGGGGTGTAGTGTACCTGCACTGCATTCACCGGTATTTTCTTCATCGTCTTTCAAGATTAGGCAAACCCATCCATGCCTTTAGTGTTTTTCGCAAATGGATGCTTACTCTGGGTACCCACATACCGCTTTCGGAACAAATGCAATGTCTGCAACAGAGTTTTGTAGAAGCAGAGGATGAGGTATGGCGAAAAGGGACCAAAGGTCACCAGTCAGCGGGGGGAAGGGGGGGAGAGAGAAGACACTTTGGAGTTAGCTGGTCACATAACCACCAATCACTAGAGAGTTACCGCTCTGATACACTCCCATTAGCTCCAGGACCATGGGAATAAGCAATGTGTTGTAAACTGTTTTTGGGGTCTGTAACTATATCTTGTGTGGTGACTAGGAACTGCGCTTCAGTCACGTGCCTTCGCTGTACTTCTAGGGAATTGCTCTTCCTGTTTTGCCATCTGTTGAATAAACCACAGTTTGGTTGCAACACTTTGCTTAGGTGATTCTTGAACAAACCAACCTGGACCTCACATATGTCCTTTGTCTAGAAAACAGAAAGGGAGCAGGAAAAAGAACAGACCACAGCTGTTACAAGTTAATTTAGCTGTACAGTCAGGGCTTAACTTTGTGCAACCCTATAGTGAAAAAGGACTTCAAAGACCCAATACAGGAGATTTCTGAAGGTACCTGGGATAACAAGGATACTATTACAGACCCAACATCTTCATTGTACATCTTGGAGCCTCAATCTGAACTGAAAACAGCTTTCACTTATTGAAGTGGGGGAGGGGGAAGAGGCTCAATGCCCTGATGCTCCAGAGATGAAGGAAGTGAAGTACCCAACAGACGGTATTTTTGTGCTGGAAAGTGTCACAGTCCTCTATTTTTGTTGATCTGTATCAGGACCCTTGGGCCTAGAGGAGACAGGCGTATAGGTGAAACTGGGGGACTCGATAAAACATCTGCTCATCTAAGGAATGCCAAAGTATTTTGTAGTCTGTCAGAATTCTGAGTAGCACTAGCAGGAAGAAGATGACCTAGGATCGGGTCTGTGATAGACTATGGAACTGGAATCTGCAGCTGTAAGAATCTGGATGTTTGTGGAGAGCTCAACCCCGGCACCTGTAACCAGGCACATGGAGCTGGAACCCACTACTGAGAACTCGGACACATGCAACCCATGGAAACTCAGAACAGACTAAAACTAGAAGCAAAACCAGGAGTGGAGAACTTAGGACTGCGAGCTGGCTACAGACCTGGAAATGAACACTTTGTGACTCAGTACTAAACCCAGCTACAAGACCGATGATACTTGCAGAACACCAGGATACTGCAGAATGGAAGTGCTGTAGGAAACCCATAGGTGTTTGGCAGAAAGGATGAAGATCCGTGAAGAAGATGGTAATGTCTTCTGGAGCCTGCTGAAAAATGCAGAATTCTTTCTGGGAAACAGGTTGCAGAAAGTGTTTGTTTACAAATGATGATACAGTGCTCAGGAATGCCGCAGGCGTCCATGAGAGGCCTGGATGGCCATGAAATAACACCGACGGACATGGCAAGTGTGACGAAGACCAGATGAGTGACAAAGTATGGCCTTGGGGGGGGGGATGAAGAATTATATTGGTAATCCCCAAAACACGAGAATACTATTACACATGAGCTAAATTTTGATGGTTGTTTGGGGAGGGGGGTTACTGGATATTGAGAAGGAGGAACCAGTCCAAGGGGTAAATGTATCAAACTGAGAGTTTTCGGGCGGGTTTGAAAAGTGGGGATGTTGCCTATAGCAGCCAATCAGATTCTAGCTAGCATTTTGTAGAATGTACTAAAGAAATAATAGCTAGAATCTGATTGGTTTTTCAAACCTGCCGGAAAACTCTCAGTTTGATACATTTACCCCCAAGAGTCCCAAGGTGGAGTTGCTTTTTTGTAAGGAAATATGTTAATGGTGCAGTGGAGGAGGAAACTTAATCAGAATTCCCAACCTCATCGAACATCCCTATAAGGTCTGCTTATTGGCAGTTCTCTGCATTGTGTTTGGAATAGAAGGACCTATGGTGGATCCTGTGTGACATCCCTTTTTTCCCTGTGTGGAGTTGATGAAAATAAGAGCTTCTCCTAACCCTATGCAGGAGAAAAACAAGTGTCTTCATCACATGTCAACCCAATGTAGTACCAAGCACCCTTACAACCCGAGAGGACCTGGTAACGCATCTACCACAGAAACCCCATCCTCCAACCTCACCAAGCTACACGGAAAAGCAAAAGGACATCCTACAGAACAACTCCCAGCCAATCCCAGCATCGCTGATCTGTGGATAACCCCTACAGGGGAGGGATTCTGGCAACATCTGTTCCAGCAACATCTTTAGCACCCCCAACTGGAAAACTTTTCCCGGGAACAGCATAACAACACTGGGTCTACTAAAGTGAAGACTATTCATCTTTATCTTTGGACTTTAAAGCACTGGGGAATTTAAGGAGTGTTGTTTGGGGTGTGGTGAGCACTTGGGGTGTTGATTTAAAGTATATATATTTTTAGTGGCTATTGTTTGCATTAGATGTTCTTTTGTAACAAAGATACTATTGTATCCATCTTCTTTCTTTGACTGTGTAACCATGAATCCCTAGATACCAGTTCTTCTCTCCGGGTTCCTACCCTAATGTCCTGGTATTATGACATAGGTGAATGAGGAGAGAAGAGGGTGATCAATTGTATCAAACGTGGAAGTGGCAGAGCGGTCAAGGAGGATGAGTAGGCTAAAGTGACCCTTTGACTTGTCTATAAGTAGAAATAGGACATTGGTCACTTTAATAAGGGCAGTCTCGGTGGAGAAACGAGGGTGGAAGCCCAACTGCAGATGGTCAAGAAGAGAGCAAGATGAGAGAAAGTGTGTAAGGCTGTGTACCCAATCCACCCAAGTAGTGTGGAAGCAAAGTGAGAAGAAAAATGGTGCGGTAGCTGGAGAAAGAGGTAATGTCCAGAGACGGTTTCTTGAGGATAGGAGAAGTTAGTAAATGTTTGAAGATGGAAGGGAAAGTGTTAGTGGAGAGGTACAGAATGAATAGGTGAGCAATGTACTGGCAAGCATTTTGTGTGTGTGTGTGTGTGTGAGGTGGGGGAGGGAGTTCTGAAGGAGGTGGTGAAGGGAACAGAAAATGTAAAGCCCTTGCCTTCAAGGCAGGAGACATATATTGGGTAGGTAGGTTGAAAGTGGGTGAAGGGTGATGGAACTGGTAATAGGAAATTTTGTGACTGATCGTGTCAATTTTGATGAGCCATGAAAAAAGCAGGGGAGGGTGGTGACTTGACAGTGGCAAAGAGGCAAAAGGGGTTGGTGGACTGGGTGGATATTGGGGATCTATAGTAGGTTTGCTTGGCGAGAGGGTATAGTAAGAGTATAGGATAAACTTATAATGTACAAAGTCTGCATTAAAGCAAGATTTTCTCCCTTAGTGCTCAATTGTACAAAAGCACTTTTTCAGGTGGTGGTATTGTGTGGAGTGCCATGGTTTGATTTTGGATTACCCGAGATGATATGTGGTGTGAATATAATGTAGAAAGAGACTGCAGCATTAGGGCAAGAAAGGTTAAAAATAGGAGAGAGGAGTTGTTCAAGTGATGATAAGAGTACTGGGTCAAGGTTGTTTTAGGTTTCTCTGTGTGTGCACAGATTTGTGTACAGGTGTTGATAAAGGAGGCAAGGTGAGCTTGAATGAAACAAGGTTGTGGTCAGAGGTGGAAAAGCAGAGTTTGAGAAGCTGGAAATGTTGCAGAGATAGGGGAGCACATCGTAGAATAGCTATGGGTGGGGGGTGATGTGCACTGGGAGGAGGAAGTAAGCATGTAGATTAGATGAGTGCCAGTAGGATTGTCAATGGGGATGGTGAAATCACCTAGAATAAGACTAGGTAGGTTAGTGGAAAACTAAAAAAAGCCAGCCCAAATTGACAAGGAGTTGGGAAACCGGACCTGGGGGTGATAGATGACAACAGTCCGAGGACTATTCCAATACTGTGTCAGTCACCTGTTTGAAGAGTGTGGGAGAAGGAAGGAGAGAGCTGCAGGGGAAGCAGTGTGAAAAACAGGGAGACAGGTTTTATTCATAGAACAGAAAATGAAGGAAGTGAGAATGGAAAAGTTTGTAAATTAATGCAAGTTTGTTGAAAACATATCTAGCGTTTCAGAGCTCACAGGAAAGGAAGTGAAAGAAAAGTGGAGAGATGGAAAAGAGTTACATATTAGTGGGAATTTTTGTAATGGAATAAGGAATGTGAACAGGCAGTGACAAGAGTGTATGGAACTGAGAATCTGAGACAGGAAGTATAGAAGGGAGGGGTGGTGGAGGTAAGTGAGAACAGAGTGGAGCAATGTGTGTATAGAAGTGTGGGGAGAAAAAAGAAGAAATACAGTATGATATAAGTGGCAATTGAAATCATACATGATAAAGTGTAAAGGTTATTATTAAACCATGGTAAATTACAGAAAATGAGCACATGAGGGCGCTGTGCAAGGTTAAGTAGCTAGTATCGGTTGACGGTAAGGTCACGAATACAAAAGTTACAAAACATTGTGATAAAGCAGTTTTAGGAAGCATAGTTTGCCAACATATCTATAGGAAGTGTCTAGGCAGTACACAAAGCAGGTGAATGAGGTGGAGGGTAACAGGATTTCACAGCAGAGTGTTGGGAGTTGTCCTCCTGTAGCATTGTTCCCATGTAGTGTATTCCTCTCCACCTCCTGCATAACTCTGAGTTTGGTTATATAAATCTTAATACGCACACTTGTAATAAACAAACACCCAGTTCGTCTCTGCCACAACACGGCTGTCTTCATTACAATATAGAGTGGTAGTTTGTAGGGATGGCCACTGCTCGCTCTTTGGTGAAGTTCCTTCAATGTTTTGAGGCAGATATTCGGTGAACTGTGCTACATTCTTCAGCTAACTGATGTGGAAAAATATTTGGGGAACTGGCATTATATGAAAGCTTTAGTTTTATTTCAGCAGGCCTTGGACTGGTCCGGTGACTACATGTAGACAGATATTTCTTGGAACTATTAACTCGATATCCCCAATGATAGGGTAACTGCAGATCCCATAGTGTTTTCATAATGATTACAAACTTTCCTCTATTAATTGTAGCTCTAAAGAGGTTCGCATATAACAGTAGTGTCTGAAAAGGGCACCCTTTAATATGTATGTGTAGAACATCCATGTGACCATTAGGAAAGATAGAGCCTTAAGTTGTGGTAGCTGGTTGATCTGATCAATTGAAAGGACCAGCTCGAAACAAATCAGCATGATTACTTGAAATAGGCAGCTGGAGGATGCAGCTGGCTGGAAAAGTTAAACCTGTTCATTGTAACTTTAGACAATCCTTGCAGAAGCTGCTCAGTTTGTCAATTACTTGTCCAAACCCAGTTTAGGCAATGGCACAGCCAGCATCACTCCTAGCGAGGCAAAATCCAACCTCCTGAGTAGGCAAGCAGCTATGACAACCAGCTGCCACTGCTACATAATCTGTAGCTACTTTAACTATGTAGTTATGCTGCTGCTGCTGCTGCCTCAATTTGCTGCTGGCAGTAGCACTGAAAGCACCATTCCTTGCATTCCATCCAAGTATGGTGGGGATTTCTGAGGAATAGTGTGGCCAAGTGACCTTCCACTAGTTGTGAGCAGAGCTAGATTAACTCAATGGGCTTTCTGGGCTACAGCCCAGGGTCCTTGGACAGCTGGGGGTCCCTAAGAAAAATTTTCATGCACTCTCTATTTTTTTTTCAGAATGTCGGCTTTTCTGCCCCCAGTCCTGACTGTCACTGTATGCGGCCATTCCCTTTAGACAGCTAACAGCAAATCTGATGTCCCTGATAGTGCAGGCGTGTTGCGCAGTGAGCTGCTTAGTGAGGAGGTCTCATGATACTATGTCATAGTCTCACGAGACCTCCTAACTAAGCAGCGCACCATGCCCACACTGACAGGGCAAGAAGAAGAGGTGCCGCCTGGAGCCTGCTGCAGTGAAGAGCAGAGGACCAGAACACAGCAAGTAGGTAAGTGCTGTTTTTCTATATATCAGGGGGGGAGGGGGAGCAAAGTACAGAGTTGATACATTGGGGGGCTGAGGGCATGTCTTAATTAGGAGGGTGTGCATGTGTAATATGTGGAGGGGGACCAGTAATATCAGATGGGGCCCTCACAGTACCTGTAGCCCAGGGCCTATAATTTCTTAATCTGGCCCTGGTTGTGAGGTTTGTTTCAGGCAGGCCTGTTATTCTAATGTTGTTTCTGCAAGACCTGTCAGCACTGCCCACAATTTTATCTTCCATTTTAGATATGAGCCTTTCTTTATCTTCATGGGTGTTTTGTGATTCCACAAAGTCTGCAAATTCTTCTTTACAGCTCTGCTACAACGGTCCTTATTTCTTTAATTGAGTCCTTGAAATCATAGTAAATATCCTCTCTTTATAAGGCTTGCATGGTGTTGCGGATGACTGGTAAATAAAATGAGGGCTGTCAAGCTAAAGCTCAGTGTGCTTGGGTTGGCTTTTCCCAGTTGTATACCTGTGCGGCCGCCATCTTGGTCCTCCTGCTGCTTCTCCAAGTGTTGTAGAAAGAATTTAAAGATTTGCATTTCTGGCTTGCTCTTATGATTTGCATGTGTTAAGGTAGTGGTCAGTTGAAAGCCCGTAGATAATTTTAACACCTAGGGGTAAATGTATCAAGCTGAGATTTTTCCGGCGGGTTTGAAAAAACCAATCAGATTCTAGCTATCATTTATTTAGTACATTCTACAAAATGATAGCTAAAATCTGATTGGTTGCTATAGGCAACATCTCCACTTTTCAAACCCGCCGGAAAACTCTCACCTTGATACAATTAGGGTAAATGTATCATACCCCAGTTTTTTCAACTCGCTGGGAATCGGCGAGTTGACAGCTAAAATTTAAAGCGGCGCTTGCTTGTAAAGGCAGCACTTGCCCTTACAAGCCAGCGCCGCTTTAAATTTTAGCTGTCAACTAGCTGATTCCCGGCGAGTTGAAAAAACCGGGGTATGATACATTTACCCCCTAGTGTGCTTGAAAATGTTTGGATTATGACTCCATGCAGGTCAGCTCCCACTGAATTCTTCACAAATTTTTGATCATTTATAAAGATAACGCCTTTCACTTGGTACTAATTTTGGCTTAGTTGTCTTAACAGATACTATCTTCAGATATAATTGACACAAGTCAAACCTTCAGCTTTGCTTCTTCAAATAAACATTAATATCACAAATAGGTTTCTGGAAACTTAATCGAGCATACCACTCTCATCTACCTACCAGGACACTGAAATGATTATTTGATCCAAAACTGAGTTTTAGGTTTTGTGTGGAATTAAACAGGAGTGGTTATGGGACGCTGTCCTCACTCCTGCCAGCAGTATTTTTGTTGGGAAAACACATTGCTTGTATTTAAAAAAACAACAACCAAAATACCTGCAATCAGAAGCAAAGACATCTTCCCTCGATTGTGGTCGGCCCTGTAAGACCTCCCGTACTGGGTGGACAGTGGCAACAAGGGTAAGTAGTAATATATATTCACGTTTATCTTCTCTAATTACAACCAAAACTAAATTTTCAGATTTAGACAGAATTAGCCTTTAATGCTGGCCTCAAAAGCTGTGATATTGCTGCAAATATTGGTTTCACTCACCTCTCACCTGGACTGCAGTATCTCTACCTTGTCCCCCAGTGCCACCATTCCTCATACAAAAGAGTCGCTGCAGGATTTACATACTTATCACTGCAGAGACTGTCACTATGCCAGTGACAGCTGGAACCCAGGAACTGCAGAAGAAGGAATATGTCCCTTCTGCCTATACATCTTGTGTCGTCACTGGTATATTCCAAATGTCGACTGAAGATGGAAGTGCCTGATAATAAGGTTCACTGTTTGTGTCCTCCTACAATGATTAAGTGAAGAGTTGAAGCAAGTCTCAGAGAGGGTTGTGTGTAGGTGTGCTCAGTGGGCATAGGAACATCCCTATCTGTACATATTTTTGTCCAAATCACCTCTTCCTATCTCCTTAACAATTGTCCCCCATTGATCTATAGAACTGTATGAATAACCTCCTCCATATAGAAAGCCTTGTGTCTACATTCAATACAAAATCATCCACTCTCTGAATTACATATCGAATGTACACTTCCATTGTTTTATTTGTTGTATTATACAGACATATGTAGTTATACATAAATGTGTACTTGAAAGGGTGATGTGTTTTTGTGCATTATGTCTATTCAATTGAGCAACAAGTTGGATGCATGAACTTTCTCTTATATAGAGGTGCACTTGACATCACATCAGTTTCATAGAAGCCAGACATTACTGCTTTGCAGTGGAAGGCTGGCCTGGGGCGCATGGGGGGCATTTGCCCCCCCCAGGCTGGTCCAATAATAGACTACCTTGGGCTGGATCACTGGGCCATCTGCATTTTTTTCCTTTAAAATAGACTGCTGTGTTGTGTTTTGCCCCCAGGCTAAAATTTGCCAGCCCTCCCCGTTACTTTGTGTTATTGGGGGCCCTGCTCCTTTCACTATTATCTATCAGTCTGGTACTTTCTGCTTGCCTCCATTTCCCCTTCCTATAACATGCCACTGCCCTTTCACATGCAGCCTGTCCTCACTCAGGCCATGCCACCGTCTCTATTTCCCATTATATAATGTAGACTTAGTCTGAGGTGTTAAGTGCATATTGTCGCTAACCAATAACGATTGTCGAATCTCGATTTGTGTTTCCAACGCACAAAGATTTATTCTCAAAGTAGCAGTAGATATTCAAGCGAAAACTATAATAAGTACAGCCATTACTTATCGCAGGCGCTCTGGATCCAGTGTACAGTCATTCGAACCTGAAGTCTGGGGATGAGATGTCTGCACACTAGATGAGGAGCTGCTGTTTATATGCACACAGAAATACAGTTAAACAATGCAGAATGGTATAGCTTGCTTCTATTGGTCCAGGTTTCAGGAAGGTCCAAGGGGTTGTCAATCATTGGCTAGTTCAACCTAAAGAATCCAAAGGAGGGGGTCATCTCCTCAGGGGGGTATGCTCCGATCTTCCCGCCAAGATTCCTTAGTCTTAAATAGTTCATAATTCCCTATCATTCATAACTTGCGTATGCACTCTGTGATTCCTTCGCAGAGTGGCCCGGACAGTTGCAAATGTTAAGAGGAGTATTATGATACCACACATGATATGATTCCTTCAACCTGTACCATATGTTTTACTGATATGCATATAACTTATGATATTACACATAAATACTACTATATTTCGACATAAATGACTGTGTTGCAACTACCATTAATGTGTACTATTTTACAAGTGTGCGTGTGTGTGCGAATGTATGTAAAAGACTAAATACTGTTGTTTCCACGTGTTGCAGCTGCGTACGCCCTTTTACGCCGTAGCGTGCCCTACGCATCTTTTCAGACAAAGACAACCAAGTTTGCTCAATTTTAATTGAAATGACTTTATCCAATATGCTGACTTCGACAGCTCCACCCTTTGATAGTGTAATAAACTATCACCTAATCACCATTTCAAGTTCAGGGTTATACAACACTTCTTCACAGACCATGATCTCGGTATCTGGTACCACCCTTTCAGTTTCAATCTCAGTGTTTCTCCTAGACCATTTTCCACACTTCAACACAGTAGGAACACATTTGACACATAAACCAATCGCTAAGATGACACCCAGTATAAGGAGAAGGAGCTTACCTACACTAGCAACCATTTCCTGTACCCACTCCCCCAGACCGGAGAACCATTTCACAGGGTTCAACCACGAGAACCAACCTGCCACCTTTTCCCCGACCTCATATAACCATATAACGAAGAATTATGGTTCCTTCGAAATTCCCATTTCAGTTGCAGAATTTCATCCATCTTCCGGTCTATAACCTCCTTAGGGTCATCTGTATTATTGATGATGTACATGTAACATTTGACACCGAACTGGGTGGCCAGTGTTACACAGTACCCACCAGTAATAGAGGTGAGATAATTTAGTACCAGTCTATGTTGCACCAACTCCTTCTTGTACGCTTGTAGCTCCCTTCCAGTATACCTGAAAGTGTCATCATACATCTCGATGATATTATCTATTAATTTAGCTAGGTCTTGGATATATTTAAAGTTTAATGTTCCCCGAGCGGTCCTGGTGAGATCTAGAGCAACCATAACTTGAAACCCAGCGGTTTCACTAATCAATTTTGTAGCTATGGGATCCTCACCAGGAATCATATTTCTCTTGGCACGGTGTTCATACTGTGTGTGTATGTATGGTGGTGATGTAGTCT
Organism: Mixophyes fleayi; assembly: GCF_038048845.1. Taxonomy (NCBI): domain Eukaryota; kingdom Metazoa; phylum Chordata; class Amphibia; order Anura; family Limnodynastidae; genus Mixophyes; species Mixophyes fleayi. Next base: position 104,981,313 of record NC_134405.1, on the reverse strand, counting down.
TGTGAATACCAACCATTTCTTCATGAGTAATAGTCATGATTTCAGGAACCAGTTTAGCTAAGAAACACAAGCCCTTGGAACTCGGAGTCACCCAGGAATAAGTTTTTTTCCCACAAACAAAGTACACATCATCGGGGAGAACATAAGGAACAGTATGTCCATTAATTACATCACACAGAGTTTCGATAAAACTACCCATCCCTAGTGTCTCCATTTGCTCAAGACACGTGTCAGCATGGATGACATTTTTACAATTATCTATAGAGACTTTTCCAATGGATACTTTCTTATGTTTGGTTACACGCCCTAATTTGTGACTTCCGTCAACATTCCTGCTTATTGGTGGCCTCAGTCTCTCTCCAAAATGAGCGTGGCGAGCCATTGTCTGATCTGATAGGTCAGCTTCCCAATTCTCCAGACGCTTTGCATGAGAGATATTTAGACACAGCAAAGATCTGTCTACAGAGTATTGTCGAAGCGTCAGACTAGGGGACCTAGTGTTGTTGTACCTCCCCTCTATGGGCCTCCCACCCCTCAATTCGAGTACTTCGGAGATGTTTAATGGGAATGGCACTAGTCCTATGTTATGCTGCCACTGCGGCACATGAGAGCACACCCAGCACTCGGTTTGGTTTAGCACCTTACCCACAAGGGAGTGATAATCCTCCAAAGGATGCCCGCCCACATTCAGATTACCGGTGGACTGACATCGCTGGATGCATCTCTCTTCAACTAGGGAGTCACAGAACTTGCAGATACAATACTCATCAGACAATAGCCCCTCACACTGCCTCCGAGTTCCCGAACTAGCAGACCTTTTCATAACCCCTGGACCAAGCTTGATGATGGACTGCTCTGGGTATTCTAATAACTTTTCCTCAACCTCCATTTCATCCGTATCACTGCCAGAGCCTTCCTCTATCCTCCTTCACAAAAATAGAATGTCCTAGAAAAAGTAAAAACAAGGAAAATCCTGGAACAAAAGAAAAACAAAAACCGCCACTCCATAGCTGGAAAGATAGTTCTGATGCAACGTCTCTGGCTCAGGTGTCTTGGCTGCGGGCCTTAGGTCTCCCGGAACAGATTTACGAGTGACAGATCTGTGTCGTCGGTCTCAGTTTTATCTCGCACTTTCTCCGGGTTATTGACTCTCCTGCAGTGGGTGGAATGGACCCAAGTGTCTCTCTCTGCAACCTTCAGTGATGTAGTACTGGTCAGCAGCAGTTGGTACGGGCCTTCCCAACAGTCTGTTAAACAACCTGAACGTAAGAAATTGCGGATCATAACATAGTCCCCAGGTTCAACATCATGACAATTCGTTTCTGGCATACCAGGTGACAGCATTTTGAGTTTTTGTTGTTTCAGCTGTCTGCTCATTTTTATAAGATATTGCACAGTCACTTCATTATTACACTTTAAGTCGTCTTGCGGACTCACGATCAAATGAGGTTGTCATCCGAACAGTATCTCGAAGGGGGACAGATTAAGAGGAGGTCTAGGAGTGGTTCGAATGCTATAGAGGACCAACGGCAAAGCCTCAGGCCATGCCAACCCAGTTTCAGCCATTACCTTACCAAGCTTGTTCTTTATAGTACCATTTACTCTCTCCACCTTACCACTGGCTTGTGGTCGGTAAGGGGTGTGAAGTCTGCTACCGATTCCCATGAGTTTACACATATTTTGGAAGATATCACCAGTAAAGTGGGTACCCCTATCACTTTCAATGATTCTAGGGATACCGAACCTACATACAAAGTCTTGTACAATTTTCTTTGCAGTGAACACAGCAGTATTAGTGGCTGCCGGATATGCTTCTACCCAACCGGAAAACACATCAATACACACTAGCACATACTTTAGATTCCTGCACGGTGGTAATTGGATATAGTCAATTTATATTACCTGAAAAGGTCCGTCTGTAGGAGGGATGTGGGATGGCTCAGTTGGAATAGTTTTCCCACCATTTTTCCTCAAACAAGTAAGACATGACATTGCCTTCTTACCAGCCTGAGAGGAAAATCCGGGAGCACACCAGTATGCTCTCACCAGTTTGCACATACCTTCTTTACCCAGGTGAGTCAGATCATGTGCTGCTTCAGCCAGGCTTGGATAGTAAGTTCGGGGAGCTACAGGCTTACCTTGTCCATCCTTCCAGAGTCCTGAGGACTCTTGACCACATCCCTTCGCCTTCCAGACCGCCTTTTCCTGCAGGGAACACAAATCTTGCATTTCAATTAATTTCTGCATGTCTAATGTCTGAAAAACCATCATAGTCTCGGTCGATACAGTCATAGGTTGCCCTGCTGCCCATTTAGCAGCTTCGTCCGCCCTGTTATTGCCCAGTGACACTGGGTCTTCATCAAAGGTATGGGCTTTGCACTTTATGACGGCTACTGTTCTGGGTAACTGTATCGCTGTCAGAAGTTCTTTTATGTGTTGTGAGTGTGCCACTGGCGTACCTGCTGCTGTCGTAAAGTTTCTAAGACGCCAAAGGGCCCCAAAATCGTGCACTACCCCGAAGGCGTACTTAGAGTCAGTATATATATTGGCTGATTTACCCTCTGCCAATTCACACGCTCTCCTTAATGCTACTAGTTCCACCACCTGGGCTGAGTGAGGTGGGCCAAGGGGTTCAGCTTCTACCACATCCTGATTGTCTACAACAGCGTAACCAGTACATAGCTCTCCCGTCTCTGTCTGTCTATGACAACTCCCGTCTGTATAAAACGTAAAATCTACATTTTCTAAGGGGGTGTCACGTATGTCGGGCCTTGCAGTAAAGGTCTGATTCAGGTGTTCCATACAGTCATGCGTGTCAGTACTCTTGCCTAACTCATCATCGACCAGGGTCTCCTCACCTCCCACCCTTTGTGTCTCTAGAGACACATATGGAAGGTATGTAGCTGGATTTAAGGTGCTACATCATTTTAATAGATACTGTGGGATTTTTGGAGCTATCCTACCACTTTTTAGATTGACCATGACAGGGGCTACGTTTGCCATCAGTCCAGTGTCCTGTCCATCTCTGGTCCATAGTGAACCTGGTATTTCCAGCAACATCCCCTTTACTTGAGATGGACTTTGTTCTATAACAGGAGAGTGTAACATTAACCTTTGAGGGGTGTCCAATATATCCTGTACCTCATGTGCGACTTTCTCCGGTATATCTAAGAACACACCATCTGGAGTACAGTATATGACACATCCCATTTTACATAACAAGTCTCTTCCCAGCAAGTTAGTAGGAGCCGCCGCAGCCAAGAGAAATGAATGCTTGGTATGCAGGGGCCCGATAGTAACTTCAGCAGGTTTAGTTAGTGGATAATGCAACACTCTTCCCGTTACCCCATAGCTGGAACAGTTTTACTGGTCACCTGTAGATTGAAAGGAGAGGTTATCACAGATCGGGCCGCCCCTGTATCTACAAGAATAGTTTGCTTCCTACCAGCTATGTAAACTATCATTGTTGGTTCTTCTATCTGACTCTCAGTTAACCTCACTGGCTGTAGACTACAGGTATGACCTGACCCCTAGCGCTGACTATCTTTTTCCCGCGCAGCATTTGCTGCTATAATATACGCGGGTAGATGGGAGTCTTCTAATCTATGAAAAATCCCCTTTGGAGGATATCTACGTGACCCACCCGTATGTGTATACTGTCTTTTTTTTTTTTTTACAATCTCTTGCGAAATGGCCTTCTTCATTACACTTGAAACACCTGATTATTCTATATTTCTTATTATGTTGGTTGTATGCTGGTGGTCGTGTATGCACTCCATCTAAAGCCTGTATACTTACCGTCATTAACCTATCACTTTTCTCTTCCTTTTTTCTAAAGAGGTTTTTGTCATGCTCCACAGCAGACTCCCTATGAGAATCTACTGTGATGCCTCTCTAATTAGGTTATGTGTTCTGTACTCTTGTCTTTAAATTTTCTCTAAGGCCATCCATTAACACTCCTACAGCTACCTCTCTGTGATGTGGGTCCTCACCTATGTTGGATATCCCAGTGAACCGTGTTATCGCTGCTATAACTCTAGCAAAGTAATCTGAGGCTGTTTCACTATCCTTTTGTTTTATGATGAAAATCTTACTCCAATTTACCACTACTGGAAAATAGATGGCTAAATGTTTGACAATTTGTTCTATATTCTCTTGGTTAATCTCATCAGTCAAGGTGTCATCTTCATCCAACAAACAATCTTTAATACATTTTTGTATGTCAGTATTGGGAGGAAGACACGCCCTCAACACTACCCGCCAATCCTTATTGGTTGGTTCGTGTGCATTTCCTAAGTCTTTAACAAATTTCTGACACTTTGCCAACTCTTTTCTAGGATCTGGGAATTCAGTCATAATGGAACGTAATTCTGATCTAGTCCAGGGACAATGCATTGTAAAATCCTTTAAGGAACTACACCATCCTTGTCCGCCTTCCCATTGGGAACTGATATTGTGCGGACTGGATACGCACCCACTGGTTCACTGTCTTCAGAAGACACTACAGGATTTGCTGTTTCAAGATTTAGACTGCTATCACTCCTAGTGATCACACTACTGTCGCCTATCTCAGCCATTGCTCCTTTCCCATACTTACGCTAAACCTGTAGCATATAAACAGCATGAGCAATGGCTGAAATCACAGTGGGTTCATCTTCATCTTCTGTAACACTGGTTTTAAACTGGCTTAAGACAGGATATAACTTAGCAATTTCTCTTTTTTCAGTTTTAATAACGGCTGTACTTACCCCTCCCGCCACATAAGGTGGCGGAGGCGTGCTTGCGCTGGGTTCTCCACGCTTCTCAACGGCTACTTCCGCCGTGTGCGCACTTTTCGCCACGCCTACTTCCGCTGTGCATTCGCTGCTCTGCCACAATTTTAAACAATCATTATGTTTATTCCTCACTTTCGTTGACTTAATCAACCATACTTTATCTTTAACAGTATTTAGTACCTCTGCATTAAAACTTCCTATTGTTGGGAAAGGCCTATCACAATCTTTGGTCATCTTGACCCACGTGTCACAATATACAGTTGCGTATGCACCATATTTCTTACACATGAGAAACCTCGCTGAACCAATAGGCCCTTCCTTAGGCAGTACACTGGCCATCTCTAGCGTATGCTTAGCACCCATGTTGAACAATACCTTCTACACGGAACACAGACACACCGCAATGCTCTGTTCTTTCCACCCAACAATTTCAACCCTGTTGCTACAATCCCCGCTAGAGATCTCTAATGCCCCGGTGGACGTATTTCCAAATAGTCGCGTCCACTCGCTTACTCTTGTTCCAAACAAGAATCCCTAACACAGAAATAGTTCCTCGATAGCCCGGCTATCTCAAATTTCTGTTGACTTTATTATAACTGGTAGCACCAAGTCGATACAATCAACCAGCCTTTCCAATATAATTCCTCCACGCACTTCCAATTTTACCCTCGCGGTTGTGTTTACCGTGCGGTTAGATCGCACCGCCTACTAATAATAATTATCAGTATGCCTTGCGATCTATTGGTGGCGATTCGCGAAAACCAGGTTTTCGCACTCGGTATACCTGCCCTGTATACCGGCCTTCAGTTGGGCAACCTGCCTCGTCAGACAGCAACTGAGCACAATCCGCAATAAAACAGTGTATCTACGTTAAAACATCACACACTATACACCTTTTCTGCGCAGAAAATCAAAAGTTCCCAACAATAGTAATAATGTCTCAAAGGCTTTCACAAGTAATTATACTATACACATATAATAACTATCAAAACGATTGTTTAACCACGTGGCAAATCTACCGGAAGTCCACGTACGCACAGCAGGAAATACACATACGCTAAGCAATGCAATACAGTTAAAACGCACAATGACAATATAAAGAAGCAGTTTTCTCTTTTGTCCCTAGGTTCCAGTTAGTGTGCCCTAGACAATGCAAAACGGACATTCGGTTTCAAAACAGAGTAAAATTCAGGTTTTGAACACATTGCGTTTTTACCCGTATATGACGCGTCTCCACCCTTTGTTGCGGAACCAAAATCCGTTGGTCTTGTGTATCGTCCAGCAACGAAACCTCCAAAACTCACGAGCCCCCAAATTAAGTGCATATTGTTGCTAACCAATAACGATTGTCGAATCTCGATTTGTTTCCAACGCACAAAGATTTATTCTCAAAAAGTAGCAGTAGATATTCAAGTGAAAATTATAATAAGTACAGCCGTTACTTATCGCAGGCGCTCTGGATCCAGTGTACAGTCATTCAATCCTGAAGTCGGGACGAGAAGTCTGCACACTAGATGAGGAGCTGCTGTTTATATGCACACAGAAATACAGTAAAACAATGCAGAATGGTATAGCTTGCTTCTATTGGTCCAGGTTTCAGGAAGGTCCAAGGGGTTGTCAATCATTGGCTAGTTCAACCTAAAGAATCCAAAGGAGGGGGTCATCTCCTCAGGGGGTATGCTCCGATCTTCCCGCCAAGATTCCTTAGTCTTAAATAGTTCATAATTCCCTATCATTCATAACTTGCGTATGCACTCTGTGATTCCTTCGTAGAGTGGCCCAGACAGTTGCAAATGTTAAGAGGAGTATTATGATACCACACATGATATGATTCCTTCAACCTGTACCATATGTTTTACTGATATGCATATAACTTATGATATTACACATAAATACTACTATATTTCGACATAAATGACTATGTGTTGCAACTACCATTAATGTGTACTATTTTACAAGTGTGTGTGTGTGCGAATGTATGTAAAAGACTAAATACTGTTGTTGCCACGTGTTGCAGCTGCGTACGCGCTTTTACGCCGTAGCGTGCCCTTTTACGCCGTAGCGTGCCGTTCGCATCTTTTCAGACAAAGACAACCAAGTTTGCTCGATTTTAATTAAAATGACTTTATCCAATATGCTGACTTCGACAGAGGGTATAATATATTCTAGACAATAGAAGCTGCATTGCACAAACAGGTCCCTATAAGCACAAAAAAACTCCCCTTTTGCACAAATATATCCTCTTTGTACATGTAATTGCCCCATGCAAAGATAAACTTTCCCTATTTAATCTATATATACGAGGTATGTCTATTAAATAACGAGACTGTGATTCCACCTAGTAAACAAAGCAGTGAGAACCGGTTATAACTGCATACGTAGTAACCTTGAACAGGTCTGAACCTGCATGACAAGCTGCAACACTCTATGGGAGGTATTCAATTGACGGCGGATTCGCCAAAAATCCCGTGCTCGAAAAATATTACCGTTATTACGGTAATCCTGTGCGGGAAAACCGTTAATACTGTAATTTACTCGCTGGATCCCTGAGCTGCGAGCTGAAATTCAGCGAGATATTACCGTATTAACGGTAATATTTTTCGAACGGGCGATTTTCAGCGATCCCGCCGTCAATTGAATGTGCCCCTATGAGTTGATTGTGAGTCGCCATTTAGTTTGGTTGTGTTTTCTGTAGAGTGCCAAACAATGCTAAGTTTAAAAGTTGAACAATGTGTCAATTTGAAATTTTTAGTAAAATTGCACAAAACACCAACAGAATGTTTTCAAATGTTTACTACGGCCTATGGGAATGACTCCCTGTCTCGTGCGCGAGTGTTTGAGTGGTGGCACAAAAGATTTAGCGAGGGACGTGAGAATGTTGAAGATGATGAATGCTCTGGACGACCTTGCACTTCAAGAACCAAAGAAAATGTAGAAAAAAATTAGTAAGATTGTTCGAAAAGACCGCCGACTCAGTGTTCGAATGATAGCTGAATCTGTGAACATTGACAAGACCCCGTATGGAAAATTTTGCGTGAGGAACTTAACATGACGAAAGTTTGTGCAAAGATGGCCCCAAGGGTTCTCACACCAGAGCAAAAGGAACGTCACAAGGAATGTTGTGTTGACATTCTGCAGCAACTTGACACAGATCAAAACCTGTTTCATAAAGTAATCACTTGTGATGAGACCTGGATCTTTCAGTACGATCCTGAAACCAAATGACAGTCAATGCACTGGAAAACACCGTCATCACCAAGAATGAAAAAAGCAAGTCAAAATTGAAAGCAATGCTCTTTGTTTTTTTCGATATCAAGGGTGGTAATTTTGAAAGAATGGGTTCCAGAAGGCACAACAGTTAATCAGCATTATTATAAGGAAGTTTTGCAAAAGCTGAGAGAAAGATTCAGAAAGGAACAGCCGCAACTGTGGAAAAATGGTTTCTTTCTTCACCAGGACAATGCGTCTGCTCACACAACACTTTCTGCTAAGCAGTTTTTGACCGACAAACACATTACTACACTTGAATATCCTCCATATTCGTCCGATTTAGCATCTTGCGATTTTTATATTTTCCCAAAAGTTAAATCAGTGCTTAAAGGAACACATTTTGAGTCAGTTGATGCTGTAAAGAAGAAAACGACAGATGTGTTGAAACAAGAACCAGAAATTGATCTGCTCCATGCCTTCGACCAGTGGAAAACAAGACTACAGCGATGTATTAGTGCAAATGGGGAGTATATTGAAGGGGAATCAGTCTCGTTATTTAATAGCCATACCTTATATATATATATATATATATATATATATATATATATATATATATACCATATATATATATATATATATATATATCTATATATCGAAGAAGTTTGTGTTTGTTTGTTAGTGATATCTTCCACAGCTCTCAAAGTAAAGCTACCAAATCTTACATAGTTATTTAGTATCGAAAAAGTAACCTATTACAGCACATGGCGACAAAGCAAAAAATATTGAAAACATTTTTGGTTTGTAAACATTTGTTTGACTGCTGGAAGGAAACCTCACCACAACACAACAACAATGCGACAATGCAACAAATCTTATTTACTAAATAGCATTTTTGGTCTATTTACCAAATAATTTGGTAATATATAAAACCTGCTACACATTACAAATTGGACCCGTACAACGCCGGGTGACCCTTCTAGTAATTATTAATATCTATGACACATTTATTTTTAAGGCCAATTCAAGTTAATGGGGTTTCTACATGCAGTGCACAACCCCATTGAAATATATGGCTTATAGGAATTAATGGTCAATTGACTTGAATGAAAGAAATACAGAACAACACTGTGTTAACACTTTATGGGTGCATATACAGTGCTATCCCAAAGAGACCAATAGAGTTTTTCAATGGCACGAAACTAAAGTATAAACACAGAAATAGAATGGGTTTTATGCTAGATACTGATTGCATTTAGACATCAGTGGGCAATAGCCCTAAATCAAGTGTGTTCTAATAGTCAGAGTAGTTCACACGTTTGCGTGTGACTAGAACGCATATCAAAATACAGATCATTTAGAAGTGTTTTTATTATTGAAAACATTTAAATATCTTTATTCCAAATTTCCTCCATACTAATGCAAATTGAAAAAAAATATTCTCAATGTAACTAACCCATATCAAAAGGCTGAGGCTGTTCCTTCCGATCAGGTATAAGTAACATGTCCAAGTCAAGACGGCAATCAGACTGTCATTTGTGAATGCGCTGTGAGGGAAAGTCAGAGCAATAGTGCGTGCGCCCCCAATGCTTTAGAAAACCTGATGTGCGCAGGCGCGGACAGGGCCCTATCAGTCTTGTATTGTCACTTGTTGCTATGCAGAGCTAGACAGAAAGAAGCCGCATCTGAGCACACAGGCACCACGTACGGTCATAGCGCTGCCCCTGTCCCAGGCTCTCTTATGAAATAAGGCGGTCACGGAGCCGGCCCACTCCTGCTCAGCTTGCCTATTGGGAATAAGGGACGGACAGGAAGTGAAAACCCGGAAAGAAGCGGTTCCCGTTCCTGGTACCTGTGTGCGGCTTTGTATACAATAAATCCTGGCCCGGCTGCTGGTGTTCCTGACTGACAGCTGAGGAATGGGCTCTATCAGCCTGCTGAGCCTCTTATTACTGCTGCATCTGCCTCAGGTAATGTGCCAGGACAGCCACAGGCAGGGGGTATACTGCACAGATATTCATAACAGAGAGACACTATCTACCAGCACTGGTTAATCATGTTGTGTAGCACAACTTGTCTATCTGGTTTACAAGTGATCCACTGTTGAAAGCCCTTATTAAAAGAACAGGTTTAGGGAATCTGTCTGGGGCAGTTTATGATTGGGCTTATAGCTCTACTTGTCACAGAGCTATATACTGCCAATGGTGCGCATATACTGTTCTGTCATCACCATACACAGATCTATAGGCATTAGTCATGACCGACTGTTTACCAATTGTGCACACAGTCTGTGTCAAGGATAAGTGTCAGATGTTGATTGAGATTGGACATACTTTTAGGACCATACATCCTGAGATCTGTGGACATCTAGGTCCCATGCAGCATATTTGCCATTTTATTTCTATTTTTTTTTATATACAATGTTGTTTTTTTCTTTTTGTTTTTATTTTGGTGTGTTTTTAAAGTTTAAAAAAAGTAAATATGCGGATCTGAAGATAGAAATCATTATTCCTAGACCATTTGTTCCTTTTCTTATGTTCAGTTGTTATGCTTTCCATTAGCTTTTTTCCCAATGCCACTTATAACATTTTTACACGTTTTAACACATTGGAATATAAACAAAAGCTGGTAAAAGCGCATTGAGCGCATTTGCGTCTGATATGTGTTTTACTAGTGTTAAAACCTGCGTCCAATATGCCAGTGGGTAAGAAGGTAACAAGATGGCAGATCTGCTACTTAGTTAAAGCCGCATCCACACTAAATTCAGACAGAAAGCTGCATCCAAACTAAATTCAGACACAAAGCCACATCCACACTAAATTTAGTGTGGATCCGGCTATTTGTGTGAATCTTGATTTTTGTGTGATGTTAGTATAGATCAGTTTTTGTTTTTTTGTAAATTTAGTGTGGATTCTGGTGTGTTGTGTGGATCCGATATTTACCCTCTTCCACTACATAGGAGGTAGATAGGGGAGAGGATGGATAATGAATCCTCTATAGAAGTTGACAATCCCTGCACATGTTCCTTGGGATAATTGTAGAACCCAATAGAAGAGTTTAAAAGAGGGACCATTGACAGGAGAGTTTGGTTCAATATGGGTGCACTTGGTAGACATGCACTAACCACCTTGCTCGCCCCCTCTAATAGCCAGTAGATGAAATATATGTACATAACAGTAAATTACAGTTTGTCTGTACAGTAAACACTACATGCTGATGACTGCACATTTGCAAAAGATTTGGGATCATCAGTGTTATAAGCTCATCTATGTTTGGATTTGTGTAGAGAAGACCAGTTACAGTTGCCTAAATTATTACCAACAATCTAGATACCCTATATAACAACTCTAAAATAGTTTACAAAACAACTACAAATCTGTACATAAGGACACTTTGACATTTGTTTTGTGCTGCTTAAAAAATACACTGTTGTAGGTGTACTTTACTTGCTTTTTATTTACACGTAAGTAGATTCCCAGTCCTGCTATTCAATGACTCACTAACAACAGCAGTCAACAATATTTTTAACATCATCTTCCTCAAAATGAGTTACACTTTCATTTTGAGTGAATTTACCAGATACAATAAGTAGATCATATGATGCTCAATAGAACACTGTATCGATTTATTTTTTGGCAGCAAATTATTATTGTGGTAGTTTCATATGTCCATTACCAGTCAATGTTACCCTTTTTTTAAAGGCAAACATGTAGAAATATGCTGAAATGCAGTGATTAGTGAGCTATATTGGCAGATCATCTGGATTATCTAAACAGGGTTATTACAAGTGCACCATGTCTATTACATTTAAGAAGCTTTTGTCTTAGCAACAAACCAGTGGAAAGAAGTGCATTTAAATTAAGCAGTGTTCAAATTAAGATAGAATGAGTATCACAAGCCAAGGATTTTGTTTATTGTTTTTACATTTGCTTCCTGTTTAATTTTATAAGCCAGCACTTGGGTATGGGAGTGTTGAGATAAAGATCTCTGGTTTTCTCCTAATTCTTGAAGGACATGGGTATTAAGAGTAGTGTTAGAACAAAAATTGTATGCTGAATATTTGAAATATGGCCGCTAAGCATATTTAATTAGCACAAGATATATTTTGGTTACTGATATACAGTTGCTTATGCTTTGAAATGCACATGCATTGTCATTAGGAAATATTCTTTAAAGTGATTTCATAGAAGTGTAAAATTATAGTCCTATTTTGAAAGAGGCTTCTCACCTCTTAGATGACCTTTAGTATATTGTACCTTACACTCTTGACTTGATTTTCAGCCATGTACTGAATATGTGTATTTGTGTGTAATAATATTATTTCTGATTGACAAAATAATGACAAAGTAAAGTTTTTTTTGGACTTGGTGAGGATTAGATGATAATTAATTTTGTCCTGATATGTAATACAGGGATTTGAAAGAATGCACTTTTTCACGTGAAATGTATGTATGTATGTAATGTTTAATGTAACATTAACCTTTCAGTGGAAATGTAAGACAATAAGGAGTGGTAAAGATCTAGCAATGAACTTGATCTGTCATTAGCTTATCAAGTAATCATTGACTTTTCAGAGTTTTTAGTTAGAGGTTATTACAAGAAATTTCCTTTTTCTTACCAGCTGGAGTTTTTCCTGGTCACAGATTAGTTGTATGAAAGGAAGTCCAAACCTCTCATTGTGGAACACAGGTGGCTCCAGCCACCATATAGCTTTACAACCCTCAGCAGGGTAACTCAGCAGAACCAAACTCCACAATAACCCCTTATGGTGTATGTATGCCCCAGCCACAGTGTTTATCTTGTCCAGACTAGTCCCTACTACTTCAGCTCAGTAGATACATTCGTAAACGTAAAAACATGCACTTGAGCAAATAGTCCATACTTGCCAACTCTCTCGGAATGTCCGGGAGTCTCCTGCATTTTGGGAGAGTCTCACGGACTCCCGGGAGAGTATGGCAATCTCCCGAATTCTGCCCACTTCACTAGAAAGTGGGCAGAATTTGGGAGAATTTGGTCCAAAATGCCACAAATCTCCGTGAATCGCGGCATTTGGCCCCGCTCCTGGTGTAAAATGACGTGGTTGCGTCATCACGGCGCAGGGGGTGTGGCTAAAAAGCCGCAAATTTGGCGCCCCGCCCCCCTCACGTCCACTTTCCCCGGCAGGCTCCCGGAACATGTTTTCATAAAGTTGGTAAGTATGGCAAATACTTTTTATGAGGAGCTGTAATAGAATTATGATCAGATAGACAACATTTTTTTGTAGGATAATGTCACCCTATTGTAAATTATACAAATTTTAAGTGTAAATTGAGTTCCATAGCTAAAACTGAGACACATTCACAGCCTGAGTGGTTTTATATGGGTTATGGAAATCCAAAGTAAATTCTTATAATTCACAGGCTTATATATTTTATATTTTCTGTATTAGAAATAGATAAAAAAAAAAAAAACTTTGGTAGACTTGAGTTAGGATGTCTACAGCCTGTTTAAACAAGGCTTGTAATGCAAAACATTTTTGTGGGATGATTAATATAGTATCTGGAATTCTCACTTGTTAGGAATTATATTCCCTGTACTTTTAAACTTCACTTCTAAAGACGTGTTATGTGTTTGCTATCTTCGCTTCCCTTGCATCTTTTTTCTTACATTATGTTCAGATGACTTCTCAAGACAAATGTGTCTTTATTTGAACATGGAATGGAAAATAAAAGATCAATAGTAAATCTGGCTGTATATTTGCTTAGTGTGAACTCAAAGCTGTATCTATTTTGCAGATTCGTGCAAGTGAAGGAATACTGCATGCAGTTGATGATGATTTTACTTCTGCAAAGGATTATTGTATTACATACAACTCTACATGGACAACACTTCCAACAACCTATCTTAATGCTGTGAGTTGCCTTTTTTATGAAGCAAAAACTATGGAATTTCTGGTCTCACACAAGTTATTAAGTCTTATAGGCTTTTACATATATCTTACATAAATTTGAAATCTGCTGGTGTCCTATATGTTTTATATATATATAATATATATATATATATATATATATATATATATATATATATATATATATATATATATATATATATATATACATTTTCAAAATTGGATCTGGTTGAAAATATTTGTTTCACATTTCTCTTAAAAATTTATTTCATTATCTATATGTCTAGATTCCTGATTTTGTTCAGGGTCTTTCTACCCAAGTGTTTTTTCTTTAAGGTCTATTATTATTATTTATAGATAGTCTAGATGTTATGTTTTTAGTAAGCATCACTCACATAATTTCAGAAGTCAATCGTACCTAGGGAATATGTGCTTTAGTAATCAAAGTGGTTGTGTTAGACAGTGCAGAGGAGTGTTATTGAAGTACAGCTAGGTATGAAACATCCAATCAGTGCAGGACCTTGGGATCACCAGTTTAGCAGAGAGGATCAGAATGTATGTATTATATGTAGTTTGATTTCATGTATTTATGATGTACATCTTTAAAACCCCAATAAGTAAAGCATTTCGGTGGACTAGAAGCGATGCTACAAATAAAGATCTTCGTGGGAAGATTAAATTAAATTAAAAAAGCTAGGTTCAATTGACATTAGGGATCCCATTTTTTTGGAGGTGTTTAAAAAAGGTTTACATTACTACCACAAAAAAAAATCAACCGGGTACTCTGTTTCATAGTGGAGAAAAAAAATAATGAAGTTGATGTTCGATTACCTTTGTACTGCATACATAATTTACACATTGTTAAAAACCATACCAAAAAAGTGAACTAAACTGAGCAATTGGATAAAACTCCCATACAAGGAAATGAAACAAACAGAAACTGATGGGAAGGGGATTCCCTTTAAAGAGACCAAAACTGAAACTTTCCAGAGAAAGAGAGAGGGAGACACAGAAAGAGTCAATCATGGCAGCTGCTCATTTGGTAGTCTTTTACATACGGACTGCCATATTACTATACACTCAAAAACCATTGAAGTACATAGCTGGGACCACTTTACAGAAGAAGAAAAATAACTTTTGATTGAGAACTGAAGTTTCAAATGCAGTAACCAATGATTCTGAAACCTCAGTCTGCTACCATCATGAAAAGCTTATGCTGCGATGATATGAAGAATTTCAGAAAACATAATGTAATCCTTTCTTGTCTCTCAAAAAAGGAGCCAGAAAAATGCTTAAAAGTTATGTCACTGGAGTGGACCAAAGGACATGGTGACTGTCAGCTTGTTGTATGTTTTAGGCAAGATGATTGTGACACTTCAAACTGTGTGAGACTGTGCGTTATTAGCGATACCCATTAGCATGTAGCTATAACTGTGCATGCCTTCATTACGGTAGTTAAGAAACACTTAGCGAAACTATTGGAGTATGTTTACTACCAGGGCCGGCGCCACCATTAGGCAGCCTTAGGCAGCTGCCTAGGGCGCCGGCCACTGGGGGGCGGCACTGCGGTCGAGGAGACTATTAATAAAACAATTAATGGTCAATTAAGTTTAAGCGGGCGGCGCGATCGCCCAGGGCGGATCGTCCGCCCACAATATAGTGGTCCTACAGACCTAAGCGGTGCTGCACTGTAGCAGCACCGCATTTTCAAATGTGCCTGGCAGCGTCGTGACGTCACGACGCTGCCAGTGTAGAGAGCCGACAGGAGTCTGACAGAAGTAAATACAGAGGAAAGAAACAAGAGGCAGAGAAGAGAATGAAAGAAAAGTAAAGGTGAGTACAGAAAGGGGGGAGGGGTAGTGAAAGTATGCAACAGAGAAACGGAGGCGAGGGTGAGAGAGGTATGCTGCAGAGAACCGAGGTGGGGGGGGGGGAGGAGTGGATGCTACAGTAAAAGAGGGAAGAGGGAGAATGGATGCTACAGTAAAAGGGGGAAGAGGGAGAATGGATGCTACATAAAGTGTGTGGGGGGGAGAATGGATGCTACATAAAGTGTGTGGGGGGGAGAATGGATGCTACATAATGTGTGTGGTGGGGGGAGATTGGATGCTACATAAAGTGTGTGGGGGGGAGAATGGATGCTACATAAAGTGTGTGGTGGGGGGAGATTGGATGCTACATAATGTATGTGTGTGATGGGGGAGAATAGATTCTACATAAAGTATGTGTGTGGGGGGGGGAATGGATGCTACATTATGTGTGTGGGGGGGGGAATGGATGCTACATAATGTGTGTGGGGGGGAGAATGGATGCTACATAATGTGTGTGGGGGGGAGAATGGATGCTACATAATGTGTGTGTGGGGGGGAGAATGGATGCTACATAATGTGTGTGTGGGGGGAGAATGGATGCTACATAATGTGTGTGTGGGGGGAGAATGGATGCTACATAATGTGTGTGTGGGGGGAGAATGGATGCTACATAATGTGTGTGTGTGTGGTGGGGGGAGAATGGATGCTACATAATGTGTGTGTGGTGGGGGGAGAATGGATGCTACATAATGTGTGTGGGGGGGGGGGAGAATGGATGCTACATAAAGTGTGTATGTGGTGGGGGGAGAATGGATGCTACATAAAGTGTGTGTGTGGGGAGAATGGATGCTACAGAAGATGGGAGGATGGATGCTACAGAGAATGGGGGGAGAATGGATGCTACATAAAATGTGTGTATGGGGGGAGAATGGATGCTACATAAAATGTGTGTGTGTGTGTGGGGAGAATGGATGCTACAGAAAATGTGTGTGTGTGTGTGGGGAGAATGGATGCTACATAAAATGTGTGTGTGTGGGGAGAATGGATGCTACATAAAATGTGTGTGTGTGTGTGGGGAGAATGGATGCTACATAAAATGTGTGTGTGTGTGGGGAGAATGGATGCTACAGAAAATGTGTGTGTGGGGAGAATGGATGCTACAGAAAATGTGTGTGTGTGTGTGGGGAGAATGGATGCTACAGAAAATGTGTGTGTGTGTGTGGGGGGGAGAATGGATGCTACAGAAAATGTGTGTGTGGGGGGGAGAATGGATGCTACATAAAATGTGTGTGTGGGGGGGAGAATGGATGCTACATAAAATGTGTGTGTGGGGGGGAGAATGGATGCTACATAAAATGTGTGTGTGGGGGGGAGAATGGATGCTACATAAAATGTGTGTGTGGGGGGGAGAATGGATGCTACATAAAATGTGTGTGTGGGGGGGAGAATGGATGCTACATAAAATGTGTGTGTGGGGGGGAGAATGGATGCTACATAAAATGTGTGTGTGGGGGGGAGAATGGATGCTACATAAAATGTGTGTGTGGGGGGGGAGAATGGATGCTACAGAAAGTGTGTGTGTGTGGGGAGAATGGATGCTACAGAAGATGGGAGGATGGATGCTACAGAGAATGGGGGGAGAATGGATGCTACATAAAATGTGTGTGTGGGGGGAGAATGGATGCTACATAAAATGTGTGTGTGGGGGGAGAATGGATGCTACATAAAATGTGTGTGGTGGGGGGAGATTGGATGCTACATAAAGTGTGTGGGGGGGAGAATGGATGCTACATAAAGTGTGTGGTGGGGGGAGATTGGATGCTACATAAAGTGTGTGGGGGGGAGAATGGATGCTACATAATGTATGTGTGTGATGGGGGAGAATAGATTCTACATAATGTGTGTGTGTGATGGGGGAGAATAGATTCTACATAATGTGTGTGTGTGGGGGGGAGAATGGATGCTACATAATGTGTGTGTGGGGGGAGAATGGATGCTACATAATGTATGTGTGTGGTGGGGGGAGAATGGATGCTACATAAAGTATGTGTGTGGGGGGGGGGAATGGATGCTACATTATGTGTGTGGGGGGGGGGGAATGGATGCTACATAATGTGTGTGGGGGGGGAGAATGAATGCTACATAATGTGTTTGGGGGGGAGAATGGATGCTACATAATGTGTGTGTGGGGGGAGAATGGATGCTACATAATGTGTGTGTGGGGGGAGAATGGATGCTACATAATGTGTGTGTGTGTGTGGTGGGGGGAGAATGGATGCTACATAATGTGTGTGTGGTGGGGGGAGAATGGATGCTGCATAATGTGTGTGTGTGGGGGGGGGGAGAATGGATGCTACATAAAGTGTGTATGTGGTGGGGGGAGAATGGATGCTACATAAAGTGTGTGTGTGGGGAGAATGGATGCTACATAAAATGTGTGTATGGGGGGAGAATGGATGCTACATAAAATGTGTGTGTGTGTGTGTGTGTGTGGGGAGAATGGATGCTACATAAAATGTGTGTGTGGGGGGGAGAATGGATGCTACATAAAATGTGTGTGTGGGGGGGGAGAATGGATGCTACAGAAAGTGTGTGTGTGTGGGGAGAATGGATGCTACAGAAGATGGGAGGATGGATGCTACAGAGAATGGGGGGAGAATGGATGCTACATAAAATGTGTGTGTGGGGGGAGAATGGATGCTACATAAAATGTGTGTGTGGGGGGAGAATGGATGCTACATAAAATGTGTGTGTGGGGGGAGAACGGATGGTGCAGAAAATTGGGCAGGGGGAGGAGGCTGGAGAAAATGGGGAGACCGGGGATTACACTTATAAATGTCCTTAAGTTAGAGACTATGGTAGTGCCGTGACAAATTGGAGCTATGCAAGGGCATATGTGAGAACAGCTAGTGGGCAGATGGGCATGTGTGAGAGAAGTTGGCGGGCTGGGGGCACATGTCAGTCTGTAACAGGTGAGTGATGTAAAGTTCTCTTTTTTTTTTTCTTTTTTGTTCTGAAATCTAACATTTGGAGCCTCCCCTCTAGATATCATGTGTTTGCTCCTGGGCAGCAGTGAAGCCTGGACAGCATCCTGCACCAGACATCAGTGCTGTGTCAGACATCTGGACTGCATCCTGTACAGCCAAGAGGTGGTAAGAGTTATTATTTTTATTTTAGAAATGTCAAGTGTGTTAGGGGCTGTGAAATATTTTTTTATTTTTATTATTTGAGGGAGGGGGGGCACAAGCTTAAGCTTTGCCTAGGGTGCCGAGCAACCTTGCACCGGCCCTGTTTACTACTACTACTGATGGTGTTAGTGCACAATACAAGAACTGCAAAAACTTGAACTTATGCTTCCATAAGGATGACTTCAATATTCAAGCAGAATGAAACTTTTTGCCACATCTCATGGTAAGAGCCCATGTGATGGCATTGGAGGGACAGTTAAACGTCTAGCCACACGAATCAGTCTGCAAGCAATGGAAACCCATAGCATCTTGACACCATGAAAATGTACATGGCATAAAGGTTTTTTTTACTCGTCACAAAACAAAATACAAGACTACAAAACCAAGCTGCATAGCTGTCTAGAAACAGCAAACACTGTGGCAGAAACACGTTGTCATCACATATTTCGGCCTATTAGTAATGATGAGCTACACATATATCGATTGTCATCAGACGACATAAAGACAAGAGGAACCAAAGTTAGTGTCACTATGACCACAGTCACAAAAAATGTGGACAAAAGTGATCTGCAACCTGGAACATACATAGCAGCAGTGTATGATAACATCTGGTACCTTGGGTATATCATCTAATGTAATGCGGAGGAACAAGATGAGCTGATACACTTCATGAAACGAAACCAATCAACAAATGTGCTGTCCTGGCCTTCAAGAGATAAGTGTTTTGTTCCTTTTATTCACGTCCTCTATGTAACGGAAGTGCCTACTATCCAAGGAAGTACTGGAAGCCAGTATACACTTTCTGCTGACACTTTAAGGAAAATTACAGACCCTTACAACAAATTCCAAACACGGGAAAAATAATGAGATTGTTGACTCAACTTCAGTTAAGGACTTAAGTTATGTTAAAGGTTTTAAATTACATGGTTTCTTGTGTTAATTATGTATGTGGTACAACAGTAATCGAACATCAACTTCATTATTTTTTTTCTCCACTATGAAACACCCGGCTGATTTTTTTTTGTGGTAGTAATGTATACCTTTTTTAAACACCCCCCCAAAAAAAACGGGATCCCTAATGTCAGTTGAACCTAGTTTTTTTAATGCTATTCCAAAAACGTGCGTTTTTGCTGTAACGCAAAACATGAGGCAGATACAGTAATTTGGTTTGGATTCTGGAGGAAGAGTTACCTTGGGGGTCCAAATTTTGTGGTGATTCCTTAATAAACAACCGCGGTACTTCAAATAAACTGGTTAAAGAAGCCGCGATTAGTAAATTATTTAAGAAATTGAAAAATCCATATTTAATCAACTAATTGTGAGACAGTCGAGATATTTGGCAGAAACTGTTGTTTTGACATACTCTCTTAACTAAAAAAATTTCAAAAAAATCTGAGATGGGTGGTGGACATTTCATGTTTTTTGGGTGATCTGATGTGGAATGACCCCTATGTAAATAAAGTTCTCAACCCATGTTTAATACTCCAGAGCTGTCCTCTTGTAGTGTCTGTGCATTGGTGTGCTGAATATCTTGCCAATAAAATCACACCACATGCCAGCATTGGTCTGATGTGCAGAGAATTATTTTATTGCCTGGGCCTTCTAATTTACATAAATAGTCCAAATTGATTAGCCCAGCGATTACGTATTAAACAATTCCCTCCAGGGACTTGATGTAGGAAGATTTTCCCAAATAAAACAGTTCTCCTATGTTCAGAGAGAACATGGTCATTTGTAAGTCACTGTGATATGGTACAGACTAGATTCGCCTCTCACCAGGATTACAGGGTGTAGTGCTGCAGGTGTTTTTCTATTTTCACAAAATAATATATTTCTTTGGTACTTTAGATATGCAGTCAGCTACTAATGAGTTGTTTTTATAATGTCTGCTTTTAATGTTTGTTTTATGTGACGATAAAATCTGTATATAAAAATATCTATACTCGTTGCATATGTGACCTACGGATTTAGGTTTCAGTGCTCTAATTTAGTTTTGATTTACTCCCTATGCCTCTTGCATATATAATCCATGTACAATCTATAAGCTTTTTCTAGGTATACACTCTCTATTAGAGTGTTTTTAATACTTCTCCTGCTGTCTGAAGGCTTTTATCTAATACTAACCCCTCCCACTGCTGCATCATCTTGCTTACATCATTGGCTTTGAACTGAGTAGTACAGAGAGCTGTTTTTTCTAGTCTACTCAAGCCTGATAACATTGGGTTTGTGACCAGGGAAGGGTAAGCATTGTAGACAGAGGACTTTGTACAGTTAGACCACTAAATATGTTAGAAGCCACAGGAGAGATAAGTGCTAAATACACTTAATGGGGCGTATTCAATTGTTAGCGTTAACACTAACAAACGAGCGCTCAAAAAATCTTAGTGTTAATACGGTAATTACTCGCGGAATTTCAGCTCGCTGCTCCCTGAGCTGCGAGCTTAAATTCCGCGAGTAAACTACCGTATTAACGCTTTTCGCACGCAATATTACTGTATAAACGGTAATATTTTTCGAGCGCTTGTTTTTCAGCGTTAACACTCACATTTGAATACGCCCCAATGAGCGAGTAGAATGGTAACTGTTCAAATAGGGGTTATATTTGCAAAGCAGACCCTTGTGTCTGTTTTACATATTACACCCTATGAAAGTTGTTTGTTTTTTTTGTTACAAAAGTGGATTTGGCTTTTTCTAGGGCTTGGGATACATGGATTATTTGGTTGTTGCATAAACAAATCATAACAGATAAACTGTTTTCATGTTTGGTTGACATTGTATTATTTTATTTTATTTTATGGTGCTTTTTTTTTTTTTAGACTTACTACAAAATGGAAAATTTAATCTCCATCTGGCTGTGCAGCCGTTCAGATGTTCCTAGCACAGGTTTAAAGGATAAGGCTGTCGTAGTGATGGCTGGCAAGTGCTCAATTTTGGACAAAGCTCTTATTGCTCAGGAAAGCAACGCTAAAATGCTGCTCATTGCTAGTAAAGAAGGCCTGGTAGGTAGCAGGATTACATGGACTCCATTGGTTGTTACATACACTTCAATTGCATTGAATTTTTTTTTATTTTAAGCTGTGTTATGTTTTAGTGGCCACGTGCAGAAAATATTACATAGCCCATTTAAATAGAATTTAAATTAGGCAATCCATATAGAAATGGAGAGACTAATGTATTTGAATGCGACTGTAAAGTTTAGTCCATCTAAAATAAAACTTAGTTGCATTTAGATACATTTGTTGCCTTGCCTCTATGTGGATTGCTTTATTTCGCCCCCTGCAATTGAGATTGAAATGGTGCATTGGAGAGCTATGTGAGAGAGGTTTGCATTCTTCTGTGGAGCTCAATATAAATCGTGCCCTACACTGTAGATAAATACAGTATAGCAACTTGCATAATGCTATTAATGTAATTATCTTGATTGGAAGACTAAAATAATTTTGATACGAATTAACATTCTTTACAGCCTCGTCCATCAGAGAACAGGAGCGGCTACCAAGACCTGACAATACCTATTGCTTTTGTGAAATATGGAGACATCTCTGGTATGGAACAGGTAGGTACCTCTTATGGTTTCATCACCTAATTTCATCTGTTGTGATAATGTAATATGAATGTGATATTGTAACTGCTCCCTGAGTTATATATTTACAGTGAATTTACCAGGGCATTATAAATATTGAAATATCCCCATTTTGTTCATGGTAGTTTGGCAACTAGAGGCACCTCTCCATTCCATTCTTTAGCCACTGTTAAATGGACACCGTTAATGGGTAAAATATTCAGAATAACGCATGCCTGAACATTGTTTAGAAAAAGTATAAATATTTTATCTGTAAAGCAAGTTTGCCTTTACAAGCCATTGTCACTTTAAATTTACCCTGAAAAGTCGCCAATTTCCGGCGACTTGCAGAAATCAGAGCTTCTTATATTTACCCCTTATTCTGTAGTATGCCTGACACCCTGTTCGGGCCTACTCCTGCTGGATGTCATTGCAGGCCTGTCATAATGGCTCGGTGAGATCCTCACATAGCTCCTTCTCGCTTACCTGGTCAGTGTGAAAGGTCACCCTGCTGCACATGGCTCTGTCCACCAACTGCATGTGTGGCTGCACAATAGACTCGCTGTTGGGGCACAGGAACCTCCCCACCAGATACATCGAAGCCCAGCACTGCGGGCATGGTAATGCAGTTAAGCATAAGGGCCCGTAGCTTCAATGTTAATGTGATTCACGTGGGGCTCCTCCACTCTCTGTCTCCAGTCTACCACAAGCACTGTGAGTACAGCCCTCTGATAAGCCGGGTCTCTTCTATTGCCCATGCCTGGAGGGTACAGTGCACGAACACTCTGGTCTCTTGGGTCCTTATCTGTAAAGGGTGTTTAAACTCCTGTCTTGTTTATTCAGCTTGAGTACCTTACCTGTCCTGTTTACAGTAGTACAATCTGTATGTATGAGCTAGACCCTTAGTGCTCACTGTGTCCAAAGACATGCATGTGGAGAGCCTCTTTGGAGATCTCCCCTCAATATATGTATATTACCTTGTTCTATATACAGTTGGTGCTGTGAGCTTTTCAAGTCTGGACTGACTCCTGTTTTTCTGGGCATGGATCGCACCCGCTCATTGGTACCATGGCGCCCTAGATGGATCTGTGAATAATTACTCTGGGCCCTCCACCCATGCGAAACTTATTGTAGTTTATCTCCTCTCTGAGACCTCTCTGTACCTCCTGCAATAACAGATTTTCTACTTATCAACGTATACCTTTTCATATTATGCCTTCAAAAAGCAAAATTCGAGCTCCCCAATATGTTTTCTGCCGCAAATCCTGAGCAGCAATGGACTTTCCCATAGCAAAAGGAACAAAACACAATCTGCTATGGCCTCCACTGCCGCCTTAAGGCCAT